>NW_028270177.1:8972792-10172792 GCF_037043375.1 Chiloscyllium plagiosum
AACCCACAGGTTCTGGAACAATGAAAAAGGCAGTCAAGGAGCCGGGCATGTTGTGTTCCCGCCCGGTTTGTGAGTTTACAGCTTTCATATGGTCCATGTGTTTGTTCAGGACTGTCGCACCTACCCAAAAACTGTATACATCAGTGGACCTGACCCAGCATCAACTGCGCTTCTTACTCATGCAGGGACATTCCCATGGTTCCTACACTAAACTGTATCCCCTGAAGTAAACACTCTTTCTCACTTAGAGGGGTCCAGTGTGTGGCATTGTTCCTGATGCCATTTTACCCTTACGCTCCCCCTCCCCCACCCACTCCCCCCCACCCCAGGTCTGGGAAGATCAGATTTAACCTGGTGTGGAGTGTACTATCCCACTAGCAACTCTGCTGGAGCTATCTCTGTGATTGCAGAAAGGTACTGTCCCATAATCAAACAGGAATCGGGACAGCTTGGTATCCAGTGAAGCTGTAGACTGTTTCTTTAAGCCTGCCTTCAAAGTTTGGACTTCTCTTTCTGCCACACCATCAGATGGTGGATGGTATGGAGCTGTCCTTATATGTTGAATTTAGGAATTCAATTCGATTTTAGGAAATACTCAAATTCCCTGCTAGTAAATGATGGCCTGTTATCTGTGACCAACATTTCCAACAGGCCGTGTATTGCAAAAGGTATGTGCAGTTTTTCTATCATCATCCCCATGTTTGATGATTGAACTGTATGCATGTCCAGCCACTATGAGTGGGCACCCACAATAACTTAGAACATTGAACCCATGAAAGGACCTGCATAGTTGACATCTGAGATTTACTTGGCCATTCTCAAGAATATGGGGGGAGGGGGCTGCTGGCAGTAATCCTTGTCCTTGTTGACCTACCCCACCATCACAGCCACATCTGCAGCCAATCCTGGTCACCAGACCTAACTTCTTGGCAACATCTTCATTTTGGAAACGCCTGGATGACCCTGGTGGAGTTCAATCAGTATCTGGTGGTGACTGTTGCTCCCCATAATAATATGCTATCCTGTACTGTGATCTGGTCTCTCCGGGTCCAAATGTCCAATCTGTCTGGTTGTGATGACCCTTTGGTTTCCCCAATCACCACCTGGACCAGACCTTTCTGTATCTAGCATCTGATATTGTCAGCTGTGAACCTTTTTTGTTCCAGTGGTGGTACCCCTGGTGGTGTATTTGCCAGCATGAGGTGGCTCAATGGATCTGCAGCTGCTACTGGGCCTCCCAGATGGTGTTCCAACTTGTAATTAAAAGCACTTAGTATTAGAGAGCCAACTGCTGAATTCAGCCTAAAGCAACGGGCAGCACTACCTTGGCATATTTTAGTCGACTTGGCAGGGGTTTGTGGTTCAATATCATTACAATTTACATCCATAAAGGTATTGGTGGAACTTCCTGACTCCAAATATGGCCACCAATCCTTCTTTGGCAAAATATCTGGGTGAATTTATGCTCTGCATTAGCCAAAGTCCAGGATACATATGTTAATGGGTGTTCCTCTCCATTGGGCCACCTATGAGCTAAAATTACCCTGAAGCCAAACTGGGAGGCATCACATGCCAATATCATATCTTGCTTGGGATCATACTGTGCCAACACCATGGAGGATGATAACTATTTCTTCACTTCCCTGAAAGCTGTGGCTAGCTACACGACCATTTCCAAGGGTGATCCTTCTTTAAGAGTTGATGCCAAAGTGCCAGGATGGAGACCAGGCTGTATATGAACTTTCCGTGATAACTCACCAGCCCAAGAAAAGACCTAAGCTCGGGTGCAGATGTGGAAGCTGGGGTATCTTTGATTACCCTCACTTTATCTTCCAATTGGTATAACCTGGTCTTGTCGACTCTGTAACTCAGGTAGGTAACTTGGGTGCCTGGATTTTTCCCTTCTAAGGCATGCACCCACCTGGGAGAGCTCCTAAAGACTATGTTCAAGTTCTCTCAGTGCTCCTCATTGATCTTCCCTGTTATTAGCACACCATCTAGATAAATGGAATTCTGATGTAGACCTTGTAAAACGGATGCATTATGACAGTCACTGGTATTCAGAAAGCTTAATTGTGAAATGCTTTGGATGTCCTAAGGGATCAGAAAAGCGCTATAAAAACGTACAAGCTTTTTTCTCTGTAAAGCATGTTGCAATGGTCTGTTTGGAGTTAACTGACAGAACAGGATTGTTTTAACTCTGAAAGTGCAATTAGTAATTGTCACTTCTAAATTACATTGGAAAGGGAAGTGGGATAAGGTATGGAGCTTGGTAATTAGCATGTGTTTGAGATCAGAAGTAATTAGTTCAAGATTATGGGGGTTACTGTCTTAATTAACACCTCTGGCATACTGCAAGGAGAACACATGTAATTATAAAGAAGTGAGAAATGTGCATTGGAAGAATTTGTGAGGAATATTAATCTTTAAAGAGAATTGTTCCCCGCAGCCCCCTTTGGTGAAGTCCAGGCTGCAGGTCTTTTTAACTGCATTCCCCTCACCCCCTCACATGACTCACCCCAAGGTTCCTGGCAGCTTGTCCAGTCTGACGGCTGATCGAGAAGCAGGCAGCTGCATCCACCTGTGATTGTGGTGTTGAGTTTGTGCCTGAGCTCCACACTTCCACATTGCCAGAGGTCAATTTCCTTTGCATTCATGGAACACGGGTGTTGCTGGCTGGGCCAGCATTTACTGCCCATTCCTAATTGCCCAGGGGGCAGTTAAGAGTCAACCACATTGTTATGGGTCTGGAGTCACATGTAGGCCAGACCAGGTAAGGACAGCAGTTTCCTTCTCTAAAGGACATCAGTGAAATTGCTAGCTCATTTAGGACCATGGGATGACAAAAGACAGCCATTTGCCCATTAGTAAACTGGCTCTTTTCCAGCTTATTTATCCAATTTCTCATTGAACGTCACTTATTAAACTGCTTCCATTATCCTTAAGGCCATGTGTTTCACATTACAACAATGTCTGTTTATTTTTTAAAAAATGTCTTCATCTCCTTCCTGATTCTTTAGCCTTTTAGTTTGAATCTGTGCCCTTCAGTAACTGACCCACCTGGCTCTGGAAGCCATCTCACCCCATGCCCTCTATCAATACCCTTTATTAATTTCGTATGCCTTTAGTAAACCTCCCTTTAACGTTTACTCAGTTCACTGGGAAATGTCCATCCAGAAGGAGTAAGAACAGGCATAATAAGATTGCAAAACTCTGAGATGCAGAGGTATCTGGGTATCCTAATGCATGACTTCCAAAACATTGGCATGTAGGTACAGCAGGTAATCAGGAAAGCTAATAGAATGATATTGTTTAATGTGAGGACAATTGACTACAAAAATATTCAGATCATGCTTCAGTTATACACAGCGCTGGAGAGACCGCATCAGTGTATGCTGGTGGTCTCCTTATTTTAAAAAAAAAGGTTTTGAAGACAGTTCAGAGACTAAGAGCTAGAATGGTTTGTCTCGTGAGGAAAGGTTGCATAAGCAGGGTCTGTATCTGCTGCCCTTGGTATCGATGGTATCGGAGAGGCAACATGATTGAAACATTAAAATTTCAGGAGCCTTCTCAGGGTACTGCGTGGAGAGGATGTTTCCTCTTGTGGAAACATCTAGAACCAGGATCACTGTTTAGGTCATAAAGGATCATCCATTTGAGACAGATAAAGAGAAAATCATTTCTCTTTGTTGTTCCTGTGTTGTTTGAGCTCTGTTCCTCAAGGTGGTGGAAGTAATAGCTTTGAATATTTTTAAGGCAGAGGAGGATAGACTTTTGACAAGCAGGAGGTTAAACGTATTCAGGCGTTGTCAGAAATGTGGACCAATCAGACCAGCTGTGATCTTATTAAAGGCTCAGGTGCTGAGTAGCCTACTCCTGTTCCTAGTTTAGAAGTTCAAATCTAACTCCAGCTTTTTTGGTCTCTTCGTGTTATGGAAGTTCCTCAACTCCAATACCATTGATACCAAACATCTGGAATTAAAAGTCTAATAATGACCATGAATCCATTGTCATAGAGTCATAGAGATAGACAGCATGGAAACAGAGCCTTTGGTCCAACTTGTCCATGCTGACCAGATATCCCAAACCAATCTAGTCCCACCTGCCGGCACCCGGCCACTACCCCTCCCAACCCTTCCTATTCATATATCCATCCTGATGCCTTTTAAATGATGCAATTGTACCAGCCTCTACCACTTCCTCTGGCAGCTCATTCCATACAAATACCACCCTCTGCGTGAAAGAGTTACCCCTTAGATCTCTTTTATATCCTTCTCCTCTCACCCTAAACCTATGCCCTCTAGTTCTGGACTCTCCCACCCCAGAGAAAAGGCTTTGTCTATTTTTCCTATCCATGTCCCTCATGATTTTATAAACCTCTATAAGGTCACTCCTCAGCCTCCGGCGCTCCAGGGAAAACAGCCCTAACCTATTCAACCTTTCCCTGTAGCTCAAATCCTCCAACCCTGGCAACATCCTTGTAAATCTATTCTGAACCCTTTCAAGTTTCACAACATCTTTCCAATAGGAAGGAGACCAGAATTGCACGCAATATTCCAAAAATGGCCTAACCAGTGTCCTGTATAGCCGCAACATGACCTTCCCAACTCCTGTACTCAATACTCTGACTGATAAAGGAAAGCATACCAAACGCCTTCTTCACTATCCTATCCACCTGTGACTCCACTTTCAAGGAGCTATGAACCTGCACTCCAAGGTCTCTTTGTTCAGCAACACTCCCTAGGACTTTACCATTAAGTGTATAAGTCCTGCTAAGATTTGCTTTCCCAAAATGCAGCACCTCACATTTATCTAAATTAAACTCCATCTGCCACTTCTCAGCCCATTGGCCCATCTGATCAAGATCCTGTTGTAATCTGAGGCTGTCCACTACACCTCCAATTTTGGGGTCATCTGCAAACTTACTAACTATACCTCTTATGCTCACATCCAAATCATTTATGTAAATGACGATCCTTGTGGCACTCCACTGGTCACAGGCCTCCAGTCTGAAAAACAACCCTCCACTACCACCCTGTCTTCTACCTTTGAGCCTGATCTGTATCCAAATGGCTAGTTTTGCCTGTATTCCGTGAGATCTAACCTTGATCACCAGTCTTTGTCGATTGTTGGAAAAACCCATCTGGTTCACTGATGTCCTTTAGGGAAGGAAACTGCCACCTTTACCTGCTCGGGTCTACATGTGACTCCAGACCCACCGTAATGTGGTTGACTCCAAATTGCCCTCTGGGCAATTAAGGATGGGCAAGAAATACTGCCTAGCCAGCGATGCCCTCGTCTTGTGAACAAATAAATAAAAAATGAACTTCCTCTATTCCATCTTTAAGGACTTGACATCCTTCCTAAAGTTTGGACACAAAATTGTGTCTGGGCCTAACTGGTGATTTATAACTTATACTGCCACATTCCGGCTCACCAATGCTCAAACTGCCTCAGGTCAGAGTGAGAACAAGAGTAGGCTCAAACTCTGAGTGCGCCATGGATTGTTTTAAAATTAGTTTTGGAATCTAAGCATTGCAGGGTTGTGCCAGCACGTTGTTCCTATCCCTAATTGCCCTTGAGTAGGTGATAGCATTCCCTGTTGCATAGATACATGTTTCATGCTTTATTCTGTAGTAGATTTGATGCGACCGATTGACTTACCAGACTATTTCAGAGGGCAGGAGACAGTGAGGTTCTCAGATGCTGGAGATCAGAGTCGAGAGTGTGTTGCTGGAAAAGCACAGCAGGTCAGGCAGCATCCGAGAAGCAGGAAAATTAATGTTTTGGGCTGGACCCCTTCATCAGAGGACAGCTAAGTCAATTGTATTGCTGCACACCTGGAATGTCATGTAGGCCAGACTGGGTTTGATTGGCAGATCTCCACATTTGAAATACACTAATGAGCCAGAGTTTTTTTTCCCTGACAAGTGGTTACATGACCATTAATAATGCTGCATTTTCGAGTCATATTATATAAATTCCTCAAATGCTTTGATGAGATTTGAAACCCTTGGGTTACTAATTCACTCATTTTGCTGGTGTGCTTGCACTGGACATGGATTGCAGTCCCAGGCTTGAGTCCTAGTCTGTGTCTAATTCACTGACCTCAGTCAGCACAGCTCTGTTATTGGTATCAGTATCCTCTGGACTAGAAAGGCAAAGATTTGGCAAGATTCCTTCTCTTGGTGACAATCCAGCGAGCCTTACTGAAAGGGGTCGGACTCGACTCGATTAGCTGGACTGCGAATGAAGAAAGCCGCTTGAGACAGTACAGAGCCGTGACCGATCATCATAAAATCCCACATCAGCAAGGAATGGTACTTCACAGGGGTGAGGAAATAATGGCAAGCCCAAAATTATCCTCAACTCAGTGAATCTGTGGTCATGATACCTAATAATTGCCTGGTGTTGACAGCTGCATTGAATGTTCTTTGAAAATCCTTGAATAACAATAAATCTGTCACTAAGGTAAGCTTTTAAACACTGGTCATAATAGTTTGTCATGGTGACCAGGAATGCTAAAAGCTGGCAGAGTAAAACATTGTGGTCAATGATGGCTTACTTCCGGAGAGAATAAGAGGGAGCAATCAGCTGAGAAAGGGGAAGAGTTTAAAAGTGAAGGAGGTAACATGATTTCACTTCACTTTACCAGTAACTCAACTTTCAGGAACATTGCCAAGGAGAATGGGCCTCTATGGAGGTTTTGCCTTATTCCTGAGAAACCTGGTGAAAGGCCAAAGTTCATAGTTCAGGACAGCACCAACTGGGAAAGGAGTGGGAGAGGATCTGGAGATGTGATGATTAGCGAGTCTGAGTTTGGCTTTTACAGCCTGATGATTGTGGATGGAAAGAAGGACTTCGAGGTGAGGAGTTTTGAAATTTTGCAATGGCCGGACTCCAAAAATCTTGACTGTTGGAACAAATAAAAAGAAGAAAGAATGGAAAACTAAGTCTGAACTTGGAAATTTACTGTCTTTTGGAAAGCACCCAACAGCTTTTCTTAAGAACTGAAATGGTAAAAGATTGATAGCCCCATACCAGACCAGGGTAGATAATGTCTTGCTTGCGTCCCTTGATGTCACTCACATTTTTCATGGCCCTGGTGAAGAAATCTCTTTGTTACTGTTAACCTGGTCTGGAACTTTAACAATTTGTTTTCTTATTCCAGGTAATTACTTTTGGGGGAAAAGAATGACCCACGCTTAGAATCTATACTGTTCATCATTATAAGTCTCAGAAACAGCTCTGAGTTTCACATCAAACTAATTACTTTGCAGTGCAGTCACACATAGTGCAGGCAAGCGCAGCAGGTAGTTTATGCACAGCAAGATCCCACAAAGATTAAAAAGGATGAATGTAATTGATATTATTTCTGATTATGAATAATTTGAAGCTCAAACAGACCATTCGGCCCAGCTGGTCTATGCTGGTGTTTTATGCTCAATATGAGTCTGCTCCCACCCCATCCATCCATTCTTCCCTCATGCACTTGTTGAGCTTCCCCTTAAAGGTATTATTTTAATTGTTGGTTTCTGGTTAGGTTTCACTTCGGATAGTCTTTAGTTCTCTCTTTGGGTAACATGGCCTTTTCTGGATTTCCATCTGCCCATGTGTGATTAAGGGCTGAATTTGGTAAATTTCTTCAAAACTCCTTTATCTACACGAGAATACATTCTACTTTTCTCTAAGTCCACCTCTCTCGTATTCCTCTTGTTTTCGATTCTAGCAAAAAACTGCTGATATCACTCTTATGTTGTCCTACTCAACATTATCTCAGTAGCCTACAGTTGGTTGTGGGATCAATGTAGTACCCTGTGGAATGTTCTTAAGGCAAAGATAGATAGATTTTTGAACAGTAAAGGAATTAAGGGTTATGGTGAGCGAGCGGGTAAGTGGAGCTGAATCCGTGAAAAGATCAGGCATGATCTTATTGAATGGCAGAGCAGGCTCGATGGGCCAAGTGGCCTACTCCTGCTCCAAGTTCTTATGTTCTTCGGGATAGGACATGCAGTGAGCTCCTATTTACCTTCAAATGACTGTCCTGAATTCTTCAGCATGCATCTCAAATCACAGACAGCTACAAACTCACTTTAAAACCCCATCTGAAGGTTACATCTTCAACATTTATTGTCCGTTCTTATTAGACCTTCAGAAAGTGGCTTTCTTGAGTCCCCGCAGTCCTTCTGCTGCAGTTACAGCCACAGTGCCGTCAGGAAGGAATACTCCAATGGGTGATTTTCGAAGCTGTTTTGAACACATCCATTATTTTGACAGCAGATGATATAATGTTACATTCCCATCAAACCTCTGGCAAAGCTTGAAACCTCTGAATGTTTCAGTAAAGGAGATGTGAACCTTTTGATGCCCACTAGGATTTCCTCTGATCTGCCAGACTCTGATACCTCTGTGATCAGACTGGAAAATTCCAGCTGACCGCAGACAATAAACCTTAAGAGACCTTTTCTATACTTGCAATGGACTAACTAGGCAGGCCCTTTCTGTCTCTAAGGAGATACTGAGGTGTGGAATGGTACTATCAATCCAGAATGCTGGTTGGCAGTAAAACTTTCCATGGCTGCTTACCTCCATTACAGCTATGGTGTAAACATACCCCTACACCTACCTCAAAATTCCATTAGATTTAGTTTAATCTGGAATAATTTAAAACCTACAAGGTAACATGTTTACATAGGTTCCTGACAGTACTGACACAATATAATCATTAATCCATTTAAAGCAGCCCACACAAGACATGTGACCTTTGAAAGGTCTCTACAATCCCAAACTAGATCCGTTAAGTATTAAAAATGGGAGAGCACTGATCTTTAGAAACTGTAAGTTAATCAAAAGACTGGCTTGTTTTCTGACTGATCCTTTGGTAGTGTCCCCAGTAAAGAATGATCACATTGTTAGTGTTCAGTATTATCTGACATTGATTGACAAGACTGTGCTACGAGGTAAAAACAATGACTGCAGATGCTGGAAACCAGATTCTGGATCAGTGGTGCTGGAAGAGCACAGCAATTCAGGCAGCATCCGAGGACAGGCAGAATCGACGTTTCGGGCAAAAGCCCTTCATCAGGAATAAAGGCAGAGAGCCTGAAGTGTGGAGAGATAAGCTAGAGGAGGGTGGGGGTGGGGGTGGGGATAGAGTAGCATAGAGTACAATAGGTCAGTGGGGGAGTGGTTGAAGTGTTCCGAGGCGGAAGATGAGGCGTTCTTCCTCCAGGCGTCTGGTGGTGAGGGAGCAGCGGTGGAGGAGGCCCAACACCTCCATATCCTCGGCAGAGTGGGAGGGGGAGTTGAAATGTTGAGTCACGGGGCGGTTTGGTTGATTGGTGCGGGTGTCTCGGAGATGTTCCCTAAAGCGCTCTGCTAGGAGGCGCCCAGTCTCCCCAATGTAGAGGAGACCGCATCGGGAGCAATGGATACAATAAATGATATTAGTGGATTTGCAGGTAAAACTTTGATGGATGTGGAAGGCTCCTTTAGGGCCTTGGATGGAGGTGAGGGAGGAGGTGTGGGCACAGGTTTTACAGTTCCTGCGGTGGTAGGGGAAAATGCCAGGATGGGAGGGTGGGTCGTAGGGGGGCGTGGACCTGACCAGGTAGTCACGGAGGGAACGGTCTTTGCGGAAGGCGGAGAGGGGTGGGGAGGGAAATATATCCCTGGTGGTGGGGTCTGTTTGGAGGTGGCGGAAATGTCGGCAGATGATTTGGTTTATGCGAAGGTTGGTGGGGTGGAAGGTGAGCACCAGGGGCGTTCTGTCCTTGTTGCGGTTGGAGGGTTTGGGTCTGAGGGCAGAGGTGCAGGATGTGGACGAGATGCGTTGGAGGGCATCTTTAACCACGTGGGAAGGGAAATTGCGGTCTCTAAAGAAGGAGGCCATCTGGTGTGTTCTATGGTGGAATTGGTCCTCCTGGGAGCAGATACGGCGGAGGCGGAGGAATTGGGAATACGGGATGGGATACGGCGGAGGCGGAGGAATTGGGAATACGGGATGGACTACAAGCACCCCTGAGTGATCTACCACCACTATTAACCATTAGCAAGAACATGAGGTCTGTCTGATCTGATATTCTCGAATAAATGAATGGAAACATCCATTATAATCATCAAGTTGACTTCCCCCCCAAACACAGAATGTGTCACAGAAAAACAGAATGCCCTAAACCTGGTAGTAATGCTTCATCAATGACTCTCCCTCTGTCATAAGGTCAAAAGTGAGGGTATCGTCTGATGATAGCACAATGTTCAACACCATTCCTCAGATACCAAAGCAGTCCAGGTTCAAATGCAATAAAATCTGGACAATATCCAGGCTTGGGCTGATAAGTGGCAGAACACATTAGCATCAAACCAATGCCAGGGGATGACCATCACCAATAAGAGACAATCTAACCACTGCCCCTTGACAATCAATGGGTGTTAACATTACTGAATCCCCCACTATCCTGGGAGTTAGCATTGACCAGAAACTCAGCTGGACTCCCCACATAAACACAGTGGCTACAAGAGCAGGTCAGAGGCTCGGAATACTGAGACAAGTAACTCAACTCCTGACCCCCAAAAGCCTGTTCATTACTGACACAGCACAAGTCAGGAGTGTGGTGGAATGCTCCTCACTCGCCTGGACGGGGGCAGCTCCAACAACACTCATGAAACTTGACACCATCCAGCACAAAACAGCCTGCTTAATTGACACCACAGCCACAAATATCCATCTCTCCACCACTGGCACTCAGTAGCAGCAGTGCGTACTGTCTACAAGATGCATTGCAGAAATTCACCAAAAATCATCAGACAGAACCTACCAAACCCACCACCATTTCTGTCTAGAAGGACAAGGCCAACAGCTTTATGGGAACACCACCACCTTCAAGTTCCCCTCCAAGCCACTCGCTATCCTGACTTGGAAATATATCACCATTCCTTCACTGTTGCTGGGTCAAAATCCTGGAATTCCCTCTCAATGGCATTGTGGGTCAGGAGAAAGTGAGGACTGCAGATGCTGGAGATCAGAGTCAAAAGTGTAGTGCTGGAAAAGCACAGTTGGTCAGGCAGCATCCGAGGAGCAGGAGATCAACATTTTGAGTATAAGGTCGTCATCAGGAATTCCTCATGAAGGGCTTATACCCGAAACATCGACTGTCCTGCTCCTCAGATGCTGCCTGACTGGCTGTGCTTTTCCAGCACCACGTTGTTTGACTCTGTATTGTGGGTCAACCCACAGCAGGTGGACTGCTGCGGTTCAGGATGGTAGCTCACCACCACCTTCTCAAGGGGCACCTAGGGACGGGCAATAAATGCTGGGCCCAGCAGCAACGTCCATAACTCACAAATGAATTGTAAAAAAAAGTCACAAAAATATACTTTTCATCAAATAATTGCAAATTATCTTTCGCAAGTAGAAATTAATATGTGACCTGAGCTTACAATCAATGATGGCTACACAAATTGCTTCACTTCACCTTCCAAATTCCAACCCTTTGAGACAGTGGCTCTATTTCTCCAAAAGATCGTAGCTGAAAATGATTGAGTAAACAGGATATCCTATTCCTATTAGCAAAAGAGTCGCGATCATCACCAGGGATATTTTATTGGCTGGAAATGAACCATTAATCATTAATGGGACACTAGGATTCTGACTGAGCGATCCCTGAATGTGAACTAATCAAGTTACAAGCATGACTTTATACTACAATTTATAGATGTGACTGGCTGATTGATCAGTGCTACCAGAGACAGTAAGTCTGGGCTCTCTGCGTGGTCAGAGAATCATTCTTTGAGATATTAAATTGAAGTCCAATTTTGTTCTATTTGAAGAAGAACAAGGAATTCTATCGGTGTCCTAGTGAACATTCCTCTCTTTGTCTATTCCAATGAATGCAGGATGAGCCAGTTTTACATGAAGCCTGCTCTTTATGTGTGCAAATTGGTTTGAAACATTTCCCTCCAGAGCATTAGCATACATGTTGTCACAAATGTTAATTTTGTTTTGCATATTCATTCCACATGAGTTACAGTTTGCTCCTGTTGCAGAATTGACATTTATATATTTTTGAAACGAGGATGAAGGACTTGTATTACATAGATCAAGAGGCTACAGAAACTGAGAGTGGTCTCAGAGCAGACGACATTTAATTGGTTCAAAATTACTATTCATTTCATGAAAATCATTTTAAAGAGAAGATCTGCGCTGGCTGAAGTGTCAGCAGCCTTCCAATAACATTACTGGACGAATCCTCAACGTCAGCATTTCAGATGGGAGAATTGAAATTTAACTAAATCTGGATTAATGTCAGTCATAAGAACCACGAAGCTGGCAGACTGTGGTTTAAAAACCTATCGGATTTACTGATTCAGGGGAGGAGATCAAGCCCACAGCAATGTGGGTTACCCCTCACTCCCTCTGAGATGGCTTTGCGAGGACCATCCAGGCAGGTTTTACCAGCAATGCTTATAATCACAAAATGATAATGCAGATGACCCAGATTTAATGTAATTGACAGAAGATGATGATCAGATTTTATGTTTTATTCAGTGAGATGTTATGATTGGGAATGTGCTGCCTGTGAAAGCAGTGGAAACAGATTTAATAACTTTGTAAAAGGCAGCAGTTGTAGAAATGATTGAGAAAGGTACAGTCTGAACAAGAGAAGGGATTGGATATGGATGTACATTTAATTGACAAGAGAAAGACTTGCATTTTTAACAGTGACTCTCATGATCTTGAGATGGCCTCAGGATGTCACTAAGTGTTTTGCTGCCAATGAGACACATTGGAGATGAGATTGAGTGCATTCCAACAGCAATTTACACACAGCAAGCTTCCACACAAAGCGATATACATAATGAGTACATCAGTGATGCTGGCCAAGAGATAAACGTTGGCCAAGTTGTGGAGAAGAGCCTTCTTGCAATCAAACTAATGATTTGGGGATCTTCTGTGTGCATCTGAGAGGGCAGACGGGGCCTCAGTTTAACATCTCATCCAATCGCTGACAGTGCTGCACTCCCAACGGATTGCGCAGTTGTATCAGTCGAAATGATTGTGCTCAGGCCTGTGGACCCAGTGAGTATACCCCACTCAGAGACCAGTGAGTATTCACCCACCCAGAGACCAGTGAGTATACCCCACCCAGAGACCAATTAGTATTCCCTACTCAAAGACCAGTGAGTATTCCCCACCCAGAGACCAATAAGTATTCCCCACTCAGAGACCAATGAGTATTCCCCACCCAGAGACCAATAAGTATTCCCCACTCAGAGACCAATGAGTATTCCCCACCCAGAGACCAGTGAGTAATCCCCACCCAGAGACCAGTGAGTATTCCCCACCCAGAGACTAGTGAATATTCCCCAACCAGAGACCAGTGAGTATTCCCTGCTCAGAAACCAGTGAGTATTCCCCATACAGAGACCAGTGAGTATTCCACACACAGAGACCAGTGAGTATTCCCCGCTCAGAAACCAGTGAGTATTCCCCAACCAGGGACCAGTGAGTATTCCTCACACAGAGACCAGTGAGCATTCCCCACCCAGAGACTAGTGAGTATTCCCCACCCAGAGACCAGTGAGTATTCCTAACCCAGAGACCAGTGAGTATTCCCCACTCAGAGACCAGTGAGTATTCCTCACCCAGAGACCAGTGAGAATACCTCACCCAGAGATCAGTGAGTATTCCTGACTCAGAGATTAGTGAGTATTCCCCACTCAGAGACCAGTGAGTATTCATCACCCAGAGATCAGTGAGTATTCCCCACTCAGAGACCGGTGACTATTCCCCACTCAGAGTCCGGTGAGTATTCCCCACTCAGAGATCAGTGAGTATTCCCCACCCAGAAACCTGAGAGTATTCCCCACCCAGAGGCCCATGAGTATTGTCCACCCAGAGCCCAGTGAGTATTCCCCAAACAGAGACCAGTGAGTATTCCCTGCTCAGAGACCAGTGAGTAATCCCCACACAGAGACCAGTGAGTATTCCCTGTTCAGAGACCAGTGAGTATTCCCCACCCAGAGATCAGTGAGAATTCCTCACACAGAGACCAGTGAGCATTCCCTACCCAGAGACTAGTGAGTATTCCCCACACAGAGACAAGTGAGTATTCCTCACCCAGAGACCAGTGAGTATTCCTGACTCAGAGATTAGTGAGATTTCCCCACTCAGAGACCGGTGACTATTCCCCACTCAGAGACCAGTGAGTATTCCCATTCAGAGACCAGTAAGTATTCCTCACACAGAGACCAATGAGTACTCCCCACCCAGAGACCATTGAGTATTCCCAACCCTGAGACCAGTGAGTATTCCCCACCCAGAGACCAGTGAGTATTCCCCACTTAGAGAGCAGTGAGTATTCCTCACCCAGAGACCAGTGAGTATTCCCACTCAGAGACCAGTAAGTATTCCTCACACAGAGACCAATGAGTAGTCCCCACCCTGAGAGCATTGAGTATTCCCCACCCAGAGACCAGTGAGTATTCCCCACTTAGAGACCAGTGAGTATTCCTCACCAGAGACGAGTGAGTGTTCCTCACCAAGAGACCAGTGAGTATTCCCCACACAGAGACCAGTGAGTATTCCCTGTTCAGAGACCAGTGAGTATTCCCCACCCAGAGACCAGTGAGAATTCCTCACACAGAGACCAGTGAGCATTCCCTACCCAGAGACTAGTGAGTATTCCCCACACAGAGACAAGTGAGTATTCCTCACCTAGAGACCAGTGAGTATTCCTGACTCAGAGATTAGTGAGATTTCCCCACTCAGAGACCGGTGACTATTCCCCACTCAGAGACCAGTGAGTATTCCCATTCAGAGACCAGTAAGTATTCCTCACACAGAGACCAATGAGTACTCTCCACCCAGAGACCATTGAGTATTCCCAACCCTGAGACCAGTGAGTATTCCCCACCCAGAGACCAGTGAGTATTCCCCACTTAGAGAGCAGTGAGTATTCCTCACCCAGGGACCAGTGAGTATTCCCACTCAGAGACCAGTAAGTATTCCTCACACAGAGACCAATGAGTACTCCCCACCCAGAGAGCATTGAGTATTCCCCACCCAGAGACCAGTGAGTACTCCCCACTTAGAGACCAGTGAGTATTCCTCACCAGAGACGAGTGAGTGTTCCCCACCCAGAGACCAGTGAGTATTCCCCACCCAGAGACTAGTGAATATTCCCCAACCAGAGACGAGTGAGTATTCCCTGCTCAGAAACCAGTGAGTATTCCCCATACAGAGACCAGTGAGTATTCCACACACAGAGACCAGTGAGTATTCCACACACAGAGACCAGTGAGTATTCCACACACAGAGTCCAGTGAGTATTCCCCACCCAGAGACTAGTGAGTATTCCCCACCCAGAGACCAGTGAGTATTCCTAACCCAGAGACCAGTGACTATTCCCCACTCAGAGACCGGTGAGTATTCCCCACCCAGAGACCAGTGAGTATTCCTCACACAGAGACCAGTGAGCATTCCCCACTCAGAGACCGGTGAGTATTCCCCACACAGAAACCAGTGAGTATTCCCTGCTCAGAGACCAGTGAGTATTCCCCACACAGAGACCAGTGAGAATTCCTCACACAGAGATCAGTGAGCATTCCCTACCCAGAGACTAGTCAGTGTTCCCCACCCAGAGACCAATGAGTATTCCCCACACAGAGACCAGTGAGTATTCCCTGCTCAGCGACCAGTGAGTATTCCCCACACAAAGACCAGTGAGTATTCCCTGTTCAGAGACCAGTGAGTATTCCTCACCCAGAGACCAGTGAGAATTGCTCACACAGAGACCAGTGAGCATTCATTACCCAGAGACCAGTGAGTATTCACCACCCAGAGACCAGTGAGTATTCCTCACACAGAGACCAGTGAGCATTCCCCACCCAGAGACCAGTGAGTATTCCCCACTCAGAGACCAGTGAGTATTCCTCACCAGAGACCAGTGAGTGTTCCTCACCAAGAGACCAGTGAGTGTTCCCCACACAGAGACCAGTGAGTATTCCCCACACAGAGACCAGTGAGTATTCCCCACTCAGAGACCAGTGAGTATTCCAAACACAGAGACCAGTGAGTATTCCCCACCCAGAGATCAGTGAGTATTCCTGACTCAGAAACCAGTGAGTATTCACCACACAGAGTCCCGTGAATATTCCCCGCTCAGAAACAAGTGAGTATTCCCCACCCAGAGACCAGTGAGTATTCCCCACCCAGAGACCGGTGAGTATTCCCCACACAGAGACCAGTGAGTATCCCCCACCCAGAGACCAGTGAGTATTCCCCACCCAGAGACCAGTGAGTATTCCCCACCCAGAGACCAGTGAGTATTCCCCACACAGAGACCAGTGAGTATTCCCCACACAGAGACCAGTGAGTATTCCCCACACAGAGACCAGTGAGTATCCCCCACCCAGAGACCAGTGAGTATTCCCCACCCAGAGACCAGTGAGTATTCCCCACCCAGATACCAGTGAGTATTCCCCACACAGAGACCAGTGAGTATTCCCCACACAGAGACCAGTGAGTATTCCCCACCCAGAGACCGGTGAGTATTCCCCACACAGAGACCAGTGAGTATTCCCCACACAGAGACCAGTGAGTATTCCCCACTCAGAGACCAGTGAGTATTCCCACTCAGAGACTAGTGAGTATTGCTCACTCAGAGACCAGTGAGTATTCCCCGCTCAGAAACCAGTGAGTATTCCGCACACAGAGACCAGTGAGCATTCCCCACCCAGAGACTAGTGAGTATTCCCTACCCAAAGACGAGTGAATATTCCTCAACAAGAGACCAGTGAGTATTCCACACTCAGAGACCAGTGAGTATTCCTCACCAAGAGACCAGTGAGTATTCCCCACTCAGAGCCCAGTGAGTATTCCCCACACAGAGACCAGTGAGTATTCCCACCCAGAGACTAGTGAGTATCCCCTACCCAAAGACGAGTGAATATTCCTCAACAAGAGACCAGTGAGTATTCCACACTCAGAGACCAGTGAGTATTCCTCACCAAGAGACCAGTGAGTATTCCCCACTCAGAGCCCAGTGAGTATTCCCCACACAGAGACCAGTGAGTATTCCCACCCAGAGACTAGTGAGTATCCCCTACCCAAAGACGAGTGAGTATTCCTCAACAAGAGACCAGTGAGTATTCCCCACTCAGAGACCAGTGAGTATTCCTCACACAGAGACCAGTGAGTATTCTCCACTCAGAGACTCAGAGTGTTCTAAACACAGAAACCAGTTAGTATTCCTCACACAGAGACCAGTGAGTATTCTCCACTCAGAGACAGGGAGTACTCCCCACCCAGAGACCAGAGTATATTCCTCACCCAGAGACCAGTGAGTATTTTCCACTCAGATACCAGTGAGTATTCCCCACCCAGAGACCAGTGAGTATTCCACACCGAGACCAGTGAGTATTCCTCACACAGAGACCAGTGAGTATTCCACACCCAGAGACCAGTGAGTATTCACCACCCAGAGACCGGTGAGTATTCCCCACACAGAGATCAGTGAGTATTCCTGACTCAGAGACCAGTGAGTATTCCCCACTCAGAGACCATTGAGTATTCACCACCCAGAGATCAGTGAGTATTCCCCACTCAGAGTCCAGTGAGTATTCCCCACACAGAGACCAGTGAGTATTCCCCACACAGAGACCAGTGAGTATTGCTCACTCAGAGACCAGTGAGTATTCCCCACCCAGAGACCTGAGAGTATTCCCCACCCAGAGACCTGAGAGTATTCCCCACCCAGAGACCAGTGAGTATTCCTCGCCCAGAGACCAGTGAGTATTCCCCACTCAGAGCCCAGTGAGTATTCCTCACACAGAGACCAGTGCGTTTTCCCCCCTCAGAGCCCAGTGAGTATTCCTCACACAGAGACCAGAGAGCATTCCCCACCCAGAGACTAGTGAGTATTCCCTACCCAAAGATGAGTGCGTATTCCTCAACAATAGACCAGTGAGTATTCCCCTTTCAGAGACCAGTGAGTATTCCTCACCCAGAGACCAGTGAGTATTCCCCACTCAGAGCCCAGTGAGTATTCCTCACACAGAGACCAGTGAGTATTCTTCACTCAGAGACCAGTGAGTATTTTCCACTCAGATACCAGGGAGTACAGTGAGTACTCCCCACCCAGAGACCAGTGAGTATTCCTCACCCAGAGACCAGTGAGTATTTTCCACTCAGATACCAGTGAGTATTCCCCACCCAGAGACCAGTGAGTATTCCGCACACAGAGACCAGTGAGTATTCCACACCCAGAGACCAGTGAGTATTCACCACCCAGAGACCGGTGAGTATTCCCCACCCAGAGATCAGTGAGTATTCCTGATCAGAGACCAGTGAGTTTTCCCCACTCAGAGACCAGTGAGTATTCACCACCCAGAGATCAGTGAGTATTCCTGACTCAGAGATCAGTGAGTCTTCCCCACTCAGAGACCGGGGAGTATTCACCACCCAGAGATCAGTGAGTATTCCCCACTCAGAGACCGGGGAGTATTCACCACCCAGAGATCAGTGAGTATTCACCACTGAGAGACCGGTGAGTATTCCCCACTCAGAGAATGGTGAGTATTCCCCACTCAGAGTCCAGTGAGTATTATCCACACAGAGACCGGTGAGTATTCCCCACACAGAGACCAGTGAGTATTCCCCACTCTGAGACCGGTGAGTATTCCCCACTCAGAGTCCAGTGAGTATTATCCACTCAGAGACCAGTGTGTATTCCCCAATCAGAGACTAGTGAGTATTCCCCACACAGAGACCAATGAGTATTCTCCACTCAGAGACCAGTGAGTGTACCTCACCCAGAGTCCAGTGAGTATTATCCACTCAGAGACCAATGAGTATTCCCCACCCAGAGACCAGTGAGTATTCCCCACTCAGAGACCAGTGAGTATTCCCCACCCAGAGACCAGTGAGTATTCCCCACCCAGAGACCAGTGAGTATTTCGCGCTCAGAGACTGGTGAGTATTCACCACACAGAGACCAGTGAGTATTCTTCATTCAGAGACCAGTGAGTATTCCCCGCTCAGAGACCAGTGAGTATTCCCCACACAAAGACCAGTGAGTATTCCACACACAGAGTCCAGTGAGTATTCCCCGCTCAGAAACCAGTGAGTATTCCTCACACAGAGACCAGTGAGTATTCCCCACCCAGAGACCAGTGAATATTCCCCACTCAGAGGCTGGTGAGTATTCCCCACTCAGAGACCAGTGAGTATTCCCCACTCAGAGTCCAGTGAGTATTCCCCACACAGAGACCAGTGCGTATTCCTCACACAGAGACCAGTGAGTATTCCCCACTCAGAGTCCAGTGAGTATTATCCACTCAGAGACCAGTGAGTATTCCCCACACAGAGACCGGTGAGTATTCCCTGCATGTGGCCAAGGTTGGCACCTTTTTAGTGAACATGTGTACGCTCACAGCTGCTTCTGACCGAAACAAAGAGGATAATGAAGACACTGTAGCCAGTGACAGTGAGATTCATGTCAATGGATAATGCTTCTTGTGTACTGTCTCGGGTAAGGAACTGCTCATTTGCAATGTGCCGGGTTGAGTGATGGGGATCAGATCTATGAAGTGTTCTTGTGAAACCGGCCCTTTGGCGAGGCCTGCACTTGCCTGTTGCTGTTTTTGGCTGTTCTGAATTCGCAGGAAGAGTGGGACTGTTGTTTCTCTCGGGGGCTGCCTCATTCATGCAGGAAGAAACTCTCTGAGTTTGTTGTGTCGAGTGTCAGGTCAGCCTGTCAGCACAAAACTGTGTGTCCAACAAAAGCAGATCCCAGGGAATTGAGAATCCCCAGCATTGAATGGAAAAGAATGGGTCTCACCCCTCCCTGCTGAAGTGATCTAATGTAGCCGTAAATCACGAGGAGCGAGGTCATCTCCGAACAAACAGGACTTCACATTTTGCATAACTGTGAGAAAGAACAGTCACGGTAGAGGAGGCCATTTTCAAAACAAAATACATGGCTAATTTCTTATTTTCTTTGACTGCCAAATAACTTCTCCTCCTTGCACAGCTGGAGGAGAGTTTCTAACATCTGCTGGAAGTAATTTTTTCATGAGGTCTTTTTTTGATCTGAGTTTCTGTCTCTCCCCTCCCCACCCCCACCTCTAGTAAGCCGGGAGACTGTAATTGTGAGACCCTCCAGTTGTGTGAGCACCATGTAGCATGAGGTACCCTTTAATCGTCATGATACCAGAGCAAGCCTCACCTTATTTTCCAGGCTGGGAATGCATCCCCCATTATTTAGAGTTGCTTGGTCATACAGAATATTGTTTAAAGAGAGGTGTGTTCCTAAACTTTTGTCTTTGTCTTCTGTTCACTGGGACGAATGCAAAAATACCCAATTTCAATTGATCATTCTGGTGGAGTAGTGGACAGTGTGGAAGAATGTTACAGGTTGCAGGGGAACTTGGATAAATTGCAGAATTGGGCTGAGAGGTGGCAAATGGAGTTCAATGCAGCTAAATGTGACGTAATGCACTTTGGGAAGACTAACAGGAAGGCAGGGTACTGGGTCGATGGAAAGATTCTTGGTAGTGTGGATGTACAGAGGGATCTTGGAGTCCATGTACATAGATCCCTGAAAGTTGCCACCCAGGTGGATAGTGCTGTTAAGAAGGCATATGGTTTCATTCATAGAGGGATTGAGTTCCGGAACCGCAATATCATGCTGCAACTGTACAAAACGCTGATGCGGCCACACTTAGAATATTGTGTACAGTTCTGGTCCCCATATTTCAGGAATGATGTGAAAGCATTGGAAAAGGTGCAGAGGAGATTTACCAGGATGTTGCCTGGTCTGGAGGGAAGGTCTTATGAGGAAAGACTAAGAGATTTGGATCTGTTCTCATTGGAAAGAAGAAGGCTAAGAGGGGATTTGATAGCGACATACAAGATGATCAGACGATTAGATAGGGTAGACAGTGAAAGTCTTTTTCTTAGGATGATGATGTCAGCTTGTACGAGGGGGCATAACTACAAATTGAGGGGTGATAGATTCAAGACAGATGTCAGAGGCAGGTTCTTTACGCAGAGAGTGGTAAGGGTGTGGAATGCCCTACCTGCTAATGTAGTTAACTCAGCCACATTAGGGAGATTTAAACAATCCTTAGATAAGCACATGCATGATGATGGGATAGTGTAGGGGGACGAGCTGAGAATAATTCACAGGTCAGCGCAACATCGAGGGCCGAAGGGCCTGTTCTGCGCTGTATTGTTCTATGTTCTATGATATGCAACAGCAGGAAGTTCCAATGAGGGGTCACTGGACTCACCACGTTAAATCTGTTTCTCTCACCACTGATGCTGCTGAGTTTCTCCAGCATTTGCAGTTTTTAAAATTTTATTATAAGGTCAGAGTCACACGGCGCAGAAACAGACCCTTCAGCCCAACACGTCCATGCCAACCAGGTTTCCTAAACTAAACAAGTCCCATTTGCCAGCACTTGGCCCATGTCCCTCTGAACCCTTCCTATCCAGATGTCTTTTAAATGCTGTAATTGTACCAGCCTCCACCACTTCCTCCCGCAGCTCATTCCATACACACATGAAAATGTTCCCCCTTATGTCCTTTTTAAATCTTTCCCTTCACACCTCAAACCTGTGCCCTCTAGTTTTGGACTCCCCCACCCTGGAAAAAAGATCTTGACTATTCACCCTATCCATTCCCCTCATGATTTGATAAACCTCTATAAGTTCACCCCTCAGCCTCCAACTCTCCAGGGAAAAGCAGCTCCAGCAGAAAGTTTATAAGTTGATTAGTTTATAAGTTGACTCTGATTTGTTGAGTATTGGTTTCTCTATAGCAATGTGAATCTATAGAGCGCCCAAGTTCCATAGCAACACCTCAGCCAATCAGTGATCACCCTCATGTCGTCCAAATTGTTGTGACGGTTTGAAATTTGGCATTCTTGCATTTGTCTTGACTGAGTACGAGATGAAAAGCTTCAGAATCCTATCTCTCCTTTCAACTACCATTATTCCTTGAACCATGTGTTACACTTAACTGACAAATGAAAAGCAAACATTATGTTCAGGAGCTGATTTAGCAGATGAAGGTGTCCTGTGATCTTGTCTATTTATCTCAATGTCATCCATGAGTGAATGGAAGCTAACAGGTTACACATTGAAATCTGCCAGACCATTTTGTGAGCAGCCAGGGCTCAGTTTGTAGTATAATTAGCTGGTTCACAATTGGTGGAATGTTTATTTCTGTAAAGCTTTCTTCTTGCTGCTGAGATAAAAGATTGTGGGTTCAAGTGCCACTGCAGAATGTTGAGCCTATATCCCGCACTGACAGTCCTGGTGTAGTACTCAGGATGTGATGTTGGAAGTGTAACTTACAGATGAGACATTAACCTGATACCTCAAGACAGAAAAGATCCCATAGAGTCATAGAGATGTACAGCACAGAAACAGACCCTTCGGTCCAACTCATCCATGCCAACTAGACATCCCAACCTAATCTACTCCCACCTGCCAGCATTTTCCCATATCCCTCTCAACCCTTCCTATTCATGTACCCATCCAGAAGCCTTTTAAATGTTGTCATTGTCCACCACTTCCTCTAGTAGCTTGTTCCTGAAGAAATGTAGAGGGTTTTCCCCAGTGTCCTGATTAATATTTATCTCTCAGCCAACATCATAAAAATATCTGGTGTAATCACTGTGTGTCTATATTGGCTGTTACATATCAAAGAATCCCTACAGTGTGGAAACAGGCCCTTCAGCCCAACAAATCCACACCAACCCTCCAAAGAGTAACCCACCCAGACCCATTCCCCTGCCCTATATTTACCTCTGACTAATACACCTAACCTACACATCCCTGAACACCGTGGGCAATTTAGTCTGGCCAATTCACCTAACCTGCACATCTTTGGATTGTGGAAGAAAACCCACACAAGTAGTTGCCCGAGGCTGAAATCGAACTTAGGTCCCTGGCGCTGTGAGGCAGTAGTGCTAACCACTGAGCCAATGTACTGCCCCCCCTACTGTAAAGATGATAAAAACTTGACTTTAATACTGAAATGGTTTTGAATAGAAAGAACACTGGCCTGTAAAGGCTGCAGCAATCCCTTGATCACAGGTTGGTCAAGTCTGGAAAAAAGATAGTATGAACCAAAACTGCAGTTTATCAGATGCCGCTAAAGTGTTGCAGGTGTTTTTATTTCCACCCTTTAGTGAATTTTCATTGTATTGAAAGTTATAACCTCACCTCCAATGATTGAACCTGAACAAGTACAACTTCCACAGGTCGATTACCCAAAACCAGCTCATCTCTCAAGAAGCACTTTGTGGCCGAACACTAGAGATGGATTTGTGACTGGTACTAGCGAGATAAAGGCTTCTCTCAGTCTCTCGCGAAGGAAGAAAAATGCCCCGTGACATAACTGATCTTTAAAAGAAACACCAGAACACTGAGAGCTCAAAGGACACCTGGATTCTTCATTCCAGCTGAAGACTGGGCTCCAATTAAACAACTGGGTGTCTTGGGAATGAGACTCTAACCCAAGAACTTTAAACTAGAGAGTTCTTTCATCTATTGTACCAGGCACTATCTCCTCTTAGGTAAAAACAATGACTGTAGATGCTGGAAACCAGATTCTGGATTAGTGGTGCTGGAAGAGCACAGGCAGCATCCAAGGAGCTTCGAAATCGACGTTTCGGGCAAAAGCCCTTCATCAGGACTCCTCTTAGCCTTGTGCCCACGTGTATCTGCCTGATGTTGTCTCTTTATCTGCTAACTGCAATGAAATGATAATCAAATTGCTCTTTCTGTCAATCAGGAGAGCCCTGTAATTGGCTCCTGGCTGGTACAGTAGGCGTTGAGTAGTTACGTTTTTATTAGGCAGAGGTATGGCCTTGTGCAGAAAAGAATTGTCGGCTGTTGCTAACTAAAAGAGGTTAAATGACTGGATCTGATTCACTCCTTGAATTGCCCATGGCCAATCCACCCAAACCTGCACATCTTCAGTCTGTGGGAGGAATCCCTTGCAGACACTGGGAGAATGTACAAGCTCCACACAGACAGTGTCCCGAAACTGGAATCGAACCGGGGTCCCTGGTGCTGAGAGGCAGCAGTGCTAACCCCCCCCCCCACTCCCCCAACTTTATCACTTGCATCACCCTGCACTTCCAAAATTACATTAACTGCAAAACACATTGGGGTGCCTTGATGATGTGAGATACACTTTGGAACTTTTTTAAAAATTTCCATTTGCTGCAAGAGAAGGGATAGCTGATGCAGTGAGATAAACATATTGGGGTGGCACGGTGGCTCAGTGGTTAGCACTGCTACCTCACAGCACCAGGGACCCCGGTTCGATTCCAGTTTCGGGACACTGTCTGTGTGAAGTTTGTACATTCTCCCCATGTCTGCGTGGGTTTCCTCCCACAGATGTGCAGGTTAGGTGGATTGGCCGTGGGAAATTGCCTGTAGTGTCTAGGGATGTGCAGGATCGACTGTAGTAAATGCAGGGTTATGGGGATAGGATCATGGACTGGGTCAGTGCAGACATGATGGGCTGAATGGGCTCTCTCTGCACTGTAGAGATGCTATGATTCAAATAAAGCTCCTGAGGCATTGTCTAATCTAGTAGATACTTGGTGACTGATGTACAGCTTTAATCTCACATGGGATTCCAACAGTATTAAGAGTCATGAGAGCGATGCATAAACTTCAATGTCTCATCTCAGAGATTAGATTAATGCCTTGAAATCATTAAACAAAAATTGCAATAAATGGTCATCCCATCCTGACTCACTTTAGGGAGTTTTGTTCTGGTGATGCTGATTATTCACCCCCTCAACTCTGAGATTCAGTGCCATCACCATGGATACACGGGCAGGAATCACATGGTGCTCACTTGGCCTCAGTGCAGATGATGCTATAAAGTGTTGAAAACTTGACCAACCCGTGGTCAAGGGATTGCTGCAGCCTTTACAAGCCAGTGTTCTTCCTTTCCCAGAACCATTTCAGTCTCAGGTATTAAAGTCAGATATAAAATACCGTCCAATTTTTATCGTCTTTACAGTAGGATATGCAACAGCCGATACATATACAGTGATAACAACAGATAATCCATTTTTATGATGTAGATTGTGGGATAAATATTGATCAGAACACTAGGGAGAACCCCTCTACGTTTCTTCAGGAATGAGCTGCCAGAGGAAATGATGGACAATTACAACATTCACTTGCAGCAAATCTCTGGGCTGATTATAATGTCCTCTTATCTATCAGAGGTGGATTTTTTTGAAATTAAGTGGTAAGTGTTTCTGCCTGGGGGGGGGGGGAGCCCACTGGTCAGGTTTTCTAAAAAAATATTCATTCACGCGATGAGGGCTGGCTAGGTCAGCATTTGTTATCTGTTCCAGAGGGCAGGTAAGAGTCAACAACATTGCTATGGGTCTGGAGTTACACGTAGGCCAGACCAGGTAAGGATGGCAGATTTCCTTCCATAAAAGGACATTAGTGAACCAGATGGGTTTTTCCAACAATTGGCAATCATCAGACTTTTAAGTCCAGACATTTATTGAATTCAAATTCCACCATCTACCATAGCAGGATTTGAACCCTGGTACCCCAGACATTACTGGAGTCTCTGGATTATTAGTCTAGCAATAATACCGTTAGGCCATCATCACCTCTTACACAATTATATGCTTCTCTGATCATTACATAAACATAAACACAAGTTAAAAAAAATTTCCTAGCGGGGCAGTAAGGATTCCTCTTGAGGGTTAGCCGGGAGATTTGGGAAGGCTGTGCCAACAGGAGGCCATCACCGCCAAAGGAAGGCAGTCTGGGCTCCACAGGAGGTCAGTACCCATGGTTGACTCAAGAGAGGGTTACAAGGGAACAGAGGACCTGCTGACCTTAACCAGGGTGTGTCTCATTCTTTCCTTGATGTTTCATGTCTCTGAGAGTGTGAGCTGGCATTGTGAGGTTACCACTGGAGACGTGCCAGATTGAGTCAATGTCTGCCACTTCATTGCAGCGACCAGTGTTGCACAATTGGCACCACAGTGGCACTACCTCTCACCCATATGCCAGGGTTCACTCTGAAAGCACAAAGGAGCTCAAACACCTGGCCGTGCTGCACTATCACCTCACTGACCTCATCACGACCTAGAGAATGTACCCTTCAGGTAGCTTTCCATCTGAACGGACATGGGACAAGGACACAGCCATAAACTTGGCTTCTGGACCAACAGCTCTCAGGGACACACATTGCAGAATGCTTTGTTGTTTCTCATTGACTTTAACTCATTAGTGACACTAAGCCACATTCCATTGAGAACCCTCTAACTCAGAACTGTCCTCCCCACCAAACCACATTGGTATTAGTAACACACTGAGCCAATCACAGCTCTAAGGGTTGCCATCTCTCTCTGTATCTATGCGTGCAGACACAGTGTTGTCATGCCCTTGTCACTGTATCTTTGCCTGTAAGGGTAAGGATGAGCATGTTACATATGAATGTGCCCAGGTGCATGAACATGAGGCTCTTGACCTTCTTCAGGGAGCAGGTTGATGAGGTGCTGGGATAGCAGGGGGAAGGGGCTAAAGGCTGGGTTGGATATCTCTAACTGTCCAACAGGAACACCTCCAATCAGATCAAGCAGCTGTATGTCACTGAGACCTTCAGTCAAGGTGGTAGCTCCTGCCTCTAACAACTCTCCTTACATTGTTCTACACAGCCTCCAGATTCGAAAAGAAAGAAATATAGAATCCCTACAGTGTGGAAACAGGCCATTCGGCCCAACAAGTCCACACCGACCCTCTGAAGAGTAACCACCCCTACCCTATTACTCTACACTTACCCCTGAGACTGGAGAAACTGGGAATTTGCTTTCCTTGGTACAGAGAAGGTCATTATGATATTGAATAGGGCTGTTCAATATTAAGGAGAAAGTGAGGTCTGCAGATGCTGGAGATCAGAGATGGAAATGTGTTGCTGGAAAAACGCAGCATTTCCATCTCTGTTCAATATTAAGGCAGGTTTGAGACCCATTTTCATGAACAGAAGGACAAGTAACCACAGGACAAAGTTCATGGTGATTATGACAGAAATAGGCAGCATGAGGGAAGACATTTCTAAGCCATGTATTGTGTTCCCATGTCCATTGACTAAAAAGGTGAATGGAATATTTAATCATCGTTTTCAAAAGGAAATCAGATAAATATTTGAAATGATAGAAAATTACTGGGGCCTTGCTGTACAAGCTTTGGTACTGTAGTTTAGAAAATTATAACAAAGACTACACTTGTAAGTGTTGGCTGTAAAAGGATTTGGCGTGATTTGAATGATGTGATGTAAATTCTTGTATTTATTGATCTATTGAGCTAAATGTTCTGTCTTGCTTTCAACCTAGTTCACATCTGAACGTGTGGCACATTTGTTACAGATATTTTCTAAACAACCTGGTGGCTCAGTGGTTAGCACTGCTGCCTCACAGCACCCAGGTTCGAATCCAGCCTCGGGTGACTGTGTCTGTGGAATTTGCACATTCTCCCCGTGTCTGTGTGGGTTTCCTCTGGGTGCTCTGGTTTCCTCCCACAGTCCAAAAGGATGTGCAGGTTAGGGTGAATTTGTCTTGCTAATTTACCAATAGTACGCAGAGATGTGTAGGGTAAAGAAGAGCGCACTGTCCACACACCACCCCCCAGGTCTCTCTCTCTAACAGCCCCTTGGATCTGCCTCTAAAGAGGAACAATCCTGAACCTCAGAGATGACCATGTCAGTGCCTTCCTCCCTGTCCTTCCCCAGCCTCGGGGGTATCACCTACATGGGTGATCCTATCAGAGTCAGCTCAGGGTCACAGACATGGGGCCACAGCCAGGAGGAGGGTGGAGCTCACACTCTTCAAAGGGTCAACTTCTACTGCCCATGTGCCAAGACCTTCACCTGAGAGGCATGGATACACCAACTGATTGGCTGGGTGAGGTGCTATTGCCCATTGAGGGGGAAGAGGAGTGTCAGACCGGGACCCGTGGGGAAGCCGTCCTGGGATATTCCAGAGGTGCCTGGTTGTCTCCCTCTGTATTTCCAGCCCCTGCCCAGCCAGACGGAGCCCTCTCTAGGAGGCCACCAGAAGGTGCCCACCAATACCATCTGAGACAATCAGGCAAAGCAGTCAACATGTTTCCTCACGCTCAGTCACAGATGCCAAGTAGCAGTCAGCCACCAGATTAGGAAGAGGAAGAGTAGACAACACGGCAGTCTCATTGGGTGCACAGATGTCAACCTGCTGTCCAGCTCCACACTTGACACAAATATAGCACTTTGTACGGCAGTCTGCAGTGGCCCATTTCACTGCGGTGAAGTGTTGGGCTATTTAAGATTTCCCTGACGTTGTCCTTATGGGTACTGATCACTGTGCCAGCTCACACGTAGGCAAAATGTGCAAACCATATTGATGCTGTCCTCCCAGCTGCCCTCTGGAAAGCTCTGGAATGTTTGGAATTTGGCAGCCTATCAGCTTGGGGTATTCCCTCTCTCTCTCTCTCTCTCTGTCTCTGTAATAGACAAACAACCCTTACATATTGAAACCCAGTTCCCATATTATCCTGCATCATTCCTGTTCCTCTGTTTGTGTTGAAACAGATATCTTGAAGTTTATTAGCAGCTATTTATGGTATCACAGACACACTCAGTTTAGGTTCTGTCCTTGCTGACTGACTACTCTGAGAGAGTGGGAGGCAGTAAGGACTGCAGAAGTCAGAGTCAATAGATGTGAAGCCTGAAATGTTGTGTTTCCTGCTCCTTGGATGCTGTCTGACCTGCTGTGCTCTTCCAGCTCCACATCTACTGACTCTGAAAGAGTGACCTTTAATACTGGAAGGTTGTGGGTCCGTAATTGTCTTAAACTGCGCAGTCTGGTACCGATGTAAGAATGTGATAGATGCCCGGCCCCTACCCCTGGGGGAGATTTCCATTAACACCATCGCTTCTGCTTCCTTTCCAGATGTCATGGCGCCCACAGTACCGCAACTCCAAGTTCCGGAATGTCTACGGCAAGGCCGCCAGCCGAGAACACTGCTTCGACGGCATCTCCATCACCAAGAACGTTCATGACAACCACTTCTGTGCCATCAACCCCAGGTTCCTCGCCATCGTCACCGAGAGCGCTGGCGGAGGATCCTTCCTCGTCATTCCTCTGGAGCAGGTAGGAAGTGTTTCCAACGGCAACCCACAGCCCATGGTAACCCCCTTGCCCCCCACCCCGGCCCTGGCACGGGCACCACGACGCTGCAAATGGTGCGTCTGCTGTCTCAGAGCTCCTCCCATCGATACCGCCATCCCACTCCACCCCTTGGCAAAACGCAACAATCAATAAATGAACAAAACAGGGAGCGACTCGGAAAAACTCATGCAAACAGGGGCATTGGGGCTGCCTAAGTGGTGCTGTCCATCGGAAATGGGGCATCGGGGCTGCCTAAGTGGTGCTGTCCATCGGAAACGGGGCATCGGGGCTGCCTAAGTGGTGCTGTCCATGGGAAACAGGGGCATCGGGGCTGCAGCTTCTGTTAGAGGGATTCGTGCAGCAACAGAGTTAGGAGGGGGCTGAGTGGGTGGGGAGGGAGGCGTGGGGGAAGGGAGCGAGGTGCTGTTTGTGGGATCTTGCTATGCAGTGATTGGCTGCATTGCCATTGGAGGAGCAGTCTTTGCCACCTGTAGAGGGGCCCAGTTGTGAAACAGGCTCCGTGTTTGTGGGAGCGAGCGAGTTTATTCTTTTTTTTAAAAAGATTTTTGAACCTATTTTCCGAACCATCCTGCTGTCACGTATCTCTGGACCAGGTAGGGCATAAACCTGGTCTCCCAGTCCAGGAGTGTGGACGCTACCACGTCATCACGGGAGTCCCTCCCAGTATGTGATCTACCATGAGGCAGGGAGAATAGACACTGATGTGAATAGACTTTTGCTGAAGGGGGCAACAGATATTTCAGCTTTGAGAGTAATTAGGGATGGACAGAAAATACTGACCTAGCCAACAACACCCACAGCCCGTACACAGGTCAGGAGGAGGTGGGGGGGGGGATTAAAAATGCTGAGATTTCTGTTTTACCTTCTCCCCCCCCCAGCCATGTCTCTGTTCCAGATCGCTGGGGAGTTCAGGGTGAAGCCACGACCAGATGGACAGCGGGCTAACTGATGGCCGGCTCAGTCCAGCTGGAACTCTGCTGTCTCACCTCCCCCCCTCTGCCCCCACTGCCCCCACTGCCCCATGCAAGTGAGCGTGGGGAGGTCGTGAGGGTGTTATACAGCAGTTCAGGGGCACAACTATCAGCACTGGTTCACGTGATGATGTGGGAACACACATCCTGCAGTGAGAACCAAAGGACCAGGGAGCTCAGGCAGGTGGGGTTTAGTGAGAAGGTCGGTGACTAGATGGAAGGAAAGAGGCTGAAATCAGTGCTGAGATAGGTCAGGGGAGGAGACACACATTTTAATTAAGTGCTTTGTGGATTTATCAGGAGCAGGAGATCATAGAGATGGACAGCACAGAATGCTTCGGTCCAACTTGTCCATGCTGACTAGATATCCCAACCTATTCTAGCCTCGTTTCCCAGCACTTGGCCCATATCCCACTAAACCCTTCCTATACATGTCCCCATCCAGATGCCTTTTAAATGTTGTTATTGTACCAGCCTCCACCACTTCCTCTGGCAGCTCATTCCATACACGTACCACCCTCTGTGTGAAAATGTTGCCCCTTGGGTCTCTTTTATATCTTTCCTCTCTCACCCTAAACCTATGCCCTCTAGTTCTGGAGTCCCCCACCCCAGGTGGGACGGTTCTTGGGGGTATTTGGATTCAGACCAGCAACAGATCATATTAAGCGGCAGGCTAGAGGGGCAGAGTAGCCTGGTCTCACTCTCCTGGTCAGTATCGTCACTGTAACTTCCATTTCTTTTCAAGCCAACTGGGTGAAGAGAGACAGGTGACAGATAGATTACCCTACTTTTGAACTGGCATGAGGTTGAGAGAGTTCTGAAGAAGGGTCATTCGACCCCCAAACATTAGCTCTGTTTCTCTCTGCAGATGCTGCCAGACCTGCAGAGTTTCTCCAACACTCTGTTTTTGTTTGAGAGAGTTCCAACTTTGGAGCAAGTGTTGGTTTTACAGGCAACACCGCCACCCAGTGGAAGAACTATAAATAACAGTTGCACAGCATTTGCTCTCAGATCTCAATGGACTTGGAGCCATTACGCTTCCAAGTCAAGAAATATGGGTAGAAAAGAACTTTACATATTTCCCGGCTAATTTATTATAAAATATTTTCCCCTATTTATACTTTCTGGACAGAACTAACTTTAATGCTGTAAAACTAGTCTCCATTGATCAACATATTTACAGGCTGAGTGACAGGGGAGTGAGAGGTTCTGGATACCTTTTTCAAATGGCCATCACGGAAATGATGAACTGAATGGCCACCCTCAGCTCTGTGGTTTTAGAAGCTAGGCATCTGCTAGACTTGGTTTTCTTTTAGTAAGGAAGGACAGAAACTGCATTTACATAGCGCCCTTCACAACTTCAGGATAGCTCAAACAATTTACAACCAATGAAGTTCTTTTGAAGCAAAATCTGTGTTAAAATTGTGGAAGATGTATATAACCTCCTCCCTGTTCCCTGCTGGTTGCAGCTCTCCCTTTGAACTTGTGCTGAATTAGGTGAAGCACATCACTGCCGACCAGTCCACTACCGGCCTTTCAGATGTAACGGCTGTGCCTGAATTTTTAAAATTTGCTCATTCAGTGTTTCCCTGATTCCCTTCAGTGTGGAAATAGACCCTTCGGCCCAACAAGTCCACACCGACCCTCCAAAGAGTAACCCACCTTCATTTCCCTACATTTACCCCTGACTACTGCATCTAACACTATAGGCAATTTAACTTGGCCAATTCACCTAACCTGCTCATTTTTCTACCCAGAGGGCAGTTAAGCGCCATTGCTGTGGGTCTGGAGTCACACGTGGGCCAGATTGGGTAAGGCTGGCAGTTCCTTACCTCGGGGACATTAGTGAACCAGAGGGGCCTTCCCTACAATCAGCACATGGTCATTATTAGACTCCTAATTTTATCAAGTTCACATTCCACAATCTCCTGTGGCAGGTTTCGAACCCAGGTCCCTGGGACATTACCTGGGTCCCTTCATTAGCAGCCCATGAGGCCATCACCTCCTAAGTGTACTGCTGTCCTTCCTCTGACCCTACAGGGAACCCCTGACCTCACGTCCCATATCAGAGTCTACAAGGACCCTACTCATTGCAAAACCGCACTCCCTACACCCCGTCTCTACAGACACACAGATTTGCTGCTCTCCTGCTGCTCTCGTCCCTAAAGAGTGATTTTTCAGAGGTATGAGCATTTGATAGAAATGTAAAGTACCTGACCCCACCCCCCTCCCCCTCCTCCCACTGGCGTCCTGTGTGATTATTTCGAGGGGGTGTGGGGTGAGGGGCGTATGGAGAGAGTTCCTCAACACGCATCAAATATTAAGCACACAATCTGGCCAATGATTGTGGGATCTTGCTGTGCCTACATTGGGTGCCACGTTTCCTACTCACAAACAAGTGACAGGACTGCAGAAGAAATGTAAAGCGTCCTAGGACTTCTGGTATTTGTCAAAGGCGCTTGCTAAATGTACAACTTTATTTTCTGTCCAGGCAATCATTAATCCTACCCAGTGTGAGAAACCCATTTCCTCAATGTTTTATTGTTTGTAAATTTCCTTTTCATTTTTCTCTCCCGCTGCCCTGAACTGTGCCAGCAGGTTGAGATGGGCAGTGAGTACCAAGCTGCCCCTCATGTGGGTGACACAATCCAGCCTAATTCAGAATGTCGTGTCCCTCTCAGTTACAGTCTGGGAGTCTGAGGGAATGCTGCACTGTTTTGGAAGCAACATTAAACTGACCCCCAAATATCCTCAAAGACAAATGGAAAAGATCCTGAAACAGTGGGGTGGACAACAGTGGCTCAGCAGTGCTGCCTCACAGCGCCAGGGACCCGGGTTCAATTTCACCCTCAGTGTGGAGTTTACACCTTCTCCCCGTGTCTGCATGGAGTTCCTCCACAATAGAAAGAAATGCAGGTTAGGTGGATTAGCCACACTAAATTGTCCCACAGTGTGAATGGTACATGGATTAGCCACACAAAATTGCCCCATAGTGTGCAGGGTAGATGGATTAGCCACACTAAATTGCCCCACAGTGTGTGGGGTAGATTGATTAGCCACACTAAATTTCCCCATAGTGTGCGGGGGAGATGGAATGGCTACACTAAAATGTCCCATAGTGTGTAGGGTAGATTGATTAGCCACACTAAATTGCCCCATAGTGTGCGGGGGAGATGGAATGGCCACACTAAAATGCCCCATAGTGTGTAGGGTAGATGGATTAGCCACACTAAATTGCCCCATGGTGTGCAATGTAGGTAGATTAGCCACACTAAATTGCCACATAGTGTGCAGGGTAGATGGATTAGCCACATTAAATTGTCCCATAGTGTGCAGGGTAGATGGATTAGCCACAATGAATTGTCCCATAGTGTGCAGGGTAGATGGATTAGCCACAATGAATTGTCCCATAGTGTGAATGGTAGAACGATTAGCCACACTAAATTGTCCCATAGTGTGCAGGGTAGATGGATGAGCCACACTAAATTGTCCCATAGTGTGCAGGGTAGGTGGATTAGCCACACTAAATTGTCCCACATTGTGAATGGTACATGGATTAGCCACACTAAATTGCCCCATAGTGTGCAGGGTAGATGGATTAGCCACACTAAATTGTCCCATAGTGTGCAGGGTAGATGGATTAGCCACAATAAATTGTCCCATAGTGTGAATGGTAGAACGATTAGCCACACTAAATTGTCCCATAGTGTGCAGGGTAGATGGATGAGCCACACTAAATTGTCCCACAGTGTGAATGGTAGATGGATTAGCCACATTAAGTTGCCACATAGTGTGCAGGGTAGATGGATTAGCCACACTAAATTGTCCCATAGTGTGCAGGGTAGGAGGATTAGCCAGACTAAATTGTCCCATGTTGTGCAGGGTAGGTGGATTAGCCACACTTAGTTGTCCCACAGCGTGAATGGTACATGGATTAGCCACACTAAATTGCCCCATAGTGTGCAGGGTAGGTGGATTAGCCACACTAAATTGTCTCATAGTGTGCAGGGTAGGTGGATTAGCCACACTAAATTGTCCCATAGTGTGCAGGGTAGGTGGATTAGCCACACTAAATTGCCCCATAGGGTGCATGGTAGGTGGATTTGCCACACTACATTTCCCCATAGAGTGCACGGTAGATGTATTAGCCACACTAAAGTTCCCCATAGTGTGTGGGGGAGGTGGATAAGCTGCATTAACATGTCCCATAGGGTGGAGGGTAGATGGATTAGCCACACTAAATTGCCCCATAGTGTGCAGAGTAGATGGATTAGCCCCACTACGTTGCCCCATAGTGTGCAGGGGAGATGGATTAGCCACACTAAAATGTCCCACAGTGTGCATGGTAGGTGGATTAACCACACTAAATTTCCCCATAGTGTGCAGGGTAGGTGGATTAGCCACACTAAATTTCCCCATAGTATTCAGGTGGATGTATTAACCACACTAAATAGCCCCATAGTGTGCAGGGTAGATGGATTAGCCACACTAAAATGCCCCATAGTGTGCGGGGAAGGTGGATTAGCCACACTAAAATGTCCCATAGTGTGCATGGTAGGTGGATTAAACACACTAAATTGCCCCATAGTGTGCGGGGTAGGTGGAGTTCCCACACTAAATTGTCCCATAGTGTGCAGGGTAGGTGAATTAGCCACACGAAATTGCCCCATAGTGTGCGGGCAGCTGGAATAGCCACACTAAATTGTCTCATAGTGTGCAGGGTAGGTGGATTAGCCACACTAAATTGCCCCATAGTGTGTGGGGTAGGTGGATTAGCCACACTAAATTGCCCCATAGTGAGTGGGGTAGATGGATTAGCCACACTAAAGTGCCCCACAGTGTGTGGGGTAGATGGATTAGCCACACTAAATTACCCCATAGTGTGCGGGGGTGATAGAATGGCCACACTAAAATGTCCCATGTTGTGTAAAGTAGATGGATTAGCCACACTAAATTGTTCCATAATGTGCAGGATAGTTGGATAAGCCACATTACATTTCCCCACAGTGTGCAGGGTAGATGGTTTAGCCACACTAAATTGCCCCATATCGTGCGGTGGAGATGAATTAGCCACACTAAATTGCCTCATAGTGTGCGGGGTAGATGGATTAGCCACACTAAATTGTTCCATAATGTGCAGGATAGTTGGATAAGCCACATTACATTTCCCCATAGTGTGCAGGCTAGGTGGATTAGCCACACTAAAGTTCCCCATAGTATTCGGATAGATGTATTAACCACACTAAATAGCCCCATAGTGTGCAGGGGAGATGGATTAGCCACACTAAATTGCCCCATAGTGTGCAAGGTGGATGGATTAGCCACACTAAATTGTCCCATAGTGTGCCGGGTAGGTGTATTAGCCACACTAAATTGACTCATAGAGCGCATGGTAGATGGATTAGCCACACTAAATTGCCCCATAGTGTGCAGGGTAGATGGATTAGCCACACTAAATTGTCCCATAGTGTGCAAGGTGGATGGATTAGCCACACTAAATTGTCCCATAGTGTGCCGGGTAGGTGTATTAGCCACACTAAATTGACTCATAGAGCGCATGGTAGATGGATTAGCCACACTAAATTGCCCCATAGTGTGCAGGGTAGATGGATTAGCCACACTAAATTGTCCCATAGTGTGCGGGGTAGTTGGATTAGCCACACTACATTTCCCCACAGTGTGCGGGGTAGGTGGTTTAGCCAAACTAAATTGTCCCATAGTGTGCAGGGTAGGTGGATTAGCCACACTAAATTTCCCCATAGTATTCAGGTAGATGTATTAACCACACTAAATAGCCCCATAGTGTGCAGTGTAGGTGGGTTAGCCACACTAAATTGTCCCATAGTGTGCAGGGTAGGTGGGTTAGCCACACTAAATTGTCCCATAGTGTGCGGGGTAGGTGGATTAGCCAGACTAAATTGCCCCATAGTGTGTGGTGTGGATGGATTAGCCACACTAAATTGCCCCTTAGTGTGCAGTGTAGGTGGATTAGCCACACTAAATTGCCCCACAGTGTGTGGGGTAGATGGATTAGCCACACTAAATTGTCCCATAGTGTGCAGGGTAGGGGTATTAGCCACACTCAATTGTCCCATAGTGTGCGGGGTAGGTGGATTAGCCACACTAAATTGCCCCATAGTGTGTGGTGTGGATGGATTAGCCACACTAAATTGCCCCTTAGTGTGCAGTGTAGGTGGATTAGCCACACAAAATTGCCCAACAGTGTGTGTGGTAGATGGATTAGCCACACTTAATTGCCCCATAGTGTGCAGGGGAGATGGAATGGCTACACTAAAATGTCCCATAGTGTGTAGGGTAGATGGATTAGCCACACTAAATTGTCCCATAGTGTGCAGGGTAGATGGATTAGCCACACTAACTTGTCCCACAGAGTGCAGGGTAGATCGATTAGCCACACTAGATTCCCCCATTGTGTGCATGGTTGATGGATTAGCCACACTAAATTGCCCCATAGTGTGCGGGGTAGGTGTATTAGCCCCACTAAATTGTCCCATAGAGTGCAGGGTTGATGGATTATCCACACTAAATTGCCCGACAGTGTGCGGGGGAGATGGATTAGCCACACTAAATTTCCCCACAGTATGCAGGGTAGATGGTTTAGCCACACTAAATTGTCCCATAGTGTGCATGGTCGGTGGATTAGCCCCACTAAATTGTCCCATAGCGTGCAGGGTAGTTGGATTAGCCACACGAAATTGCCCCACAGTGTGTGGGGTAGATGGATTAGCCGCACTAAATTGCCCCATCGTGTGCGGGGGAGATAGATTAGCCACACTAAATTGCTCCATAGTGTGTGGGGTAGGTGGCTTAGCCACACTAAATTTCCCCACAGTGTGCAGGGTAGATGGTTTAGCCACACTAAATTGCCCCATATCGTGCGGTGGAGATGAATTAACCACACTAAATTGCCTCATAGTGTGCGGGGTAGATGGATTAGCCACACTAAATTGTTCCATAATGTGCAGGATAGTTGGATAAGCCACATTACATTTCCCCATAGTGTGCAGGGTAGGTGGATTAGCCACACTAAATTTCCCCATAGTATTCGGATAGATGTATTAACCACACTAAATAGCCCCATAGTGTGCAGGGGAGATGGATTAGCCACACTAAATTGCCCCATAGTGTGCAAGGTGGATGGATTAGCCACACTAAATTGTCCCATAGTGTGCCGGGTAGGTGTATTAGCCACACTAAATTGCCCCATAGTGTGCAGGGTAGATGGATTAGCCACACTAAATTTCCCATAGTGTGTGGGGTAGATGGATTAGCCACACTAAATTGTCCCATAGTGTGCCGGGTAGGTGTATTAGCCACACTAAATTGCCCCATAGTGTGCAGGGTAGATGGATTAGCCACACTAAATTGCCCAACAGTGTGTGGGGTAGATGGATTAGCCACACTAAATTGCCCCATAGTGTTCAGGGGAGATGGAATGGCTACACTAAAATGTCCCAAAGTGTGTAGGGTAGATGGATTAGCCACACTAAATTGCCCCATAGTCTGCATGGTAGGTGGATTATGCACACTTAAATGCCCCATAGTGTGTAGGGTAGGTGGATTAGCCACACTACAATTCCCCATAGTGGGCAAGGTAGATGGATTAGCCACACTAAATTGCCCCATCATGTGCGCGGGAGATAGATTAGCCACACTAAATTGCTCCATAGTGTTTGGGGTAGGTGGCTTAGCCACACTAAACTTCCCCACAGTGTGCAGGGTAGATGGTTTAGCCACACTAAATTGCCCCATATAGTGCGGGGGAGATGAATTAGCCACACTAAATTGCCTCATAGTGTGCGGGGTAGATGGATTAGCCACACTAAATTGTTCCATAATGTGCAGGATAGTTGGATTAGCCACATTACATTTCCCCATAGTGTGCAGGGTAGGTGGATTAGCCACACTAAATTTCCCCATAGTATTCGGATAGATGTATTAACCACACTAAATAGCCCCATAGTGTGCAGGGGAGATGGATTAGCCACACTAAATTGCCCCATAGTGTGCAGGGTAGATGGATTAGCCACACTAAATTGCCCCATAGTGTGCGGGGGAGATGGAATGGCCACACTAAAATGTCCCATAGTGTGTAGGGTAGATGGATGAGCCACACTAAATTGCCCCATGGTGTGCAGTGTAGGTGGATTAGCCACACTAACTTGCCCCATAGTGTGTAGGATAGATGGATTAGCCACACTAAATTGCCCCATAGTGTGCAGGGTAGATGGATTAGCCACACTAAATTGTCCCATAGTGTGAAGGGTAGGTGGATTAGCCACACTACATTCCCCCATTGTGTGCGAGGTAGGTGGATTATCCACAATAATTTGCCCCACAGTGTGCGGGGTAGATGGAATGGCCACACTAAATTGTCCCATAGTGTGAAGGTTAGGTGGATAAGCCACACTAAATTGCCCCACAGTGTGTGGGATAGATGGATTAGCAACACTACGTTGCCCCATAGGGTGCATGGTAGATGGATTTGCCACACTACATTTCCCCATAGAGTGCACGGTAGATGGATTAGCCACACTAAAGTTCCCCATAGTGTGCGGGGGAGATGGATTAGCTGCATTAAAATGTCCCATAGTGTGCATGGTAGATGGATTAGCCACAGTAAATTGCCCCATAGTGTGCGGGGTAGATGGATTAGCCACACAACATTTCCCCATAGTGTGCAGGGAAGGTGGATTAGCCACACTAAATTGTCCCACAGTGTGTGGGGTAGGTGGATTAGCCACACTAAATTGCCCCATAGTGTGCAGGGGAGATGGAATGGCTACACTAAAATACCCCATAGTGTGCATGGTTGATGGATTAGCCACACTAAATTGTCCCATAGTGTGCGGGGTAGGTGTATTAGCCCCACTAAATTGTCCCATAGTGTGCAGGGTTGATGGATTATCCACACTAAATTGCCCCACAGTGTGCGGGGTAGGTGGATTAGCCACACTAAATTGCCCCACAGTGTGCAGGGTAGATGGTTTAGCCACACTAAATTGCCCCATATCGTGCGGTGGAGATGAATTAGCCACACTAAATTGCCTCATAGTGTGCGGGGTAGATGGATTAGCCACACTAAATTGTTCCATAATGTGCAGGATAGTTGGATAAGCCACATTACATTTCCCCATAGTGTGCAGGTAGATGTATTAACCACACTAAATAGCCCCATAGTGTGCAGGGTAGGTGGGTTAGCCACACTCAATTGTCCCATAGCGTGCGGGACAGGTGGATTAGCCACACTAAGTTGCCCCACCGTGTGCAGCATAGATGGATTAGCCACACTACGTTGCCCAATAGTGTGCAGTGTAGGTGGATTAGCCACACTCAATTGTCCCATAGTGTGCGGAGTAGGTGGATTAGCCACACTAAATTGCCCCATTGTGTGTGGGGTGGATGGATTAGCCACACTAAATTGCCCCATAGTGAGTCGGGTAGATGGATTAGCCACACTAAAGTGCCCCACAGTGTGTGGGGTAGATGGATTAGCCACACTAAATTGCCCCATAGTGTGCAGTGTAGGTGGATTAGCCACCCTAAATTGCCCCACAGTGTGTGGGGTAGATGGATTAGCAACACTAAATTGCCCCATAATGTGCAGGGTAGATGGATTAGCCACACTAAATTGCCCAACAGTGTGTGGGGTAGATGGATTAGCCACACGACATTCCCCCATTGTGTGCAAGGTTGGTGGATTATCCACACTAAATTGCCCCACAGTGTGGAGGGTAGGTGATTTAGCCACACTAAATTGCCCCACAGTGTGTGGGGTAGATGGATTAGCCACACTACGTTGTCCCATAGTGTTCAGGGTAGGTGGCTTAGCCACACTAAATTTCCCACAGTGTGCAGTGTAGGTGATTTAGCCACACTAAATTGCCCCATAGTGTGAAGGGTAGATGGATTAGCCACACTAAATTGTCCCATAGTATGTATGGTAGATACATTAGCCACACTAAATTGTCCCATAGTGTGCATGGTAGGTGTATTAGCCCCACTAAATTGCCCCATAGCGTGCTGGGTAGATGGATTAGCCACATTAATTGCCCCATAGTGTGTGGGATAGGTGGATTAGCCACACTAAATTGCCCCATAGTGTGCAGGATAGATAGATTAGCCACACTACGTTGTCCCATAGTGTTCAGGGTAGATGGCTTAGCCACTCTAAAATGCCCCACAGTGTGTGGGGTAGATGGATTAGCCACACAAAATTGTCCCATAGTGTGCGGGATAGGTGAATTAGCCGCACTACATTTCCCTATAGTGTGCAGGGGTGATGGATTGGCCACACTAAAATGTCCCATAGTGTGTAGGGGAGAAGGATTAGCCACACTAAAATGTCCTATAGTGTGCAGGGGAGATGGATTAGCCACACTAAAATGCCCCATAGTGTGCATGGTAGGTGGATTAGCCACACGACATTTCCCCATAGTGTGCAGGATAGATGGATTAGCCACATTAAATTTACCCATAGTGTGCGGGGGAGATGGATTAGCCACACTAAATTTCCCCATAGTATTCGGATAGATGTATTAACCACACTAAATAGCCCCATAGTGTGCAGGGGAGATGGATTAGCCACACTAAATTGCCCCATAGTGTGCAAGGTGGATGGATTAGCCACACTAAATAGCCCCATAGTGTGCAGGGGAGATGGATTAGCCACACTAAATTGCCCCATAGTGTGCGGGGTAGTTGGATTAGCCATACTAAATTGTCCCATAGTGTGCAGGGTAGGTGGATTAGCCACACTAAATTGTCCCATAGTGTGCGGGGTAGTTGGATTAGCCACACTACATTTCCGCACAGTGTGCAGGGTCGGTGGATTAGCCACACTAAATTGTCCCATAGTGTGCGGGGTAGGTGGATTAGCCACACTAAATTTCCCCATAGTATTCAGGTAGATGTATTAACCACACTAAATAGCCCCATAGTGTGCAGTGTAGGTGGGTTAGCCACACTCAATTGTCCCATAGTGTGCGGGGTAGGTGGATTAGCCACACTAAATTGCCCCATAGTGTGTGGTGTGGATGGATTAGCCACACTAAATTGCCCCTTAGTGTGCAGTGTAGGTGTATTAGCCACACTAAATTGCCCCACAGTGTGTGGGGTAGATGGATTAGCCACACTAAATTGTCCCATAGTGTGCAGGGTAGGTGTATTAGCCACACTAAATAGCCCCTTAGTGTGCAGTGTAGGTGGATTAGCCACACTAAATTGCCCCACAGTGTGTGGGGTAGATGGATTAGCCACACTAAATTGTCCCATAGTGTGCAGGGTAGGTGTATTAGCCACACTAAATTGCCCCATAGTGTGCAGGGTAGATGCATTAGCCACACTAAATTGCCCAACAGTGTGTGTGGTAGATGGATTCGCCACACTAAATTGCCCCATAGTGTGCAGGGGAGATGGAATGGCTACACTAAAATGTCCCATAGTGTGTAGGGTAGATGGATTAGCCACACTAAATTGTCCCATAGTGTGCGGGGTAGGTGGATTAGCCACACTAAATTGCCCCATAGTGTGCAGGGTAGATGGATTAGCCACACTAACTTGTCCCACAGAGTGCAGGGTAGATGGATTAGCCACACTAGATTCCCCCATTGTGTGCACGGTTGATGGATTAGCCACACTAAATTGCCCCATAGTGTGCGGGGTAGGTGTATTAGCCCCACTAAATTGTCCCATAGAGTGCAGGGTTGATGGATTATCCACACTAAATTGCCCGACAGTGTGCGGGGGAGATGGATTAGCCACACTAAATTTCCCCACAGTATGCAGGGTCGGTGGATTAGCCCACTAAATTGTCCCATAGCGTGCAGGGTAGGTGGATTAGCTACACGAAATTGCCCCACAGTGTGTGGGGTAGATGGATTAGCCACACTAAATTGCCCCATCGAGTGCGGGGGAGATAGATTAGCCACATTAAATTGCTCCATAGTGTGTGGGGTAGGTGGCTAAGCCACACTAAATTTCCCCACAGTGTGCAGGGTAGATTGTTTAGCCACACTAAATTGCCCCATATAGTGCGGGGGAGATGAATTAGCCACACTAAATTGCCTCATAGTGTGCGGGGTAGATGGATTAGCCACACTAAATTGTTCCATAATGTGCAGGATAGTTGGATAAGCCACATTACATTTCCCCATAGTGTGCAGGGTAGGTGGATTAGCCACACTAAATTTCCCCAGAGTATTCGGATAGATGTATTAACCACACTAAATAGCCCCATAGTGTGCAGGGGAGATGGATTAGCCACACTAAATTGCCCCATAGTGTGCAAGGTAGATGGATTAGCCACACTAAATTGTTGAAACTTTATTGCTGGAACAGCACAGCAGGTCAGGCAGCATCCAGGGAACAGGATGCTGCCTGACCTGCTGTGCTGTTCCAGCAATAAAGTTTCAACTTTGATCTCCAGCATCTGCAGACCTCACTTTCTCCACACTAAATTGTCCCCATAGTGTGCCGGGTAGGTGTATTAGCCACACTAAATTGCCCCATAGTGTGCAGGGTAGGTGGATTAGCCACACTAAATTGTCCCATAGTGTGCGGGGTAGGTGGATTAGCCACACTAAATTGTCCCATAGTGTGCCGGGTAGGTGTATTAGCCACACTAAATTGCCCCATAGTGTGCAGGGTAGGTGGATTAGCCACACTAAATTGTTCCATAGTGTGCCGGGTAGGTGGATTAGCCACACTAAATTGCCCCATAGTGTACAAGGTGGATGGATTAGCCACACTAAATTGTCCCATAGTGTGCCGGGTAGGTGGATTAGCCACACTAAATTGCCTCATAGTGTGCGGGGTAGATGGATTAGCCACACTAAATTGTTCCATAATGTGCAGGATAGTTGGATTAGCCACATTACATTTCCCCATAGTGTGCAGGGTAGGTGGATTAGCCACACTAATATTCCCCATAGTATTCGGATAGATGTATTAACAACACTAAATAGCCCCATAGTGTGCAGGGGAGATGGATTAGCCACACTAAATTGTCCCATAGTGTGCAGGTAGATGGATTAGCCACACTAAATTGCCCCATAGTGTGCAGGGTAGGTGGATTAGCCACACTAAATTGCCCCATAGTGTGCAGGTAGATGAATTAGCCACACTAAATTGTCCCATAGTGTGCCGGGTAGGTGGATTAGCCACACTAAATTGCCTCATAGTGTGCGGGGTAGATGGATTAGCCACACTAAATTGTTCCATAATGTGCAGGATAGTTGGATTAGCCACATTACATTTCCCCATAGTGTGCAGGGTAGGTGGATTAGCCACACTAATATTCCCCATAGTATTCGGATAGATGTATTAACAACACTAAATAGCCCCATAGTGTGCAGGGGAGATGGATTAGCCACACTAAATTGTCCCATAGTGTGCAGGTAGATGGATTAGCCACACTAAATTGCCCCATAGTGTGCAGGGTAGGTGGATTAGCCACACTAATATTCCCCATAGTATTCGGATAGATGTATTAACAACACTAAATAGCCCCATAGTGTGCAGGGGAGATGGATTAGCCACACTAAATTGCCCCATAGTGTGCAGGTAGATGAATTAGCCACACTAAATTGCCCCACATTGTGCGGGGGAGATGGATTAGCCACACTAAATTTCCCCACAGTGTGCAGGGTAGATGGTTTAGCCACACTAAATTGCCCCATATAGTGCGGGGGAGATGAATTAGCCACCCTAAATTGCCTCATAGTTTGCGGGGTAGATGGATTAGCCACACTAAATTGTTCCATAATGTGCAGGATAGTTGATTAGCCACACTAAATTTCCCCATAGTATTCGGATAGATGTATTAACCACACTAAATAGCCCCATAGTGTGCAGGGGAGATGGATTAGCTACACTAAATTGCCCCATAGTGTGCAAGGTAGATGGATTAGCCACATTAAATTGTCCCCATAGTGTGCCGGGTAGGTGTATTAGCCACACTAAATTGCCCCATAGTGTGCAGGGTAGGTGGATTAGCCACACTAAATTGTCCCATAGTGTGCGGGGTAGGTGGATTAGCCACACTAAATTGTCCCATAGTGTGCCGGGTAGGTGGATTAGCCACACTAAATTGCCCCATAGTGTACAAGGTGGATGGATTAGCCACACTAAATTGTCCCATAGTGTGCCGGGTAGGTGTATTAGCCACCCTAAATTGCCCCATAGTGTGCAGGGTAGATGGATTAGCCACACTAAATTGCCCAACAGTATGTGGGGTAGTTGGATTAGCCACACTAAATTGCCCCATAGTGTTCAGGGGAGATGGAATGGCTACACTAAAATGTCCCATAGTGCGTAGGTTAGATGGATTAGCCACACTAAATTGCCCCATTGTCTGCATGGTAGGTGGATTATCCACACTAAAATGCCCCATAGTGTGCAGGGTAGGTGGATTAGCCACACTAAATTGTCCCATAGTATGTATGGTAGATACATTAGCCACACTAAATTGTCCCATAGTGTGCTTGGTCGATGGATTAGACCCATTAAATTGCCCCATAGCGTGCAGGGTAGGTGGATTAGCCACACTAAATTGCCCAACAGTGTGTGGGGTAGATGGATTAGCAACACTCCGTTGTCCCATAGTTTGCATGGTAGGTGGATTAGCCACACTACATTTCCCCATAGTGGGCAGGGTAGATGGATTAGCCACACTAAATTTCCCCATAGTCTGCGGGGTAGTTGGCTTAGCCACACTAAATTTCCCCACAGTGTGCAGGGTAGATGGTTTAGCTACACTAAATTGCCCCATATAGTGCAGGGGAGATGAATTAGCCACACTAAATTGCCTCATAGTGTGCGGGGTAGATGGATTAGCCACACTAAATTGTTCCATAATGTGCAGGCTAGGTGGATTAGCCACACTAAATTTCCCCATAGTGTGCAGGGTAGAAGGATTAGCCACACTAAATAGCCCCATAGTGTGCAGCGGAGATGGATTAGCCACACTAAATTGCCCCATAGTGTGCGGGGTAGGTGGATTAGCCATACTAAATTGTCCCATAGTGTGCATGGTAAGTGGATTAACCACACTAAATTTCCCCACAGTGTGCAGGGTAGATGGTTTAGCCACACTAAATTGCCCCATATAGTGCGGGGGAGATGAATTAGCCACACTAAATTGCCTCATAGTGTGCGGGGTAGATGGATTAGCCACACTAAATTGTTCCATAATGTGCAGGATAGTTGGATAAGCCACATTACATTTCCCCATAGTGTGCAGGGTAGGTGGATTAGCCACACTAAATTTCCCCAGAGTATTCGGATAGATGTATTAACCACACTAAATAGCCCCATAGTGTGCAGGGGAGATGGATTAGCCACACTAAATTGCCCCATAGTGTGCAAGGTAGATGGATTAGCCACACTAAATTGTTGAAACTTTATTGCTGGAACAGCACAGCAGGTCAGGCAGCATCCAGGGAACAGGATGCTGCCTGACCTGCTGTGCTGTTCCAGCAATAAAGTTTCAACTTTGATCTCCAGCATCTGCAGACCTCACTTTCTCCACACTAAATTGTCCCCATAGTGTGCCGGGTAGGTGTATTAGCCACACTAAATTGCCCCATAGTGTGCAGGGTAGGTGGATTAGCCACACTAAATTGTCCCATAGTGTGCGGGGTAGGTGGATTAGCCACACTAAATTGTCCCATAGTGTGCCGGGTAGGTGTATTAGCCACACTAAATTGCCCCATAGTGTGCAGGGTAGGTGGATTAGCCACACTAAATTGCCCCATAGTGTGCAGGGTAGGTGGATTAGCCACACTAAATTGTTCCATAGTGTGCAGGGTAGGTGGATTAGCCACACTAAATTGCCCCATAGTGTGCGGGGTAGGTGGATTAGCCACACTAAATTGTCCCATAGTGTGCCGGGTAGGTGTATTAGCCACACTAAATTGCCCCATAGTGTGCAGGGTAGGTGTATTAGCCACACTAAATTGCCCCATAGTGTGCAGGGTAGGTGGATTAGCCACACTAAATTGTCCCATAGTGTGCGGGGTAGGTGGATTAGCCACACTAAATTGTCCCATAGTGTGCCGGGTAGGTGTATTAGCCACACTAAATTGCCCCATAGTGTGCAGGGTAGGTGGATTAGCCACACTAAATTGCCCCATAGTGTGCAGGGTAGGTGGATTAGCCACACTAAATTGTTCCATAGTGTGCCGGGTAGGTGGATTAGCCACACTAAATTGCCCCATAGTGTACAAGGTGGATGGATTAGCCACACTAAATTGTCCCATAGTGTGCCGGGTAGGTGGATTAGCCACACTAAATTGCCTCATAGTGTGCGGGGTAGATGGATTAGCCACACTAAATTGTTCCATAATGTGCAGGATAGTTGGATTAGCCACATTACATTTCCCCATAGTGTGCAGGGTAGGTGGATTAGCCACACTAATATTCCCCATAGTATTCGGATAGATGTATTAACAACACTAAATAGCCCCATAGTGTGCAGGGGAGATGGATTAGCCACACTAAATTGTCCCATAGTGTGCAGGTAGATGGATTAGCCACACTAAATTGCCCCATAGTGTGCAGGGTAGGTGGATTAGCCACACTAAATTGCCCCATAGTGTGCAGGTAGATGAATTAGCCACACTAAATTGCCCCACATTGTGCGGGGGAGATGGATTAGCCACACTAAATTTCCCCACAGTGTGCAGGGTAGATGGTTTAGCCACACTAAATTGCCCCATATAGTGCGGGGGAGATGAATTAGCCACCCTAAATTGCCTCATAGTTTGCGGGGTAGATGGATTAGCCACACTAAATTGTTCCATAATGTGCAGGATAGTTGATTAGCCACACTAAATTTCCCCATAGTATTCGGATAGATGTATTAACCACACTAAATAGCCCCATAGTGTGCAGGGGAGATGGATTAGCTACACTAAATTGCCCCATAGTGTGCAAGGTAGATGGATTAGCCACATTAAATTGTCCCCATAGTGTGCCGGGTAGGTGTATTAGCCACACTAAATTGCCCCATAGTGTGCAGGGTAGGTGGATTAGCCACACTAAATTGTCCCATAGTGTGCGGGGTAGGTGGATTAGCCACACTAAATTGTCCCATAGTGTGCCGGGTAGGTGGATTAGCCACACTAAATTGCCCCATAGTGTACAAGGTGGATGGATTAGCCACACTAAATTGTCCCATAGTGTGCCGGGTAGGTGTATTAGCCACCCTAAATTGCCCCATAGTGTGCAGGGTAGATGGATTAGCCACACTAAATTGCCCAACAGTATGTGGGGTAGTTGGATTAGCCACACTAAATTGCCCCATAGTGTTCAGGGAAGATGGAATGGCTACACTAAAATGTCCCATAGTGCGTAGGTTAGATGGATTAGCCACACTAAATTGCCCCATTGTCTGCATGGTAGGTGGATTATCCACACTAAAATGCCCCATAGTGTGCAGGGTAGGTGGATTAGCCACACTAAATTGTCCCATAGTATGTATGGTAGATACATTAGCCACACTAAATTGTCCCATAGTGTGCTTGGTCGATGGATTAGACCCATTAAATTGCCCCATAGCGTGCAGGGTAGGTGGATTAGCCACACTAAATTGCCCAACAGTGTGTGGGGTAGATGGATTAGCAACACTCCGTTGTCCCATAGTTTGCATGGTAGGTGGATTAGCCACACTACATTTCCCCATAGTGGGCAGGGTAGATGGATTAGCCACACTAAATTTCCCCATAGTCTGCGGGGTAGTTGGCTTAGCCACACTAAATTTCCCCACAGTGTGCAGGGTAGATGGTTTAGCTACACTAAATTGCCCCATATAGTGCAGGGGAGATGAATTAGCCACACTAAATTGCCTCATAGTGTGCGGGGTAGATGGATTAGCCACACTAAATTGTTCCATAATGTGCAGGCTAGGTGGATTAGCCACACTAAATTTCCCCATAGTGTGCAGGGTAGAAGGATTAGCCACACTAAATAGCCCCATAGTGTGCAGCGGAGATGGATTAGCCACACTAAATTGCCCCATAGTGTGCGGGGTAGGTGGATTAGCCATACTAAATTGTCCCATAGTGTGCATGGTAAGTGGATTAACCACACTAAATTGCCCCATAGTGTGCATGGTAGGTGGATTAGCCACACTTCGTTGCCCCATAGTGTGCGGGGGAGGTGGATTAGCCACACTAAATTGTCCCATAGTGTGCGGGGTAGGTGGATGAGCCACACTAAATTGCCCCATAGTGTGCAGGGGAGATGGATTAGCCACACTAAATTGTCCCATAGTGTGCCGGGTAGGTGGATTAGCCACACTAAATTGTCCCATAGTGTGCAGGGGTGATGGATTAGCCATACTAAATTGCCCCATAGTGTGCAGAGTAGGTGGATTATTCACACTAAATTGCCCCATGGTGTGCAGTATAGATGGATAAAGCACACTAAAATGTCCAATTGTGTGCGGGGTCGGTGGATTAGCCACACTAAAATGTTGCATAGTGTGCAGGGTAGGTGGATTAGCCACACTAAATTGCCCCATAGTGTGTGGGCAGGTGGAATAGCCACACTAAATTGCCCCATATAGTGCGGGGGAGATGAATTAGCCACACTAAATTGCCTCATAGTGTGCGGGTTAGTTGGATTAGCCACACTAAATTTCCCCATAGTGTGCAGGGTAGGTGGATTAGCCACAATAAATTGTCCCATAGTGTGCGGGGTAGGTGGATTAGCCACAATAAATTGTACCATAGTGAGCAGGGTAGATGGATTAGCCACACTAAAATGTCCCATAGTGTGCAGGGTAGATGGATTAGCCACACTAAATTGTCCCATAGTGTGCAGGGGAGATGGATTAGCCACACTAAATAGCCCCATAGTGTGCAAGGTAGATGGATTAGCCACACTAAATTGTCCCCATAGTGTGCCGGGTAGGTGGATTAGCCACACTAAATTGCCCCATAGTGTGCAGGGTAGATGGATTAGCCACACTAAATTGCCCAACAGTATGTGGGGTAGATGGATTAGTCACACTAAATTGTCCCCATAGTGTGCCGGGTAGGTGTATTAGCCACACTAAATTGCCCCATAGTGTGCAGGGTAGGTGGATTAGCCACACTAAATTGTCCCATAGTGTGCCGGGTAGGTGGATTAGCCACACTAAATTTCCCCATAGTGTGCAAGGTAGATGGATTAGCCACACTAAATTGTCCCATAGTGTGCCGGGTAGGTGTATTAGCCACCCTAAATTGCCCCATAGTGTGCAGGGTAGATGGATTAGCCACACTAAATTCCCCAACAGTATGTGGGGTAGATGGATTAGTCACACTAAATTGCCCCATAGTGTGCAGGGGAGATGGAATGGCTACACTAAAATGTCCCATAGTGTGTAGGGTAGATGGATTAGCCACACTAAATTGCCCCATAGTGTGCGGGGTAGGTGGATTATCCACACTAAAATGCCCCATAGTGTGCAGGGTAGGTGGATTAGCCACACTAAATTGTCCCATAGTGTGCAGGGTAGGTGATTTAGACACATTAAATTGCCCCATAGTGTGCAGGTAGATTGATTAGCCACACTAAATTGTCCCATAGTATGTATGGTAGATACATTAGCCACACTAAATTGTCCCATAGTGTGCTTGGTCGGTGGATTAGACCCACTAAATTGCCCGATAGCGTGCAGGGTAGGTGGATTAGCCACACTAAATTGCCCCACAGTGTGTGGGGTAGATGGATTAGCAACACTATGTTGTCCCATAGTTTGCATGGTAGGTGGATTAGCCACACTAAATTTCCCCATAGTCTGCGGGGTAGTTGGCTTAGCCACACTAAATTTCCCCACAGTGTGCAGGGTAGATGGTTTAGCCACACTAAATTGCCCCATATAGTGTGGGGGAGATGAATTAGCCACACTAAATTGCCTCATAGTGTGCGGGGTAGATGGATTAGCCACTCTAAATTGTTCCATAATGTGCAGGCTAGGTGGATTAGCCACACTAAATTGTTCCATAATGTGCAGACTCGGTGGATTAGCCACACTAAATTTCCCCATAGTGTGCAGGGTAGATGGATTAGCCACACTAAATTGCCCCATAGTGTGCGGGGTAGGTGGATTAGCCACACTAAATTGTCCCATAGTGTGCATGGTAAGTGGATTAACCACACTAAATTGCCCCATAGTCTGCATGGTAGGTGGGTTAGCCACACTAAATTGTTCCATAATGTGCAGACTCGGTGGATTAGCCACACTAAATTGCCCCATAGTCTGCATGGTAGGTGGGTTAGCCACACTAAATTGTCCCATAGTGTGTAGGTTAGATGGACTAGCCACCCTAAATTGTCCCATAGTGTGCGGGGGAGATGGATTAGCCACACTAAATAGTCCCTAAGTGTGCGGGGTAGGTGGATTAGCCACACTAAATTGCCCCATAATGTGCAGGGGAGATGGATTAGCCACATTAAATTGTCCCATAGTGTGCAGAGTAGGTGGATTATTCACAGTAAATTGACCCATGGCGTGCAGTATAGATGGATAAAGCACACTAAATTGTCCAATCGAGTGCTGGGTAGGTGGATTAGCCACACTAAAATGTTGCATAGTGTGCAGGGTAGGTGGATTTGCCACACTAATTTGCCCCATAGTGTGCGGGGTAAGTGGTTTAGCCACACTAAATTGCCCCATAATGTGCGGGGTAGATGGATTAGCCACACTAAATTGCCCCATAATGTGCGGGGTAGGTGGATTAGCCACAATAAATTGTCCCATAGTGTGCAGGGTAGATGGATTAGCCACACTAAATTGCCCCATAGTGTGCAGGGGAGATGGATTAGTCACACTAAATTGCCCCATAGTGTGCGGGGTAGGTGGATTAGCCACAATAAATTGTCCCATAGTGTGCAGGGTAGATGGATTAGCCACACTAAATTGTCCCATAGTGTGCAGGGTAGATGGATTAGCCACACTAAATTGCCCCATAGTGTGCAGGGTAGATGGATTAGCCACACTAAATTGCCCCATAGAGTGCACGATAGATGGATTAGCCACATTACATTGCCCCATAGTGTGCGGGGTAGATGGATTAGCCACACTAAATTGTCCCATAGTGTGCAGGGTAGATGGATTAGCCACACTAAATTGCCCCAAACTGTGCGGGGTAGGTCGATTAGACACACAAAATTGTCCCATAGTGAGCAGGGTAGATGGATTAGCCACACTAAATTCCCCCATTGCGTGCGGGTGAGATGGTTTAGCCACACTAAATTGCCCCATTGCGTGCGGGTGAAATGGATTAGCCACACTAAATTGCCCCATTGCGTGCGGGTGAGATGGATTAGCCACACTAAATTGCCCCATAGTGTGCGGGGTAGATGGATTAGCCACACTAAAATGTCCCATAGTGTGCATGGTAGGTGGATTAGCCACACTAAATTGCTCCATAGTGTGCGGGGTAGGTGGATTAGCCACACTAAATTGTCCCATAGTGTGCAGGTTAGATGGACTAGCCACACTAAATTGCCCTATAGAGTGCAGGGGAGATGGATTAGCCACATTACATTGCCCCATAGTGTGCAGGGTAGGTGGATTATTCACACTTAATTGCCCCATGGTGTGCAGTATAGATGGATAAAGCACACTAAATTGTCCATTTGTGTGCGGGGTAGGTGGATTAGCCACACTAAATTGCAACATAGTGTGCAGGGTAGATGGATTAGCCACACTAAAATGTCCCATAGTGTGCAGGGTAGGTGGATTAGCCACACTAAATTGCCCCATAGTGTGTGGGGTAGATGGATTAGCAATACGAAATTGCCCCATAGTGTGATGGATTAGCCACACTAAATTGCCCCATAGTGTGCGGGGTCAATGGATTAGCCACACTAAATTCCCCCATAGTGTGCACGGTAGATGGATTAGCCACCAAGGAGCAGGAGAATCGACATTTCGGCCTGAGCCCTTCTTCAGCTCTTTCTCCTAGACCGATTAGCCACACTAAATTGCTCCATAGTGAGCAGGGTAGATGGATTCGCCACACTAAATTGTCCCATAGTGTGCGGGGTAGGTGGATTAGCCACACTAAATTGTCCCATAGTGTGCAGTGTAGATGGATTCGCCACACTAAATTGTCCCATAGTGTGCACGGTAGATGGATTAGCCACACTAAATTGTCCCATAGTGTGCGGGTAGATGGATTAGCCACACTAAGTTGTCCCATAGTGTATGGGGTAGTTTGATTAGCCACAATTAATTGTCCCATAGTGTGCAGTGTAGGTGGATTAGCCACACTAAATTGTCCCATAGTGTACAGGGTAGATGGATTAGCCACACTAAATTGTCCCATAGTGTGCGGGTAGCTGGATTAGCCACACTAAGTTGTCCCATAGTGTATGAGGTAGGTTGATTAGCCACAATTAATTGTCCCATAGTGTGCAGTGTAGATGGATTAGCCACACTAAATTGTCCCATAGTGTGCAGGGGAGATGGATTAGTCACACTAAATTGCCCCATAGTGTGCGGGGTAGATGGATTAGCCACTCTAAAATGTCCCATAGTGTGCATGGTAGGTGGATTAGCCACACTAAATTGCTCCATAGTGTGCGGGGTAGGTGGATTAGCCACACTAAATTGTCCCATAGTGTGCAGGTTAGATGGACTAGCCACACTAAATTGCCCTATAGAGTGCAGGGTAGGTGGATTAGCCACATTACATTGCCCCATAGTGTGCGGGGGAGATGGATTAGCCACACTAAATTGCCCCACAGTGTGCGGGGGAGATGGATTAGCCATACTAAAATGTCCCATAGTGTGCAGGGTAGGTGGATTATTCACATTTAATTGCCCCATGGTGTGCAGTATAGATGGATAAAGCACACTAAATTGTCCATTTGTGTGCGGGGTAGGTGGATTAGCCACACTAAATTGCAACATAGTGTGCAGGGTAGATGGATTAGCCACACTAAAATGTCCCATAGTGTGCAGGGTAGGTGGATTAGCCACACTAAATTGCCCCATAGTGTGTGGGGTAGATGGATTAGCAATACGAAATTGCCCCATAGTGTGATGGATTAGCCACACTAAATTGCCCCATAGTGTGCGGGGTCAATGGATTAGCCACACTAAATTCCCCCATAGTGTGCACGGTAGGTGGATTAGCCACCAAGGAGCAGGAGAATCGACATTTCGGCCTGAGCCCTTCTTCAGCTCTGATCTCCAGCATCCGCAGTCCTCACTTTCTCCTAAATCGATTAGCCACACTAAATTGCTCCATAGTGAGCAGGGTAGATGGATTCGCCACACTAAATTGTCCCATAGTGTGCGGGGTAGGTGGATTAGCCACACTAAATTGTCCCATAGTGTGCAGTGTAGATGGATTCGCCACACTAAATTGTCCCATAGTGTGCACGGTAGATGGATTAGCCACACTAAATTGTCCCATAGTGTGCACGGTAGATGGATTAGCCACACTAAATTGTCCCATAGTGTGCGGGTAGATGGATTAGCCACACTAAGTTGTCCCATAGTGTATGGGGTAGGTTGATTAGCCACAATTAATTGTCCCATAGTGTGCAGTGTAGGTGGATTAGCCACACTAAATTGTCCCATAGTGTACAGGGTAGATGGATTAGCCACACTAAATTGTCCCATAGTGTGCACGGTAGATGGATTAGCCACACTAAATTGTCCCATAGTGTGCGGGTAGATGGATTAGCCACACTAAATTGTCCCATAGTGTGCGGGTAGATGGATTAGCCACACTAAGTTGTCCCATAGTGTATGGGGTAGGTTGATTAGCCACAATTAATTGTCCCATAGTGTGCAGTGTAGGTGGATTAGCCACACTAAATTGTCCCATAGTGTACAGGGTAGATGGATTAGCCACACTAAATTGTCCCATAGTGTGCGGGTAGGTGGATTAGCCACACTAAGTTGTCCCATAGTGTATGGGGTAGGTTGATTAGCCACAATTAATTGTCCCATAGTGTGCAGTGTAGGTGGATTAGCCACACTAAATTGTCCCATAGTGTGCAGGGTAGGTGGAGGGTCTGTGTGGACGTGATGGGCGAAATGGCCTCTTCTTGTACTGTAGGGATTCTGTCCTCTGTGAGGCAGAGCAGCGAACTCCTGCCAAAGAGGCTGACATCCTATTTGCCAATGGACACCATGGAATGAGATTATTATACGGGAAGCGCTTTGCAATGTCCTGAGGATGTGAATCAAAGGTGCTGCATAAATGCAAGATCTTCGACAGAATCGGTTCAGGAATAACCACCCTCTCTTTCTCTTCTATCTTAGACGGGCCGAATAGATCCCCTATACCCGAAGGTCTGCGGTCACCAGGGCAACGTGCTGGACATTAAATGGAACCCGTTCGTGGACAATATTTTAGCGTCTTGTTCAGAGGACACCTCAGTGAGTGCTGCCATCAACGGTTTTACAGTCACAAAGCCGAGCTTTTCAAAGTCAATAATTCATACCGGAGGAACTCAATTTAAACCAGACATGAATGGCAACTCCTCAATCTGAGGAGTACGGGCAGGAACTGCCTCAGTGTTGGTCCCACACCCGCACAGAGCTCACGCTGCTCTGCCTATGGACCACAGACAGCACCACTATGAGCACAACTGAGGGAGCAGGCACTCTGAAACGGTCCGTGCTGAGGGAGTGCTGCACTGTCAGAGGGTCAGTGTTGAGGGAGTGCTGCACTATGAGAGGGTCAGTGCTGAGGGACTGCTGCACAGTAGGAGGGTCAGTGCTGAGGGAGCATCACACTGTTGGATGGTCAGTGCTGAGGGAGTGCCGCACTGTTGGAGGGTCAGTGCTGAGGGAGTGCTGCACTGCCGGAGGGTCGATACTGAGGGAGTGCCGCACTGTCAAGGGTCAGTGCTGAGGGAATGCTGTACTCTGGGAGGGTCAGTTCCGAGGGAGTGCTGTACTGTCGGAGGGTCAGTGCTGAGGGAGTGCCGCACTTTTCGAGGGTCAGTGCTGAGGGAGTGCCGCACTGTTGGAGGGTCAGTGCTGAGGGAGTGCTGCACTGTCAAGGGTCAGTGCTGAGGGAGCACCACACTCTGGGAGGGTCAGTACTGAGGGAGTGCCGCACTGTCAGAGGGTCCCTGCTGAGGGAGTGCCGCACTATCGGAGGGTCGGTGCTGAGCGAGTGCTGCATTGTTGGAGGGTTGGTGCTGAGGGAGTGCTGCACTGTCAGAGGGTCCCTGCTGAGGGAGTGCCGCACTGTCGGAGGGTCGGTGCTGAGGGAGTGCCGCACTGTCGGACGGTCGGTGCTGAGGGAGTGCCACACTGTCAAGGATCAGTGCTGAGGGAGTGCTGCACTCTGGGAGGATCAGTATTGAGAGAGTGCCACACTGTCAGAGGGTCAGTCCTGATGGGGTGCCACGCTGTCAAGGGTCTGAGGGACTGCTGCACTCTGGGATGGTCAGTACTGAGGGAGTGCTGCACTCTGGCAGGGTCATTGCTGAGGGAGCATCGCACTCTGGGAGGGTCAGTACTGAGGGGGTGCTGCACCGTCAATGGCCAGTGCTGAGAGAGTGTCGCACTCTGGGAGGGTCCGTGCTGAGGGAGTGCGGCATTGTCGGAGGATCAGTGCGGAGGGAGCGCCGCACTGTCAGAGGGGCAGTGCTGAGGGAGTGCCGCACTGTCAGAGGGGCAGTGCTGAGGAAGTGCCGCACTGTCAGAGGATTGGTGCTGAGGGAGCACTGCACTGTCGGATGGTCAGTGCTGAGGGAGTGCTGCACTGTGGGAGGGCCGGTACTGAGGGAGTGCTGCACTGTCAGAGGGTCCCTGCTGAGGGAGTGCCGCCCTGTCGGAGGGTTGGTGCTGATGAAGCGCTCCACTGTGGGAGGGTCAGTGCTGAGGGAGCATCGCACTGTGGGAGGGCCGGTACTGAGGGAGTGTTGCACTGTCAGAGGGTCGGTGCTGAGGGAGCATTGCACTGTCGGATGGTCAGTGCTGAGGGAGTGTTGCACTGTAGGAGGGTCAGTGCTGAGGGAGTGCAGCACTGTTGGAGGGTCAGTGCTAAGGGAGCATCGCACTGTCGGATGGTCAGTGCTGAGGGAGTGCTGCACTGTCAGAGGGTCAGTGCTGAGGCAGCACCGCGCTGTCAGAGGTTCAGTGCTGAGGCAGCACCGCACTGTCGGAGGATCAGTGCTGAGGGAGTGTTGCACTATAGGAGGATCAGTACTGAGGGAGCGCCGCACTGTCGGAGGGTCAGTACTGAGGGAGCGCCGCACTGTCGTATGGTCAGTGCTGAGGGAGCGCTGGACTATTAGAGGGTCAGTGCTGAGGCAGCACTGCATTGTCGGAGGGTCAGTGCTGAGGCAGCACCGCACTGTCGGAGGGTCAGTGCTGAAGGAGTGCTCTGTGACATTTGAGACATGAATTTTCTGAGCAGATGGTGGGAATGCCTACCCTCTCAGCTACACAGTTTGATGAAGGGGCAGGGAATCCCCTCCCACCTCAGCTCCACCTCTACCCCCATCCTTCCTCAATAAACACCAAACAAATCGATCACGAGGTGAACATCAGCTCGATGTGGCACAATCTGATTGTTCCTGCTGTCAATCTCCATTCGGTTTTTATCCAACATTCCGCAAGAAACAGGCAATTCCTTGAGGAATGAACGGAGTTGGACGATTTACAAATCAGTCATTAATGTTTTTGTGTTTAAGAATTCTGGTGTCAGCAAAGAGTTTGCAGATCAATTACAAAGTGAGATTTCAAGCCGTGGGGTTTACTTGCTGCTTTACAATCATTCACAGCAAGAAAATCCAAACTTGTTTTTGTCCCATTTTCCTGTCATTGCAAGGCTCCTGAGACTCTTGTTGGAATTACTGGATAATACATTGTACTGGATCTTCCCTTTCTGAAGGGTTTGAATTGCCTGCACTCTGTTTGGCTTAATTTGACAAATGGAAGCCTTGTCTTTAATTATCCACTGACCTAGTTTTCAAACCTCACAGTGCATTAGATAAAGAGGTTCCTAATCACCTTCCTCTCCGTCTCTCACAATAAAAAAATTCATGTTCAGCTCCCTGGCATTCTGTCATATCTCAGTGTGCCCTAAGCAAAGCTCTGGAAGTGGGGGATGGGTTCACTGCTGTTAGTTTGTGGAGTGGGTGATTCATTGTCAAATTGTAAACTGTGTAAAAACAATGACTGCAGATGCTGGGAACCAGATTGTGGATTAGTGGTGCTGGAAAAGCACAGCAGTTCAGGCAGCATCCGAGGAGCAGTAAAATCTCTGGATTAGTGGTGCTGGTGCTTGTTCTGTTGTCAACTGAGAGATGGGAAGGACTGCAGATGCTGGAAGCCAGAGTCTATGGATATGGGGCTAGAAGTTCACAACCGGTCGGACAGCATCCAAGGAGCAGGAAAGTCAACGTTTCTGGCTGAAACCCTTCCTCAGGACTACACTGTGTCCCAGCAGTGTTAGTCTGAGCAGGTCACTGTTTCAGGAGTAAAAATATTCAGGGGGAAGCTGGGGACGGAGACGGGAGAGAAATCACTGACCTTGGTGTTTCTCTTGTTTCTGTGTCTCTACTTCCCTTCCCCCTCCACCCCCCCCACCCCATCTGTAACCGTCTCCCTCACACCCATCAGAATTGGAAACAGTTGTCCATGTGATTTTACTTTCTGGGGGGTATCTTGTGCCTTTCAGTGGCTCCTTTCTCATTTGCACTCGCTCGTTTATTCCATGGTGGGGGCATGTTGTAACAACAGCTCCCGAATTTGTGTTGCCGTATGGGATACTTAGACAGACTCAGCAGCAGAATGAGAATAATTCACCAATATCCTGGAGAATGATCAGGCTGGAATAACCTGAGCCACAGCACACAGTGAAAGTGTTGATTAAACTCCCAGTTTGCACAATCACGGGCATACGATAGGAATAACAGAGATTTGTCCAAAATACTTGACACACTTCAGCATGCAAATGGCCATCGCCCTAAAGGAACCTTCCACAATCACTGAGGTCATAGTTGATGCAGTTCCCTCTCACACGCACAATGCTGGCAGTTCCTACTCTAGTCACGGTGTCTCTAATCTTGATCTCCAAGTAAATACAACAATTGACAATGTTCATTGCAATAGCGCCCCTGCACACTCCACCTCCAGCTGGTATTCAGATTTAAGCTGTAGGTGTCACATGCATGGTTTTCGGTAATTTTCAGTTTTCCCAGCTCCAAAAAAGCTGACTCTTCATTTGTTGGCAGTTTTAAAACCGTTCTGACTCATCTGCAGCCTCTGTGTCTTCATATAGCATCTTACAGTCCCCCCTCCCTCTCCCACTGCTGTCTTCCACCCTGCCTACTCTCTCTCTTCCTCTCACCCCATCCATCCCTTCCAGCCTCAATCTCTTTACCCCAGTCATTGCAGCCTCCTGCTCTCCCATACAAGATCGCTTTCTCTCTCACACTCTCTCCTGCAGTGCTCTATCTCAAGCTCTCACTCTCCCCCTCCATACATATTCTTCCCCTCCCCACACTCTCTCCCCTGTGCTGTCTACTTCTCTCTCTGACCCTCCCCACACACTACCTCCCCCACCCCACTCTTTCTCCCCCCTCCCCACTCTCTCTCTCCGCCCCACCCTACTCCCTCTCTCCCCCTCCCCACACACACTCTCTCCCCCTGCACACGCTCTCTCCCCTCCCCCCACAGACTCTGTCCCCCACCCCACTGTCTCTCTGTCCTCACACACTCTGTCGCCCCCACACCCCACTCTCTCTCCCCCTCCCCACACACTCTCTCTCCCCCACACACTCTCCCTCTCCCCTCCCCCACCCCCACCCCCACTCTGACTCTCCCGTACCCAGTCTCCCTCCTCGGGGCCCCCCTTCAGTCTGGGGTTGGTTCTGTCCTGTATTTGCTGCGGACTAAGACTCCAGTCAGTCAGGGTTGTCTTTGCTCGTTGTTGGTCAGACATGAGGATGTGTGAGGCCTTCCACAGCTGACTGGACACACGAGGGACCCCCTGCTTGCCTGGGAATCCAGACTTTTCAGAGAAGAGGGGTGGGGTGCGGCAAAGGAGAGGGATGGAGGAAAACTGAAAGCAATGTTTAGCCCCAGCACCTCACCTCATGTCATGTCATGTCATGTCTGGGGTTACGAGGGTCACAAGAAGCAGCTTATTGAAGGGTCAGTAATGAGGGAGGGGAGAGGTAGGAGCTTTTGAAAGGATTGGAGGAAACCATTTTTCACCCGGGGGGTGAGGGTTGGGGAAAGATGTGTGTGGGGGAGTCTGGGAGGTGAATTGAGGCAGTACTGTGATAAACACAGAGTGTCATAACACTCAAGGCTGGGCCTAGTGTGGGAAAGTGGGACCAGTGTAGATTTATAGTAGACTCAATGGATTGATGGGCATTTTCTGTATCATTCTCTGATTCTAAATAAATGTAACATCTGATAAAAACCCTAACAGCACTGGATGGGGAGGGGTGTTTCTGATGAGTCCAAAACTAGGAGTTTACGATTTAGGGGTATGGGGTTGACTGAGCTGAGGGGAAAATGTCTTCCCCCAGAGAGTGGGGAGCTTCTGGAAGTGTCTCCTACAGAAAGTGGTCGAGACCAAAAACATTGAATGTTTTCAAGAAGGAGATGGATATCGGTCTGAGGGAATGGGGAGGAAATGGAAGCGTTAGGGGTGACAGAGTTGGATGATCAGCCGTGATCATATAGAACCACGGAACAGGTTTGGAAGGGCTGAATGGCCACTCTTGCTCCTAGTTTATGCCCCTCTCCAAAGGGCTATTGAAAATGGAGCACTTGAAGGTTGTGGGAAGTCCTCAGACCATTGTGAAATAATCTAATTATTGTATTCAATAGGAACAGTGGGATCAGTAGGTAAGTACATTTCAGTTCATCTCCCCACTCCCCCTCAATCGCTTCAGAGTTGCTAAGGTGATGGATTCAAGCCATTTGCCCCCACATGGGGCATTTACACTTCAGTGTAAGTGACTGAATTTATTCCTAGGGTCTTTGTAACTTGACCTCTCATCCTCAATGGCTGTGTGTTGTTTGACAGCCTTGCTTTATTTTTATATCTGGAATATCTCTTGAACAATCAGTAAGAGGTTTCCAAGGGAGTAAAATCAGACACGGCCAGTTTTTCCTAAAGCCCCTGTGAACTTCTGTGAGAATCCAGGAGATTGATTCTCCAGTTTCTGGTGAGTCTGGGCCGACCCTGGGGTGTGTTGATATTTTAGATTCTAGATGAAGTATTTACAGTGACTTGTATGAAGTTCAAGGGTCCCTGTATTTAAGAAAGGATACACTGGCATTGGAGGCATTTCAACAAGATTTAGCCAACAGATTCCTGGGATGAAGGGATTGGCTTTATCAAGAGCAACTAAACAACTTTGGCCTTTGTTCATTAGAGTTTGGAAGAATGAGGGGTGATCTTATTGAGACACTGAGGAGCTTGGACAGGGAAGATGGTGAGAAGGTGTTTCCATCAATGGGGAACATAGTCACCAAATGAGGGGGCACTGAGGTAAAGTTGAGATGTATCAGAATTTCTTCTCTCAGAGAATAGTGGAGGTCTGGAATTCTCTATCCATGAGTGTTGTGGGGGCTAGATTGCTGAAAAAGGAGGTAGATTTGTGAAATATCGGGGAGCTGATGGCTATGAGGAGTTGGCATTGAAGGAGAGCTGAGTATTGGGACCCATCAGCCATGATCTTTTGGAATGGTGGGGCAGGATTCAGGGGAACCCCTGAGAACGTTTGGGTTGTGAAGAACGCTCACCAGATTTGAATAGTTAGCACTGTTCCTCCCTCTACAGATCCTGCTGAGATTTATTTTGTATTACCAGCATCTTCGGTATTTCACTTACGTTCGAAGGTCAAATGTCCTTCTCCTGCTCCTATATTATATGTCCTTAACAGGTGTCCCAAATTTGAAGGTCAGAGAGTCATTGGGACATAGAAGTCCATTCAGCCCATTGAACTCATACCATCTCTTTTCAGAGTAATCCAATCGATTCTCTTGTCTCTTCCCTCGTTCTGTCCCCTTGATCTTGCAAGTTGATCTCCCAGATGCTCCCAACCAGTTTCCTTTTGAAATCATTGACTGTCTCCTCATCCAACACTTTCACAAGCAGCCCATCCCAGATTGTTAGCACTTGTGGAATAGGATCAGTGTAAAAGCAAGCCATTTGGCCCATTGAGTCCACATGCACCCTCTGAAGGGCATCCCACCCAGACCTATACATCTATCCCTGTAACCCTGCATTCCCCATGGCTCACCCACCTAGCCTGAACATCCCTGGACACTATGGGCATTTTCCCATGACCAATCCATCCTAACCTGAACATCCCTGGACACTGTGGGCAATTTCCCATGACCAATCCATCCTAATCTGCACAGCTTTGTGGGAGAAACTGGAGCACCCGGAGCAAACCCACACAGACAGTCGTCCGAGGCTGGAATCGAACCTTGGACCCTGGTTATGTGAGGCAGCAGTGCTAACTACTGAGCCACCGTGCCACTCATAACATTAAAAAAAATTATTCCTCACTTCTGACAGGCTCTTTTGTGCATAGTCCTAACCTTGTGTGTCCCCCAGCTACCCCGATGCTCAGCCCAATAGTTAACAGGGACAATTTTCTGTGCTTTGTCGAGGATTGGAGAGGGGGAAACAGATAGGATGAAGAAGGTGAAATCCAGAACTCGGAACCCTGGCAACTGAAGGTACGTCCACCAACAATGGAATTGTAGATGAGGCAGAAATTGGAGCAGTGCAGAAATCTCGGAGAATTTAAAAATGGGGCATGGAAGGGATGATAGGGTAGAGACAAGCCCAGAGTGAATGTCAAGGAGCATTTATTAAAGGTTTGGAAATTTGCCATGGTGAGCTTTTATGTGGAAGGAAGGATGAGACTTAAATCTATGATGCTTTAAAATAAAATTGCCAGCTATTGCAACAGGAAGCTAGTAGAGTGGGCCATCAGATGGGTCACAGGTCTATGTTGTAGTATGGGGTCCCACCAGTTTAACCACATTATAACATTATCCTGACACAGGGTGGTTACTGAAATACGAGCTGCTGGTGTGAGAACCTTTCCTTGGGTTTCACTGCCCTTAGGGAACGATGCCATTTCTGATTCATCTCAAGGATGGACCCACTTTGATTCTTCGCTTTCCATTTTTAATTGAAATATTTGCGTGCTTGGCCTGAAATGATTTATTTTGTTGTTTGAAGGTGAGATTATGGGAGATTCCTGATGGTGGGCTGAAACGGAACATGACAGAAGCTGTTCTCGAACTATATGGACACAGTCGACGAGTTGGCCTTATTGAGTGGCACCCCACAACCAATAACATCTTGTTCAGCGCAGGTTATGATTACAAGGTAAAGAGGGCCAGGAGTTCTCTCTCTCTCCCCTTCTCTGTCTGTCTGTCTGTCTCTCTGTCTCTATCTCTCTCTGTCTCTCTCTCTCTCTCTCTCTCTCTCTCGGTGTCTCTCTTTCTCTCTCTGTATCTCCCTCTATCTGTCTGTCTGTCTCTCTCTCTCTTCCTTTCTCTCTGTGTGTCTCATTCTCTCTCTCTCTTTCTCTCCCCCCCACCATCTCTCTTTCTGTCTCTCTCCCTAACTCTCTCTTCCTTTCTCTCTCTGTCTCACTTTCTCTCTGTTTCTCTCTGTCTCTGTCTCTTTCTGTCTGTCTGTCTGTCTCTCTCTGTCTCTCCTTCTGTCTGTCTCTCTCTATGTCTCTCTCTCCCTATGTCACTCACTCTTCCTTTCTTTCTCTCTCTCTCTCTCTCTCCTTCTCACTGATGTTGTGTGTCACATTGGTGACTGAAAGTTGTACAGACGGAGTGCTGCACTGTCAAAAGAGCTGTCTTTCAGATGAGATGTTAAACAGAAGCCGTGTTTGCTCACTCAGTTGGAAATGAAAGATTCTGTGGCATTATTTGAAGAGAAGGGTATTTCTCCCTGTGCCTGAGGCAATGGTTATCCCTCATCAAATATCAGAGAAATCAGACTGTGCTCATTTATCGCTTTGCACTTTGTGGGAGCTCTGTGTTCAAATGGGTTGCCATGTGCCCCGCATTTCGGCGGGAGGTCCACTTTAAAACTGCACCTTTGGTTGTAAAGCATTCTGGGACCCCCATGTTGCAAAATGCGCTATATAAATGTGGGCCATTCTTGCACCAAAGGCTTATCACATCCTCCAGGTCACAGAGTGCTTTACCACCAATGGATTATGAATGAGGAAATGTCTCTGTGGAGTGCGATCGCCAGCCCCTTGGGGAGGAGGTGGCCGTGGGAGTTTTGCCTCAAATCTCTCTGGTATCAGACATTGTTTGTAGGTCACCATACCCACTCCACAATTAAATCAGGGACTTACTGGAGACTCTGACGGTAGTTCTGGGAGACAAAAGCACTAGCAAGATGAGAAACTGTGCATGGATCCCATCACAAATGAAAGCAGGCCATGGAGGAGGGTAAACATTTGTTCTGAGGCTCAGGGATTTAACCCAAATGTAGAGTGTCGTCTGCAGACTGGCACCATGTGAGTCTCCTGTGGTGTTTTATTCTGTAATGTGTGTTGGACATTTTGATTGGCATTTGTGGAACCAATTTACATCCCAACTTGGCACAATAGCTGATGGGTGTTGTCAATGGAAATGAGAAGTAGGGGATGATCTCCCAATGTTGGCACATTGCGGGGCCACAGTAGAGGCAGCTTTCCTCTGATCTCAACCATTCTTGACATGACACCAAAGGGTTTGACATCGTGTTAGATTAAAAAAAATCCTTCTTTTGCCCAGACAGCTCTTACTTGGAGCACGCAAACCTCACAACATCTGTAAAATAAACCCAGGAAAAAGCAAGGTACAATCTTTACACGTTCAAACAGCCACCAGGGAGGGCTGGTGTGGCACTGTACAAAAAAGATAAGAGTCAGTCGCTAATTCTAAAATTATAACCGATACTGAAAGTGTCTCACAATGATGACAGATAAATACATTCAGAAGTCTGAGGGAAATCACAGCTGGAAGCAACACGATTAGAAAGGAACTTGTAATTTGTGTTTGCAAACTCATTATATTCAGGCACTGCATTCATTTGTCTACATGACAGAGTTGATGACACACAGCTCAAAATGTAACTGTGTTACAGAGTCCTACAGCATGGAAACAGACCCTTCGGCCCAACTAGTCCATGCCGACCATAATCCCAAACTAAACTAGCCCCAGCTGCCTGCACTTGCCCCAAATCCCTCCAAACATTTCTTATTCATGTGCTCTTTAAACGTTGTAACTGTACCCACATCCACCATTTCCTCTGGCAGTTCATTCCATACATGAATCAGCCTCTGTGTAAAAAAGTTGCCCCTCACATCTTTTGTAAATCTTTCTCCTCTCAGCTTTCAAATTTATCCCCTGGTCGTGAAATCCACCTCCCTCAGGAAAAGATACCTGCCATTCACCTTATCTATGCCCCTCATGATTTTAAAAGCCTCTATAATGTCACCTCTCAACCTCTTACGCTCCAATGAAAAGAGCTCCCAGTTTATCCAGCCTTTCCCTATAACTCAACTGTCCATTCCCGGCCATATCCTGGTAAATCTCTTCTGAACCGTCTCCAATTTAGTAATATCCATCCTATGGCCGGATGACCAGAACTGGATACAGTACTCCAAAAGAGGCCTCAACAAAGTCTTGTCCAGCCTCAACATGGCGTCCTAGCTCCTATAGTCAAAGGTCTGAGCAATGAAGGCAAGCATGCTAAACGCCTTCCTAACCACTCTGCCTACCTCTGGTTGTTTCTCCTAAGATACTGATCTGGAACCTGGACACTGGCGAGCCTGTAAAGATGATAGACTGTCATACAGATGTCATCCTCTGCATGTCCTTTAACACAGACGGAAGCCTGTTCGCTACCACCTGCAAGGACAAGAGGCTAAGAGTGATTGAGCCACGGGCTGGCAAAGTCCTACAGGTAAATAATGATTGATTTTGCCTGTTGGTAGCACGGATCTTGAATACTGCTGAAAAGAAAATGGATGTTTGAAGTTCTTCATCTTGCACTTGTCAGGACAGTTTACAAGAAATACCATTATCAAGGGAGAATAACCTTTTGAAAACTATAAGAGAGGCCATTGTGGTGCTAGATACAGAGGCAGTATTTACTAAAGACTGGCAGATTATATCAGACAGGAGATCAGTTTAACCATTACAAGAAGCAAGGTATTAACCATGTCCAACCAGTTTGTGTTACAAAGCTCAAAGCAGAGTGTCCAGCATTTGCTAAATAATCCTTAATGTGTCAACAGTTCCTCTGATAACCAGTTTAAGATTGTCAGTCGCAGTAAAGCTAGCAGTGTGGTCTATACTGGAAGTGTTGTATATTTACACACACTGCTCTGTTATAGAGTCATAGAATCATAGAGATGTACAGCCCGGAAACAAACCCTTCAGTCCAACTTGTCCATGCCAACCAGATATCACAACCTAATCTCATCCCATTTGCCAGCACTTGGCCCATATCCCTTTAAACCCTTCCTATTCATATACCCATCCGGCAGCCTTTTAAATCTTTGTAGACAACATGTACACACACATTACTCCTGATTCAATGCAACAAAACAGGCGACAGCCATTCGCTGGTTCATTTCTCATACAATGCCTTGGCCAATCAAAAGCAACCTGCTTGGTTTAAATTTAAACAAAGCTTGGTGGTCAACAACCAGTCATCATTATCCATTGAAACACGTCCTCTATTTGCCAACCAGTCTGCACTCCCTTTTCTAACTCAGTATAAAAAGGTTGCTTCCCTTTCACTTTGGTATTTCTTGCAAATTGTCTTGATGTGTGCAAAATGAAAAGCTTTATCAAAATGTGTCTTTTTTCAGCAACTCAAATTGTATATTTATTAGGAATCGAAATAGATTATAATGGCAAAGTATCACTGTTCAGAGGGAATTGAGTTGCTCTTGTACAAGAGACAGTTAAAGTGAACATGCAAATGCAGCAAACGATTAAGAAGGGAATAGGAATAATGATGTTTATACCACCAGTGAAGGTATACTGCGAAGGTATATGTTTTGTGAGAGTCCACAGTTGTGTTTGCTGTATCTACAGAAGGGTATTCTCATCTTCAAACGGAACAATGAATTTTGACAAAATTGTTCCCTGGGATGAGAGAATTTGGTTTGATATGATTATTGTCACATGTACCTTAGTACAGTGAAAAGTATTGTTTTGCGTGCAGTACAACAGGTCATAGCATACACTGATCACAGGGTGATAGAACAGAGTGAGGGATACGAAGTTACAGCTAATAAGAAGATGCACAAAAAGCAAGATCAACATTATATTTGAAATTTGAGAGACCCATTCAGAAGTCTAATAATGCCGGGAAGAAGCTGTTCTTGAATCTGTTGGTACATGTGTTTAAGCTTTTGTATCTACTGTCTGACAGAAGAGGTTGGCAGAGATTATAACCGGGATGGAATGGGTCTTTGATGATGTTGGCTGCCTTTCCGAGGCATCAAGAAGTGTAGATGGAGTCAGTGGATGGAAGGTTGGCTCGCGTGATGGTCTGGGCTGTGTTGACAACTCTCTATAGTTTCCTATGGTCTTGGGCAGACCAGTTGCCTTATATAATGATTTATAGTCTAGAGTTTAGAAAAGAAAATTAATTGAAGCGTAGGATTCTGCAAAGACACTGTTTCCACCAAGGAGGAAGTCCAGTGATAGAGGATTTCAGGAGCAGCCATTTCCAACAAAGAGGAAGAGAATTTCTTCACTCAAAACAGTTGTGAATATTTGGAAATCTCTTGCCCAGAGAGTTGTTAGTGAGTTTATTTCACTTGAGAATATACAGACATTTGGACGTTAGGAGGATCATGAGATGTGGAGATCAAGTGGGAAAGTGCAGTTGAGTGTTAAAGGTCAACCCATGATCTTACTAAATGGCAGAGGAAATGTAAGGAGCCACTGGGGCTCCTCCTGCTCCTGTTTCTAATGGGGTTATTTCTCAGCTCTCTATGATGCTTGATTTTCTCCTGAAAGGACATTTAATAAGTAAAAGACAAAAGGGGTTCAATAGTTGGTGACTCATAATGTGACACATGACGGAGATAATGTGAATGGGAGAATACGCAAAGCCATTACCAAACCGTGAGCTTTCTTTACCGGTGCTCACTTTCCAGGTTTGGATCTAATGTTTATTGTCATGTTGAGCAAGGCAGAGCCATCAGTGCTTCACTTTTTGTCCCCCAGAGACTATGATGTTTATCATTGACGAGGCGGGTTGGTCTAGTGGTTGTTAGTAATGACAGAGCGAGGTTCCCTCTGAGCAGTGCATGCCAATTGGCCTGCGAATGCATTGACCTTCAGCTGCCGTGCATAGACTTTGAAAGTCTGCATAGCAGCCAGAAACCTTCGGGGGAATGTAGAGGCACAGATGAATGTTCTTGGTCATAGGTTCAAATCCCAGAATGCCAGATGGTGAGGAATGAATTCAATAAGAACTCTGAAATTAAAAGCTTGCCTATTGGTAAAATCCCAGCAGGTTCACAAACAAAGGGAAGGAAATCTGCTGTCCTTGCCTGGACTGGCCTACATGTGACTCCAGACCCACAACAATGTGGGTGATACTTAATTGACCTAACAATGGCCTCAAAAACCAACCATTTCAAGAGCAACCAGAGACAGGAACCAATATGGACCTCGTCATGATCACCCACAATTCCATCAGAGAATTTTGAAACATCTGTTTTCTCCCCTTCCTGTGAAGGAATGACTGGCAGTTCATTGGCTTTTCTGTCATGGAATACGGGCATTGCTGATAAGGTAATGCCTAATTGCTATCCCTAATTGTCCTTGAGAAGTTGGTGATGAGCTGCCTTCTTGAACCGCAGCCTTCCATTGGGGGTGGAGTTCCTGGATTGTGACCTGAGAACAGCGAAGGAACGGTGACATGGTTTCAAATCTGGGTGATGGGTGTTATTTATAGGGGCAGCTATCACTGGCTAGGACAGCATTTATTGTCCCAGAGAACAGTTAAGACTCAGCCACATTGCTGAGGTCTGGAGTCACTTGGAGGCCAGATCAGGTAAAGATTTCATTCCTTAGTGAACCAGTTGGGCTTATACAATAATAGTTAGTTACCTGGTCTATATTATTGTGAATTTTTATTGAATTTAAATTCCACCACCTGCCCACAGTGGAATTCAAACAGTGTTCATCCAGAATATTAGAAGATGATGATCTCTGCAGATGCTGGAGATCAGAGTCGAGAGTGTGGTGCTGGAGAAGCACAGTGGATCAGGCAGCATCCGAGGAGCAGGAGAATCGACCTTTCGGGCTAAAGCCCTTCATCAGGAATGAGGCTTGTGAGCCGAGGGGGTGGTGAGATAAATGGGAGGGGGTGGGGCTGGGGAGAAGGTCACTGAGAGTGCAATAGGTAGTTGAAGGTGGGAATAATGGGAGAGGAGGGTGGAGCAGATAGATAAGAAGGAAGGTGGACAAGCCGGACAGGTCATGAGGACATTGCCAAGTTGGAGGATTGGTACTGGGATAAGGTGGGCTGAGGGGAAATGAGGAAACTGGTGAAATCCACATTGATGCCATGGGGTTGGCAGGTCCTGAGGTGGAAGATGAGGCATTCTTCCTCCAGGCGTCAGGTGGTTAGGGAGTAATGACAGAGGAGGCCCAGGACCTGCATGTCCTTGAAAGGTGGGAGGGGGAGTTGAAATGTTCAGCCACTGGGCGGGGGGTGATTGATGTGGATGTCCCGGAGATGGTCTCTGAAGCGCTCTGCAAGTAGACACCCTGTCTCCCCAATGTAGAGGAGACTGCATTGGGAACAACAGATACAATAAATGACGTGGACGTGCAGGTGAAACTTTGATGGATGTGGAAGGCTCCTTTGTCGCTTGGATGGAGGTGAGGGGGGAGGTGTGGGCACAGGTATTGCAATTCCTGCGGTGGCAGGAGAGGGTGCCAGGAGGGGAGGGTGGGTTCTGGGGTGCGTGGACCTGACAAGGAGGGAATAGTCTTTATGGAAAGTGGATAGGGATTGGGAGGAAATATATCTCTGGTGGTGAGGTCCATTTGTAGGTGGTGGAAATGATGGAGGCATTTGATGAGGCACATCTCATCCACTTGCTGCACCTCCGCCCTTGAACCCCACCCCTCTAACCACAATAAGGACAGAATCCCCTGGTCCTCACCTTCCACCCCACTAAGCGCCAAATGCATCGCATCATCCTCCGCCATTTCCGCCACCTACAAACGAACCCAGGTTTATTTGAAACTGCAAGCTTTTGGAATAGTGATCCAAAGACCCAGGATCAAATCCCATGGCACTGGCAGAGTTTAAATTCAATTCCTAAACCTACAGTATGAAACCAGAGTCAGTGACAGTGACCGGGACAGTCATCTTCAATTATTGGAGAGACCCATTCACTTGGTTCACCAATGCCCTTTGGAAAATCTAGTTTGAGTTATAAGGAGAGGTTGGACAGGCTAGGACCTTTTTCACTGGAGCGTAGGAGGGTGAGAGGTGTTAGACGTTTATAAAATCATGAGGGCCACACATGAGGTGAATTTCAAAAGTCTTTTCCCTGGGCTGGGAGAGTTCAAAACTAGGGGGCATATTTTTAAGATGAGAGGAGAAAGATTTAACAGGGACCTGAGGGTGAAATGAGCTGAGAGGAAGCAATAGGTGCAGGTGCAGTTACATTTAAAAGACATTTGGATAAGTACGTGAATAGGAAGGGTTTAGAGGGATATGAGCCAAACTCAGGTAAATGTGACTGGTTTAGTTAGGGAAACCTAGTCAGCATGGATGAGTTGGACCAAAGGACCTTACCATTAAGTGTATAAGTCCTGTCCTGATTTGCCTTTCCAAAATGCAGCACCTCACATTTATCTAAATTAAATTCCATCTGCCACTTCTCAGCCCCAATGGCCCATCTGATTAAGATCCCATTGTACTCTGAGGTAAACTTCTTCACCGTCCACTTCGTCTACAATTTTGACATCATCAACAAACTTACTAGCTATATCTCCTATGCACACATCCAAATCATTTATGTCAATGACGAAAAGTAGTGGACCCAGCACTGATCCTTGTGGCTCACCACTGGTCACAGGTCTCCAGTCTGAAAAGCAACCCTCCACCACCACTCTCTGTCTTCTACCTTTTGAGCCAATTCTTAATCCAAATGGCTAGTTCTCCCTGTATTCCATGTGATCTAACCTTACCAACCAGTCTACAATGAGAAACCTTGTCGAAAGCCTTATTGAAGGCCATTCAAATAAACCTGTTGGATTATAACCTTGTGTTATGTGATACTTAACAAAGTCCATACAGATCACATTCACCGCTCTGCTCTCATCAGTCCTCATCATTACTTCTTCAAAAAACTCACTCAAGTTATTGAGCGATGATTTCCCATGCACAAAGCCAAGTTGACTAATCAGCATATATATTTCTGGATGGTGGCACAGTGGTTAGCACTGCTGCCTCTCAGCTCCAGAGACCCGGGTTCAATTCCCGCCTCAGGCAACTGTCTGTGTGGAGTTTGCACATTCTCCCTGTGTCTGCGTAGGTTTCCTCCGGGTGCTCCGGTTTCCTCCCACAGTCTAAAAATGTGCAGGTTAAGGTGAATTGGCCATGCTAAATTGCCTGCAGTGTTAGGTGAAGGGGTAAATGTAGGGGAATGGGTCTGGGTGGGTTGCTCTTCAGAGGGTCGGTGTGGACTTGTTGGGTGGAAGGGCCATTTTCCATACTGTAAGTAATCTAATCCTTGCCTTTCTAAATAGATGTAAATCCTCTCCCTCAGGATTCCCTTCAACAACTTGCCCAGCATCTTTGGACTTTGGATGAACTCATCCTGTGTGATGACAGCTTCTAGTTACAACATCAAACCAACCTGAACAGTTCATTATGTCAACCTGCAATTTCAGTTTTAAAGTAAAAATATACAAATTCCCTTTGAAATGCTAAGAAGCTGGTAAATGGGTTGGAAATCTGACAGTTAGCTTAAACAATGCTGGGATACAGGACAAAGAACCGAATTTCAGGACTATCTGTCATTGGGAATTGGGCTTAAAGCTCAGTTTTTACTTTCTAGCAGCTTCTATGTCCACTCAATCTCTGAGTCATCACCCAGGCTTAACCAATCAAGCACAGCGCAAAGATCAGGTACCAGACTCAAAAGTGAACATCGAACAGTTGAACCATTGAACACAACAGCAGGGTTGAAGTAGAAGGATGAGGGCTAAAGATCTGAAGCAGTAGAGGTCTGGGAGAACCCGACAGCAGTTTCTGGAAATTACAGATTAATCTCCGTGAACGACACCTGGAGAAGAAATCAATTTCCTTTTAAATTTAATTTATGAAAGTGTGAATGATGAACTAGAGTAGGCACTTGGTCCTTTAAGGTGGGACTCTACTGTTCAACAAAATCATGGCAGACTTGATTTTAACCTCTTTTCTATGATCTTGCATTTCCTGGATAATCTTTCCTGTCATTTTAATCTTCCATCATTTATTGAAGATAAAGAATTTGGAGATGTGTGAAAAGGGCTGTTTGATTGGGAGGAGCATGTGATTAAAGCAACAGGACTCTGTCCAAGAGCTGACAACCCTACCCGGAAAAGCAAGTAGGTGTTAGCCAAGATAGGGGTTACTGGGGAGTAACACATTGGACAGAAATGCGTAGAGGTAGTGCAGCTTAAGATGAGGTGAGGTTACCTGAGAATATACAGCAGGTTACTTAACACAGCAGTACAACACTGGCATGTTGAGCTATTGGTGAGGCTGCCTGTGATATTAGTTACCACCTGAATGAGTCAGCAAGTTAGAAAGGCAGAAGTGAAGTCCATGAAGGAGTGATTCAAACATCACGCAGGTCATAGAGAGGCCGGTGGGATCAAGGTCACCGTCCAAGATCACTGGAGGCTCAGAGAGACAGGGAGCTTGGTATCTTCGCCCACATTTCCTGAGGATCTGATTTCACCCCAAGCACTGAATGTGAGGTCAAACTGTGGATGTTATTCTTGATTAGCTCGATTTTTGCAGAACAAGCAACATAGATAAGTTTCAGAATTAAATATTTAAACTGCCGTTTGGTATCTCCATTCCCATCACACCATGAATAATGCACGACACAAGACAGCTCAAATTTCAGACGTGGCTCAGTTAGTCATTTCTCCTTGAAGCCTTTCAGCAGTGTTAACTTGTTAGAGGCTACAGTCTGTATCCATGTAAAAACTTGTCAATATTACACTTCAGACCCTTCAAAAGGTGTCCTTTAAAGCAGAAAAACTGAGTCTACATCATAAGGAGAAAGGCTAAGTGGAACTGCAGGCTGAAGTGAGGACTAAATTGGAGGACCAACACTTCATCTCCAGCCTACAGCCTGGAGCACTCAACATTGAGTTTTCCAATTTCAAACAGCCTCCCTTCCCATCCCCCAACTCCCTTAACTAGCCCCAACCTCTCCCTTCCATTCCTCAAACCGACCCCTCCTTCCAGCTACCAACCAGATTCACTCTTCCCATGGACTTACCAGCTTGCACCTACCACCTGTATTCACATAAAACTACCTCATCACTCTGCCCCCCTCCCCACCCATCACCTTTCTCCTCCCCCCCAGTTCCTTTATCTGCAGCTCCCCCTACTGCCACCCCCAGTCTTGAAAAAAGGTTACACCCGAAGTGTCAATTTCTCCAGCCTCCTGATGCTGCCTGCCTTGCTGTGTTCCCCTCTCTCCTGATGCTGCCTGCCTTGCTGTGTTCCCCTCTCTCCTGATGCTGCCTGCCTTGCTGTGTTCCTCTCCCTCCTGGTGCTGCCTGCCTTGCTGTGTTCCTCTCCCTCCTAATGCTGTCTGCCTTGCTGTGTTCCCCTCCCTCCTGATGCTGTCTGCCTTGCTGTGTTCCCCTCCCTCCTGATGCTGCCTGCCTTGCTGTGTTCCCCTCCCGCCTGATGCTGCCTGGCTTGCTGTGCTCTTCCAGCCTCCTGATGCTGCGTTGGATTCCAGCATTTTTTTGTCTCCAGCAGAGTTAGGACTATAGCATTGATGCAGCAGTTCAGCATTCTGCACTCATCTAGCAAGGCTCTGTGTATTTCTTAATCTTTCATATATCGGTGGCTCAGTGGTTAGCACTGCTGCCTCACAGCACCAGGGACCGGGGTTTAATTCTCACCTCGGGCGACTTTCTTGTGGAGTTTGCACATTCTCCCTGTGTCTGAGTGGGTTTCCTCCAGATGCTCTGGTTTTCATCCCAAAGTCCAAAGATGGATTGGCCATGCTAGATTACTCACAGAGTTCAGGAATGGGTAGGCTAGGTGCATTAGTCAGAGGAAATGTAGGGGAATAGGTCTGGGTGGGTAACTCTTTGGAGGGTCAGTGTGGATTTGTTGGGCCAAATGGTCGTGTTTCCACACTGTAGGGATTCTATGATAACTTCTATGTGTGATTTAACAGGAAAAACAAGCAGAAGCAGCAGCAGAAATTATTAGATCAGAACTAATTGTAAAAATAATGCTGAGGTGAAAGGTGTTTAATATTAATTAAACAAAAGTATTCCAGCAATGGCTGCAGAGTGGAAATACACTGTTAAACATAAAAATCTAAGGTTACTGCTGAGAAGAACCACGAGTAAATAGTGCAGAACTGGCATCTCAAGGTCTGGGTGCCATTAAAATGTACTGAACAGCACACAGTTCGTACTGGCATCATAGATATAGATTGAGGTTGCTGCAGTGAGTTAGGAATTGTCTGTTTTAGTGTAGGTATTTTAATGTGGTAAAATTCAATTATTGCCAAAATATCTCTGGCACTGAGAATTAATGTTTATAAATGTGGAGTCTTATTTCATAAGCTTTTAATTGCTGTTGGAGTTCGTTCCAACATTAAATTATTTAAGCCCTACTTTTCCCTTCTAGCTTGCAAGCTGAACCTTTCTTCCCTCTACTTTTATTTCTGTGCCTGATTTGACAGCGAATCTGTTATTCTAACTAACCCTTCCTGGTTCCTATTCTGCACTGTTCAACAATACCCAATATGAGGTACAGCCGAAAGGGTTAATGAGCATCAAAGCAAATCTATTTTACTCCAAGTCAACATGAAACATGGCTGGAGAGGCCTGAACAATGTCAGACCAAGGAGTCTGGAACCAGGGGTCAGAGTTTAAGGATACAGGGTTGGCCAGTTAAGAGTGAGACAAAGAGAGCTTTCTTCACCCAGAGACTGGTCAGCTACGGAGTGTGGTTGAGGCCAAAATATTAACTATCTTCAAGAAGGAGTTCTGAGGGAAAACGGATCTGAGGGTATGGAGAGGGTACTGTGTGTATTGACTTAGATGATTAGCCAAATGCTAATTCATGTTGCTGTATTCTGTGTCTGTGTTGATCTGCTCTGTCACTGCAGGAAGCAAATTGCAAGAATCACAAAGTGAACCGAGTGGTGATCCTGGGGAACTCAAAGAGGCTGCTCACCACAGGCATGTCCAGGTGGAACACCAGGCAGATGGCCCTCTGGGATCAGGTCAGTACAGATAAGAACAAGTCCAACAAAATATCGCCAGCCTTTAGGATCTTGAAAATTCAAGCAGGGGTGAGGCTCTCTGTGCTTTAGGTGATGGATGGTATCAAACACAAAGTGTATTGCAAAGCAACTGCTCATCGCTAATGTCAAACAACAAGAGGGTTAGAGTTACCAGCTGTGGTTGGCTGCTTTCCTGGAAGGGTTTATTTCATAACCACTGTCCTCTCGTCTGGTCACTAATGTCCTTTAGTGAAGGAAATCTGCTGTCCACACCCACTCTCGTCTATAACTAACCTCAGCATCACACCACAGTGTTTGACTGCTACATGTCCACAGAATTGTCTAAACAAACCATTAATTATATCAAAACCACCAAGCACGGATTCAGACTGACACTCCAACCGCATTTTCTAAAGGTGGGTAATAAATGCCAGCCTTAATAGTGACAGTCACACCCTGAAGATCAGTGTTTTTTAGTTAGATTTTAATGGGATTAAGTTAAACTGACCACCAATGGATAAAATCCAAGGGCTGAAGAGTGGGCAGCACAGATGAATTGTGCCCAACTCCTTAAGAATTCTTAACAAGCCAATAATGGGCACATGATGATGGACATCAGATGAGTTGCCTCTCTCTCCTTTTGACCTGAAGAAGGGTTACACCCAAAAGGTTGACCTTTCCACCTCCTATGCTTCCTGGCTTGCTGTGTTCTTCCAGCCTCATCCTGTGTTCTTCCTACCTTCCTTTCGACCGAGCTTTCTCTATCAAACAGTGCCATCAACATGCAGTTCATAACTTCCTGTTTAGGACAACTTCCTTTGATTAAATTGGCTGTTGCATTTCCAGACCAGATAAGAAGGGCAGATTTCCTTCCCTGAAGAACGTTAGTGAATCAGATGGATATTTAAGTCGAGTCATCTCATTGACATTAACTATTTAAGTTCTTGTATATTTAAGTAAATGAATTGAACCCCTGTTTCCAGATCAATAGTCCAGTAACATAACCACTGTGCTACCAGACCAGTATAAACGCCAAGTCTTTCTTTACCTCTGCTCCTCTTTCTTTCTTTAGGAAGACTTATCGATGCCAATAAAGGAGGAGGAAATCGATGGGCTCTCCGGGCTCTTGTTTCCCTTCTATGATGTTGATACCCACATGCTTTACTTAGCTGGAAAGGTAAATTATTAGTCATTTAACAGAAATTATAATATAGATAGAGGTGCTATTATTAAGATAACATCATGTGATACCGCACACTACACCTTCAACTTTGCCATTTTAAAGATAAATTAAAGGCACCATAGTACCAGGGGGCTGCTCTCTCATTAGAGAGAGAGAGAGAGAGAGAGAGAGGGAGACAGAGGAATGGGAGTGAGTTTAACCTGAGGTCTTCAAGATTACAGTGGTGCTGGAAAAGCACAACAGGTCAGGCAGCATCCGAGGAGCAGGAAAATCAGGATGAAGGGCTTTTGCCCGAAATGTCGATTTTCCTGCTCCCTGGATGCTGCCTGACCTGCTGTGCTTTTCCAGCACCACTCCAATCTTGACTCTAATCTCCAGCATCGGCAGTACCCACTTTTGCCTAGTTGATTTTAACCTGAGGTTCCCCAGTGAAGGGTGGGTTGGGAAGCGAAGTGAAGAAGTGAAGGGGACCTTCGTGGTGACCTCGGACAATGCAGGAAAGGAGTTTTCTGGGAAGGTACAGAGACTAAATTCCACAGGTTGTGGAGTCAAGAAACGAAAGTCTCAAAATCTGAACCATAAAGGGAATCAGGAAACAAAGGATAGCGTGAATCTGAAACTATCTTCTCCAAGGCCTGGCCCATTAAATACCCTTCTCTCAAGTAGACTTCACATTCCTTCAAGAACCATTAGAGGAGTTGCTCCGTCCCTTTTAAGAGGTATTTAGACAGACACAAGAGCAGGCAGAGCATGGAGACCACATGGAGGCAGATGGGATTAGTTTAGAACAGCGTCATGGTTAGCACAGTCATGGTGGGCTGAATGGCCTGTCCCTGTGCTATATTGTTCTATGTTTAAAAAGCTACAGATACCTGAGGTCTACTGAAAATTTTAACTATGAGCTTAATAAATTTTTGCCAAGTCAGGGTACCAAGGGATATGGAGCAAACATGAGGTGGAAATCATCCTTGATGTAAATGGATGACATAGCAGGCAGTGTGAGGGCTGAACGGCCTCCCTGTCCCACACCATTTCCATTGTTCACCCCCTTGGTTTTTTGTTCCATCCTGACAGAGACACGCAGTGCTGACAAAGGCTCATTTTCAACGCAGTGACCTGAATCCACTGCCAATTGAAGGCACAATGATGGAGACAGGGTGGGGCAACATTAATCCGACAGGTCAATGTGCACAGTGAAAACCTCCCTTCCACCCCAACACACTTTTTAACTTCTGTAACCCTTTTCCCTTTCTCACAGGGCGATGGGAACATTAGATATTATGAAATTAGCACGGAGAAACCGTATTTTCACTATCTGATGGAATATCGTTCCCCTGCTCCACAAAAAGGGATGGGTAAGATGTTACATTGGCACTGATTATATCAGAAGTGTTTGTGATTGATATCGATGGAAATGAGGCATGCTCTTCCACAGCTGCTAATGGGACCAGTCACCATTGTCCAGTAATGCTGGAACGGAAAGGTAAAGTGACTACAGTCCCAGAGGACCACAGGGCTGCTCTCTCATGAGAGAGAGTGTGAGATAAAGAAAGAGAGAGAAAGTGGGAGAGAGAGTGAGAGAGAGAGAGCAAGAGAGAAAGAGAGAGAAGAGTGGGAGAAAGAGAGAGAGAGAGAGAGAGAGAGAGAGAGAAAGACAGAGAGAGAGAGAGAGGCAGGACTGGTGGTGGTTTAACCTAAGGGTCACTACGTCTCAGACGGGGTGAGAGGTTGCAAAGGTGGGACATCTATGATGACCTGGAGCAGACCTCCAGCAATAATTCCCCATTTGTTAAGATCAACTTTGGGATTAATGCATATTTTATGTCTTTATTTGTTAAGAAGGGCGAGATATGGCTTAGTTGAGTTTTGTGGGCTTGGAGCTGGGAAATCTGTAACATTTTACTCAAGATAGGTTTTACATTCATTAGGGGAAAAAAAACAGGCAGAAAAAATAACTGCGCTGTTGGCTAGTGAGAGGAGGATCAGAGAGGTACAGAAATATCTAGAAATATCAGCAAGTCAATATGTGGTTGTACCAGAGAGTAGAGGTAGGAGGGAGAAGGTATAAACGCTCTTGAAAGAAATCAGGCAAGACTGCCGAAAACTGTGTTTAGGGAACTGGTGTTTACCCTGGAGTTAAAGCAGTAGTGAGTTTAATTTGCAATTTTAGGTGTCTCAGAGACAGATACCAGCTAATGAATGAGTGGATGTTTAAAAAATTACCAGAAGGAAACTGATTGTCAGCCTGATCAAAAACCCTTAGATTTGAAGTAATGAATTTTCACAGGATTTGCTATTTGTAAGGATCTTGCTGGGATAGAAGGAATAGTGTGAATTTTGAATTCTTCTACTGGTATTTGTACAGAAACTTTTCCAACACTGTGTAGTGTAATTATAGCTCATCATTTTCTTGCTTGATGAACTTTTCATTGTTTGCATTAAATGTACACTGGCAGACTCTTATGAATATGTTCAGTAATTAACTTGCATGGCTTTTAAAAGAAAGAAAGAAAGTTGGGGGTCTCTCAAGCCAGATTTCTAACTTTTCCAGTATTAACATCAGCTGGGGTCGTAATGTGCTGCCCAATAAAATAGTGATTAGTTCCTGCTGCTGAGCATTCCTTGATCAACACATATTTAAAAAAAGTACACAGTTCCCTTAATTCAACACACCTCTAAATATGACCCCAAGATTGTACCTAAAGGATGCATGAGGTTGCTGCTGATAGCAAGCAGACAATTAGTAACTAAATCACCCAAAATGTACTGTTAGTACCTTTGTACCATCACAAACAGTGTCTCCTCACATCAAGTAGCTCAAAATGATATTGTTTTGCAGGAACAAACACTCCTCAGGACCAGGACTGGAGCAAAGCTCAAGGTAGTGAAGCTCATTATAAAGGTGCTGACCATTAGTCAGCAATCCTGAAAAGAAAACTAGGGAAAGGCACTGCCAAAATGAAGCTGTCCCAATTTGTTCCATTTGGATCCATGGGCCATTTTATGGGAAGTGACCTTCCTGCAAGGGGAGGTTCAGGTTTCTCATGTTCATTCAGTTTGAGAGGAATGTGAAGCAAACACAGAAAATGCTGGAGAAGCTCAGCAGGTCTGGCTGCATCAAGAGAAAGAGAAAAAGAGTTAACATTTCAAGTCTGGTCTGACCCTTCTTCAGAACTGCTCTGAGGAAGTCAAACAGGACTCGAAACATTAACTCTGTTTTTCTCTTTCTATCTCTCTCCACAGGTGCTGCCAGACCTGCAGAGTTTCTCTAGCATTCTCTGTGTTGGTTCCAGATTTCCAGCTTCCACGGTATTTTGCTTTTATTTGAGAGAGATGTGAATTTGCTGACTGGTGCTTTGTACATGTTCCAGGTGTGATGCCAAAACATGGGCTGGATGTCTCCATCTGTGAGGTGTTCAGGTTTTATAAGCTGGTTACGCTGAAAGGAATAATTGAACCCATCTCCATGATAGTGCCAAGAAGGGTGAGTGAGATCGGCCATTTTGGTATCTTTTGCTGTTGGTTTGCTTGTGAGGATAGTTACGTTGCTATGATTGGGTCTGCACTGCTTCAGCAGGTGGTGGAAGAGACTTCAGTCAAAACTGTTGAAGAAGAGATTATTTTTATCCATTCCTTCATGGGATGTAAGTGTCACTGCTTAAGCCAACATTTGATGCCCATCCCTGGTTTGCTTTGAGAAGCAGGTGATGAGTTAACACCTTGAGGTGCAGTCATGTTCTCCCCATGTATGTGTGGGTTTCCTCCAGGTGCTCCGGTTTCCTCTCACAGTCCAAAAATGTGCAGGTCAGGTGAATTGGCCATGATAAATTGCCTATGGTGTTCAAGGATGCGTCGGTTGGGTGCATTAGTCAGAGGTAAATGTAGAGTAATAGGAGAGGGAATGGGTCTGGGTGGGATACTCTTCGGAAGGTCGATGTGGACTTGTTAGGCTGAAGGGCCAGTTTCCACACTGTAGGGATTCTATAACCATAACCATCTGTTGGGTAAAGGGACTTGCACTATTCAGTGAGGCAGGGAGTTCCAAGATTTTGACTCATAAAGGAATGATAAAAACTTAATGTCCTAATTTATATAATGTCGGTTCTTAACTCATTTTGAAGTCAGATTGTGCAGACATCAATCTTTTACTTAGGCCAGAAGACATGGGAGCGGAAATAGGCCATTCAGCTCATCAAGTCTGCTCTGCCATTCAATGAGTTCGTGGCTGATCTAATAATCCTCAAATCCACTTTCCTGTTTTTTACCTGTAACTCTTGATTCCCTTACTGATTAAAAATCTGTCTGTCACAGCTCTGAACATATTTAATGATCCAATTTTGACAGTCCTTTGTGGTGAAGAATTCCACAGATTCACTACCCTCTGAAAGGAGAAGTTCACCCTCATCTCTATTAAACAGGTGGCCCATTATTCTAAGATATTGCCCTCTGGTCCTCTACGCTCCCACAAGGAGAAACAACCCTTCCACAATTACCCTGTCAAGTCTCCTAAGATTCTTGAATGTTTCAATCAGGTCACCTCTCCTTCTTCTAAACGCCAATGGGTTTAGGCCCAATGTACTCAATCTCTCCTCATACAAAATTACTGGGTATCAGCCTAGCACTACCAAAGACATTTTTACAAACACCTGCCTACACTCTCTACCTCTGTTATACAAGTTTCTCTTTGGATTTCTTTTTACAAACCCACTACCACCTCACCCAATAACCAACTAAACAAACAATTAACAAGCAGCACAGGCATAAAAAAACAAAAAAACTGGGGAAAACAAGGGAGGGTCTAAATGAAAATGATGTTAAATGGGGAATAACGTACTCCAGCCCCTGCAGACTCTCTGTTCCACTCATTCGTGGATATGCGCGTCATTGGCTGGGCCAGCATTTATTGCCCGTTGATGGTCACACCATTGAACGTCAAGAGGCAGTGATTAAATTGTGACTTATTGGAGATGGTCATTGCCTGGCATTTGTTTTGCCTGAATGTTACTTGTACTTGTCAGCACAAGCCTAGGTATTGTCCACACCTTGTTGCATTTGAACATGGAGTACGTCAGTATCTGAGGAGTCACCAATGGTGCCGAGCAATCATCAGTGAACATGCCCACTTCTGACCTTGTGATGGAGGGAAGATCATTGATGTAGCAGCTGAAGATTGTCGGACCTAGGACACTACCCTGAGGAACTCCTGTGGAGGTCTCTTACAGCTGAGAAACTAACCTCCAACGATCACATTCACCTCCCTACGAGCCAGGTATAACTCAAACCAATGGACACATTTCCCCCACATCCATTGACTCCTGTTTGGAATTGCTCCTTGATGCCACACTCGGTCAAATGCGGCCTTGCTGTCACTCTCCCCTCCCCTCTGGAATTCAGTTCTTTTGTCCAGGTTTGAACCAAGGCTGTAATGAGGTCAGGAGCTGAGTGGCCCTGGCAGAACCCAAACTGGGCGACACTGAGCAGGTTGTTGCTGAGCAGGCGCTGCTTGATAGCACTATTACTGACACCGTCCATCACTTTACTGATGATCAAGAGGAGACTGATGGGGCGGTTATTGGCCGGGTTGGAATTGTCCTGCTTTTTATGGAGGGACATACCTGGACAATTTTCCACCAAGTTGTGAAGGTGCAGAGTTGTCGCTATACTGGAGCAGCTTGGCTTGGGGAGGAACAAGTTCTGGACCACAAGTCGTTAGTACTGTTGCTGGAATGTTGTCAGGGCCTATAGCCTTTGCAGTATCCAGTGCTTCCAATCCTTTTCTGATATCATGTGAGCTGTCTTTTGACTACATTTTAAAAATATAAGTCATAAGTACTAAGTTAGCCTGGAGCAGTGTTTTTTTTTTAAGAGCAATAAGATGGTGCTATTTTCAGGGTCTGTAGATTGTGAAGGAGCAAAGATGGCCTTTAGTAGAGTGATGTGCTCTTCTTGTCAGATGTGGGAGTTTAGGGAGAGTTTCCATGTTTCTGATGATTATGATTGAAGGAAGTGTCTTTGGTTGCAAATCCTATCAAATTGCATGGACTGATTGGAGCGGCAGTTAGAGGGAATGAGGAATTTACAAGAGCTAGGGGGTGTGATGGGTGGCAGTAATTGGAAGGAAGAAAAGCCACAGATACAGTCAAGTAAATGGGTTTACTCCAGGAGAGGTAGGAGGGTAGGAAGCTAGTGCAGGAGTCTCCTGTGGCTATCCCCATCTCAAACAGTATGTTGGTTTGGAAAATGTAAGGGGTGATGGACTCTCAGGGGAATGTAGCATGAACAACCAAGTTTCTGGTATCAAGAATGGTTCTAATGTAATGAGGGGTATGTCAGGTTCCAAGCGATTGATTGTGATAGGGGACTCTCTGGTCAGAGGCACAGACAGAGGTTTCTGTGACTTGCAGCGAAAAAGCAAAATGGTGTGTGGCCTCCCTGGTGCCAGTTTCAAGGATATCTTGGAGAGAGTGCAGAATGTTCTCAAAGGGGAGAGGGACCAGCAGGAGCTCATTGTACACACTGGAACGAACAACATTGCAAGGGAAAAGGATGAGATTCTGAAGGGAGAATATAGAAAGTTAGGCAGGAATTTAAAAAGGAGGTCCTTGAGGGAAGAAATATCTGGATTACTCCCGGTGCTACAAGCTAGTGAGGGTAGGAATAGGAAGGTAGAACAGATGAATGCATGGCTGTGGAACTGGTGCAGGGGAGAAGGGTTCACATTTTTGGTTTACTGCAATCTCACTTGGGGTAGAAGTGACCTGTACAGGAAGGATGGATTGCACCTGAATTGGAAGGGGATTAATATACCGACAGGAAGATTTGTTAGAGCTGTTCGGGAGAATTTAAACTAGTAAGGTGGAAGTCAGGGGTGGGACCCAGGGAGATAGTGAGGAAAAAGATCAATCTGAGACTGGTACAGTTGGGAAAAGGAGTGAGTCAAACAGTCAGGGCATGCAGGAACAAAGCAGAGAACAAGGTGGATAAATTAAACTGCATTTATTTCAAAGCAAGAGGCCTAACAGGAAAGGAGATGAACTCAGGGCATGGTTAGGAACACGGGACTGGGATATCATAGCAATTACAGAGATGTGGTTCAGGGATGGACAAGTCTGGCAGCTTAATGTTCCAGGATACAAATAGAAGGATAGGAAGGGAGGCAGGAGAGAGAGGGGTGGTGGTGGTGGCGGGGAGGGGGAGGTGGGGAGTAGCATTTTTGATAAGGGATAGCATTACAGCTGTGCTGAGGGAGGATATTCCTGGGAATACATCTAGGGAAGTTATTTGGGTGGAACTGAGGCATAAGAAAGGGATGGTCACCTTATCGGGATTGTATTATAGACCCCCTAATAGTCAGAAGGAAATTGAGAAACAAATTTGTAAGGAGATCTCAGTTATCTGTAAGAATAATAGGATGGTTTTATGGTAGGGGATTTTGACTTTCCAAACATAGACTGGGACTGCATAATGATAAGAGTTTAGATGGAGTGGAATTTGTTAAGTGTGTACAAAAACACTTTCTGATTCAGTATGTGGATGTACCTAGTAGTGAAGGTTCAAATCTTGTCCTACTCTTGGGAAATAAGGCAAGTCAAATGACTGTGGTGTCAGTGGGGGAGCACTTTGGGGCCAGAGACCATAATTCTATTATTTTTAAAAAGGTGATGGAAAAGGATAAGCCAGATCTAACAGTTGAAGTTCTAAATTGGAGGGAGACCAGTTTTGACAGTATTAAGCAAGGACTTTCAAAAGCTGACTGAGTGCAGATGTTCACAGGTAAAGGGACGGTTGGAAAATGGGAAGCCTTCATAAATGAGATAACAAGAATCCAGAGAAAGTATATTCCTGTCAGGGTGAAAGGGAAGGCTGGTAGGAATAGGGAATGCTGGATGACTAGAGAAATTGAGGTTTTGGTTAAGAAAAAGAAAGAAGCATATATCAGGTATAGACAGGATAGATCAAGTGAATCCTTAGAAGAGTATCAAGGCAGTAGGAGTATATTTAAGGGGGAAATCAGGAGGGCAAAAAGGGGACATGAGATAGCTTTGGCAAATAGGGTTAAGGAGAATCCAAAGGGATTTTATGAATATATTAAAGATAAAAGGGTAACTAGGGAGAGAATAGGGCCCCTCAAAGATCAGCAAGGCAGCCTTTGTGTGGAGCCACAGGAGATGGGGGAGATACTAAATGAGTATTTTGCATCAGTATTTACTGTAGAAAAAGATATGGAAGATATAGAATGCGGGGAAATAGATGGTGACATCTTGAAAAATGTCCATATTACAGAGGAGGAAGTGCTGGATGTCTTGAAATGCATAAAAGAGGATAAATCTCTGGGACCTGATCAGGTGTACCCTAGAACTCTGTGTGAAGCTAGGCAAGTGATTGCTCGGCCTCTCGCTGAGATATTTGTATCATCGAAAGTCACAGGTGAGGTGCCGGAAGACTGGAGGTTGGCTAACATGGTGCCACTGTTTAAGAAGGGTGGTAAGGACTTGCCAGGGAACTATAGACCAGTGAGCCTGACCTCGATGGTGGGCAAGTTGTTGGAGGAAATCCTGAAGGATAGGATTTACATATATTTGGAAAGGCAAGGACTGATTAGGGATAGTCAACATGGTTTTGTGCATGGAATACATGGAGAACTAGTTATTTGGGTACAGAACTGGCCGAAGGTAGATGTCAGAGTGTGGTGGTGGTGCTTTTCAGACTGGAGGCCTGTGACCAGTGGAGTGCCACAAGGATCGGTGCTGGGTCCACTGCTTTTCAACATTTATATAAATGATCTGGATGCGAGCATAAGAGGTATAGTTTGTAAGTTTGCAGATGACACCAAAATTGGAGGTGTAGTGGACAGCGAAGAAGGCTACCTCAGATTACAACAGGATCTGAACCAGATGGGCCAATGGGCTGAGGAGTGGCAGATGGAGTTTAATTCAAATAAATGTGAGGTGCTGCATTTTGGAAAAACAAGTCAGAGCAGGACTTATACACTTAATGGTAAGGTCCTGGGGAATGTTACAGAACAAAGAGACCTTGGAGTGCAGGTTCATAGCTCCTTGAAAGTGGAGTCGCAGATAGATTGGATAGTAAAGAAGGTGTTTGGTATGCTTTCCTTTATTGGTCAGAATACTAAGTACAGGAGTTGGGAGGTCATGTTGCAGCTGAACAGGACATTGGTCAGGCCACTTTTGGAATATTGTGTGCAATTCTGGTCTTCCTCATCGAGGAAGGATGTTGTGAAACTTGAAAGGGTTCAGAAACGATTTACAAGGACATTGCCAGGGTTGGAGGATTCGTGCTACAGGGAGAGGCTGAATAGACTGGGTTTGTTTTCCCTGGATTCTCGAAGGCTGAGGGGTGACTTTATAGAGTTTATAAAATCATGGGGTCATGGATGGGGTAAATAGACAAGGTCTTTTCCCTGGGCTGGGGGAGTCCAGAACTAGAGGACATAGGTTTAGGGTGAGAGGGGAAAGATTTAAAAGGGACCTAAGGGGTAACTTTTTCACTCAGAGGGTGGTGCATGTATGGAATGAGTTGCCAGAGGAAGTGGTGGAGGCTGGTACAATTGCGACATTTAAAAGGCATCTGGATGGGTATATGTATAGGAAAGGTTTAGAGGGGTATGGGCCAGACTCTGGCAAATAGGACTAGATTAGGTTAAGGTATTTAGTTAAAAATCATGCAACACCAGGTTATAGTCCAACAGGTTTAATTGGAAGCACTAGCTTTTGGAGGGGTGCTCCTCCACCAGGTGATTGTGCTTCATCAGGTGGATGAAGGAGCAGCACTCCGAAAGGTAGTGTGGTTTCAAATAAACCTGTTGGACTATAATCTGGTGTTGTGGGATTTTTAACATTCTATACCCCAGTCCAACACCGGCACCTCCAAATCATGTTAAGATATCTGGTCAGCATGGATGAGTTGGACTGAAGGTTCTGTTTCCGTGCTGTACGTTTCTATGACTACCACTCTAAGAGTGAATCGAATTGGTTGAAGACTGATATCTGTGATGCTGGGGACCTCTGGAGGAAGCCATGATGGATCATCCACTTGACACTTCTGACTGAAGATTGCTGTGAAAGCTTCAGTCTTATCTTTTGCAGTGATGTGCTGGGCTCTTCCATCATTGAGGATGGGGATATTTGTGGAGCCTCCTCTTCCAGTGAGTTGTTTAATTGTTCACCACCATTCACGACTGGCTGTGGCAGGATTGCAGAGCTTAGATCTGTCTATCAGTTGCTGCTTATGCTGTTTGGCATGCAAGTAGCCCTATTTGGCAACCTCACCAGGTTGACAGCTCATCTTCTGGTGCGCCTGATGCTGCTCCTGTCATGCCCTCCTGGACTCTCCATTGAACCAGGGTTGATCCCCTGGCTTGATGGTAATGATTGAGTGGGGGATATGCCAGACCATGAGGTTACAGATTGTGCTGGAGTACAATTCTGCTGCTGTTGATGGCCCTCAATGTCTTATGGATGCCCAGGATCTTGAGTTTCTAGATCTGTTCGAAGTCTGTCCCACTTAGCGCTGTGATAGTGCCACACAACACGATGGGGGATATTCTCAATGTGAAGGCAGGACTTCATCTCCTATTATGGACAGTTGCATCTGCAGCTGGAATATTTGTAAGGGTAAGGTTAAGTATGTTTTTCTCTGTTTTAGGTTCCCTCACCATCTACTGCAGACCCAGTCTAGCAGCTATGTCTTTTAGGACCCGACCAGCTCGATCAGTAATGCTGCTACCAAGCCATTCTTGGTGGTGGACATTGAAATCCCCCACATAGAGTACAGTTTGCACCCTTGCCACCCTCAGTGTTCAACATGGAGGAATATTGGTTCATCAGCCGAGGGAGGATGGTACACGGTTAATCTACAGGAAATTTCATCACCCTTCTTTAACCAGAAGGCACCAGACTTCTTGAGGTCCAGTATCAATGTTGAGGAGTCGCAGGGCAATTCCCTCCCAACTATATCCCACTGTGCTGCCCCCTCTCCTGGGCCTGTCCTGCCAGACGGGCAGACAATGGGGACACAAGCTGACATCTTTCAGCGGGTAATGCTCATCCTCACCCTGCTAATCAAATCATTGACCCTGACATTAATCCATTTCCTTTTGACTTGTAGATTTTCCTAGAGAGCTCCCTCAATGATATGAATAAGGATGAGCTGTCTTCACAGAAATGATTTGAAGGAAAATTTCTTCATATAAATCTGACTTTTTTTTAAAAAAGTGATTTGACCTTCCATGTGGAGTCAAATCCTGTTTGATAACATTCTTGTGAAGTGCCTTGGGATAAAAAGGAACTACATAAATGCAAATTGTTGTAGGTCAGACTCTCTCTAATCGTGAATTTGTCCTAAGTCCCTTTAAATCAGGCCAACACTGAAAGCCATTGAACTATACAACCTTCACTGTGTGGAAATTCATATTAACTGATCAGCTAAAGAAAGGATCTTTTTAATCTGTTGCCATGTCAACACACCGATTGAAACAAAAGCTGTTTTTAAGAGTATTCGGATTGATTTCTCCTGCTTTAATCTACAGGGTAATCACTTTCAGAATCAAATGTTGCTCCACTGTGTCTCAATTAAACCAACCCCCGAACACCCAAGGCTCCCCCCCACCCCCCCCCCATGCATCAGTTTCCTCCAATAGTATTAAACAGAAATAAATCCAGTGAACTCCCCAATGACCCAGTTTGCAAAGATGACCAGGGGCTACAAACAAGAGAGGATCCAGCCTCGATGCATGGTCCATGCTGACAGTCTGAATCATCTCCTTCAGGACAAGGAGGAAGGAAATGTGAGGGGGCAAGTTCCTTTTCAAAACAAAACATGTGAAATAAGGGATAGCATTTTGTTTTCCAGAAGGTAACCTGTAATCATTTTCCTAATTTCGTTCACCACCACCTCTCTGCACCTGTGAGAGGGAAACAGCTGCAGAGAGTTTTTCTCCCAGTCCTTTGGCTAGCCCCATCTTCACACTGTCAGAAAAATGCGAAGAAACTTGGCATGAGGTGGCACCTCCCTCAATTCTTATTCCCTTTGAAGAGAGAGGTGTGGCTCCACAATAGGAATACTCCGTCAGAGACTGAGATCAAGACCAGCAGGAAGATGAAGGAGAGGGCAAAGTAAGTATTTCCTCTGGTGGGGGTGACTGCAGAATAAAAGGGACATAACCCTTTTAAGAAGGGGTTAAAGTCAGGCAAGCACACTAACACCTCTACTTCCCCAGGAGGCTAAAGAAATTCAGCATTACCAATTTTTACCAATGCCCCACAAAAAGCATCCTATCTGGATGATTCGCAGCTTGATATGGCAACTGCTCTGCCCAAGACGGCAAGAAATTACAGAAAGCTGTGAACACAACCCAGTCCATCACAAAAAACCAGACTTCTATCCATGAACTCCATCTATACCTCCCACTGCCTCAGGAAAGCAACCAACTTGATCAAAGACCCCTCCTGCCCCAGGTATACTCTCTCCCACCCTTTTCCATCAGACAGAAGATACAAAAGTTTGAAAAGACATGCCAACAGATTACAGAACAACCTCTTCCCTGCTGTTATCAGACTTATGAACGACCATTTGTAAATGAGAGTTGACCTTTCTCTGCACCTTCTCTGTAGCTGTAAGACTATATTCTATATACTGTTCTATTACCCTGATGTAGTTCTGTAAGGTATGATTTGCCTGGATAGCACTCAAAACAATACTATTCATTGTATCTCAGTGCATGTGACAATAATCAATCAAATCAAATCAAATCAAAGCACTAGGCCTTTAGGGCAGTGTGGGGAAATACTTCCTCACAGCAAAGGGAAGCCAGAATCTGGAACCATAAACCCTAACCCTAGACCCTAACCCTACATCATAGCCCCTAAACCCTAAACCCAAACCCAAACCCTAACCCTAAACCCTAATTTTAACCCTAAACCATAACCCTAACGCTAACCCTAATCACTAACCCACAACCCTAACCCAAAACCCTAACCATAATCCCTAAACCTTAACCACACACCCTAACCCTGAACCCTAAACCTAAATGCTAAACCCTAAACCCTAACCCTAAACATTATACCTTAACCCCCCACCCTAACCCTGAACCCTAAACCTAAATGCTAAACCCTAAACCCTAACCCTAACCCTAACCCTAAACCCTAACTCTAACCCTAAACCCTAACCCTAACCCTAATCCCTAAACCTTAACCCCACACCCTAACCCTAAACCTAAACGCTAAACCCTAACCCTAACCCTAACCATTTCCAAAATGAAAACTGTCAAGGCTTGGGATGATTCAAAAATTTCCAAGCAAGGATTGGTTTTTTTTGATGGGGTAAGGAACCCAATTGGGGCAGAGGGAGTGAAGCTGCTGAATGGCTGTGATCTAATGGAATGAAAGCAAAGGGAACTGAATTGCCTCTTCTTGCCTCATTGTAACAAGGCGTTACTGAAATCTTCATTGGGGACATCCAACTGCGTCCAGCTGTGGTATTCAAAAAGCACAGCTAGCAGAAATGTGGGTGATTTCTAAAAAGGATAGATTGGGTTTCCGGCAGAAGTAGTGATTATGCAAGTAAACAAATAAAATCCAGGTTAAAAAAACTCAGAGACCTGGAAAATGATCTGCTATCTTAAGTTTAAATCAGTTCAATCAATTAACAAAATCTGCGATAGGAAGTTAGCATGAGTGACGGCAAACATGGAAATCATTGGAAAAACCCTCCAGTCTCTTGAGAAGGAAATCTACCATTCCTTACCTGGTCTGGCCAAGATGTGACTCCAGACCCACAGCAATGTGGTTAGTTGAATCTTAGCTGGCACCTGAAACAGCTGGGCAAACCACTCCATTGTATTCACCAGCTTCCCTCATGGGCAAGTAGCAATGGGTAATAATTACTGGCCTTGCCGAGAAACACACATCCTGTAAGTGAATGAAAAAGTAGTTTCAACCTGCTTATCATGTTGGGAACAGAATAACTAGCATTAGGCAGCATTAAAGGAACTTGTGATTACTCTGTCCTTAACTGAGTTTAATTCCTCTTTGCTTTCAGTCTGAAACGTACCAAGAGGATATCTACCCAATGACGTCTGGGACTGAACCTGCACTCACAGCAGACGAGTGGCTCAGCGGCATGAACAGAGGTCTCAATGTTCCTGTTAATATTCGTAACACTAATGCACAGCACCAATTGTATCTCACAGTACTACTGGCAACCTCATGCAGAAGTTCATGCAATTCTGATGACAATTACAGCCAGGATTAAAGTACAATTGGACATCAACCTACAAACCCCAAAACTTGCAATTACTATGATTGCGACTCATTTAATCTTTAAAGTTATTTGCTGATGAACCTCAAAGGTCTACATTAGGAATCAACTGCCAAACTGAAGGAAAATAATTGGAGTCATAGAGATGTACAGCACAGAAACCCTTTGGTCCAACTCGTCCATGCTGACCAGATATCCTAAACTAATCTAGTCCCGTTTGCCAGCATTTGGCCCATTTCCCTGGAAACCCTTTCTATTCATATACACATCCAGATGCCTTTTAAATGCTGTAATTGTACCAGCCTCCACCACTTCCTCTGGAGGTCATTCCATACACACACCACCTTCTGCATGAAAAAGTTGTCCCTTAGGTCCCTTTTAAATCTTTCCCCTTTCACCCTAAACCTATGCCCTCTAGTTCTGGACTCCACCACCCCAGGAAAAAGACCTTGTCTATTTACCCTATCCATGTCCCTCATGATTTTATAAATCTCAATAAGGTCATCTGTGGTGCACCTCACATTTCCCATGGGAGGTTTCACTGTATTATAAAGGCTGGATCATGGTGTATCATGCAAACATTTCAGAGAATATGCAGTGCAAGAACAAGCCATTTAATTCAATCAGTGTGTGTCTGGGTTAATGTTGTACTCAAGCCTCCTCCCATCCTTCCTCGACTGAATCAAGCAGCTTAGTTGGTGACAGCCTCTGAGTCACCAATGTTTCAGGATCGGACTCCTGTGGCCTGAGGATTTGTTTGTCAGTGTTGTAAAGAATTTATATTAGGACCACGTCATATGTCAAATCCATAATCATGATCCTGTACTTGTGATTCCACACCCATTCTGCTTGAGTTGTAATCCTGCTCAAACTGGTCATAGCACAAATTACGAAGAAACAGTGAGGTAGATTTTTGTCCTTCTCATCTGGGCGGCATACTGAGTCGAGTGTGGTTGTTAACATTTTTTAACAAATGGAATAGAGTAAAATTGTAAAGAAACAGACTGCAGTTCAGTTGATAACACAAATCACTCCAGGGTTTGAGTACCTAATTGAAGGATGGTGCTTTGATGCAGTGCTGAGGGAGTGCTGCACTAGCAGAGATGCTACCTTTCTGAATAGCTATTAAACTGAAGCCTCAGTGACCTGTTTGGGTGGGTCTTACAGACTCTATGGCACTATTGTGAAGGACAGGCAAGTTCTCCCCAGACCCTTTAACTAACATCACAGAAACAGATTAAATTGTTATTGTCGCAGGTCTGTTTATGGGATCTTGCTTTGTACAAATTGACCACCCCATTTCCTACATTAAACTACACCACGAAAGAGCTTAATTTGCTCTTAGGATTTTGAGTTGTGAAAGGCACTATATAAATGCCCAACATTTCCTTTAGTGAGATCTATGCTGGTTATTCTGTGTACGAGCAACCCTCCTCACCTTACTGTCTTCCACCTCATCAACATATACTTCTCCTTCAATATCCAATTAAATTTCTCTCGTTTAATGACATAATTTTTTTCCTTTCAGAGTTTTTCAGGTAAGATTCCAAATCCCCTGTCCTAGCTCCTCTTCATGTTGCATTTTGATACCTCACTCGAGTAGCTAATTGCGAGAACCCGGATGTTAATGTTAACAGGCTATTCAACTGTGAAAAGCAACACGTTTGTACCAAATCCTGGTGTCATTCCAAAAGCCACAGTAACATGTTTACATTCACTGGGTGGGAATTGGGAGCCAGAATGGGAATTGTCATATAGACCCTTCCACGTTATCACCCTGTCCTTGCAATGTGATCTTTTCCAGCTCCATTTTGTAAATGCCAATCTTCTGCATCTCAGTCACAGTATGTTCCTTGTGTTTTTCTGCTCTTCCACTGGGGCAGGACTTTGTAACCTCACTTCAAAAGATGCAAATTGCATTGGAGTAAGCAAGTATTCCAGGTAGCCACATGGGCGAGGACTTTGGGTCGTGTTGTAGAACAGAGAGACCGAGGGGTTCAACACCATCATTCTTTGAGGTCTGCATCCCATATAGACAGGGTAGTTAAGAAGGTGTTTGGCATGCTTGCCAACATTGCTTAGCTTTTGTGAGTATAGGAGTTGGGATGTCATGTCGAGGTTGTACAGGCTGTTAGTGAGGCCTCTCCTGGAATACTGTGTCCAGTTCTGGTCACCCAGTTATAGGGAGGATATTATTAAGCTGGAGAAGATTCAGAAGAGATTTACCAGGGGTATGGGAGGTTTGAGTTATAAAGAAAGGCTGGAAAGGCTGGGCCTTCTTTCACTGGAGCGTAGGAGGTTGAGAGGCGACCTGATAGAAGTTAATAAAATAATGAGGGGTATAGATAGAGTCAATGGCAGTTGTCTTTTCCCTAGAATGGGGCATTTCAAGAGTAGGGGGAAATTTTCAAGATGAGAAGAGGGAGATTTAGAAAAGACATCGGGGCAGATTCCTTACACAGAGGGTGGTTTGTGTGTGGAATGAACAACTTTTAAAAGACATTTGGATAAGTACGTGAATAGGAAAACTTTCGAGGGATATGGGCCAGGAGCCGGCAGGTGGGATTAGTTTAGTTTGAGATTATGTTCGGCATAGACTGGTTGGGCCGAAGGGTCTGTTTCTGTGCTGAGGACCCTGTAGGAGGACACCAGAAGTCAAGCTTTACTGAATTTCAGGCTTATTCACAAAATTAAACATTATAGCATTCCTGACTCAACTATTTAATAAATTTCTTTTTATATGTACTTGAGTAATTATCCACACTTGAAGTCACAGACACAGGAGGAGAAAAAAAGTGTAAACCTCCAAATCCCCTTCCCTCCTATCCGTCATCAGTGTTGTATAGATATTTGATAAAGGAGATGTTTGTGTTTCTGAAGCCCCCATTACTGTGTGGTCAGTTTTTTTTACAAAAACTACCAGCGAACACCTTTTTGCGGGAGAACTGAACAAAGGTGCAGAGGAGATTTACTAGGATGTTGTTTGGTATGGAAGGAATGTCTTACAAGGAAAGGCTGAGGGCCTTGAGGCTGTTCTCGTTAGAGAGAAGAAGGTTGAGAGGTGACTTAATAAAGACATACAAGATAATCAGAGGGTTAGATAGGGTGGACAGGGAGAGCCTTTTTCCAAGTATGGGGACGGCAAACACGAGGGGACACAAATTTAAAGTGGGGGGAGATAGATATAAGACAGATGTCACAGGTAGTTTCTTTACTCAGAGCGTAGTAAGGGTATGGAATGCTTTGCCTGCAACGGTAGTAGATTCGCCAAGTTTAAGTACATTTAAGTCGTCATTGGACAAGCATATGGACATACATGGAATAGCGTAGGTGGGATGGGCTTCAGATTAGTATGACAGGGCGGCGCAACATCGAGGGCCGAAGGGCCTGTACTGCGCTGTAATGTTCTATGTTCTATGTTTTATGTTAAAGAGGACATTTAGTCACATGCACACATTGAAAGAAACTGATACAATGACATTCACACACGAAAAATGTAGTTTAAGAGAACTCTCAAAACATATTAAATCCAAAGGAATCATTGTCTGTTCACATTTCTTTGACTGTCCAAAGGAGGAATCTCTTTCCACTCGACTTCCCTTTCAGATAAGTAGTGGAACAGGCTCAAGGGCTGAATGGTCTACTCTTGTTCCTATGTCCCTAGATAGCTGAGGGTGGGATTCTTGGATTTATTGCATGGTTTTATTGAAGAGAACACTGCTCAGCAGGTCTTGTAGACAAGTACTTCTGGCTGCTCTGTCAGAAGGTCCGATGTCTTTACGGGCAAACTCAGGATTTTGGAACCAAATTTGAATTTTCAGGTAAGCTCTGACAATAGCAGGTTGAAATTCCAGAAGGGAGTGTTCATCCATTCAAGGGGAGATTCCCCTCTCCCCCCCCCCACTCCCAACCCATTATTATTCAGTTCAGAATTTGGAAGATGGATAATCTCTGTTGAAGTTACAAAAGTGACCTGACCCTCTTGCTGTCAATGTTAGTTCATCAGTATCCATTTTAACAAAAGTTTCAACATGTATAAAATCTTCCTGTCTATACTGCCTTAACAATATTTAACCTTACTTCACACAATTAACACTGTTAGTGATGAAGAAGAGGACATTTGGTCCATCATTTATTAACTGTGCATTACTTATTGTCCCATGACACCACCTGATTCAAAGGTTTGGTCAGTGCTACCCTACCTGAAGAGCACTCTAATCACGGTCCTCCAACTATGTTTGGGTATCAATCCCTTGTTTAAATGCTAGCAATCCCCAGGTTCTGGAATATTTCAACATCACCTCCTCTCTCCTCCCCCCTTTAAGAGTTTCCTTAAAGCCTGACACTTCGACCATGTTGCTGGTTACACATGCAATTTCTCCACTCTTAGCTCTGTATCAGATTTCATTCAATTATGCTACTGCAAGTTTGTCATGTTGGAGGTGCTATATAAATGCATATTGGTTTTGCTTCATCTAAAGTCATGTTCTGAATTTTTCAAATATATAATTGACATAGAAACATAAAAAGTAGGCAGAGGAATAGGCCATTCGGCCCTTCCAGCCTGCCCCGCCATTCAATAAGCTCATGGCTGATCATCCAACTCAGTTCTCTGTTACTGCTTTTTCTCAATACCCTTTGATCTCTTTATCGCAAAGAACTATATTTAACAACTTCTGAAAAAAACTCAACCACTTTCTGTGGCAGGGAATTCCACAGACACACCAGTCTCCAGGTGAAGAAATTTCTCTTCCTCTCAGTCTGAAATGGCCTCCCTGTATCCTTTGACAGTGACACACTTTAATATGAAACATAACATTGATTTTGCTAAGAACAAAATAGTCTATGGGAGAAAGAAATGCTAATTGATTTCTTTTTAGGATTCCGTGATCTGGATGTGGGAATATGCGACACTTCAAGCATATCAAGATTGTGTTATTTCTAAACAAAAAAATCCAAAACACTGCAGATGCTGGAATTGGAAACAGCGATAAAATCCCTGCTGAGCTTTTCCAGCAACTTTTGTTTTAGTTTCGTCATTTCAAGTCAACCGTTTTCATGAGCTCTTATGCTTTGTGTGGTTTGTTTTGTGTCGCAGATCCAATTCTCATGTCTTTGAAGGAAGGTTACAAATCAACAAACGTTGCTTTCAAAGTGCCTAAAAAGGACAAGAAGAGTGTCGTTGTAAACGGAATCGATCTGTTAGAAAACGTGCCTCCTCGGACGGAGAATGAGGTGAGTCCGGAGAAATCCTGCAGGCAGCAGTTTGAACTCACTGTGATCTCTTCCCAAGCCCTTGCCTCTCCTGGAAAGAGTGAGGACTGCAGATGCCGGAGATCAGAGTCAAAAAGTGTGGCACTGGAAAAGCACAGCCGGTCAGGCAGCATCCGAGGAGCAGGAGTGTTGGGCATAAGCCCTTCATCAGGAATGCCATCAATTCTCCTGCTCCTCGGATGCTGCCTGACCTGCTGTGCTTTGCCAGCACCACACATTTTGACCCTTGTGTCTCCTGTCCATTTGGACAGATCAAAACCCCATCTGCCCTCTCAAGTGGCTGGGAAAGGGTCACTGGAATATTTCAGAAAGAGCAGGGCCATTCTCCCCAGAGTCCTGGTCAGCATTTCTCCCTGATCTGAAATCTATAGGATTGAGGAACTGGCCATGAAATGTTAATTGTGGCTTATTTGGTAGCTCTCTTGTGTCCTGAGTCAGACACTGAGTGCTTGAACACAGAAATCCTGGCAGACACTCCAGTGCAGTACTGAGTGACTGCTGCACAGTCACAGGGACAAACTTCACATGAGGACTCCATCTGAAGCTGTACCTGCCCCCTCAGATGGATGTAAAGGATCCCATTATGAGGATCTAGGTTGAGGACTCTAGGTCTGTACTCAGTGGAGTTTAGAAGGATGAGGGAGCATCTCACTGAAACTTACAATATACTAAGAGGCCTGGATAGAGTGGATGTGGAGAAGGTGTTTCCACTTGTAGGAGAAGCCTGAAGGTGAAGGGCCAACCCTTTGGAACTGAGATGAAGAGGAATTTCTTCAGCCAAAGGATGGTTTATCTGTGGAACCAACTGCTGCAGAAGGCTGTGGAGGACAAGTTATTGAGTGTACTTAAGACAGAGATAGATATGTTCTTGGTTAGTGAGAGGATCAAGGATTATGGAGAGAAGGCAGGGGAATGGGGTTAAGAAACATATCAGCCATGATTGAATGGTGGAGCAGATTTGATGGGCTGAACGGCCTAATTCTCCTCCTATATCTTATGGTTTTATGGTTGCCCTGTTTTGAAGAAGAGCAGGTGTCTGGTGTCTGAGCTATTATTTATCCCTCAACAAAATGAAATTGTCTCACTGTCATTTGTGGGAATTTTTTGGGGGCACCAAATTCTGTTTTGTATTTCTTAGGTTAGAACATTGACTACTCTTTGAAATCACTCCCGTGACTGATTTATGAAAAGCAGGAGGGCATGGAGTTTTTTCCAATCCTTAATGAGAAGAGTGGCCTATACTCATTCAGATTAGATATTAGTTCCGATCCTTAGTCTCTGATTACTGCTGGAACCATTAATCTATCACAGCTTGTCTCAGTAAAGCAAGACCAGGAAGTGGGAAACATTACTGAGCTTTATCTTGCAACAAAATGCTGGTATATGGTAACACCAAGAATGGATTCATTTATTGTGCTGAGTAGAGTGCAATTACTTACTGACCAGGTTGGCACAGTGGCACCTGGGCAGCTTATTGTGATGATGCTGTGGTTTTAAGAGGTGTATTTTCTCCTCTTTTATTCAAAGAGAGCTTTTAAGACAGAGGTGCCAAGCTACATACTTGGCAAGCCAGTGAAGTAAACAACTTGTGAGGGACTTGGATTTTTTAAGTTGAAACAATAGAAGCAGCCTGGATGGGTGTAACCAGCTCTCACAGTCCAGGATTTCTAAGGTTTTTACGTTTAGCTTTAAGCAATTGCTGTTTTGAGCTTGAAGAAGTGAAGTCTATCTTTTCCCTCACTCGGTTACAGCTAGAAGCTGGGGTTTCTCTCCACTGCTGGGTTACCTTTGAGATAAATCTATTTTTCTGAATTTGCCTTTTTGCCAAGGGCGTGTCTGCACATGTTGCTATACAGTTGATTCTGCTATAACATGCATTTCTTCAACACAAATTGGCTATAACGCGATTGAAGAATTTAGACCATTATTTGTAGAAACCAAACTTTCCTTACCTATGTTGGCTAATAATGTGATTCCAGACCCATTGGTTCAAATGGAGCTGCTATTATGTGATTTTCTTATAATGCGGGATCACATAGGAACAGAACTATTGTGTTATATCAGAACAGACTGTGTTGCTATGTTAGAACTGGTTACTGTGTCTACTATTCTGTGAAGTTTTCCAGTAGAGTTAAATTATTCAAAGTTCTTCTCTGTTTTGCTTGTATCTTAATTATAGCATTTAAATAAGTTGTGTTTTTCCTTAATGTCGAATCATTTGACCAGTGGCATTGCATGTGGAACAAGGCACTTTAAATTTACCTTTAAAAATAAGATAACATTAGGCTCTGGGCTACCTTCCTAATATATTTTAAAGGGGTCTGGTCTGATCCATAATAATTATCCAAAATATATCAGTGCTTATGGAATACCATCAAATGCTGACTTCCTAAGGAGACTTCAAGGAGAGAGAGGAAATGAAAGGGGAAAATGAAGGGGATGAGAGGGAGGAGGAGATGGAAGAGCAGGGAAGGAAGGGATGAGAATATTTGAAGAAGATTGTAGAGGGAGAGAGAAAGGAAGAGGACTAAATTAGAATTCTTTGGACTGATTTATTTAAAATGTCATTTGTTTAGCTCCTTCGAATGTTCTTCCGTCAGCAAGATGAGATCCGGAGACTGAAGGAGGAGTTGACACAGAAAGATGTGAAAATACGGCAATTGGAATTGGAGCTGAAAAACTTGCGAAACGTCCCAAAGAGCACTTGAGCTGACAGCTACTCCCTCATCCCTCCTGCAAATCACTGAAATACCATAACCTGCAGGCTATAAGACCCCCAGTACTATAGGGCCTGTTTTTAAAAAACGCGCACACATAGAATTCTTCCCCACCTTCCCAAAAGACAAGATAAACTGGAAGTCACATGTCTTTTTTTTAAAACAAAAAAAATATTCAGTTATGTGCACAACCTAATGCAAGATCTGAGATGGTCTATGCACTGTATCCCAGCAGGTACCTGGCGAGCTAATTTCCTGTTCTCATTAGCAACTTTGAGACATATATTTAAAACATTTCTGTGCTAGTGAACTGTTTTACATTAAATATTCCAAGGTGCCTCACAGATTCCGTCTTTGTGAGCTTTGCCCATGCAGTTACTAGGGTTAAAGCGAAGTTTTAATACGTGAACTTAGAACAAGATCAGGCCATTTGGTCCATCAGATCTACTCCTTGTACAGTCCATGTATCACTACCTCAATCGTGGACTCTCCTGCTCAATTTAATCACAGTTGTGTTAGCTCCATCCCCCAATATTAATCTCTAACTAGTGTATCAGGGTAATGACAGTACACGGGCTAATGAAGGAACATCGAACGTTGAGTCTGACTGGCTTTCATACTGAGCTCATTACTGTCTAAAATTCAAGTGTCCCTACAATGGAAAACAGATTCTCAAGATCCAGAGTAGTTATGGCAGCATTAGAATGGAATATTGTTGCTCCATCGAGTGAGCACTCTACAAAATACCTCCCATCACTTTATTTCAACTCCAGCTATGACAGATAGGATGTAAGGCCCAGTCTGTTTCCACCTCTGCAAGGCCCAGTCTGACTCTCCATCTGCAAGGCCCAGTCTGACTCTCCCTCTGTAAAGCCCAGGCTGATTCTCCCTGTGTAAGTCCCAGTCTGTCTCTTCCTCTGTAAGGCCCAGTCCAATTCCCTCTTGTTTGGTGAACACACAGCTCCAAACTGCCAACTGTGAGTTTTGCCCGTGCTACTATTAGTGATAAAGCGACATTTTAAAATAAGAGAACTTGGATCAGGCACAGGCCAATAAATCTACTTACAGTTTGACTTCGAGCACTTTGAAGGCCTTAAGATTGTTGGAAGTGGAAATGTCCAACTATGATGCAGTAAATTGAGATTGTCCCTAATGATGATGGTAGGTTGGATGTGCCGTATCTGAGCTGGGAGCTTGGGAAACAAACAATGGGTGAAATGGAGATGGTGACTCCAGACCTCCCCAGCACAGACAGTCTGTAAACATTGAATGGGGACCGCCAGATACTGGGGCTCATCACAAAGATTTTCTGCTGGAGGAAATTGTTGAAAGGTTTGATTATATAAACTTGAGTTTCCTTTAAAGAGGATATTGCAGTCCCTTTTAGGGCTTTAGGCCCCAAATTTATTACTGCTCTGTGGGCGGTAGATTCCACTTGAAATATAAGTCTGTCTTTTGAATGATTGTGTCTGTAGGAACAAGTCAGTTGTAATAGCAAGTATGATCTCAATGCAAGGGTCTACGCACATAAATATTGGGCAAAAAGGTGAGTTGGGGCAACTGAAAACTACCTAGAACTCCTATTTTGTCCTTGCCACCTTTGAGATTGAACAGAATAATGTTTCTTCCAGCTGCCAATTTCAAGGGTTTTGAAATGATCTTGGGCTGTGTCAGTTCCTGCCCCAGTTCACTTGATCCCTGTTCAACACCAAACACCTGAGAAGGCCATTGTGTGGCCAATGGAAATACTGAAACTCTGAACGAGGAAGAGGATGTTGTTTGAGCTTGGTGTCTGAGATCCATTGTTGGGGTAGAGTGGAGGGGATGTTACAGTTCCGTCCAAAGCTGTACTTGATGAACTTTGACCCTTTTCATAAGAAAGGGGCGAATCACGTTGCAGAATGGGAGAATGTGCTGTCAAAATTGTGTTTACATTTTCTCCACTTTCCTGCAGCAGATAGTGAAATCAACATAGAAATCACCATAGAATCACTACACTGTGTAAATGTCCTCATTCACCTTTCACGTAATACCTAGGAACATGTAGCAAGACTAGAGAGCCCTGTTCTGGCTGATTACAATACACTACCTCCAACCTTTTCATCTTCAATTGGTTTGAATTAAACACCTGATCCCAGATGAAGCCTAAGCTACGAATGAGATAAAGTGAACACTATGAACTATATATTCATAACTGCTTGATGGTACAGTTCTTGAATGTTGTTGAAAAGAAAGACATGTGACTGAAGCTTTTCCTCTGGAAACATCAGGACACATGCAAGAATGCCAGATTTCAAGTGTTCACAATAATTTATACTACAGGAGAAAAGAGTGTTAATGGGCTGACTGATTGATTATGATTGTTGTGATTGCTTGAAATTTGGCATTCTTGTGTTTGTCTTGATGAGTACAGGAGAATAAGATGCAGTCAACTGTCTCTCTTACAAAAGTTATGGTAATTGCAAGATTTATTCAACTTCTGAAAATAAAAGCAGGCCTCTTCCATACAATTGAATTATTTTGCAAAACACTATATAGGATGGAGCACTATCACTGATGCTCTGATTAGCTTCTTGTTCCCAGACAGACTCTGACTGAACCATTGGCAAGATTTCAGCTAACATCTGACCCCAATTCCTGAAGAGATATTCTTGCACAAAGAGCATTGGTAACATATGGGGAAGATACTGATATTGTCAAAACGTGGTCCATGAAAATATAACTTGGGGCAGTTAGAAATGTTATAACTTATTATCATTGCACAAAGTCAAGATTTTCCCCTCTGCCTTTCCAACTCCAAGTTGCCAATCTAGCAGATATTTTGAACAATCACTTGGACGTCAATTACATTAGAATGTGTGAATTGAATGGGTGGCTAAATGTTCCAAACACTATGAACACCTTGTGACTGCCAATATTACAGTCAGTGTGGTGAGCAACCAGAGACATAATTAGACTAACACTTTTGCACTTTGCAAACTCCACCACATTTAACAGGATTAAGGCACAGATACATGCTTGGCATAACAGACTAGAATATTTATTCAATACAGTCACAAATGTGAACAAGTCTGATAAATAATCCATCATCATGTCTCCCCGACAGTCTACAGGATCTGAGTATGCCTGCTTGTTAAATGGGTCTAGTTTTCACTTTTGTGAGAAGGTCAGTGAAGATCATACAGTAGAGAGAAATGAAAAGTGATTCCAAGAAGGTGTAGCCTGCATACCCATCTCTTCCCCCGTAGCCTCGTCACTTTGTTCTATGGTTTCGAAGACCCACAGAGAAGGTCGGTGAAAGATCTTTTGCATTTTCCTGATCAACCTGTTCACAGATGCTCTTTTGTACCTCCCTAGCAGGTGGGACTTGAATCTGGCCTCCTGGCTCAGATGTAGAGCACTACTGCTGGACCACAAGAGCCCTCCACTTGTTCTTATACTATGGTTTCTCATGGAGTCCTGCAGCTTTTCACATTGAATTAATGTTGAAATGAAGTCAGTGCTGTCATTGGAGGCAAGCACAGTAGCATAGTTAGACAAAGCAAGATCCTATGATCAGCAGTTGAGATGAATGATGGGTAATTTTATGTTGGCTGCAGCAGGGAATTTGGACAGGAACTTCCTGCTATAAGTGTTGCCATGGAGTCTTGTGAGTCTATCCAGACAGATGGAGTCTCCAGGGCTAGGATGTAGTCTTCAGGAATTCAAGATTCACCTGCTGTGCAGGCTGTGAAAACCATTGCCAAAGCATTTTTAAGAAAAACTAATGCTTGTTTCCATTTACTTTAAACACTCAGTTGTAAAGATATTGGAGATGGGACATGAAAGGTGTGTTTGCTTGAGGGAGCTGGTTGAAGACAGTCCATTACATGAATCATTCAAGTGGGCATTCATTGATAATTTGGATAGAAAGGGCAAGCAAGAGTATGGAGCGAAGGCAAGAGATTGGCACTTGGTCATTGAACTAGTATAGGCACAATGGGCCAAACAGCCTCCATCAGAGCAATTCTATGATTCTGCTCAGGAATTCCAATAAGACTTGGCAACCTTTCAGTTTGTGTGTGTGTGTGTGTGGTTGCCCCTGGAAATGAGGAGGATGCTTACTGCTGTCAGGTAGCTGTGCATTGAGTCTTGTAATGCAGGCAGACTGCTGTGCTGTAACGATCACCCAATCCTGGCTGGCCAGCTGCACACTCTCATCTAGCCTCCTACAGAATTTACAGCGTGATACAGTCTACTTGGTTGCAGTATTCCACCCTTTCAGTGGCAATAAAGCCCTGATGTGGGACCTCACCTGGACCTTCTGGCCCAGAGGAAGGGATATTACCCACTGGCACCTGAAGACTTCCTGTTGCCTTTCAATTTACTGTCCCATCCAAAAGATGGCTTGTCCATCAGAGGACAACTGCTCTCGGTGGCTTCAGCCTAGACCCAGCCGAGACCCAGGCTGAAGCTCTGGAGTGAGGTTTCATCCCACAAGCTTCAGGTTCCCCACAATGTGTCATCTTGTAAAGTGCCAATGCCAACACACAGCCTCAGCTGTAGGGAGCACAGGCTGACAATTCCGGCATGCAGTCTGCTCCAGTAGCTAGTCGTCAATTTGGTGTTGGTTCACCAAACCAAACACTGGCAATGGATCGGAGAATTACAAAGACAAGGCCAAGGAGGGAATTATGGTATTTGGTTTAGAAGATTATAGTCTTTAAGGTACTAGGACCATGGGTATGCTGTGCTCAGGATCATATGTGTGATGGAGGATCGGTGGGACTAATTTAGTTTGGGAAATTTGGTCAGCATGGACGAGTTGGACAGAAGAGCCTGTTTCTGTGCTGTATGACTCTCTAACTCCATAAGCGGCTAGAGGGGGATTGTAGAGATTTGGTGCACGTGCTCTGTTGGCGCAGAGCAAATCTTCGCCTAACCTTCCCTCAGGAGATTTGTAATGTGGCAGAGTCAGTGGCAGAGCAGAAGGTATCACTGTTATTTCTGGGATTGATTTATTAATGTGGAATAGCACAAGCCTTCAGTCCTGTAGCTCAGAGGACATCTACCCACCTCCATCTATCAGTGAAGGCGTGATTTCCCTTCACTGTTTCAACAGTTCCAAAATATCAGATCGCCCGGAGGATGTCACCTTGCTGTTCATTCACAGATCAAGAGTAAGACTATGTCTTTGACTCAAACTTTGAGTGAGAAGTTGGGCCTCACATTTAGTGTCTATTTCAAAGGGCACTGTCCTATCTTCAAACAACATCAGAATTCCCGTACATCAAATGAACAAGTACATAGATGATAAACCACCTTGCATGTTCCTATGAATATTAATAGGTATATTTTTTCTCCTGTTTTTGACATTCTCAAATATCAGAGGCTGAGCATGTTTTCTGTGTATTCCTTGGACAGGTCATGGCCCTGCAGCTCAGTAATGGGAATCTTGACACTGATTACCCATAGAGCCAAAGTACATACAGGAGCCACCATATTTAACTGCCTGGTCTGCTCTGGAATTCATTCTTAATTATGCCAACAGGTGACAGTACACAAATGTTCCGTGAGCCCAATATTATCGCTGGGAAAAATTAAACAATAATTGTAGATATTTTATAACTGATCTGTTTTGATATGCTCTTACACACCTGTGGAGATGGTGTGACTTGTATCCAAGTTCTTCTGGTTCAGCAGTGGGGACGCTGCCACTGTTTCCCCTCGAAACCACAACTGTATGAACCGAGACATTAAAATATTGAATGCAGAAAGTATTTGAAGGGGCAGAGTTAACGTGGCAAATTCTCTGCTTATTGGAAAAGAGACTCAGGGCTCATGTGGTACAGTGGCAATGTACTGGCCTCTGAGCCAGGAGGCCCAGGTTTAAGTCCCAACTGCTTCAGAGATGTGTAATAACTTCTCCGAATAGATTGATTCAGAAAGTATCTAGAAAAGAGCTTGAATGCTCAGGAACATTTCAAATGAGTTCACTTCCTCAATGTGTTGAATGTTACACAATGAAGCACACGTTTCCATTTATATGGACTTGCTTGAACTCTCTGGATCATGGACCTTCTGAACAAATAGGGGCAAGCTAATGTTCAAATGTCGTAACCAGTAATAATGAATTGGCCAACTCTGAGTGAAAGAGCCAGGTTTGAGTCACTTTGACCATGTCAGTGTAGACCAGGGGAGCCACTCCGCAATACCCGCCTGTTTCTGAGTTCCTCACCCCCCTCCCCCAACCCCGTGAAATGTATTTATTGCCTTCAATCTTGATATTTCACCTCTTTATAGAAAGGTGAAGAGAAACCTAAAGAGTAGCAGCTGGCCTGAAGTTAGCAATTATACCGTTTGATACAGAATTGAATAATGCAGGTCAGGAATGAATCTACTCCGATTTTCTGTCTGTACAGAGTTTGCTGTGAAGCAGTTGGGTATAATCAGGTGGGTGTGTGCATTAATAGGGCTACAGGCAATAATTAAAATGGGATCAGAATAGTTCCTGCTGAGTACCTGCAGCATTTTCTGTCGTCAACGCTAACTATATCTGAATAATATACAAAAACCTTACACCTGTTAGAAACCTACAATGTAAAAATTTGTTTTATAACAGGAACTGTCTATGCAATCTTGTCACAGTGCAAATGCACCCAGGGTTTATCAGTGACAGTTCCCATTAAAGATATGGATATAGGTATTCACAATGGAGGTATGAAAATGAAGACAAGATGGAGACTGAAATAACCCTGATCCACTTATGATACCTCACTCATAACCCTCTTCACCCAAAAGCTTGTTTGTGACTGTCAATGTGACCAACTGACAATACTATTTTAATAAATGAATCCACAAATACTGTAATGTTGAGGATTTCTGGCTCAGCTTGAGCTGATTCTGTATTTGGCTGTCAGGCTGAGACCAAGGTGTAGTCCCTCTCTGAGCGACTGCCTGGGAGACCACAAGACATGCTGTGAAACCCACCACCCCAACACATTGTTACTACACTGTATCTCACACTCACAAAATACTGTTCATATTCTGTGCTGAGTAACAATTACGAATATGCAGAGATAAACTGCGAATGTAGAAAGGTACACACGTAATATGCTTTCGAGAAAATACGGCCATTATCTAACTATGGTTGACACAATCTCATTGATTCATGGATAACTTACACTGTCATCTTGTTTTGCCTGGGCTGAAGAGGTCTGTTTATCTGTGAAAGTCTATATTTTCACTGGAGGAAATCTGGGGAGAAATCTAATTATTTCAGTCCATGTGCCAAGCATCAAGTATTAAGACTATTGTTGGGACAGATATTTGCTTGGGAGCAGTGAGTTTTGCAGTAAAATGAAAACTTAGCAGGGAAGTCATGGTAACATCGCAATCCCAGAGTGATTGTGGTAAAGGATTATGAAAAGAAAAACTCTTTTAGCAAAGAATAGACACTGAAGAAATAAATAAAATAGGCTGAGATTCCAGGATCTAAACTAACCAACGCAGGCAACAGAGACAGACTTTCATATGAGGTAATGCTAATTGGCCAGACTTCGTGGGGGTAGGCAAGTTAGATAATGTTGATGCCTTTTTGGATAGTGAGGCGATGAATTAGCCACCCCTTTGTGAGAATTGTTCAGAATAGATGGTAGTTAAAGACTCTGTGATATGTATGCACTGTACATTTTATTTTTGCCTATGTATAATGTTCTACCCTGCCATCATTGTGTAATGTGAATACTCATTTCTTCAACTAATAAAAGTCCTGGTCACTGTGATTTTACCTTTCTAAAAATCACATGAGCGCATTCAATAATAATAATAAGATGCTGTTTTCTCTGTTTTTAATATTCTGATTACTTAAGATTATTCAAAAGAGAGTCTTGACCTATAAAACATGTTGCTTCCCTCTATAACATCTCCAAGTCTTTCACATAGACATGAAGCACAATAGCTATGATGGAAATGGATATTGACGCACAGTGCCTCAGTGGTTAGAAAGCATAGTGTCTCAGTGGTTAGCACTACTGCCTCACAGAGCCAGGGACCCAGGTTTGATTCCGCCCTCGGGCAACTGTCTGTGGAGTTTGCACATTCTCCCTGTGTTTGCATGGGTTTCCTCCCACAGTCCAAAGATGTGCAGGTTAGGGTGGATCGGCCACGCTAAATTGCCCATAGTATCCAAGGATCTGCAGGGTAGGTGGATTAGTCATGGGAAATGCAGGGTTACAGGGATAGGATAGGAGGGTAGGTCTGGGTGGGATGCTCTTCAGAGGGGCTGTGTGGACAAACCTAAAAGGAAACTTCACAATTTAAGTTAAAAATTGATCTTGGGGGGTAATGATAATATCACAGTCTCTCTGGTATCCAGTGGTCATGGGGGCCCTGAAATGGATACCACATGCTCCTTCTCCCAGGTAACCACGGAGAGGAGGGAGGCAATTAGGTATCAGTCTCACTTTATAAGAGCAAACCATCACCCTAAATGATCCATCATGACTCCTTTCAAATCTGGAGTCTTGATTATGATCCTCAGGATATTAGTTTCACCAGGAAGTCATTTCCTAATATTTGTCAACCTTAAATTCTTTCCTTCTTCCACTTGGTTCTTACGTGATAGAATTCCTTACCCATCACCCCCACTGCCTATCCCTTGCAAAAACTGTACTTCTAGTTCCTTTAAGAGAGAGGCTGGATGGACCAATAGGTAGTTTCCTGTTTGTCTTTTTCACTCATTTGTATTTCTATTGCTCTCTCTCTTTCTGTCTCTGTTTTTTCTTTCTGCTCTCTACCCTCACTCTTATCCACATCTTCCCATCCTCACCACCTCATTCCCTGTCTTTCTAAGCCATGTCTCTGCCTTTCTCTGGACTTCCCTGTCTCTATCCACTTTTGCTTCTTTTTCCCTATATCACAGTTCCCACCCCTTATTCCTGCTGCTTTCAGCTTCATTCTTCAACACTGCTGAATGTCAGTGAATGATTTGAATAAGCAGCTATAGAAACCCTTAGCACTGTAGCTTATTACTTGCATAAATCATAGCTAGTTAATCATGTGTATGAGTGCTGAAGATCATCACTTCATTAATCAAGCGATCTAATTTGATGCCTGTTATAAATTTCCTATTTTGTACACACTAGTTCATTTATGTTATTTATTGCCCTAATCACTATTTTGTCTGTTCCTGAGTAACCATTTGATCAGTTTTACCGAAAGGCACCCTTTATTCTAATGTACCAACTGTTCCCACACTAGTTGAATTATGTTATTATAATAACGCTGAAAGGATATTAGGAAAGAAAGAATTGAGAGGAATTGAATGTAACTGAATCGCTTGGGCTAGGTTGATACCTCTCTGGTCGATACCTTCCTGATGAAGGGCTTTTGCCTAAAACGTCAATTTTCCTGCTCCTCAGATGCTGCCTGACCTGCTGTGCTTTTCCAGCACCACACTAATCTAGACTCTGACACCTCCCTGGTTTTGCTTGGTCTGCCCAGAAGTTTAAATGTAAACCGGCCACATAGAAATCTGGTAACTGAATTATCAATGAATTTATTTCTAATCACTGCTAAAATTTTCAAAGCATATTCATCAATCAGGTCACAAGTTATAATTTCATCTGCTTGTCTCCTCTCCCCATGATGTTTGATTTCTCACATTTGTACACTTTTTGCTGAAGTATGCATTGGTTGCAATGTATAGTCTGAATGAATATCTCCATCAAAATATTTTGTAATTGCAACTGGGACCTATTCCATCAACATGATAACTGATCATGAGTTTGGCAAAACCAAAGCTCTCCCCTTCAAATTTAGAAGCCAAACCTTACTGATGGAGAGACGGGATTAAAATCATCTGATGCAGCAACGGACACTTATCCTAGAATGAATCTCAGTTTTCATTAAGGGTCAGGACTAATGTGTAACTGATATAAAATACACCAACTCCAGGAGGTTGTGAGCAGCACAGATTAGACTGCCAGCAAAAAAAGTCTGGATTTTTAACAGGAGCAGAATACTGTGGATTAATGTGAAATAACAATCAGAATATGCTGGAGAGACTCAGCAGATCTAGCAGTATTTGTAGAGACAGTAACAGAGTTAACATTTTGAATCCAACAATACTCTTCAAAACACTGAAGAAGTCATACTGGACTCTTGAGTCAACAGTTTCTCTCTTCACAGATGCTGTCAGACCTGCTGAGTTTCTCCAGCGTTTCCTGATTTCATTTATAATAGGATGATGTTCTTGTGTCAGATGAGATTATGAGAGCAAGTGTCATTATTAGAAATTCCTACAATTAAAGGCATTTGAACAGCACTGCTGTTCCTCAGTACAGCAAATAAACAGCACATCTTCTTCCAGCCAGGAGAGAGCTTCATTAGCCTAATGAAAGGCCGTTAACTCTGTTTCTCCCCACAGATGGTGGGGAGCATATGCTGCATTTTCTGTTTATAGCCATCAGTCAATGCTCCTGAACAACTTACAGTTAGAATCAATAGGTTACACTGAGGCAGATGCAATCAATCTGACCATTTGAACGTTAGCCATATCTCAACAGACTTTGGTTAGAGCCAATTTCCTAAACTGATTTGTAGTGTTATATTCAGTTCAGGTTAGAGAAGTTGTTGGATTTGGAAAGGGCTTGCTGGATGTGTGGGAGGGGTAGGGACAAAGTACATGGACTATCTGAGAAGTTGTGAATGGTGCTGAACATTATGCAATCATCGGTTAACATCCTCACTTCTGACCTTATAATGGAGGGAAGGTCATTGTTGAAGCAGCTGAAGGTGGTGAGCTTTGGATACTAACCGAGGAACTCCTGCAGAGGTCTCCTGAAGCTGAGATGATTGACCTCCAACAACCACAACCATCTTCCTATGTGCCAGGTACAACTTCGACCAGTGGAGACTTTGCACCCTAATATCCATTGATTTCAGTTTTTTGCCAGGGCTCCTTGATGCTACACTCAGTCAAATGTGGCCTTGATGTCAAGGGCTGTCACTCTCCTCTGGAATTCAGCTCTTTTGTCCAGGTTTGAACCAAGGCTGTAATGAGGTCAGGAGCTGAGTGGCCCTGGCAGAGCCCAAACTGGGTGACACTGAGCAGGTTGTTGCTGAGCAGGTGCTGCTTGATAGCACTGTTACTGACACCGTCCATCACTTTACTGATGATCAAGAGTAGACTGATTGGGTGGCATTTGGTGGGTTGGATTTGTCCTGCTTTTTATGTGCAGGACATACCTGGGCAATTTTCCACATTGTCAAATGAGGTCAGGAAGATATACGCTGAGAAGTTGTGTGTAAAATATTTCAATGATTTTGGAGTCTGTCTTTTTTTTTGAGTGGATTATCCAGACGTTTAACAAATGTAAATTGGACATCAAACACATTGCTCTTAACTGAAGGAGGAGGACCATGCAATTGCACCAATCCCAATTTTATTTACCATCAACTTCAAGGTGGGTGTAATGTGAGCTCCAGGTTGGGCCCAGTGGATTAAAGTGACCCAGATAGACTGCGGACGATTCATTGTTGTTGCTTACCTTCCTGATGTGGAGGAGCTGAAGGGTAAGACTGACCTCCCAGACATGACACCAGTATCCTGGCATCTGGGAAACGTGCAGCGTCAAACCAGTCAGTGTTGGGAGGGGTTCAGGGAACATTGACTGTACTTTTGCTAATGGTTGAAGAGACCAAATGGTGAGATGCAGCTTGAGAGGCCACAGCACCCAGAGGGGTTACCTGGTGTCATTGCTTCTGGTGTTGACAGGCCCACAGATCGTCATAGTGACCTATGCCCGCCCACAGGAGGTGTAGCGATTTCCCCTCAGCCATCAGTTGGTGTGACCATGAATGGGTTAGGGCCTTCATGCAATGATCTTTTGGGTATCCTATCAGTCTTCTGACCACCTAAACTGCCCAGAAAATCCTACGGTAAATACCCACCTTCCATCCTAAAAATGTGTCCAAGCCTTTGAAGACACCTCTGGTTTATGGGCACCGGCAGACTTGGGAGATTTCTCTCTGAGAAATGAGTGGTGCATTCTCATTCAACCAGACAACGTAACACCGAGATGACAGGGCTAATAATGAACCCCAGCTGCTCCTCTGGCTTCTCAATACCTGCAGACTTTTACAATGACTCGGCGTGACCTTGTTTGGGGTGAAACAAATCACGTGGATCTCTGTGTAGGTCAGAAACCTGGCAATTCTCATCAAATGCAAATCTAAGTTTCATTCGTTATACAATAGGGAGGGTGATAATGAAAGATGCCCCCTGTCTCCATTCTCCCTTTCTAATTTAGCAAGCAAATCCCCCTGCCTCCAACTGCTCCAGCAACTTCCTCCTCCATTTCCAATTCCTCTATAAATTCCAAAGAAAACTCTTTGAAGAAATTTAGGATTAAAAGATTAAAAAGTCTCATGATGTTTTTAATTCTACATTGTTTGCAGCTGCATCAAAGAAATCAATCTTTAATATCGGGATAATCCAGGAAAATGCCGGTGGATTGGGAACCTTTGAGTGGAGGAGGCAACAGATTAGATTGTAGATAGGGAACTCTGGAGTCAAACAGCACTTCTGAAGAAAGCAGATGATTTGTGCAGGTTTAATAAAAGAAAATCCCACGCAATAACCATTTGGGATGTTAAAAAGCTGCAGCCAAGGTCATCAGATAAACCTTGACCTATGAGTCATTCCACTTCACTTTAAAGCAATATTTCCATGAATGAAGATGATGCCAGATAAATGCGTCTCTCTCTCTCTCTCTCACTCACTCTAGTAGGCCTCACAAACAGCCTTGACTGGCTGATTGCCTATTAGTTTAGAAGGCAGACTACACTATTCAACCATTTATAACAGATTCTGTCATCTGAAAAACACACCGAGCAAAATGAATTAATATTGAAAATACTACTCACAGGACACAGTGTTACAAGGCACTACCTCCCTTGAGTGACCGCTGATTCACTTCAGTGGCACTCTTGCCTTGGAGTTACTTAGACAGTGGGTTCAATCCCACACCTGGGATTGGAGTCAAAAATACAACAAAGGGAGTTTCTGCCTCCGAGATAATTCCTGATTTTCTGTCAACTTAACCCCGAAAAGCTGGAATAAAAACCTCTGTGTGTTAAGGTAGATCAGATGAACAGAAGAAGGAGATAACCTGCTCCCAAGTGAATTGGGTTTGGCAGGTTTATGTACTGACAACATCAATCAGGGACAATGAGAACGAGATGCGAAAGAAAGGGAATGTTTCATTTGGTTAGAGAGTTGGGAAGATCTGGGGCTGTGTTGCCTGAGGTGAAAAAGATTCAACGTTGAAAGGAAATTTGATTAATGCTTTAAAAGTGAAGGCACTTGCAGAGCTTTAAGTTTGAGTCAGCAAATGGAAATAATTGCAATCTCCTATAAGAAGTTAGTATAAGTATGATGGGCCGATAAGCCTCCTTCTGTCATGTTGGGTTACTGGGTCTGGCATTGCTGGGTCCTTTCATTTTCAGAAAGTGCACAACAAAATAACACAGCTCAAAAGAGAACAAAACCAATGCATTTTAAAATTCTCCTTACCTGAAACACCGACTCAGGTTAAACCTGCAGTCACTTTCCATTTTGTTAATATATACAGTTCTTTAAAACAGTGGAGTTTGCTACAAACCTGAGCTCATTCCACATGTGGCTTAGAAAATGCGTTCTAATAAAAGAATATAAAATATAAAAAATGCCAATCACCACTGACCATAAAACATAAGGGATAGGAACAGAAGTAGGCCATTCAGCCCATTGTAACTGCTTTGCCATTCAGAGAGATCGTGGCTGATCTGATTATCCTCACCTCCACTTTCCTGCCCTTTCCCAAATCCCTTGATTCTCTTCCAGATTAAGAATCTGTTTATCTCAGCCTTGAATGTACTTAATGACCCAGTCTCGACAGCCCTCAGTGGTGAAGAATTTCACAGATACACTGCCCTCATAAAAAAGTTTAAAAATCACACAACACCAGGTTATAGTCCAACAGGTTTAATTGGAAGCACACTAGCTTTCGGAGCGATGCTAGTGTGCTTCCAATTAAACCTGTTGGACTATAACCTGCTGTTGTGTGATTTTTAACTTTGTACACTCCCGTCCAACACCGGCATCTCCAAACTCATAAAAAAGAACTTCCTCCTCATCCCTTTACTCGAGGTGACGTGTAGTTGTAGAGGAGGCCGTTCTGAGGAGGTTCACCTTCCAGAGATGAAAGATTTGCCTTCTGAAGAGAGGTTGAGCAATTTAGGCTTATACACTCTGGAGCTTACAAGGATCAGAGGAGATCTAATTGAGATATATAAGATGCTAAAGGGAATTGAAACAATTGATGTAGAAAGAATATTTCCTCATTTGGGGCAATCTCGTGTCACAGTTTTATTTAAACGATGGCAAATTTAAAACAGAGATGAGGAAAAAATACTTCTTTCAAAGGGTTGTAAATCTATGGAATTCACTCCCCAAAGTGAGGTGGATGCTGGGGTATTGAGTAAATTTAAGGTAGAGATAGATCGTTTTCAATTGGTAATGGGTAAAGGGCTGTGGGGAGTGGGCAGGAGAGTGGAGGTGAGGCTGAGATCAGCCATGTGATCATATGAAATGGCAAAGCAGGCTCAAGGGCTGAATGGCCAACACCTGCTCCTAGCTCTTATGGTGAGTCCAACATTGCAGCTCTCCCAATGCAGGGCAATGTCAGAAAAACATTGCTCAGTCTGGGGATTGAGTAGCATTTCTTTGCTCTGACTGATCATTATGTGTGAGTGTGTTTTTGTGTGTGTTTACGTAAGAGTTTGTCTGTGTGTTTGTGTGTGCATGTGTGTTTGTGTGTGAGAGTGTGCGTGTGTTAGATTAGATTAGATTACTTCTAATGTAATCTAACACACGCACACTCTCACACACAAACACACATGCACACACAAACACACAAACTCTTACATTAACACACACAAAAACACACTCACACATAACGATCAGTCTGTGCAAAGAAATGCTATTCAATCCCCAGACTGTGTGTTTGTTTGTGCGTGTGTGTATTTGTGTTTGAGTGTGTGTTTGTGTCTGTGTGTGTGTGAGTGCTTGTGTGCATACTCTCTGAGTAAAGAAACTGCCTCTGACATCTGTCCTATATCTATCACCTCTCAATTTAAAGCTATGCCCCTTTGTGCTCGCCGTCACCATACTTGGAAAAGGCTTTCCCTATCCACCCTATCTAACCCTCTGATTATCTTATATGTCTCTATTAAGTCACCTCTCAACCTTCTTCTCTCCAACGAAAACAGCCTCAAGTCTCTAAGCCTTTCCTCGTAAGATCGTCCCTCCATACCAGGCAACATCCTAGTAAATCTCCTCTGCACCCTTTCCAAAGCTTCCACATCCTTCCTATAACACAGTGACCAGAACTGTACATAATACTCCAAGTGTGGCCGCACCAGAGTTTTGTACAGCTGCAGCATACCTTCATGGCTCCAGAACTCGATCCCTCTATTAATAAAAGCTAAAACACTGTATGCCTTCTTAACAACCCTGTCAACCTGGGTGGCAACTTTCAAGGATCTGTGTACATGGACACCGAGATCTCTCTGCTCATCTACACTACCAAGAATCTTACCATTAGCCCAGTACTTTGCATTCCGGTTACTCCGACCAAAGTGAATCACCCCACACTTGTCTGCATTAAACTCCATTTGCCACCTCTCAGCCCAGCTCTGCAGCTTATCTATGTCTCTCTGTAATCTACAACATCCTTCGTCACTATTCACAACTCCACCGACCTCCACCGAATTGGCCATGCTAAATTGCCCGTAGTGTTAGGTGAAGGGGTAAATGTAGGAGAATGGGTCTGGGTGGGTCACGCTTCGGCGGGTCGGTGTGGACTTGTTGGGCCGAAGGGCCTGTTTCCACGCTGTAAGTAATCTAATCTAATCTAATCTTAGTGTCATCTGCAAATTTACTAACCCACCCTTCTATGCCCTCATCCAGGTCGTTTATAAAAATGACGAACAGCAGTGGACCCAACACCGACCCTTGCAGTACACTACTAGTAACTGGACTCCAGGATGAACATTTCCCATCAACCACCACCCTCTGTCTTCTTTCAGCAAGCCAATTACTGATCCAAACTGCTATATTTCCCACAATCCCATTCCTCTGCATTTTGTACAATAGCCTATTATGGGAAACCTTATCAAATGCTTTGCTGAAATCCATATACATCACAGAAACCGGTTTACTCTCATCTACCTGTTTGGTCACCTTTTCAAAGAACTCAATAAGGTTTGTGAGGCACGACCTACCCTTCTCAAAACCGTGCTGACTATCCCTAATCAAATTATTCTTTTCTAGATGATTATAAATCCTATCTCTTATAACCTTTTTTAACCCTTTACCAACAACTGAAGTAAGGCTCACTGGTCTATAATTACCAGGATTGTCTCTACTCCCCTTCTTGAACAGGGGAACCACATTTGCTATCCTCCAGTCTTCTGGCACTATTCCTGTAGACAATGACAACAAAAAGATCAATGCCAAAGGCTCGGCAATCTCCTCCCTGGCTTCCCAGAGGATCCTGGGATAAATCCCATCTGGCCCAGGGGACTTATCTATTTTCACACTCTGCAGGATTTCTAATACCTCTTCCTTGTGAACCTCAATTCCACCTAGTCTAGTAGCCTGGATCTCAATATTCTCCTCGACAACATTGTCGTTTTCTAGAGTGAAGATTGTCGAAAAATATTCATTTAGTGCTTCCCCTATCTCCTCTGACTCCACACACAACTTCCCACTACTATCCTTGATTGGCCCTAATCTTACTCTCATCATTCTTTTATCCCTTAAATACCTATGGAAAGCCTTAGGGTTTACCCTGATCCTATCTGCCAACAACTTCTCATGTCTCCTCCTGGCTCTTCTGAGCTCTCTCTTTAGGTCTTTCCTGGCTACCTTGTAACACTCAAGCACCCTAACTGAGCCTTCACATCTCAGCCTAACATAAGCCTTCTTCTTCCTCTTGACCAGAGATTCCACTTCCTTCGTAAACTATGGCTCCTGCGCTCTACAGTTTCCTCCCTGTCTGACAGGTACATACTTAACAAGAGCACACAGTAGCTGTTCCTTGAATAAGCTCCACATTTCTATTGTGCCTATCCCCTGCAGTTTCCTTCCCCATCCTATGCTTCCTAAATCTTACCTAATCGCTTTGTAATTGCCTTTCGCCCAGCTGTAACTCTTGCCCAGTGGTATACACCTATCCCTTTCTATCACTAAAGTAAACATAACAGAATTGTGATCGCTATCACCAAAGTGCTCACCTACTTCCAAGTCTAACACCTGCCCGGTACCATTACCCAATACCAAATCTAATGTGGCTTCGCCCCTTGTTGGCCTGTCTACATACTGTGTCAGGAAGCCCTCCTGCACACACTGGACAAAAACTGACCTATCTACAGTACTCGTACTATACTGTTCCCAGTCAATATTTGGAAAGTTGAAGTCCCCCATGTCAACTACCCTGTCTCTCTCACTCCTATCGAGAATCATCTTTGCTATCCTTTCCTCTACATCTCTGGAACTATTCGGAGGCCTATAGAAAACTCCCAACAGGGTGACCTCTCCTTTCCTGTTTCTAACCTCAGCCCATACTACCTCAGTTGACGAGTCCCCCAAACATCCTTTCTGCAACTGTAATACTGTCTTTGACCAACAATGCCACACTGCCCCCTCTTTTACCATCTTCTCTGTTCTTACTGAAACATCTAAATCCTGGAACCTGCAACAACCATTCCTGTCCCTGCTCTATCCATGTCTCCGAAATGGCCACAACATCTAAGTCCCAGGTACCAACCCATGCTGCAAGTTCACCCACCTTATTCCAGATGCTCCTTGCTTTGAAGTAGACACACTTCAAACCAACTTCTTGTTTGCCAGTGCCTTCTTGCATCCCTGAAACTTGATTTCGGACCTCCCTACTCTCAACCTTTTCTATACTCGAACTACAATTTTGGTTTGTGAGTGTGTGTGTGCATGACTGTGTGTGTGAGAGAGAATATGTGTGTGTTTGTATGCGTGTGATGAACCTTCAGAGAAAGTGGTGGATGTGGGTACAGTTTTAACATTTAAAAGACATTCAGATAAACACAGGAATAAAAACTGGAGGGATTTGGGCTAAGCGCAGCAGGTGGGATTATGGTCAGCATGGATTGGTTGGACCGAAGGGTCTGCTTCCGTGCTGTATGACTCTTAGACACTGGATGTGACATGGTGGAGGCAAACCTCATCAGGCAGTTAGACAGTGCAACATGGGAATCACAGGAAGGATGAACGTTTTCAATTTCTCAACTTAAAATAGAAAAATTATATAAATAAAAATATGAAGTCAAAGACTCTTCTTGGGATGTGGGTAACACTGACTGGGCTAGCATTGACTGCTCATGTCTAACGGTCCTTGAGAAGATGGTGACAGTGAGCTGCTTCCTTATATCACTGTACCCCTCAGTGGGTATGACACCCACCGTGCTGTTAGGGAAGTAGTTCAAGGATTTTGACTAGCGACAGTGAAGGAATGACGATATATTTCCAAGTTAGAACATAGAATAGTACAGCACAGTACAGGTCTTTCAGCCCTCAATGTTGTGCCCGCATTATACCCTACTCTAAGATCAGACTAACCTACATACCCTTCATTGTACTATCTTCCATGTGCCTATCCAGTTCGGACGATATGTCAGTCAGAGGGGAATGGTGGTGGTGATGGTGCTCCCATGTATTTTCTGCCCAAGCTTCACTTGACAGAGGCCAAGTGTTTGTGAGCTGTTGTCAAACAAGTTTTCTTGAGATGCAGATGGTACACACTGCTGCTGCTATGCAGTGGCAGTGGAGGGAGCAAGCTTTGAAGATGGTTTATCCAACTTTCTCTCTTGATGTTGCTCTCACATGCATGGTCACTCAATGTGAATAACAGTTCCACGGACATCAGCGATCTTTAGAAATGTAGCTCAGTTAACTTGGATGGCTGGATTACAAGGCAGTATCATTGTCAACAGTGCAGGTTCAATTCAGACACCAGCTGAGCTTACCATGAGGCTCCCACCCTCTCAATATTGCCCTTTCAACTAAGGAGTAGTGACCCTCAGGTTAAACTCACCACCAGTTCTCGCACTCTAATGAGAGATAGGACAATGGTGACTTTACCTTTACACAAAGGTAAGCTAGGACACTAAGTTTGACTGGTCCAACCTAGCACACAGGGCAACCCAATCACGTCGAACTTTGTCCCCACAGGCACACATTCTTACAGTGATCAATAGATGGTGATCAGGGATAAGATCTCAGTTTACGGAAAGATCAGTCAAGGTTCCCATTATGCAATTGGAAAAGATACTGGAGGGACTATGGAACAACTATTGAGAGCACGTTAGCACTTCAATGGGTTAGGATCACCCTGATTATCACCATATTTTGGTAACGGAGATGAATGTAGTAAGACTGTGGCCTATCTCAAATACTGTTTGGAATGTTCAAAGTACATATTGACCCTGATCAGAATATGATTGCTGTCTTCCATTTTAAAAAATATTAAAAAGGGAACAACTCCAGTAAGCATCAATGGTCCTCGTGTCTGGAATGGGACTGTGCGTCATTGAAAGAGGATAGTGCCCTCTACTGTTCACTGAGGAAACTTCTTTGAAAGGAGAGATGGCCAGGCCTGCGCCCTCTGCTGGGTGAAAGCAAGAACCATCCCTTGGAAAGAAGTCTCATACAGTGGGTTAGATGGAGTAGGAATCAAACTCGAAATGACTCTACTGGTGAAAGTTGGTCGAAATGGGTTCTCAACTGACTGGACAACAATGGAGGTCAAACATAATCAAAACAGAGAGTGCCAACGTTTGACTGAGATGTTAATCTGAGGTTCAATCTGCTTCCTCGGGTCAATTTAAAACATACCAAGTCACAATTTCACAAATCAGTTGCTTCTTTGTAGGGAAAGCAAAATACTGTGGATGCTGGAAATCTGAAATATAAATAGGAAGTGTTGGATAAGCTCAGCAGGCCTGGCAGCATCTGTGGAGAGAGAAACGGAGTTAATGTTTCAAGTCCAATGTGATTCTTCTTCAGAGCAAAAGACAAACTGCTCCAAGAAGGAGTCTCGTCAGACACAAACCTTTACTCTCGTTTCTCTCTCCACAGATGCTGCCAGACCTGCTGAGTTACTCCAGCCATTTCTGTTTTTATTTCAGATCTCCAGCACACATGGGATCTTGCTTTCAATTTTTTGGGAGGTGATAAGAGTGTGGTTGGTGATACAGATGTACTTAAAATAAGGATTCATCTCAAAGAATGCAGTTAACCTCTCAACCTAAACCTACACTCTTTAATAAGTATTAGTTCTACTGTCAATATCTCGATCTTAGAAGTGCTTGGCTTTCTCCCTCCAGATAATATACTTAAGAAGTTTGTAGAGAGTTGGGTTCATTTCAATTGTAACAGAAAATCTGAAGTGTGATAACTTACTAAATTCATAGTTACTTTGACAGAAATGAACAAGCAATACACTTTAAGTGGATACGTTTGTGGCTATGGTGAAAACCATGAACAGGTGTAATACCAAATCTAATCTAATCCAGTTTGATTTAATTTCTAACTATTGATTGACAAGGATATTGCCAGAATTGGGGGTTTGAACTATAGGGACAGGCTGAATAGGCTGGGATTATTTTCTCTGAAGTATCAGAAGCTGAGGGATGACTTTATAGAGGTTTATAAAATACTGAGGGGCATGAATAGGATAAATAGACAAGGTCTTTTCCCAAGGGTGGGGGAGTCCATAACTGAAGGGCATAGGTTTAATGTGAGGGGGAAAGATTTAAAAGGGACTGAAGGGTAATGTTTTCACGCAGAGGGTGGCGCATGTATGAAATGAGCTGCCAGAGGCAGTGGTGGAGGCTGGTACAATTACAGCATTTAAAAGGCATCTACATGGCTATGTGAATAGGAAGGGTTTAGAGAGATATGGGCCAAATGCTGGCAAATAGAACTAGATTAATTTGGGATATCTAGTTGACATGGACAAATTGGACACAGGGTCTGTTTCTGTGCTATATAATACTATGTCTCTAAGCCCACATTGACCCTCCAAAGAGCATCCCACCCAGACACACTCCACCATGCCCTATCCTTGTCGCCCTGCAAGGGTCTGTTTCCTTGCTGTACAAATCTGTGACTATCGAAGAATGTTAGGAATATCTGAGAGTGGACATGAATAGAATAAATAACAATACCTACGAACAGAACATCCATCAATATTTAAAGTTTTACCTTAAAGGTCCAAGCAAAACATCTCTTTGTGGGAGAAAGTATCTTTTGAGAAGTATACCTGAGGGTTCCTAATGCATCTGAGAATGCATCTGTGTAAAGGTTTCTCCAACTTTCACACGATGCTATATCACTTAAAGTAACTCCTTAATTATTCAGTAAAGTATTCTTTGTGAAATTCTGACTTAAAACACCAATTTATTAGTGGTGTTTTATTCTCGTACATGGATATTCCTTTTAACTCTTCCTTATACATTCAATGGGGTCATTTACCTCATTTAGCTGGTTTGCAAGGCAGAGTGATACCAATAGTATGGGTTCAATTCCCACACCGGCTGAGGTTACCCTGAAGGACTCTCCTTCTCAACTTCTCTCCCTCAGCTAAGGTTAAACTCAATACCAGTTGTCTCTCTCATTGCAGGCGGATAGTAGAACAAATGAGATTTTATCCATACTTTCAACCTTAAAAGAAGCCTTTCATTAACTGTTTATTAACAAAAATCTTTCTTTTCTTTGTCTTCATGAGTGTTGTCTTAATCCTGGTTTCTCATGACATTAATGAGATAAAGATCTTTGCCACCTCTTGTCAGTTGGATAGTTCCAGTATTTCTCCTGTAATAGTTTCACACCCGGGTACAATGTTGCCATGTTTCTTCGGTGATTAAGTTAACTATACCATTTCCATATCCCTTTCTAGACATTGTATAATTTCAAAGTTGACTTGGCATTTCCTACTTACAGTGATTGTGTCTTTAATAGTTAACTCAGATAAGAATCTTTACCTTAATATCTTTTTTTAAATATGTATGCGTGTCTTACTTACTTATTTCTCAATCAAACCAATATATCTCATGAACTATCATTACACTTCAAGGAGGAAAAAGGTGTGGTCCAGAGGCAGGTTTTAGGTGGGAATCACAAAGCATGGGTCCTCAGCAGTGAAGACCCTATCACTGACGTGTACGATTCAAATTGAGGATGACAGAGGGGCCTTGGAGACATTGATCGCAAGAACCACTTGTAAAATCATACATTACATGACATTATCATACTTTTCACTTGCAGAGACAGCTTGGCCTTGTACCCCAGGGCTCGAACCCAGGAGTCCAGAAACAGAAGAGAATGGGGAAAAAACTAACTCAAATTTCTGACTCTCCTGTTCAGTGCCTAATTGTCCCTGAATTTTTGCCATCACAAATTTCCCCAACTGCTTGTTTGCTTTTTGAGTTAATTTTGTTTCTTTATCCATTCATTCATATTTCTGCCTGACTGAATCTCCAGGCCCCGTTTGTAACAATGTTCAGGCTTCAATTTGTCTCGACTGATTGATTCCTCCACTGATGGTGTTTTACACAGCAAGTATGAGGAAATGGCCTTGCTTATCAGGCCCAAATGTCTCTCCCCCTCTTCATACTCTTCTCTCCTGTTGTTTGCTTTCTCTCTCTCTTTTGGGTCAGAGTTGGGAGACCTTTGTAACAAGAGGTTTTGGAGAAAACAAGTTCCACCCATCACCACTGAGACATTCTGGACAGTAGTCTAGGGATATAGAATAGAATCCCTACTGTGTGTAAACAGGCATTTTGACCCAACAACTCTACACCGACCCTCCGAACAGCAACCCACCCAGACCCATTCCCCTATCCTAATACTCTACATTTCTCCTGACTAATGCACCCAACCTACATATCCCTGAGCACTATGGGCAATTTAGCTTGGCCAACCCACCTAATCTACACACCTTTGGACTGTTGGAGGAAATCCACACAGACACAGGGAGAATGTGCAAACTCCACACAGCTTGAGGCTGGAATCAAATCTGGATCCCTGGCACTGTGAGCATCAGTGCTAATCACTGAGCCACTGTCTATAGTTAGTGTCCTAGGCCCAAGAGAATTAGAAGGCATTAATAAAATGGCAATTCAGCACTTGTTCTGGGATTCACCATTCAATATTGATATCTCAACGTCAGTGCCCTCACCTTTAAGCAGTCCATGTAACTCCCAGTCACTCTGTCAGAAGGTGAATAAGTCTACGAATCCGCTCCAATAAATTCATTCATTTCTGTTATGTAATGTAAGCGATGCACATGTCTGCTGAGTCACTCTCAGCACTTTCTCTGTTCTGTGTGTTCTCATCTTGGGGATTTTCAGTAATTCCCAACTGGACTTTCAGTGTTTGGTTAAGAAGGTTGGTTGAATTTTAACAGCCCTCTGGGCAATAAATGTTGGCCGAGCCAGTGACACCTTCATTCATGAATTAGTAATCCATAACATTAACAATCTGAAAATATGGATTCAAATCCCACCATGGAAGATGGTGAAATTTGAATTCAATAAATATTTGGAACTAAAGCAAAGCTCATCCAATGGAAACTATTTTGATTGTCATAAAACCCCTTCTAGTTCACAAATGTTCTTTAGAGAAGGAAATTTGTCATCCTTACCTGATCTGGCATATATGTGACTGTAGACCAATGGCAGTGTCACAGAGTCATACAGCAAGGAAACAGACTCTTTGGTCCAACTCTCCCCCACTTACCAGACATCCCAACCTGACCTGGTCCCATTTGCCAGTATTTGGCCCCTATCCCTCTAAACCCTTCCTATTCATATGAGGGGTACCTTTTTCACGGAAAGGGTGGTACGTGTATGGAATGAGCTGCCAGGGGAAGTGGTGAAGGCTGGTACAATTACAGCATTTAAAAGACCAAAATGGAGGAATTTCCTAAAGCAGTGACTCATCATTCTCGAACAAGGAATCAAATCCAGCAGCGAAAGCACCAAATCCTGACCATGAGGCCACAGGGTTCAGGCTTGGAGAGCTTGTCATATTGCCACTACTTTGGCCACTTTGTTTTACGCATTCCCGCCATTTTCATGAGAGACAGTTTCTCCTCCAGACGAGGTCCTGCACTGCAACAGTTACAACTCGTTCAGTCTGTGTCAATCTCCATTTACTGGAACACAAAACCCACACTTCCTTCATTCACTTGTCAACAAGAACTCCTTTGAAACATTGCAATTCATTTTCAGCACTTGTTCTGGGATTCACCATTCAATATTGATATCTCAACGTCAGTGCCCTCACCTTTAAGCAGTCCATGTAACTCCCAGTCACTCTGTCAGAAGGTGAATAAGTCTACGAATCCGCTCCAATAAATTCATTCATTTCTGTTATGTACTGTAAGCGATGCACATGTCTGCTGAGTCACTCTCAGCACTTTCTCTGTTCTGTGTGTTCTCATCTTGGGGATTTTCAGTAATTCCCAACTGGACTTTCAGTGTTTGGTTAAGAAGGTTGGTTGAATTTTAACAGCCCTCTGGGCAATAAATGTTGGCCGAGCCAGTGACACCTTCATTCATGAATAAATGAAACAAAATTGTTACCCAGGTGAGGAGCCAGAAGACTGGAGGTTGGCTAACGTGGTGCCACTGTTTAAGAAGGGTGGTAAGGACAAGCCAGGGAACTACAGACCAGAGAGCCTGACATTGGTGGAGGGCAAGTTGTTGGAAGGAATCCTGAGGGACAGGATGTACATGTATTTGGAAAGGGAAGGACTGATTAGGGATGGTCAACATAGCTTTGTGCATGGGAAATCATGTCTCACAAACTCGATTGAGTCTTTTGAGGAAGTAACAAAGAAGATTGATGAGGGCAGTGCGGTAGATGTGATCTATATGACTTCAGTAAGATGTTCAACAAGGTTCCCCATGGGAGACTGATTGGCAAGGTTAGATCTCACGGAATACAGGGAGAACTAGCCATTTGGATACAGAACTGGCTCAAAGATAAAAGACAGAGGGAGGTGGCGGAGGGTTGTTTTACAGACTGGAGGCCTGTGACCAGTGGAATCCCACAAGGATCGGTGCTGGGTCCTATACTTTTTGTTATATAAATGATTTGGATGTGAGCATAAGGGGTACTGTTGGTAAGTTTGCAGATGACACTAAAATTGGAGGTGTAGTGGACAGCGAAGAGGGTTACCTCAGATTCTAACAGGATCTTGACCAGATGGGCCAATGGGCTGAGAGGTGGCAGATGGAGTTTAATTCAGATAAATATGAGGTGCTGCATTTTGGCAAACCAAATCTTAGCATGACTTATACACTTAATGGTAAGGTCCTAGGGAGAGTTGCTGAAGAAAGAGACCTTGGAGTGCAGGTTCATAGCTCCTTGAAAGTGGAGTCGCAGGTAGATAGGATAGTGAAGAAGGCGTTTGATATGCTTTCCTTTATTGGTCAGAGTATTGAGTACAGGAGTTGGGAGGTCATGTTGCATCTGTATAGGACATTGGTTAGGCCACTGTTGGAATATTGCATGCAATTCTGATCTCCTTCCTATCGGAAAGATGTTGTAAAACTTAAAAGGTTTCAGAAAAGATTTACAAGGAAGTTGCCAGGGTTGGAGGATTTGAGCTATAGGTAGAGGCTGAACAGGCTGGGGCTGTTTTCCCTGGAGCATCGGAGGCTGAGGGGTGACCTCATAGAGGTTTACAAAATTATGAGGGGCATGGATAGGGTAAATAGGCAAAGTATTTTCCTTGGGGTCAGGGAGTCTAGAACTAGAGGGCATAGGTTTAGGATGAGAGAGGAAAGATATAAAAGAGACCTACGGGGCAATGTTTTCACGCAGAGGGTGGTACATGTATGGAATGAGCTGCCAGAGGATGTGGTGGAGGCTGGTACAATTGCAACATTTAAGAGGCATCTGGATGGTTATATGAATAGGAAGGGTTTGAAGGGATATGGGTCGGGTGCTAGCACGTGGGACTAAATTGGATTGGGATATTTGGTTGGCATGGACGGGTTGAACCAAAGGGTCTGTTTCCATGCTGTACATCTCTATGACCCTATGACTCTATAAGAATAAAATCTATTGCTTTCAACCAATATCTAGCCCTATTCCCATCCCATTTTCCACAAAATCGTACTTGTTCTCAGCATACAACTTTTTCCAAAATCAGATTACAATGATAATAATACTTTCCTTTGTTACCGAACTGCTTGAACTGCATTAGGATTAAAATTGAGAGATGAGGAGAAATGTTATTTGTCAAAGTATCGTTGGTTGGAGGAATTCTGTTTTCCAAAAAAATAGTGGAGCCTGATCAAAGGAGACACAACCGTGTGTGTCTGTGTGAGTGGGAAGAATGAGAGGATAGGAACGGGAAAACAGAGTTTACATCACAAGCAGATCAGTCATGATCTTATTGGATAGCAGAGCATTCCTGATGGGCCAAATGGCCTAACCTTGATCTTCAGTCCTAGGTTCTCACACAGATGCATTCAAATCGTAAAACATAGACTTGATTCCTCAATGAGACGACAATGCCAATTGGTTGGCAACAGCCCACTTACCAACTCTTCTCTCACTCAGACTCAACACTGATTTCCCCTGGTATTGATATTCTTGGGAACTGTCTCATTCAGTGCAAGGTGAAAAATTTGGACAGAATCTATATATCTTTCAACAATACTCAATAGAGTTTAGAAAACAGAACAGAAGTCACAATAGGTGTGATTGTGACTTCCAAGTAAATATCACCTCAATAAAGTCTTGGTAATTTTTCATCACATTTTCAAAATCATTGAAAAGGACGAAGAGCAAAACTCAAGCTCAAGACACAATACTCACACACCCCGGGGATAGGGGGGAGATTAAACCATACATGTCCAGACCACATAATACTCACACACCCCGGGGATAGGGAGAGATTAACCCATATATATCCAGACCACATAATACTCACACGCCCCGGGGATAGGGGGGACATTAACCCATATATATCCAGACCACATAATACTCACACACCCCGGGGATAGGGGGGAGATTAACCCATACATGTCCAGACCACATAATACTCACACACCCCAGGGATAGGGGGGAGATTAATCCATATATATCCAGACCACATAATACTCACATACCCCGGAGATAGGGGGGAGATTAACCCATACATGTCCAGACTACATAATACTAACACACCCCGGGGATAGGGGGGAGATTAACCCATATATATCCAGACCACATAATACTCACACACCCCGGGGATAGGGGGGAGATTAACCAAATATATATCCAGACTACATAATACTCACACACCCCGGGGATAGGGGGGAGAATAACCCATATATATCCAGACCATATAATACTCACACACCCCGGGGATAGGGGGAAGATTAACCCATATATATCCAGACCACACAATACTCACACACCCCGGGGATAGGGGGGAGATTAACCCATACATGTCCAGACCACATAATACTCACACACCCCAGGGATAGGGGGGAGATTAACCCATATATATCCAGACCACATAATACTCACACACCCCGGGGATAGGGGGGAGATTAACCCATACATATCCAGACCACATAATACTCACACACCCCCGGGATACGGGAGATTAGCCCGCACATATCCAGACCACACAATACTCACGCACCCCGGGGATAAGGGGAGATTAGATTAGATTACCTACAGTGTGGAAACAGGCCCTTCGGCCCAACCAGTCCACACCGGCCCTCTGAAGAGTAACCCACCCAGACCCATTTCCCTCTGACTAATGCACCTAATACTATGGGCAATTTAGCATGGCCAATTCACCTAACCTGCACATCTTTGTGACTGTGGGACGAAACCGGAACACCCGGAGGAAACCCACGCAGACACGAGGAGAATGTGCAAACTCCACACAGACAGTCACCCAAGACTGGAGTTGACCTTGGGACCGTGGTGCTGTGAGGCAGCAGTGCTAACCACTGAACCACCATGCTGCCCCAACCCATACTGATACACCCTGGGGATAGGGGGAGATTAACCCATATATATCCAGACCACATAATACTGTTACACCCCGGGGATAGGGAGAGATTAACCCATACATATCCAGACCACATAATACTGATACACCCTGGGGATAGGTGGATATTAACCCACATATGTCCAGACCACATAATACTGATACACCCTGGGGATAAGAGGAGATTAACCCAGACCATATCCAGACCACACAATACTGATACACCCCGGGGATAGGGGGAGATTAACCCATATATGTCCAGACCACATAATACTCACACACCCCGGGGATAGGGGGAGATTAACCCATACATATCCAGACCACATAATACTCACACACCCGGGGATAGGGGGAGATTAACCCATATATATCCAGACCACATAATACTCACACACCCAGGGATAGGGGGGAGATTAACCCATATATATCCAGACCACACAATACTGATACACTCCGGGGATAGGGGGAGATTAACCCATATATATCCAGACCACATAATACTCACACACCCTGGGGATAGGGGGGAGATTAACCCATATATATCCAGACCACATAATACTGATACACCCTGGGGATAGGGAGTGATTAACCCATACATATCCAGACCACATAATACTGATACACCCTGGGGATAAGAGTAGATTAACCCAGACCATATCCAGACCACACAATACTGATACACCCCGGGGATAGGGGGAGATTAACCCATATATGTCCAGACCACATAATACTCACACACCCCGGGGATAGGGGGAGATTAACCCATACATATCCAGACCACATAATACTCACACACCCCGGGGATAGGGGGAGATTAATCCATATATATCCAGACCACACAATACTGATACACCCCGGGGATAGGGGGAGATTAACCTATATATATCCAGACCACATAATACTCACACACCCAGGGGATAGGAGGGAGATTAACCCATATATATCCAGACCACATAATACTGATACACCCCGGGGATAGGGGGAGATTAACCCATATATATCCAGACCACATAATACTCACACACCCAGGGATAGGGAGAGATTAACCCATATATATCCAGACCACATAATACTCACACACCCCGGGGATAGGGGTGGGATTAACCCATATATATCCAGACCACACAATACTCACACACCCCGGGGATAGGGGGGAGATTAACCCATACATGTCCAGACCACATAATATTCACACACCCCAGGGATAGGGGGGAGATTAATCCATATATATCCAGACCACATAATACTCACATACCCCGGGATAGGGTGGAGATTAACCCATATATATCCAGACTACATAATACTCACACACCCCGGGGATAGGGGGGAGATTAACCCATATATATCCAGACCACATAATACTCACACACCCCGGGGATAGGGGGGAGATTAACCCATATATATCCAGACCACATAATACTCACACACCCCGGGGATAGGGGGGAGATTAACCCATATATATCCAGACCACATAATACTCACACACCCCGGGGATAGGGGGGAGATTAACCCATATATATCCAGACCACATAATACTCACACACCCCAGGGATAGGGGGGAGATTAATCCATATATATCCAGACCACATAATACTCACACACCCCCGGGATAGGGGGGAGATTAACCCATACATGTCCAGACCACATAATACTCACACACCCCAGGGATAGGGGGGAGATTAACCCATACATGTCCAGACCACATAATACTCACACACCCCGGGGATAGGGGGGAGATTAACCCATACATGTCCAGACCACATAATACTCACACACCCCAGGGATAGTGGGGAGATTAACCCATATATATCCAGACCACATAATACTCACACACCCCGGGGATAGGGGGGAGATTAACCCATATATATCCAGACCACATAATACTCACACACCCCGGGGATAGGGGGGGAGATTAACCCATATATATCCAGACCACATAATACTCACACACCCCGGGGATAGGGGGGAGATTAACCCATATATATCCAGACCACACAATACTCACACACCCCGGGGATAGGGGGGAGATTAACCCATACATGTCCAGACCACATAATACTCACACACCCCCGGGATAGGGGGGAGATTAACCCATACATGTCCAGACCACATAATACTCACACACCCCGGGGATAGGGTTGAGATTAACCCATACATGTCCAGACCTCATAATACTTACACACCCCGGGGATAGGGGAGAGATTAACCCATATATATCCAGACTACATAATACTCACACACCCCGGGGATAGGGGGGAGATTAACCCATACATGTCCAGACCACATAATACTCACACACCCCTGGGATAGGGGGGAGATTAACCCATACATGTCCAGACCTCATAATACTTACACACCCCGGGGATAGGGGGGAGATTAACCCATATATATCCAGACTACATAATACTCACACACCCTGGGGATAGGGGGGAGATTAACCCATACATGTCCAGACCACATAATACTCACACACCCCTGGGATAGGGGGGAGATTAACCCATACATGTCCAGACCACATAATACTCACACACCCCGGGGATAGTGGGGAGATTAACCCATATATATCCAGACCGCATAATACTCACACACCCCGGGGATAGGAGGAGATTAACCCATACATATCCAGACTACATAATACTCTCACACTCCGGGGATAGGGGGAGATTAACCCATACATATCCAGACCACATAATACTCACACACCCCCGGGATACGGGAGATTAACCCGTACATATCTAGACCACACAATACTCACACACCCCGGGGATAAGGGGAGATTAGTTTAGATTACCTACAGTGTGGAAACAGGCCCTTCGGCCCAACCAGTCCACACCGGCCCTCTGAAGAGTAACCCACCCAGACCCGTTTCCCTCTGACTAATGCACCTAATACTATGGGCAATTTTGCATGGCCAATTCACCTAACCTGCACATCTTTGTGACTGTGGGACGAAACCGGAACACCCGGAGGAAACCCACGCAGACACGAGGAGAATGTGCAAACTCCATACAGACAGTCACCCAAGGCTGGAGTTGACCCTGGGACTGTGGTGCTGTGAGGCAGCAGTGCTAACCACTGAACCACCATGCTGCCCCAACCCATACTGATACACCCTGGGGATAGGGGGAGATTAACCCATACATATTCAGACCACATAATACTGATACACCCTGGGGATAGGGGGAGATTAACCCATGTATCCAGACCACACAATACTGATACACCCTGGGGATAGGGGGAGATTAACCCATACATATCCAGACCACACAATACTGATACACCCTGGGGATAGGGGGAGATTAATCCATATATGTCCAGACCACATAATACTGATACACCCCGGGGATAGGGAGAGATTAACCCATATATATCCAGACCACATAATACTGATACACCCTGGGGATAGGGGGAGATTAACCCATACATATCCAGACCACACAATACTGATACACCCTGGGGATAGGGGGAGATTAACCCATGTATTCAGACCACACAATACTGATACACCCTGGGGATAGGGGGAGATTAATCCTTATATGTCCAGACCACATAATACTGATACACCTGGGGGATAGGAGGAGATTAACCCAGACCATATCCAGACCACACAATACTGATATACCCTGGGGATAGGGGAAGATTAACCCATATATATCCAGACCACATAATACTGATACACCCCGGGGATAGGGGAAGATTAACCCAGACCATATCCAGACCACACAATACTGATACACCCCGGGGATAGGGGGAGATTAACCCATATATGTCCAGACCACATAATACTCACACACCCCGGGGATAGGGGGAGATTAACCCATACATATCCAGACCACATAATACTCACACACCCCGGGGATAGGGGGAGATTAATCCATATATATCCAGACCACACAATACTGATACACCCCGGGGATAGTGGGAGATTAACCCATATATATCCAGAGCACATAATACTCACACACCCAGGGATTGTGAGAGATTAACCCATATATATCCAGACCACATAATACTCACACACCCCGGGGATAGGGGGGAGATTAACCCATATATATCCAGACCAAATAATACTCACACACCCCGGGGATAGGGGGGAGATTAACCCATATATGTCCAGACCACATAATACTCACACACCCCGGGGATAGGGGGGAGATTAACCCATATATATCCAGACCACACAATCCAAATCCAGTTGAGATTCCCAACCTGGAGTGAAAATATCATGTCCAAGCCAAGTCTTTTGGGGGAGCTGAGGGCCTCAAGTAAAAATGTAATGGAGATATTATAACACAGAATTAACCCCACATGAATTTACAAATTTGTGGATTAGGCCTCTGGGCCCCCCAGGCTTTGTACATCCATTCAATAAGATGATGATTGATCTGAATAGTTTACCCTCCTACCTCCTCACCCTCATTTACTATAGAGACTGCGGATATTTCTATTTGGATAAGGGAACCAGAAACAGAAGTTAGGGTGATTGCTTTTTTTTTGCAATTCAAAGGAAAAGTGGAACATCGTGATCATTCAAGAGTTACTCAGGAACTTGTAACTTGGCTGAAAGCTGGATGTTTTCGTGGGTCTGGTGTCTTTTGGAGAGAAATCTATCTGCCCAGCAAACAGGCTCTTCATTGGTTGTAAGCAGCAGTTTGTCACTGAACTGGGAAGAGAGAGAGATCAAGTGCGTCTCAAGATCTGTAAGTATGCTGGCAAGCAAAAGCATACTCTCTCTCCTTGAAAGTGAAAATAATAACATGAAAAGAATTTGCAAACAAAATCTTCAAAGTCAAGCGAAGTCCTGGTTTCAACTGTCCGGCCACTAAATTGAGAATTGTCGCAGCTGACAACGAAGCATTCTCACCAAAACACAGAAAAGGAAACGGTCAGAAAGTCACCTCATCCACCTCTTTTGGTTGGGCTTCAAGTGACAAACTTTGTGCCTTTTGCTTATATATTCCACTCATGATACTCTTGAAAATACACTATTCGTCTCATCCGTTGTGTGAGAATTAATGAATGCGTACGTAGTTACAATTAAAGGAGGCATATTTGAAGCTTGCATATTAGTAACTAATAATCTATTTTTGCCACACATTTGATGACAGGATTGTTGTATATATATAAGGTTTTTGTTTTTTCGTTCATGCCTGCAGCCTGATGAATTTCCTTTGCCTTTGATGGTGATCACAGTAAGATATCGATTACATTGGAGTTGAGAAAGTTTTGGAACGTGTGATTTGATTTCCAGCACACCAATCCCATCACGGTCATGACATTATCAAGAATCCATCAAGCTCTGCCTTACGTAATATTCACAGTCTCTCTGCTTCTATTTCCTTTTGAGGAAGAGAATCTCAAAGACTGTCAGCCTACAGTGAGAAATCATATTGCCTGTGTTAGAGATGTAACCACATTTTTTTTAAACAATGACTCAGCTCTGGATTGCCCTCTAACAAGAAAAAAAATTCTCCCTATTCAACTTATCAAGAGCTCCCCAAGGTATCAGAACTTTTCATTTTACACCAACCAGAACAATGTATGCAAGAAATAACATGTATGGGAGGAGATGCTGATTGGTTGGCAATTGAACTCTTGATTGATAGAGCCGTTGCCATGGAACATGCAATAGCTGGTAATACTGACCAGTGCCAAGATTTGTTTGATTTCAAACCTGGTAGGCTAACTCTGGTTGGCTCATTTTTCAGGGAAATCGATCAGGAAGAAGTTGTCACCTATTCTGTGGAGTTGAAATAGGCACAGTGTACTTATACATAGCAGCAAGTTCCTGCAGATGCTGGAATCTGAACTGGAAACAACAAATGCTGGGGCTCACAGCGAGTCAGACAGCATTCGTGGAGAGGCAGCAAGTTAATATTTTGAGTCTAGATGGCTCTTCATAAACTTGCGAGCAAGGGAACATATTATGTTGTCACAGGAGCTGGGCTTGTGGGAGGTGATAGAAGAATGAGATGTTCATGCTCTCAAATTGTTAAGCTCGCCGGGTAGTCCTGAGGGCTGTACAATACCTCCATGGAAGATGAGGTGCACTTTCGCCAGCTTGTGTTGAGCTTCACTGGAACACTGCAGCAGGCCTGAGAGAGAGAGAGATGTTGGACTAGGCGAGGCAATGGCCTGGTGGTATTAATCACTAGAATATGAGTCTAGTAACTCTGCTGATCTTTTGCGGAGCTGAAAATGTGTTGCTGGAAAAGCGCAGCAGGTCAGGCAGCATCCAACGAACAGGAGAATCGACGTTTCGGGCATACGCCCTTCTTCAGGAATGAGGAAAGTGTGTCCAGCAGGCTAAGATAAAAGGTAGGGAGGAGGGACTTGGGGGAGGGGCGTTGGAAATACAATAGGTGGAAGGAGGTCAAGGTGAGGGTGATAGGCCGGAGTGGGGGTGGGGGCGGAGAGGTCAGGAAGAAGATTGCAGGTTAGGAAGGCGGTGCTGAGTTCGAGGGATTTGACTGAGACAAGGTGGGGGGAGGGGAAATGAGGAAACTGGAGAAATCAGAGTTGGAGGGTTGGAGGGTTCCTAGGCGGAAGATGAGGCGCTCTTCCTCCAACCGTCGTGTTGCTATGGTCTGGCGATGGAGGAGTCCAAGGACCTGCATGTCCTTGGTGGAGTGGGAGGGGGAGTTGAAGTGTTGAGCCACGGGGTGGTTGGGTTGGTTGGTCCAGGTGTCCCAGAGGTGTTCTCTGAAACGTTCCGCAAGTAGGCGGCCTGTCTCCCCAATATAGAGGCGGCCACATCGGGTGCAGTGGATGCAATAAATGATGTGTGTGGAGGTGCAGGTGAATTTGTGGCAGATATGGAAGGATCCCTTGGGGCCTTGGAGGGAAGTAAGGGGGGAGGTGTGGGCACAAGTTTTGCATTTCTTGCAGTTGCAGGGGAAGGTGCCGGGAGTGGAGGTTGGGTTGGTGGGGGGTGTGGACCTGACGAGGGAGTCACAGAGGGAGTGGTCTTTTCGGAACGCTGATAGGGGAGGGGAGGGAAATATATCCTTGGTGGTGGGGTCTGTTTGGAGGTGGCGGAAATGACGGCGGATGATACACTTTATATGGAGTTTGGTGGGGTGGTAGGTGAGGACCAGTGGGGTTCTGTCCTGGTGGCGGTTGGAGGGGCGGGGCTCAAGGGCAGAGGAGCGGGAAGTGGAGGAGATGCGGTGGAGGGCATCGTCGACCACGTCGGGGGGGAAATTGCGGTCTTTGAAGAAGGAGGCCATCTGGGTTGTACGGTTTTGGAATTGGTCCTCCTGGGAGCAGATGCGGCAGAGACGAAGGAATTGGGAATATGGGATGGCGTTTTTACAGGGGACAGGGTGAGAGGAGGTGTAGTCTAGGTAGCTGTGGGAGTCGGTCGGTTTATAGTAAATGTCCGTGTTGATTCGGTCGCCGGAGATAGAAATGGAAAGGTCTAGGAAGGGGAGGGAGGAGTCGGAGATGGTCCAGGTGAACTTGAGGTCGGGGTGGAAGGTGTTGGTAAAGAGGATGAACTGTTCAACCTCCTCGTGGGAGCACGAGGCAGCGGCGATACAGTCATCGATGTAGCGGAGGAAAAGGTGGGGGGTGGTGCCAGTGTAGCTGCGGAAGATGGACTGTTCCACATATCCTATGAAGAGGCAGGCATAGCTGGGGCCCATGCGGGTGCCTATGGCTACTCCTTTGGTTTGGAGAAATTGGGAGGATTGGAAAGAGAAGTTGTTCAGAGTGAGGACCAGTTCAGTCAGTCGAAGGAGGGTGTCAGTGGAAAGGTACTGGTTGGTACGGCGGGAAAGGAAGAAGCAGAGGGCTTTGAGTCCTTCATGATGGGGGATGGAGGTGTACAGGGACTGGATGTCCATGGTGAAGATAAGGTGTTGGGGACTGGGGAAGCGAAAATCATGGAGGAGGTGGAGGGCGTGGGTGGTGTCCCGAACGTAGGTGGGGAGTTCTTGGACTAAGGGGGACAGGACCGTGTCGAGGTATGCAGAGATGGGTTCGGTGGGGCAGGAGCAGGCTGAGACAATGGGTCGGCCAGGCAGTCAGGTTTGTGGATTTTGGGCAGGAGGTAGAAACAGGCGGTGCGGGGTTGTGGGACTATGAGGTTGGAGGCAGTGGATGGGAGGACGGACCAAGGTTCAAATCCTGCTATTGCAGATGGTAGAATTAAAATTTGGAATTAATCTGACAACCATAATTTTTGGAAAAAACGCATCTGTTTCACCAAAGCCCTTCGGTACAGGAAATCATCCATCCTTACCTCGGTCTGGCTTCAGACCCACAGCAATGTAGTTGACTCTCAATTGTCCTCTGTAGCAGCCTATTCAGTCATATTAATTGCTATGAGCTCTCAGCACCAGAGAAGAAAAAGGCAGAAACAGCCCTGTTAACCCTGCAAAGTCCTCCTGACTAACATTTGGAGGCTAGTGCCAAAACTGAGAGAGTTGCCTCTCAGACTAGTTAAGCAACAGCCTGACAGTCATGCTCACGGAATCATACCATACAATGTCCCAGACACCACCATTACCATCCCTGGATATGTCCTGCCACACCGATAGGACAGACCCAGCAGAGGTGGTGGCACAGTGGGATACATTCAGGAGGGAGTTGCTCTGGGAGTCCTCAAACTTGACTGTAGATCCCTTGAAGACTCATGGCTTTAGGTTAAACATGGGCAAGGATTTTTTTTTAAAGATTATTTTTGATTCCTTACAATGTGGAAACAGGTCCTTCGGCCCATCCAGTCCACCCCCACCCTCACCCATTTCCCTTCTGACTAATGCTCACACTATGGGCAATTTAGCATGGCCAATTCACCTGACCTGCACATCTTTGGACTGTGGGAGAAAACTGGAGCACTGAGAATGTGTAAACTCCACACAGTCGCCTGAGGCTGGAATTAAACCTAGGACACTGGTGCTGTGAGGCAGCAGTGCTAACCACTGAGCCACCATGCTGCCTGTAATATCCTGCTGATTACCATGTACGGTCCTCCCTTGCCTGATGAATCAGTACACCTCTGTGCTGGACAACACTTGGAGGAAGCCCTGAGGATGGCCAAGGCATGAAATTTACTCTGGCTGGGGGATTTCAATGCTCGGCAGCAGTCCCATAGATTGGGCTGGTCTGGTCAGGTCATAAAGGGACATAATTGCTATCCTGGATCTACAGCTGGTATTGAGGGAACCAACTTGGAAAACATGCTTTACCTCATCCTCACCAAACTGCTAGCTGATGTACCTGTCCATGACAGTATTGGTAAAAGTGACCACCGCAGTGTCCGTGTGGAGATGAATTCCCACCTTCACATCGAGAATAACCTCCATCATGTTGTGTGGCACCATGTAAAATGAGACAAACTGAACAGGTCTAGCAACTCAAGACTGGGCATCCATGATGCACTGTGGGCTAACAGCAGCAGTAGGATTGTACTCAAAAACAATCTGTAACCTCCTGGTCCAACATATCCCTCACTCAACCATTACCATCAAGTCAGGGGATCAACCCTGGTTCAATGGAGAGTGCAGGAGGGCACGCCAGGAGCAGCACTACACATACCTGAAGATGAGGTGCCAACCTGAAGTTACCAAACAGCATAAGCAACAAGTGATAGACAGAGCTAAGCGATCCCACAACCAACTAACCATACCTAAGCTCTGCAGTGCTGCCACATCCGGTTGTCAATGGTGGTGGATGATTAAACAACTCACTGGAGGAGGAGGAGCTCCACAAAATATCCCCATCCTCAATAATGGAAGAGCCCAGCACATCATTGCGAAACATAAGACTTAAGCTTTCGTGGCAATCTTCAGTCAGATGTTTCAAGTGGATGATCCATCTGGGCCTCCTCCAGTGGTCCCCAATGTTACAGATACCAGTCTCCAGCCAATTTGATTCACTCCATGCGATATCAAGAAACTGTTGGAAGCACTAGATACTGCAAAGGAAATGGACCCCGAGAACATTCCACCAACAGGACTGAAGATATGTGCTCCAGAACTTGCCACCGCCCTCACCAAACTATTCCAGTAGTTACATCACTGGCATCTACCCAGCAATGGAAAATTTCCCAATTATGTCCCATGCATAAAAAGTAGGACAAACCTAACCAGCCAATTACCACCTCATTGGTCTATTCTCAAACAAAATGATGGAAGGTGTCATCAACATCAAGCAGCACCTGCTCAGTGACACCCAGTTTGGGTTCCACAAGGGCCACTCAGCTCCTGACCGCATTACAGCCTTGGCTCACTCAGACAAAAGGAGCTGAATTCTAATGGTGAAGTGAGAGAAATAGCTCTCTACATCAAAGCCACATTTGACAGTGTGACACCAAAACTGGAATTAATGGTATTAGGAGGCAAATTCTCCCATTGGTGGGAGTCATACCTAGCACATTGGAAGATGGTTGCGGTTGTTGGGAGGTCAATCATTTCAACTCCAGGGCATCTCTGCAGGAGGTCCTCAGGGTAGTGTCCTAGGCCCAACTATCATCACCTGCTTCAATGACATGCCCTCCATCATAAGGTCTGAAGTGGAGATGCTCGCCAATGATTGCACAATATTTGGCACCATTTGCAACTCCTCAGATATCAACTGTTCACATTTAAATAAGAGATCTGGACAACATTCAGGCTTGGGCTGATATGTGGCAAGTAACATTTACACCACACAAATACCAGGTGAAGATCATTTCAACGGATAGTGTAACCATTGCCCTAGTCATTTGGTTGTGTGACTATCACTAAACACCCCCACTATCAACATCCTAGGGTTACCATTAAACAGAAACTCAACTGGATTTGCCACATAAAGCAGCTACAAGAGCAGGTCAGAGGCTAGGAATCCTGCAGCAGGTAACTCACGCCCTGACTGCCCAAAACTTGTTCATCTACAAGAGAAGTCGAGAGTGTGATAGATTACTCTGCACTTGCTGCAGCTACACCCATCCAGGCAACATTCAAACTTGACACCATCCAAGACAAAGCAACTTGCTTGATTGTCACTTTACCCACACCATCCACCAACACTAACTGCTGTGTACACTATTTACAAAATCCTTAGACAACACCTTCCAAACCCATGACCACTTCCATCTATTGCCCTTGTCCTTCTAGATACATGGGAAGATCACCACCTGCAAGTTCCCCTCAGAGCCATTCACCTTCCTGACTTGGAAATATAATTGCTGTTCTGAATCAAAATCCTGGAATTCGCTCCTGAACAGCATTTTGAGTCTTTCTACAGGACGAGCTGTTCAATATGTTGCAGTCAAAGACGGTAGCTCACCATACCTTCAAGGAGAACAAAGGGATGGGCAATAAATGCTGGCCCAGCCAGTGATACCCACAACCCTCCAACTACTGAAAAAAATGAATTCTCTCAGGCGTGATCTCTCTCACAAATCTGCACCTTTTATCTTTGTATACACCTGGGTCAATTACCGTACTTGTCTGAAGTTGCTTGATTCCAGGTCTCCCGATCCAGAACCAGGGATACTACTACTGTGCCATAGAGTCCTCAAAATTTGATTTATAATGTGGCAATATCCTAATTCACAATATTCTTAAAGGCACCTAACCAAATTCATGCAAGCCTTAGCGCCCTCGAACGTGACTGTCAGCTCTAGTTCCTGATCTCTATTTTCCTCAAAACAAAATTATCTTTGCTCAGCCCCAGGTAGGTGCCTGGTCGATTGGGTGCAAGTTACTATCAGAGATAAAACAAATATGATCCAAACCTAAAACTGCTTCACCCGTTACTGATCACTTAACAAGAGATCATCATAGATGGTCAGTAAGTGCATTGTACTAGTGTCGTGCACCTTTATCTCAAATAAATCACTTTTTTTCTTTAAAAAAGAAAATCATGTGTCGATGGAGGTAGGTGAACTTAGTGCGGCAGATGAGATTGAGGATGGCTAAGCGTAAGGTGTTGGATGAAGAATTTGTCACTCACATCTAACTCAGATTGAAAGTAATAGAACGTTTCCATATTTACCAACATCACTCAGGCTACGCGGTGTTCCTGATGTTGGAAAGAGGTCATTAGTGCAATATCTCAAGCATGCAATATAAAAGGAGGGCATTCTGTCCATTGTACATCTATTGGGGGGGGGGGGGCTCTTCCAATCATCCACAGACACTGTTTACCCTTCCCAAGCTCTGCCCATTATCCTTCATTTTTAGTCCAACTTCCAGCATTTATCCCACTTCCCTTTTGGTGTTACCTGTTGAACTCACTTCGAGCCCAGTTAGGACCATACATTCCAAATTGCTGTTTTTAAACAAAAAAAAACCACACCCTACCCACACAATTTTGGTCTCTGAACACTTGAACCTTGGAGGAGAAAGTTGAAATCTAGCCTTTGGTGATGGCAGCCCTAGTATTCAAAAGAAGTCACAAAAATTGTATATAAAAAAAGGATTTATTGAAACTGTTGAATGACAAAAAACAGACACAAAACTAAAGGTTTGGCTTTGCTGAGAAAAAACTGTGGTGATCTTTTGTACAGATGAAATATTGACTAGGAATACAGTCACCCCAAATATGAAAGTAAAACTCTGTACATTCACTAGGCATTTTTCCCACCCCAAGTCAATTTTACTGACTTCACCAAGATAAGAAAATACAATTCTGTATTAGTAAGATGCCCTCGAATGTATGAAAACATGCCCATTCAACACTACGTGCTAGATTTATTCTTCTGCATAATGAGGCTGGTAAAAAAAGTCAAAGTGTACAGCTCAAGGAGGAAATAAATCCTCCTTTATGGTATCAGGTTATATTTTACAGACCCAAAAAAAAAATAGTACACAGTTGCTGGGTTACAGAGTTTCAAATGTAATTTTTGTTTATTACAACTGTATTACACTACCAATCATTGATTAGGACTATAACTCAAATGGGTGCCATTTTCAGAAGGCAAGCTGTAGGTTAGGATGGGAAACTGGGTGTGAGTAGGGAAAGCAGGGACAGGACCGGGGAACTGGGTTGGAGAGGAGTGACATGATGGGGAATGGTGCTGAGAAAGAGGAAAGACAGGATGGGGAATGGGGGGGGGTGGAGGGGAGCGACAAGATGAGGAATATGGGTGTGTAGGACATGGGATGTGGGCAAGATGAATGATATTTGGTCACCATTTAGAAAAAAAAACATGGATTCACACCAATGGGGTCTGAGAGAAGGATTCTGGGGGCAGGGGAGAGAAACAAGATGGGAAACAGAGTGATGGGGAGGAAGGAGGCATTTCACAAAAAAGGGAGAAAATTAAATCAGCTTCACTTCCAAAAGTGGCAGCCATTTACAGCACAGTAAATACACACACACACCCCCTCTTCTGTTGTTGCATTTCAAATGTGCCATTTGGTACATGTTGCTGTGGCAATGATGTCGGATATGAATTTTTAATGGCTGCTCCACCCACCCAAAATCATTGCAGTTTTTGTTTAAAAAAAAGAGACAATATGACTCAATGTTGGGCCTTGCCCATACTTGTAACTCATCCAAACTCACCAATACCAAACATCAACGAAAATAAAAATAAAAATTAAACATCCCTGAGCAGCAGTAACAGGAGTTTTCCTCCAGCTCATCATTCCCACAGCAACATTGGGGCAGGAGGGAATTTGGGGTGGGGTGGGGGAGGGAGGGAGCGAAAAAAAAAGATAAAAACAAAATCACAGTAGGTTAACATCCAAAATTTAGTCATCTTCTTCGCCTTCATCCTCAGGATCTCGTTTCCTCTTCTGTCCTTTGATCCCTATTTGAGGGGAGAATAGGGGAAGGAAGGAGGAGAGATCAGGAACAAAGTCTTTCACATATATCCCACTTCCTTTTCAGGATTACCTCTTGAATCCACATCCCATTCAGGTGACAGACAGTTAGTTAGTCTCCCTCCAATCAGTTGTTTTCTCGAGAGGACACAGGCTCCGTTATGTATCTGGAGGCAACCCAGGGGAAATGAACGATTTTATTCAAAGGGACCTTTGGGTGCTCTCAATCCTTACCACCCTTGGCCTCTGAGGTATCTGGTTCAAGTTCAAAACATGTTCAGAGACATACAGTATGGAAAGAGATGCTTTGGTCCAACTCATCCATGCCGACCAGACATCCCAACTAGGATGAGAGGGGAAAGATACAAAAGAGACCTAAGGGGCATCTTTTTCACACACAGGGTGGTACGTGTATGGAATGAGCTGCTAGAGAAATTAGTGGAGGCTGGTACAATTGCAACATTTAAAAGACATTTGGATGGGTATGAATAGGAAGGGTTTGGAGGGAATATGGGCCTGGTGCTGGCAGGTGGGACTAGATTGGGTTGGGATATCTAGTCAGCAGAGACAGGTTGGACCAAAGGGTCTGTTTCCATGCTGTACATCTCTATGACTCTGACTTAGCCCCATTTGGCCCACATCCCTCTAAATCCTTCCGATTCACATACGCATTCAGAAGCCTTTGAAATATTATTGTACCAGCCTCCACCTCTTTTGGTAGTTCATACTTTGGTTTGTCTAGTGCCTTGAACAACTGCTTCGACATCACAGGCCACTTCAGTCAAGAAAACACTTCAGGAAACTCAATGCCGGAAAAGGTCAACAGTGAGGGGGTGTGAGTAATAGTTCAACTGGAGAACATGTGACCCTTTGGCCTGTATGGTTGTGACAGACTGACCACGGTAGATTTTTCAGTTAGCATTGATCTGCTTGACAGAAGGACACAACTGCATTGGAATCAGTGCAGAGAAAATGCTCACTCAGTGTCTGATTCCTGGAATGAAGAAGTCTCCTCCATGATGACAGGTTAAGCTCATTGGTCCCATTCCCCATTGGAGTTTGGATGAGTGAGATACAATCTTATTGAAAGATGCAAGGTCTTGAAGGACTTGGTAACAGATACGGACAAGGTAAAAACAATGACTGCAGATGCTGGAAGCCAGATTCTGGATTAGTGGTGCTGGAAGAGCACAGCAGTTCAGGCAGCATCCATCTCCCACGCACAGCTTCCAAACTCAGTCCGGGAACCCCGCACTGCCCGGTTCTACCTCCTTCCCAAGATCCACAAGCCTGACCACCCTGGCCGACCCATTGTCTCAGCATGCTCCTGCCCCACTGAACTCATCTCTACCTACCTCGACACTGTCCTATCCCCCCTAGTCCAGGAACTCCCCACATACGTTCGAGACACCACCCACGCCCTCCACCTCCTCCGAGACTTCCGTTTCCCCGGCCCCCAACGCCTCATCTTCACCATGGATATCCAATCCCTCTACACCTCCATCCGCCATGACCAGGGCCTCCAAGCCCTCCGTTTTTTCCTCTCCAGACGTCCCCAACAGTACCCTTCCACCGACACTCTCATTCGTTTGGCCGAACTGGTCCTCACCCTTAATTTCTCCTTTGAATCCTCCCACTTCCTCCAGACCAAAGGGGTAGCCATGGGCACACGTATGGGCCCCAGCTATGCCTGTCTCTTTGTTGGCTACGTAGAGCAGTTGATCTCCCGTAATTACACCGGCACCACTCCCCACCTCTTCCTCCGCTACATTGATGACTGCACTGGCGCCACCTCGTGCTCCCGCGAGGAGGTTGAGCAATTCATCAACTTCAACACATTCCACCCTGACCTTAAATTTACCTGGACCATCTCTGACACCTCTCCATCTCCATTAATGACGACCGACTTGACACTGACATTTTTTACAAACCCACCGACTCCCACAGCTACCTGGATTACACCTCTTCCCACCCTACCTCTTGCAAAAATGCCATCCCGTATTCCCAATTCCTCCGCCTCTGCCGTATCTGCTCCCAGGAGGACCAGTTCCACCACAGAACACACCAGATGGCCTCCTTCTTTAGAGACCGCAATTTCCATTTTCACGTGGTTAAAGATGCCCTCCAACGCATCTCTTCGACATCCCACTCTTCCAGCACCACTAATCCAGAAACAGATACGGACAGGTCGCTCCCCCTGGTGGGGGACACTAAAACTAGGACTACAGAGTTTAAAAATACAGGTTCTTCCATTTAAAATGGGAGAGGAGGCTCTTTCCTCCACCCTCAACCTCAGGAGGGTGGTTAGTACACAGGACACTTTTCCAGACAGCAGTGGAAGCAGGGTCATTGAATATTTGATTCCTTTAATCAGTCAAAATCTAAGAGTCCAAGAAGGAGACAGGGATCTTGTGGTACAGTGGTAATATCCTATCACTGAGCTCGGAGCTCAAGGTTCAAACTCAAGGCCCACCTTCACCATTCAACAAGATTCTGGTTCATCTCGACTATCCTCAACTCCCGTTCTTTTCCCCATAACGCCGAGATTCCCTTTATGATTAGGAGGTCTCTCTCTCAGCTTTCAATATATTTAAACGACAGCCCTGTGTGGTCAAGAATTTCAGATATACCATCCTCTGGGAGAGGAGATTTGCCAGGATTGGAGGGTTTGAACTCCAGGGAGTTGAAGAGCAGGCTGGGGCTATTTTTCCTGGAGCATCAGGAGGTTGAGGGGTGACCTTACAGGATTTTATAAAATCATGAGGGACATGGATAGGGTGAAAAGCCAATATGTTTTCCCCAGGAGTCCAAAATTAGAGGGCGTACCTTTAAGCCAAGAGGATAAAGATTTAAAAAAGGGACCTAAGGGGCAACTTTTTCATGCAGAAAGTGGTAAGTGTATGCAATGAGATTCCAGAGGTGGTGGAGGAGGCTGGTACACGAACAACGTTTAAAAAGGCATCTGGATGGGTATATGAATAGGGTGTAGAGGGATATGGACCAAATGGCACTGGATTAAATTTAGGATATCTGGTCAACATGGACAAGTTGGACCAAAGGTTCTGTTTCCGTACTGCACATCTGACTCAGTTGTCTTAAAACGTGCAAGAAATCTCTTATTCAGAGATGATGTCCTAGATGCTGCCACAAGAAACAGCTTTTTCACACCTACCCAGTCAGCTCCCCCAAGAGTCCTCCTGTAAATAATACCAAGTCTTTAGATGTGAAGGTCTGACAAAACCATGAATTGCGATCCTGTTATGGAGTCAGATTCACGTGTAATAAAGTGACTGTAAAACTAGCTGCACAGATTAAACTACCATGAGCTCCTTTGTTGATTTTAAAATCAACGATGCCTCAATCTACTTTAAAACCACGAGGGGAGATACCCAAGCTGGTTCAGTACATTACCAGTGTGTATATCTTAGTATTAGAATATATGGATCAGGAAAAACACCTCATAGCATTGAGGAACACTCAACCAGAGGACACAGAGCAGGAGTTCCTGATACTTACCTGTTTGTTCATCCTCCTCCTCCTCCTCGTCTAATTCTCCATCGTTGAAATCCTCCTCCTCTTCCTCCTATAAAGAGGAAGATAACCCTCTTGTCAATTGGCAACAACAGACCATAGAATATGCTGCTCAAACTGACCAGAAATTGGCAACATTCTTGCCTGTAACAAGGCTGAGACACAGAGGCTCATTCCTGGGTGAAAAAGCAGTACAATGCATTTCTGTTAGGCAACACAAAGCACATCGACGGAGGTGCCTCACAGTAATGCTGTCAAACAAAATGTGGCAAACATGAGTGAGATACTCAGAACAGCAAATTGTGAAGAAACTCCGTTGTAAAGGACCAGCTCAAGGGAGGAACAAAGAGTCACACAGTATACAAACAGACCCTTTGGTCCAACCAGCCCATGCTGACCATGTTCCCAAACTAAAATGTCCCACCTGCCTGGATTTAGGCTGTGTCCTTGTTCATTCCACATACGAACCACGTTTTAAAAAAAAAAAAATTGTCCCTCATGTCCTTTTCAAATCACTCTTCTCTCGCCTTAAAAACATGCCCCCTGGTTTTGAACTCCTCCACCCTGGAGAAAAGACCACTGCTATTCACCTTCTCTATGCCCCTCAAATCAGTAGAGAAATTCAGGGGGGGGGGGGGGGGGGGGAAGGAGGAGTTCCAAGCTTGAAGGCGTAAGCAATGGAAGGCACAGCCAATGGTCACCCAGTCCAAAGTATGCACTGCACTGCCGGAGAGGTTCTCCCCTTTGGACCGGATTCTAACGGAGGAGTATAACGGAGTGTAAAAAAGGGATCCTAGGATCATCAACATGTTCACCCAAAATGGCGATTCCTCACTGCTGTGCACAAAATGGCTGCCCTCAGTCCCAGCACAGAAAGGAACCTTTTACCCTTGGAAGAGGAATCAATGACCAGGAGCAGGTTTAAGAGGAGATGCCGGAGCAAGATTTTTCACCCAGAGAATGGTGGGAATCTGGAACACTCTGCCTAGTCAGGGTAGTAGAGGCAAAAACCTTCAATACTTTTGTAATATTTTAGGTGCATACCTGCGGTGCGTAGCATTCAAGGCTATGGGACAAGTGCTGGAAAATGGGATTAGAATAGTTAGGTGGGTGTTTCTCACTGGTATAGACTCCAAGGGCCTTTGTCTATGCTGCAGATTCTATACTGGATTAGAGTGTGCTGGAAAAGCACAGCAGTTCAGGCAGCATCCGAGGAGCAGGAAAAATTGACGTTTCGGGCAAAAGACCTTCATCAGGAATACAGCAATGCGCGCTTTTAAAAGTGATTCAACATATTCAAAGTATTGAAAACATTTGTAGACTTCAGAAAAATGCATGTCTTCATCTAGGGAAGCTATGCTTTTTGAACCACCATTCTTTCTCCTTAGTTTGAAAACTAAGAGCCATATTTACATAGCACCAAAGAACAATTTCCACTCTCTTACAAATTGTCGGTCTATTCCCAATGAGAGTTGAATCACTTTCTCCAGCATAGCAATATAGTAAACAAACTGCTTAGGAAAAGCGGAGCCTTTATAACAAACTATATCTTTCACCCCAAGCACTTTTACAACCACTCAAGCATACACAAAGCCAGTGGAGGATCAGAATTCTCCATTCCAGAACGTCTCTTTATGAGCTTCTAGAAAGAAGCCCAATGCTGTCATGGTAACTACAGACAGACACAGTCTCAATGACAGTTTTAGATTTAATCCAGTGGATGCACTTTGCTGGCCATAGTAGTCAGGCCTCCCCTCAAAGAACCAAGTCTGTGCTCCATGAAACCTGGTCCTCTTGTACATCACAAATAATCATAGCTCAATGCTGGCTATGCCTTCATCTGTCTAAATGTGCCTCTCTCTCTCTCCCCCCCCTCCTCTCCTTAACTGACTGCTTCAACCTTTTCACCTCTAGGATATTTCCCCCCAGTGTCAGCTCACATGGCTCCGTGCCAAACTTTGTTTGATCTCACTCCTTCATGCTAATTGGGGCACTTTAGTGTTAAAAATGCTATGTAAATACAGGTAGTCATGGAATTAAGTTTCAGCAGCTCAGAACGAGTGCGTTCTTCAAGCCGAGGTTTCAGATTTGCCTGTGGGCTGAAAGGAATGCCATCTATTGCACCAAGCTGCGTAGCTCCTTGTCTTGAGCTTTTAGTAAAAGTATTTTTTTATTAAAAAGAAGAATAATGTATATATTGCTTGTCTTTCCAAAGTGCCCTCCCTCAGAGAATCTACACTCAGTACTGTGACATCAACTTTCAGATTACATCCTGGGATAATTCATGGTTGGCCAACTGGTATAAACAATCATGGCCGCCCTGAAAAACGTGTAGCCAAAACATCCCCACGAAATCTGGGAACTGGGGGCACAGGGATTTAGTACGTAAAATGATCATACAAGGCAATATTTCCTAAATTGTGTGAAATAACTTAATAGTTTTATCCCTTCCAAGTTATGTCACAGAATTTGGGAAAATATAAAAAAAAGAGTGATGGAAAGGCAGAGAAAAAAAAAATTATGAATCTGAGAGAATATTTGAGGGGGAGCAGGCTGCATGGGGAGGGAGAAAGAGGAGACATCGGAGGCCAAGTGAGAGAGATGAAAAGGAGTCAGAGAGTCCAGGCATGACCATTGATGATCAAGGGGACAATGGGTTGGCGAGAGTACACAAGTAAAGCTTCCTGTTAGGGCACAAGCTACTTTTAAAAGGAAATTCATCAGGACTGAGCCTGTACAAAGGCAGAACACTGCAGCTCAAGAAGTCAGTTAGCGTCAAAGATTACTTTACTGTCTATCAAATTGCTCCAAGTCTCAAGATGCATAAAGTTATAACCTGCATTTATATAGCTCCTTTCATGAAATCATCTTAGCATTTTACACCCAATGAAGTACTTTCGAAGTACAGTTTGTTGGCTAACTTGGACACAATCTCCCACAAAGCAGTAATGAAATAAAATTTAAAAAAACAGTAGTGATAGAGATTGAGGATTATCTGCCAAAGAAGTGGCATAAACTTCCCTGTTCTGTGGATTTCTTTTACATTTACTCTAGGGGATAGACTGGAGATAGCGAGGACTGCCAGATCTACAAAATGAAGTGTGGAGTTGGAAAAACCACAGCAGGTCAAACAGCAGAGGATCAGGAGAGTCGATGTGATGAAAGATCCCAGCGTGAAACATCAACTCTCCTGCTCCTCTGATGCTGTGTGACCTGCTGCGCTTTTCCCAGCTCCACACTTTAAATCGACCCTAGGGGACAAACGTCAGCTCAGGCTGAAGAAGTTCCATCCAACAGTGCAGCCTTCCCTCGGTACTGCACTGAAAGCTGACAACGTCAGGCGCATTGATGAATACAGCAGGTATCGAGGGTCTGCCATCACAGACAGGTGACTTGGGTGGATTAAACAAGGTCTTGCTTTGGTCAGATTCGTGACCCAACCCGACCGGATTGTATTTGCCCAACATTGCACCTCAACCAGAAAATGAACGCAATCCAATCCAAACCGAAGCAGGACAGTGCATTTACATAGCGCCTTAACTACATCCCAAAAAGAGCCTTTAAGGTGAGAGATACTGATGTGGTAATTCCTCAAACACTGATGCCACGCAATTGCCAGGGTTTCTTCGAACCAAACCATACCTCTTCCTCTACACTGAGCGCCTCTTCCTCCTCTTCCCCATCCTCCTCCTCTTCATCCTCATCTTCCTCTTCCTCCTCCCCTTCTTCATCTTCATCCTCTTCACACTGAACTGCCTCATCATAATCTTCCACTTCGTCAACTTCTGGACATTTTAAAACATGAAAAAAAAGGAATTCAATTAAATGCAACACATAAAAGGAACACAATAATTTCTAAGTAAGACAATACATCCACAATGGAGATTATGATATTCTAAATGTTTCTAGAATGTGGGAAATTATGCACATGATCTAATTGGTCACGACTGTGACACTGAGAATTGGGACCCTGTCGTAAATTCTCAAAACTGGGTCAAGCATCTGGTTCTGCAGACTTCACTGTGTCAGAATGAATTATTGATAATGATTATGGTCAAGTGAGTCCACACAGAAGGCAGATTTCAAAATCTATCCGTAATCACATCATACAGCAGAGTGATACAGCATCGGTCAAACTTGTCCATGCCGACCAGATATCTTAACCTAATTTAGTCCATTTGCCAGCATATCCCTCCAAACCCTTCCTATTCATATACCCATTCAGATGCCTTTTAAGTGTTGTAATTGTACCAGCCCCCACACTTCCTCTGGCAGCCCATTCCATACACGTACCACCCTCTGTGTTAAGTTGCCACCCCTTAGGCCCCTTTTAAAATCTTTCCCCTCTCACCCTAAACCTATGCACTCTGATTTTGGACACCTCGACCCCAGGAGAAAAGACCTTGGCCTCGTGAATTTTATAAACCTCTCAAAAGGTCACCCATCAGCCTCCGATGCTCCAGAGAGAAAAAAAATCCCCAGCCTATTCAGCTTCCCCCTATAGCTCAAACTCTCCAATGACTGCAACATCCTTGGAAATCTTTTCTGAAGCCTTTCAAAAGTTGAACACATCTTGCCGATAGCAGGGAGACCAGAACTGAATGCAGTGTTCCAAAAGTGACCTAACCAATGTCCTGTGCAGCTGCGACATGACATCCCACCTCCTGTACACTCAGTGCACTGACCAATGAGGCCTGCCACACACCACCTTCATCGCTCTGTGACTCCATTTTCAAGAAACCATGCACCTGTATCCCTAGGTCTCTGTTCAGTAACACTCTCCAGTGCCCTACCATTACGTTCTGCCTTGCTTTGCCCCTCCAAAATCCAACACCTCACATTTATCTAAATTAAACTCCATCTGTCATTCCTCAGCCCATTGCACTTGAACCAGACAACAAAACCATTCCTCAGACTCACATTCCTCCCCCTTACCTCATTTAGGAAAGATTGTGGACAGAAAATAAATAGAACACAATTTGGAAACATCCAACGTGACACCTCCCCAAAAAAAGTTTCAACTGGACAGCCAAATTGACAAATAAATCTCGAGCTGAGCTCATGTCAGTCAAGTTTTAATGGGGAAGATTAAACAACCGCGTAGGTGGGATGGGCTTCAGATTAACATGACAGGGCTGCACAACATTGAGGGCCTAAGGCCCTGTACTGCGCTGTAGTGCTCCATGTTCTATCAGTTCTAGATTTCTCCCCTCAAGTGACTTGCCACAAAATGTCTGAAATTACAAGACCGGAGACTAGGCACTTATCAGACTGCACTCTCCAAATCACCATATCACTGCTTGTGGGACAGAGTTCAATGACAGGCCTGCATCATTGATAAGATTCACTGCAGCAACTTGACAAGCCTCCTTCAACAGGAGGGACCAGGAACATGCATGCAGCACGAGGTGGTGAACGGGAGAAACCTGCATGCTCCCCTTCAAGCCACACACACTGACTGGGAAACACAGTCACTGTCAAACTCCTGGAACCTGCTCCCGGCACAGCACACCGCCACCTACAAGGGCAGCCGACTACAGGGAATACATGTTGGACTTTCCAGAGGGGGACTACATCCTGTAAGTCAGTCAGTCAGTCGAAAAAGCGAACTGTTGTTTTACATAGCTGAGGGCTTTTTTCCAAGAGTTGGACAGAGTGAAATAAATCAGCTGCAAAACCATCTCCCCAGCAACACTTTTGCAAGAGCCCAGCCTATAGCTCAGGGAATGTCTCTCAAATGGGACAGTCTAACACCCACAGGATTCCTCCCAGACTCTGCAATGGCCCACAGACAGGAATCCAACAATGCAGATGAGAGGCAAGTTCTGTCCTTTGGTACACAATTGAGGAGTGGTAACAGACTACGCTCGAACAAGACCTGCGAGACTTCATTTCCATTTTAGCTCAACAGAACGCAAGTTCTAAACGAGCAGAGATTACAAATGAACAAACAACTGAGAAACAAGTCTCATCAAGCGATTCATTTTTCTCGCAAAGTGGTCCAACTGTGGGATTTGAATATTGTAGCTGGTCACTGACTGACCCTACACAAGTTCACCTCTCAGCAAAAACAAATCATTGCACAAAAAAAAAGGCTAAAATTCGCCAGCTGGATGCAACAAGGAAAAAAAATATATTTTGTTGGTGTGAAGATTCCCCAGTCGTGTGTACAGTTGGAACACTGGTTAAGCCCCAGACACCAACTAACACAAAAGGAGAACCCAGGAGAGGCAACTGTGTAACTTAACACCTCTGCTCATTCGTTTTTACATATTGTTAGATGCTGGAAGTTCAGCAACTTGGGAGAACACAAAATGTACTGCTTCTCAACAAATACTTTAAAAAAAATCTGCTTCTGTAACCACTCCAAAGCTGGGTGTGTTTATTTGACAAACTCTGTCGCTTGGTCTAGGATAGTGATGCAACAATAAACAGATTTCTTAAACGTCAGATCCCAGGAGACAACTGAGCAATTACAGCAGCTTTAAACATATTTGCAGCTTTCATAGCATCTATGTTTTAAAACTGCATGTTTGGTTCAATAAGCTAAGGGGGGGGGGTTAGGATTTATGAAAGTATTAAATGAGATTTACAGGCAACTTGCGATAAACTTAATTATTGCTACACAAACAGAAAACACAAAATCACCTGCTCAGTGCAACCCCTTTTCACTTTCTTCCCCATCCAATTCCCAAGATTGTTTTAAATTTGAAAATTTCCCAACAAGAGGGAATTCAAACTGTACTTGTCTGTAATATGAAGAGATTTAATTTTGTCTGACGGTACACTGTAGAATGATTGATGTATTAACCAGTCACTAACCGGTCTAATGATAGTCATATAGCACACAATGGAACTGTAGTCAAGCAGATTAACACAGAGCACTACTAGTCAAAATCAAAACCTCAAAAAGCATTGAAGCAAAACATCAGACTCTGATACAGATTACAGGCAGTCCTCTCCAGTGTAAATAGATCTGTATCAACTTGCTATTTTACCCAAAAGGCATTAAATAAATGGGCTGTACATTGTCTTTTTTTTTTCCAAAACAAAGGATCGATTCCAGAATCCAGTCAGTCCAATTACAAGTTTTCACGCTGACAAAGCCACACAAAAACAAAAAAAAGTTGCCAGCAGATGCTTGACAGGACATCCAGACGCACTGGGCCAGAGAGAGGCTGAAACCTTTGGGCCATCTGTTTGACCTTATGGATGTTCAGCTGACAAGAGGAGCAGCAAATCAGTGAATAGGGTTTGTTCCATTTTTCAGTGGTTACCGTGGAAACAGGATGGGATACTGAAACCCTGGGGTCAGAGGGGAGGCCAACCCCCCCCCCCCACCATCTCCATCATAACGGGACACAGGATGTTGCTGGAAGACATAGCAACCATGTGCTCCTTGATGTTGCTGTCTAGGGAGATATTACTAAACCCCTCTTGCTCCTCCATTAGAGTTTCACTTTGCTATTGGGATGGAGCTTGTTTGATGCACCACATTTAAACAAAAATAGGGTAGCCTCCATATCGGATGGAAATCAAAACTGGTTGTTTGCTTGGGGTTTTTTTTTTAAGATTAGATTCCATACAGTGCGGAAACAGGCCCTTCAGCCCAACAAATCCACACTGACCCCCTGAAGAGCAACCCACCCAAACCCATTCCCCTACATTATTAGAATAGATTCCCTACACAGTGCGGAAACAGGCCCTTCAATGTTTACTGATTTATGTTTAACTACACTGTCGAGATCATCTTCAACTTTGCTCTTCTCACCTTTTGTTCAGGGCAAGAACAGTTCCTGTTAAAAAAAAACAGCAAAAGCCCAAAAGAATTGCGAACATTTTAAATCAGAAACAAAAACAAAAGCTGCTGGAAAAACTCAGCAGGTCAGGCAGCATCTGCAGAGAGAATTCAGAGTTAATGTTTCGGATCCAGTGGTAAGGAAGGGCCACTCTATCCAAAACATTTAACGCCGATTTCTCTCCACAGTTGCTGCCAGACATGCTGAGCATTTCTGGCAAATTAGGCTCTGGTCCTCAAAGTTGTGTGTGCACACAAACTATTCCAGCCTTATATGAAGTAACATTTAGAGGCTCAAGGGGACTTTGGATGTGTGGAGCTTTTCTAAAGGCCTACAGGGTTAGAGGGGACCTTTGCACCTAGATTAAAATATAGAGTCAGAGGATGGAATCAAACCCTTCAGTCATAAGACAACATCAGAAATTAAGCCATTCAGCCCATCAGGTCTGCTCCGCCATTCAATCATAGCTGATACGTTTCTCAACACCATTCTTCCCATTACCTTTGTTACTAAAGAGCCTCAGTCTGAAACATACTCAATGACCTGGTCTCCACCAGCTTCTGTGGCAATGAATGGATAGTCCAAACTATCCACAGCAATAAAGTTTTCCAAACTAAACTAATCCCATTTGCCTGCTTTTGGTTCACATCCCTCTAAACCGTCCCTATTCGTATACCTGCACAAATGTCTTTGGAATGTTGTATCTGTTCCTGCATCTACTACTTCTGGCAGTTCATTCCATACACAAACCATCCTCTGTATAAGTTGACCCTCAAGTCTCTTTTAAATCTTTCACCTCTCATTTTAAAGTTCTGCTCTCTAGTTTTGAACTCCCCAACCCCAAGGAAAAGGTTTCTACTATTCACCCTACCTATGCCCCTAATGACTTTAGCAGCTTCTGAAAGGTCAACCCTCAACCTCCGACACTCCAGGGAAAAATAAAGTCCCAGCCTCTCCTAATGACTCAAACCTTCCAGTTCCAGCAATACCCATACAAGTCTTTCCTGCACCCTCTCCAATTTAGTAATATCCTTCTTACAGGAGGGCAACGACAATGGTACTGTTGGGTGGGCGAGAGAGAAACAAACAATCAGATATTGGACAGGACAGATAGAGGTTTCCTGTTTCCCTCTTTGCTCCAAACGGTCCGTCAATGGTGGGTATGGAGTCACACCCAATTACAAGCCAATTCCTTCAGCGGAAAAAACAACTGGGGACAGGTCACAGCAACACACTGAACAAGGAAGAAAGGAGTTTAAAATCACAGAAATCTTGGGAGGTACCGTCTTCCTCATCATCGTCGTCATCTACACCCTCCGCATACGCTTCAGTGTCCGAGTCCGGTGCCTCCTTATCTTCACGATCGTATCCATCTAGGTACGTCAGTTGCGGGAGAAACTTGAAGACGTTTTCTCTGTAATCGTTGAGGTTTGTCACCTCACAATTGAAAAGGTCTAGACTTCTCAGGTTATCCAATTTTTTCTGTAAGTTACAAAAAGGGGAGGGCAGGAAAGGGAGAGGATAAAGGAAGAAAGCCCACGAAAGCTTAGGTTTGAATCTGGATCACAAGACACACAGTTCAAATCCTTCAAATAGTAAGGCAGCCAGTGTTAAAAGTTAGTTTGAAAAACTGCTTCATGGACCCCATGAAAATTTCCTTCCAAATTCTTGAGTGGTTCAAATGACACAATCCTAAACAAATGATCAAACTACTGACTGAAATAATCTCAACATGGACCAATTTGCAGGTCACCAAACCCAAATGGTTAGCTCACTCAGTGAGCCAGCACAAGGATAATAGACCCAATGTCCTACTTCTGATCCCATGACATGCGTGAACCCCAGTCTTAACTGATCTTTCCCTCCAACAGCTTGCTCTTTGAGCTACATGCTGGTGCCACCAGTTAACAGCAAGCTCCAAGGAATATGGAGTCAACTCTGCAGGAGGACACCAACTTAGAAAAGTTTCAATTAACAAAAATAAGCCTGGGGTTACTCATTTAGGACAGAGGGGAGGAAATAGTTTTCCTCCCTAAAAAGGTTGCGCGATATTGAAATCATCTGCTTCAGAAGGCAGTGGAAAAGAGTCACTGAATATCTTTAAGGCAGATGTAGATTGATTCTGGGAAGGCGAAGTGGTTAGCGCTGCTGCCTCAGGAGGCAGGGACCTGGGTTTGACTCCAGCCTTGGGCGACTGTGTAGCGTTTGCACAGTCTCTCCGCGTCTGTGTGGGTTTCCTCCAGGTGCTCCGGTTTCCTCCCACAGTCAAAGATGTGCAGGTCAGGTGGAGGGGCCATGGTAAACACATAATTATACTGATAGCTTACTGTGGTGGGCCTGGGTGGGATGCTTTTCAGAGGGACAGTGTGGACTCGTTGGGTAAAATGGTCTGCGCCCAAACTGTGGAGATTCTACGATTCCCTTGCCTAATGGAAGGGCTATCAGGGGCAAAATGGAATACGGAATACTGACCACAAACTAGTCAGCCACGCTGTTACCGACCGACAGAAAAGGTTTGAAGGACCGAATGGCCTATATCTGTTCCTAATTTGTACATTCATAAGTAAACCATTACATATGGTTATTAACGCTGCACTGTTTTCAAAGCAGACTTCTACAAATTTTATAAATTTGAAACTCCAGGACATTAATTTTGGAAGAAGTGTTAATCTAAACATGCAGTCTGTTTTGTTGAAGAAGAGATTTTAACAAGAACAACAACAAAAAAAAAAGGAGGTTGGTACTCTTTCTAAAAAAAAATGATAAAAACAAAAAATGCTGAAGGAACTCAAGGTCCGGCAGCAACTATGGAGAGGGAAGTGACTTCTGAAAGAGTCATGCAGACCCCAAAAATATTGACTGTTCCTCTCTTCACAAATGCTGCAAGACCAGCTGAATGTTTGTAATAGGTTTCTTTATAACAGTCTTCATCTGTAATGTTTTGCGCTGTTACCTTAATCATAAAAATCAGCTTTCTTAAAAAAAAAGCTCACCCTACCAGTTAGATAACCCAAGGGGATTTATGAATCAAAAGGAGAAACATCCAGTGAGAATTAAAATATATTGAGAACCAGAAATCTGACAAGTTTGTGACAATAGTATTTATAGTTTTACAGATCAATAGCTACAGCCCACCGTAAATGGGTGTGTGAATACAATGGAGGTTTCAGCTCTAAATCAGTTGGAAACTTGGAGCAGGATACTCACCAGAGGTTCTATTGTGCTGAGATCTTTGATTTTGTTGCCGCTGAGGTTGAGATGTGTGAGGTTCGGACATTTTTCTGCCAAAACTTCTAGTCCGCCTGAGATTCTGTTATCGCTTAGCTCGAGCTATATGCAAACATTAAACACGCAGAGTTAGCCCTAACAAACTGGGGGAAATCGGTACTTTAACCAAAATCAGGGAGTAAGGGAGGAGAGGTGTATTCAGTCCAGTCCATCAAGGGCATTCCATTTCAACACTACGTCTACACATTTGATCCTGGACCTCTCTTGCACATTGGAAAACGGGAATCTCCGAATGGTATCAATTATATCCTGGCATGGCACTCCAGAATTAACACAAAAGCTTTAACCTATCGCCACCAGAGTTCCAGACCATAGGGAGATTGAGATTGAGAAAGATAAAAATCAAGACTAGCCATGTACACAAGAAGCAAATCTGATAGAGCAGTTTAGCTATTCTTGATATCTGCAAGTAACAACATCTTTGGTAACACAACGTTCATGGAAATATGGAAAAAACATGTTCTACTGTATGTGCACAGCTGCTCAGTTGGCTGGATTGTGATGCAGCGTGACACCAACAGCGTGGTTTCAATTCCTGAGGTCAACATGAAGAATTCTCCTTCTCAACATCTCCCTGAACTGTGGCATAGTAACACTCAGGTTAAACCATCATCTCAAAAATCAGAGTGCACAGCCCTAACATGGAGACTTTAACATGACTGACGTACGAAGGGTGAGAAACAGGATCAACAGTAAAGATTCTACCATCTACAAGGTAGAAGTGCGATGGAATACTCCCGACTTGTCTGGATGGGTGCAGCCCCAACACAAGAAACGTGACCCCATCCAGGACAAAACAGCCCACTCGATTGGCACCATATCCACAAACACTCCGTCCACCACCGACACTCAGTACAAGCAGTGTGTACCATCGACAAGATGCACTGCAGCGGTTCAGGAAGGCAGCGTGCCAGCACCTTCAAGGACAACAATGGACAGGTAAATAAAAACACCCACCTTCAAAAGAACAAAACAAACTGGGGAATGCTAGACACCTTTGAATTTAGTATTTAATGAGTTATAGAGACTGCTGGAAATGAGGATTAAAAACCAGCGGTGTTCAAGTTTAAACCAAGCAAACCAGCGCACTTTCACCAGTGGAATCGCACATCTGCTCCAGGGATACTGACTAGCAGGGCTACCCACGTACACATCTAATGATCAATTGGGCACGGGTCACGTTTAGTGATCAAACAGTCTCAGGTGTCAGTCTTTAAGAAAACCCATCCAATAATATATCACCCTGGGGTGTGCCAGGTATGATGCCATTCATAAAGATAGAAGATATCAAAGCAGCCAGAAGGCTTTTACCCACCTTCTTTAGCTTGTTTAACTTTGGTAGGTTCGCGACGGACAATAAGCCTACGTTGATTGTGCTAAGAAATTCCAATTCTTCAAACTCATCTGACAGGCCCTCAATTTTGCCTTCATTCGAGCGACAGTTGTCAAGCACGAGTTCTTTCACCTGGGAAGACAGAAGCAGAATTCAACTAAAAACTCTAGTTCCTAGAAGGAAAGACTTTAGCAGGTATTTTACTGACAAATGCTCAGATAGAACAGCACAAGACGCTTTGAGGTTAGAGAAGTGGCCCTTTACATGCCCCCACGTTTCAAGTCAACAGAAATTTGCACTTCTCTTTGACCCTACAGATCTTGCGGACTTCCTGTAACCTGTTTGCAAAACATTGAGCACAAACACAGTTGAAGTCATCAATATTCCAGGCAGCTGGTAACTAATGCCATTCTGAGCTGCACAAGATAGCTGATCTGTAACTTTGTTGTACAATTTTAAAAATAATTTGCTCAAACCAGAACCAACTAATGTAGAGGGGAGAGAGATTAGTTAGAATCTGGTACTATCCAGTAATACCGTATACATCGTGGAATCAAGCAGATGTCAAGTGGAGCAAGCCAGCTGGCTCAATTACATGGTTTTCCCTGCATAATTATAGTTTCTAGGTGTTACAACCTCAGCACAACAGCAGTGCAAGGTAAGGAAGAAACGTAAGGAGATAAAAGGACAAGGGCTTTTGTGGTGCAACAGTAGTGTCCCTTACTTTGGGCCAGAAGATCTGGGTTCAAATCCCCACCTACTCCAGACACACACTGGTACATGACAAGGAGAATATTGTCCCACAAATTAATTGAAGAGAACAAAATACTTTCAGCAGCTTCTTTCTTCACCAGTGCGGTTCCCTTTTCCTGACCGTTTGCCACTGTGGGTTCAGTAATGGAAACTTCCATCAGATTCAGTCATAAGTTTAAATAGACATCCTTCTCTTATTTAAAAAAAGGAGTATCATAGTTTACACAGAAGTAGTAAGCAGATGAAGTTTGCAATTCTGTTATTGAAGGAACTACATGGACTGCTGTCCAAGGTAGCCAGCCAAACCCAGAGAGAGTTTGTCACCAAATTCTTGATTGTGCGCACGGGGGGGGGGGGGGAAGAAAGAGAAATGTTGCCTACTATTCATAATCCTAGGCAGTTCAAAATGGTCAAAGCGCCCAGCAGTGAACTACAAGCTGATGACGACAAGATAGAAAACATTCAAGATATTCAAAAAAAATTCTTCCTTGGCTGAGTATGAACGCGGCAGATCCTCAGACAGAGATTTGGCTTCCTGCAGTACATGAAGCATGTCAATTTTATGCCAATACTTTTCCTCCAGGGTGGAAAAAAGTGGAGCAGCTCAGCTGGCCTAGCAGCTCAGAGAGACAGCGAAAGGGCAAGTATGGACCAGTGTGAACTCTTCAGGTTGCAAAGAGGACTTGTATTGACATGGAGTATTGACGCAGTCCTTTCTCCACAGATGCTGCCCAACCTGCCCGCTCTCCATTTCAGATTTTAGCATCTGCACTACTTTGCTTTCATCATAGAGTACTGCAAATGAAATCTTTAAATCACTTTTGTGAATTAATTATTTCCTGATTTTGGGGTGGGTGCTTTTACCAACTTTGGGACCTACACAGAATAGAATTTCTGATAATCCATTTGCCACTGCTCCTTATTGAATTCTCTTGACATGCAAGTTGAAGGTACACCATTTTTAAACTGAAAATGGAACTTAAATGTTTGTAGTGAGATCAATGTGATTTATATATCCTGGATAATCCAAAACTGCCAGTTAGAAGTCTACAGCACAGAACCACCCTTTCGCCCATCAAAACTGTGCCAAATCAAAAACAACCTAATTATTCTAAAGAAAAACTGAAACTGCTGTAAAAGCTCAGTGGGTCTGGCAGCATCTGTGAAGAGAAATCAGAGTTACTCATTTTGGGTTGAGTGACCTTTCCTTAGATCTAAATTGTCCCAGTCCCATTTTCCAGCACTTAGCCCCAAAGCCTTGGCACTGTAAGTGCACGGCCAATCATTCTTCAACATTATGGAGTGTGGCTGACTCTACTGATTTTACAGGCAAGATAGCGACTAAACTGTTTTCTCACATCCCCTTTAAACTCCCTATCCCTTACCTAAATCTATGCCCTGGTCACTGATCCCTTCAACAGAGGCAAAAGCCTATTCTTGCCAATGTCCTCTCCCCCCACTATGAAATGTTTAAAATTATGACCCTCCCCCACCCCTCAGCATTCTCTGCTCCAGGGAAAGCCACCCCAGTCTGTCCAATCTCTGCATAACCAAAACTCTCCAGCCCAGGCAACACCCTAAATCTCTTCTGCACCTTCTCCAGTGCTATCCTGTTCCTTCTACAAACGTGGATTCTAACACTACACACATCACACTAGCTGTGGCCTAGCCATCTTTTTATACAGAACGATTGAAACCTCCCTACTCTTAAACTAGGTGAATAAAAGGTAAGCATCCAATCTGCCTTAACCACTTTATTCACCACGACTTTTACCTTAAGGGACAAGTGGACATACACACCAAGGTCCCTCTGATCCTCAGTACTTCCTACTGCTCATCATACTCTCCCTTGCCTTTTGTCCTGTCCAAGTGCATCATCTCACTTAGCTGGATCGGTACTTTCAGTAGATAGAATGATCAAAAGGAAAGAAGAAAAAACAAAGTCTTCTACAGCCAGGGAAATATTATTTAGTGCTGGAAGCACAGGAGTCCATTTGCTCACAAAAGCTGCAATGTCGATTAATGACCAGATAATCTGATCTAGCGATGCCAATGGCAGCATGGTCAGTACACCAGGGAGAACTCCTGCTCATCTGGAATCTGTGCAATCTTTTACGCCCCCCAGAGGAGAAAACAGTGTCTTGGTTTCACACCTCATCCAAAAATGATGCAGCTAGCAACAGTGCTGCACTCACTTGGTACTGCACTCGTGTTGCAAATGAGATGTTGGAAAAGCATAGCAGGTCAGGCAGCATCAGAGGAGCAGGAAAACATATGTTTTGGCCCGGAGCCCTTCATCAGGAATGTGGGATGCTGCCTGACCTGCTGTGCTTTTCCAGTAACACACACACACACAAACTCTGATTGTCAGCATCTGCAGTCCTCATGTCTGCAGTCATGTGTCAGTCCTAAAGTGTTGAAGCGGGACTCAAAGCTACAACCCATCGACTGTGAAGGGGAGAATGTGATCCAGCAGGAGGTCCGGCTGACATCGAGGATGCATTTTCATAAATATACCAGAAGTCACGCAATACTGGGTGCGCGTAGCAGTGGCTGAGGCAAACAAGTGATAGTTAAAAGATGCATTAGTTCAAACCAACTTTCAGTAAAGGACAAGTCAGCCATGAAGAACTCTGTTCAAACCTTGACAGCCCAGGGAGATGCTCACGAAGAACAACAAATTTCTCAAGGATAAACAGGTAAAACCATATTAATGTGAGAAGCAATGATCAAGAGGGAGAGGTGGAAAACAGTGGTGTTAGAAGGACTATCAACTTTATGGAAATCTATGAACATAGCCCAGTAGAAACCCTGTACAGAGTAACCAAGAAATACCTTCTCAAATTCTTATCAGCATGTTCTAAAGTAACATTTTCTTGATCTCTAACACCTAGAGGGGAAAAGCCAAATATAAAAAGACCCTCATGGTTACTCCATCACCCAGTAGGATTATGGTTTATCCCCCAGATAAAACAGGGCTTTCTTATTTGATCTCACATGCATTCCCTTCACTAACCAATTTGAAGCATACTTTGGCCAGCATAGCGATTCAGTGGTTAACACTGCTGCCTCTCAACACCAGGGTCTCTGGTTCGATACCAGCATCCGGTGACTCTGTGGAGTTTACATGTTCTCCGGGTGCTCCAGTTCCCTCCCATAGTTCAAAGATGTACAGGTTAGGTGGGCTGGCCATGCTAAAATTGGCCATTGTATCCAGGGACACGCAGGCTGAGTGGATTAGCTATGCGAAATGCAGGATTACAGGGATAGGGTAGGTCTGGGTGGGATGCTCTTCAGAGGATCAGTGTGGACTTGATGGGCCAAAGAGCCTACTTCCACGCTGTAGGGATTCTCTGTTCAAAATGGAGTATCCACAGGATAAAAGAATTCCAAAGATTCTGGAATGGAGGTGGTTTATTTGTGGAGGAGTAACCATGAGTATAAATGACTAAAGGCTTGAAGGCGAGATAGAACCAGTTAGCTCTCAGCATTGCAAAACAACAAAAATATATCAATCAAGCATGATGTGCATCTGGTGGGTTATGAATGTTATGCAAAGGCCATAGAGAAAATGGAACTAAAGTCAAATAGTGTAAGGTTGCAACAATCCGATTTGCAAGATTATGTAGAAACATTTCATGTCCCAACGTATTATGAAATGGACATCCTGATAGCACAGTACACAACCACACTCTAAACTGTGGCTTCTCCCCGTACAGCCAGTCTTGCAAAAAATCTCCAGCCTCCCTTTAAAACAGAAAATCCAACCAAAAGAGGCTGCAATAAGTAGTATTAACCACAAAAGAGCTTTTACACAAATAAAAAATTACCTTGCCCTCCCAAGCTTTAAAAGTCCATGTTCACAAAGTCACACTTCAGTAAGAGTCACCATCACCTTTCAGAGGCAGCAGCCAGGAACAAGTTCACACAAAAGACACTGCAGTACTCAAAAATTCACCTTCATATTCAGAGGCATGCTTCTGTGACCCAGGGAGGGGAGGATGGACCCACACACTACAGGCATGGCTCCCCAGCCTCATTTGATACCCATTGTGTACACACACACACCCACCCCCCAATGGGGGTGAAAGCTGGCAGTTCATCCTCACTCCTCCACCTACCATAAGACATAGCAGTAGGCCATTCAGCCCATCAAACCTAGATTACATTACAGTATGGAAACAGGCCCTTCGGCCCAACAAGTCCACACCGACCCGCCGCAGCATAACCCACCCAGACCCATTCCCCTACATCTAAAACTACGGGCAATTTAGCATGGCCAATTCACCTAACCTGCACATTTTTGGATTGTGGGAGGAAACCGGAGCTCCCGGAGGAAACCCACGCAGACACGGGGAAAATGTGCAAACTCCACATCACGTGTCGCCTGAGGCGGGAATTCAACCCAGGTCTCTAGCGCTGTGAGGCAGCAGTGCTAACCACTGTGCCACCGTGCCGCCCACCTGCTTCATTCAATGAGATCATGGCTGATGTGACAGTCCTTAAATCATCCTGCCTTGGTTTTCTATCCCAGTGACTGGTCTACCTTCATGATGCATACTACATCCCTCGTGTAGTGTCCCTACCCATAGACCAGGTGGTCTGGGTTCAAGTCCCACCCACTTCAGGAGGTGGTGTAATAATATTTCTGAATGAGTGGATTAGTTTATTTTTCTAAGTTACTACATCACTGGGATTGCCCTCAAAATTAATTCATCACCCAGAGAGAGAGAGAGAGAGAGAGAGAGAGAGAGAGAGAGAGAGAGAGAGAGAGAGAGAGAGAGAGAGAGAGAGAGAGAGAGAGAGAGAGAGAGAGAGAGAGAGAGAGAGAGCTCTGTGGAACTTCTTACTACAGAAAACAGGATCAGAAACATGGTAGGGTTTCACCCAGGAGTTGGATATAGCACTAGAGGTTAAAAGGGATCAGAGGGGAGGGGGAACAAGCTGAGTGCGATAGAGCCTGCTCCACATTTCAATATGAAAAAAAAAGGGCTGAATGACCTACTCCAGATTTTCTACATCTTATTAGTTTTAATGTTATTTCAGTGCTCAGCCAGGAACCTCCCATTCTGGGACTCCGATCACTGAATGACCTCACCTCACCCGAGCATGCTAACAAACAACACCTGGCCTCTTACAGATCGTAGATTGTAACCACTCTGCTGCTTCTCAGTGTACCCCTTAGTTGCTTAAATTCGTTTTGTGTCTCTGAAAAGGCTACCATATACATCCATTTTGGCCCTAACCTGTCTCTAAGTGGCTCATTTACCAAATCATATTTGGTAATGTTCTGTAGAGCACCTGTTGGAGGTGGTCACATTAAAAGTAGGGGTGATGTCGTCATTTGCATGGTCTATTATTTACTCATTTAAACTTCCTTAGTCAGGTTTGGAAATGCAGATGAGTTATTGGGGCAGCTCAGTCCTATGATCTGTTTACATGAGCATCAAGACATAGAACAGAATGTATTGATTTAACAGAAACTGCTTCAGAGGCTCAGTAATACTACAACAGGCAGAGCAATAACAAGCTCTTCCTATCCCAAACAAAATAGCATTTCCCACTTCCCAATTGCTCGCCATGCGGATTGCGGAAGTTTGACTGTCAACTCAAACACTAATTTTGGAGCAGCTGACTGCAGGCATTGGAGAATTCACAGGTCACCCATGAACAGTTAGGTAGATGGGATCCACGTCGCCAACAATTAGCACCAGGTTACAGCAACTGGGAGTTTACAGGATGCAACTCTGGTCCCCTCATCCCAACTTAGTAGGGAGACTTTTAATTTGGAACACTCCCCTTTACCAGAACTTTTCATAAGCCCTTCCATATTACCTTCAAATGTTTGGTCAGATGCAGGATAAAGCTCAGCACCTTCCTTCAGAATGTGCTTTAAAAATACATTTTGCCTACTGATTTGAGAGAAGACCGGTCAGTGACAGAGATAGAGAAGGCCAAAGAGTCTTTCTGAAGCTCAGTTATTATTGTGATGCAAGCACAGCAAGGCTTCTCTGAACATGGTCAGAGCTTGGCATTTTGCTTTCAGGCATCAGTCAACGGATGAGTATTGTCTGGGGCAGGGAACGTCCCTAATTTTAGGCAAATAGCACCGTGAATGATTTACGTTCACTCAAGGAGACCCTCAGTTTAATATCATATTCCCCAACTCCCTCTGTACAGCACCAGGAGCATCAATCTGGGTTAAATCACAACTTCAACCCATAAATCTCTGAACTCAAGCAAGGTGGCCTCCTGTCCCAGAGACTGTAAACCAGCACAATAGGTGCAGGAGTAGGCCATTCTGCCCCTCGAGCCTGCACCACCATTCAATATGATCATGGCTGGTCATCCTTAATCAGTATCCTGTTCCTGCCTTATCTCCATAACCCTTGATTCCACTATCCTTGAGAGCTCTATCCAACTCTTTCTTAAATGAATCCAGAGACTGGGCTTCCACTGCCCTCTGGGGCAGAGCATTCCACACAGCCACCACTCTCTGGGTGAAGAAGTTTCTCCTCATCTCTGTCCTAAGTGGCCTACCCCTTATTTTAAGCTGTGTCCTCTGGTTCAGGACTCACCCATCAGCAGAAACAGGTTTCCTGCCTCCAGAATGTCCAATCCTTTAATATCTCATACGTCTCAATCAGATCCCCTCTCAGTCTTCTAAATTCAAGGGTACACAAGCCCAGTAGTTCCAATCTTTCAACATAAGATAGTCCTGCCATTCCAGGAATTGACCTCGTGAACCTACGCTGCACTCCCTCAATAGCCAGAATGTCTTTCCTCAAATTTGGAGACCAGAACTGCACACAGTACTCCAGGTGTGGTCTCACCAGGGCCCTGTACAGAAGAACCTCTTCACTTCTATACTCAATCCCTCTTGTTATGAAGGCCAGCATGCTATTAGCCTTCTTCACTACCTGCTGTACCTGCATGCTTGCCTTCATTGACTGGTGCACAAGAACACCCAGATCTCTTTGTACTGCCCTGACTTGACTCCATTTAGGTAATACTCTGCCTTCCTGTTCTTGCCAAAGTGGCTAACCATACATTTATCCACATTAAACTGCATCTGTCCACTCACCTAACCAGTCCAGGTCACCCTGTAATCTCCTAACATCCTCCTCACATTTCACCCTGCCACCCAGCTTTGTATCATCAGCAAATTTGCTGATGTTACTATTAATACCATCTTCTATATCATTAATATATATTGTAAAAAGCTGTGGTCCCAGCACTGATCCCTGCAGTACCCACTGGTCACTGCCTGCCATTCCGAAAGGGAGCCGTTTATCACTACTCGTGAGATACCACCAAGCAGACCCACATCACAAAGCTCCATGCAGAAGCTTTGTAGAGAGCCTAACCATTTTTGTTTTCATAAAGGATCACTATCGGTTTTCTGTATTTTGATGTTAAGTAATGCATACTACTGGGGTTAGACAAGGTACAGAGGAGAACGAGAGGCTTTAATGAGGTTTGAACAGCATTACTGCCCAGTTGGATCACATGACTTGATCCTGCAGCTGATCCTGAAGATATTTTCTGAAGATCAACCCAGAGATGTATTATCTCACACCTCTGGAGGGGGCATTTAAACCCAGTCCTCATAATCCAGAGGCACAGGCACTACCACTGTGCCACAAGAGCCCCATTACAAATTTTCTTAAAATCAACCTGCTCAGAGATGTTATATTACACAAAACCAATCCAGGCAACCAAGTAGCTCAATGTTTCAATTGCCAAATACCTACACTTCTAGACTAAACTTTCAAAAAGGCTGAACAGCAATAAACATTCAAACTGAAACCTAATGGCCTGTATTAATTTATCTGCCAAAATGACATATTTAAAACTGTATACACAGAATTCTAGCTTGTTAACAGTAATTAGGGACTCAACCCCACTGGCTCCAAGACAGTACAGGCCAAACGATAGAGACGGGTTTGGAAAAACAGCTTTTAAATCCCTGTAAAAGCTGTCAGGTACACAATCTTTTATGCCATATTTACAAACCACAGATAATTTGACTCTCTCAAAATTTCATCAATGGGTGAAGTGACTCCCACGAGGTTTTTACTCCCATTTTTGTAACAAAGGAAGCCGATCATTACAGCACTTTTTTCAAAACCCCATCTCCAGAACTCCTTGTTCTGACTATTACATATGGAAAGAATCAAACAAGTGGAAACTAAAAATATTTGGGAGTGTGTGTTTGTGGGCAAAGTTTAAAAAAAAGTGTGGTATTTGGCAACTGAACATCACAACCTTTTGTAAAGAAGGGAGCTTCCCACCTGATCATTTCAACTACAGCAACAGAGAGAGACAGCTGCATTTGCAGAGTTTGAGATAAATAATTTTCCACAACACCGGCTTTGCTGGAACCAACATTCCGGAGATGGTTTTTCCACCTCTCCCACAATTTCCCCTAAAATGCCTAAACTCTGGCACATGCCCAAGAACGGTGAATTTCTGGGCGGTCTGGATTCAAAGGACCCTTGCTCCCAACAGCAGCACGGGCAAGAGACTCTGTCTGGGTCAGATTCATACCCAGGCTCAGCACATTCAAAACAAAGCACTCCGTCAAACTTACTTGGCAGAGTTTACAAGATTTTGTTTTATAATCTGAACAGCAGAGACACAGCATTTTTTAGGTAAACACGCGCCCCAGCAAATGGCCACGCAACAAACTGAATGAAATGGTTGGCCATTAAAAAAAAACAAGCAGAAGAGCTGGCTCAGAAGTCTCTCCAGACTGTACATTCTACCCAACCCTAATGCACTACGCTGGTAGTTTAAACATCACAACTTTTCAAATCACCTCCAGTCTCCTCCACTCCCTAAAGTCAGCACAAGCCCCTTCAGCCCTTTGGGGAAAAAAGGCAAGAGGTCTGAAGTATAATCGCCACATCATCTTTGTCGCTTATTGACCATCTAAAGACATAATTCCCTCCCCCCCCCCCCCACCTTTTAACCAGTTCCTCAAAACCTGTTTGACTAAGCACTTCCTAACCTGCTTTTGAGAGATTGTCAGATTTTGCTCAATAAGACATTCAAGGATCGCGACAGGATGTTTGACTTGGTTACATGGTGCACACTACTGCTATCACAGACCAGGCCAATCTACACTCAATATTAAACAGCTGTCAGAAAGAAGGTTTCCCTCTTTGCTCTGAAAATCAAACCATCATCTTCCACACTAGGTGTTAGTTTGTCACATCCGTGATCGGTCTAGTTCATTTGTTGATATCTTCCAAGACTTTGAACATTTTCTCGCAGGGATTACATCTGCAACTCTGTTTAAGACAGTGAGGACTGCAGATGCTGGAGATCAGAGCGGAGTGTGGGGTGCTGGAAGAGGCAGGCAGCATCCAAGGAGCAGGAGAATCAACATGGAGCATAAAGCCCTTCATCAGGAATTCTGTTTTGATCGTTAGTCGGCATGTGTGTTCAAGCAACTGTAGGGTAATGCAGCCCAGTGATACACCCATGCCTGCCCTTGCACTGCTGCAGAAGTTGATAAAACCCTGAGCCCTTAACAGCAAAGTGGATTTAAAACACAGCCTGAGATAGCAGTCACGGAGTGAATGGACATACTAAATCCTCAAGTCCACATCAAGTTGCAAAATTCCAAAGACCAATTAGGAGAATCACCACGTAGACCAAAAAGTGTTTCAGTCCTCAAAAGTAGCCAGGGGAAACTGATAAACCCTAAGATTGTAATCAACTGTATGGGCAGATCCTTAACCCCATCACCCAACCCCTCTCTAAGATCATTTCCAACTTGTAAGTGCTGCAGGGTAAAATCCACCATTTCACTCATTTCAAACAATGTATAATTCACACAAACCCTCTTCCACAGCAGTGTGCAAAGACACAGTTATTCTGAAGGAAACCTCCCCTGAGGAAGTGGTTTTATCAGGATGTCCAGATACTAAATGAACCCAGGGCTCAAAAGATTTGGCACTGGATTAATTCTGTACTTTAAAAATCAAGTATCGAGAGCCGACATGACCACCCCACCCACCCTGCAAGATTAACTTCCTGATCAGACCAGAAGAAGAATTCATCAGGCCATTTGGCCCATCTTCCAAACACCATCTACTGCCTCAGCTCTAAACTATGAGGTAACACTCCACAATCTTTTTTCTTGCCAATAATCGAGTGTTACTAATGTGAAAAAAATCTAAAAGACACTCCGAGCATTACAGAACATGAAACTGAGGTACATAAAAAAAATTAAAAAGATCAGAGCCAAAAGCTTGCTTGGATAGGTAGATTAGAAAGGAAGAGTCTTTATCAGAAGAAAAAAAAAGGACAGTGAGACTGTAAGACTAAACCTGAAGGCACGGCCTCCAAACGGTGGAACAATGACGTTTGGGAAATTACAAGGGGCTATAATTAGAGGCAGAGATCTCTGAGGGGCTGTGGGCTTAGAGAATTATAGATAGGGAGTGGCAGCCAGACCATGGATAGATATGAAGATGATTAAATTAAAAGATGTTAAAAGCAAAACCTTGCAATATCCAAAGTTACACCGCAATCCTTTTGCTCAGTAACCTTTCCACAATACAACCATTGCCTTCACTGGATTTTTGATCAGGTTCTAAAACACCTACCCCACCCCAGTGTAAAGTTTCAACCAATCATATCCAGCATGTGGGAGAGACAAAACTTCAAGCTAGCAGTATCAAGTGGATGCTATGTGGAGGTCGAAACAACTATACATTCAGGGTAAATAGTTTAATTAATTGAAAAGCAATTCAGCAAGATTGGAGCTTAAAAAATAACTTCTGTGAACTGTCAACAAGCAGCACAAAGAACATACATAAAATGAGAATTTTTGTTTTAAAAAGAGGCAAAATGGCATTTGAACAGTTCACTCTTGACACCCAAGGTCTGCACTCAAACTCATAATACATCTGCTGGTTTGATTGAAGTGTTCCCTTTTGCAGATCTTGAGGGGAGCCCATCCAACCCTCTCAAATGTTGACCCTCAGGGCACATTTTCTGAACTTGCTCATTATTAGTAGCCTCAGTGGGGGAGGGGGTGAAATAAAACATTACCCTTGCCCCTTCTTGCATTAGCAGGTGATGTGGAGATGCCAGTGTTGGACTGGAGTAGACAAGGTCAGACATCACAACACCAGGTGATAGCCCAACAGGTGTACTTGAAATCACAAGCTTACAGAGCGGTGCTCCTTTGGCAGGTGAAGTCCGGACCTTCTGACGAAGGAGCAGTGCTCCAAAAGCTTGAGATTTCAAACAAACCTATTCTACTTGCCTGGCACCAAGAGGGTGCTGGGGTCCTAGTCATCCCCATCTGGGATCAGATTGCTACAGTGGCTTCCTGTCAAACAACATCTTGATCTTAAAACGCTCACCTTCTCCATAGCTTTGCTCCAACTCTAAGGCACCACCACAATTCCGATCTAAATCCTGTCTTGAACACTTTCCAAATTTCATTACTTCACTGCTTGTGACCATGTTGTTTAGGCCTGGAGCTCGGAAATTCTTTCCCTAACCCCTCTGCCACTCCCTTTACTTGCTTCCTGAAGAGCTGGAAATGTGTTGCTGGAAAAGCGCAGCAGGTCAGGCAGCATCCAGGGAACAGGAGAATCGACGTTTCGGGCATAAGCCCTTCTTCAGGAACACTTCCTGAAGAGGCTCTTTAAAGCCCAGCTCTTCAACTGCCACCTTTTGCAGCTTAACATTGTTCTGAATTAAGTTGTATGTTGTTAGGTGGCACTATGTAAATGCAAACTACCATTCAAAGCTGACAACACAGCTAAGGAACGGATAACACGTCACTCTCAGTTACAGCATAGCTCCTTTGGAATGCAAGACCAAAAAAAATTGCTTTCCAGACATTAAACTCTGCATTTGAGAGATTTTTAAAGAAAGTTGGAAAATGATTGCACAATTCTAAATGGCTGTATCAAAACTACGTTAATGACTCTAATATTAGACTCTAATATTGAATAGCCTTTACCAGCGCCCTTCAAATCAAAAACAAACCTCACACAGACAGTGTGTGAATTCAAAACTTGTTGAGTACCAAGTCCACATGCATTGCTTGGGATAGGTTCAAGTTAAGGTCAACAAGCTCACATTACAACAACACCAGTATTTGTATGGTATCTTTAAAACAAAATGAAGCATCTACAAGAACTTCACATCAGAGTGATCAAAATATACTTTGACAGAGTCAGTCAATCACAAATATACTCAAGTTATTTCGAAGATTCTTTTCACATTTAAAAAGGAAATGAGATAGGCAAATGGAGTTAGGCAAAAAGAGTTAGATTAGACTCCCTACAGCATGGAAACAAGCCATTAGGCAATACCTTTAAGGTTGGGCCATAGGGTTAGGTCAAGCAGAATGGGAGGCGTCTCACATAAGGATATCAGTTTCTGGTCTCCTTTCCAATTTCCAGCATCCATGGCATCTTGCTTTTGGTTTAATTCACCATCACTTTTCTTTCTGATGGGACTGCATTTGGTTCTTCCACCTTGTTCACTGTGTTCCATTTCCCGGTTTATGTGATGACATGATAATCCAAAAACCAGCTGTTTTTACAGCGACAGTTCTTTCACAGGCAATTGTCACTGGCTTCAACAAATTCCTATTGGATTCAAACCTAGACTTCTGCCACTTCTTTGCATGGTCAGAGGGTTCTCTCCTAGAAAGAGGTCTATTGTTCCTGGTGCAGTCCAACATTTTGTGCACGCATGTGATTAAACAATCTCATCTCCCTCAGGCATGCCAACTGATCCAACCTCAAAGTTGCCCTGTTGCACGTTTACATTTTGTTTTTCCTTGTTTTTAAGATACAAACTTGATCTTCCTTTCAAAAGAGAAGGATCACAAACTTCAGACTCATGGACATCAACACTCCCTCCTGCAAACCCCCATCCACCCCTTCACTATGAGTCCCTATCTTTCTGGAGCTATATCCTAATACTTAAAAAGCGTCCCTGATGCAAGATCATTGACCAGAAATCATGACCCCCATTTCTCACTCCAGAGATGCTGCCCAGTCTGCCAAGTGTCTGCAGCACAGATCAGCTGGGGGGGGGGGGGGGGGGGGGGGGGGGGTGAAAGGCTGACTTTAGTTTCATGCAATTCTGTACCAAAAATCAGCGACCTCTTGGAGAACAAGACCACAGTGGTGGATGAACCAGAAACTGGCAATGTCACAATACAGGTGCACAGTCAGTGCTTCTGAAACAATGTGGCTTTACCCCAAGCTAAGCAGCAAAAAGACAGTGTTAGTTGCTGCTCAATGTTGACACCAAGTTCCCAAAATGGAAAGTGTTCCATCTCCCAGAGGACATACCTTTACCAATCCATCCAAATATTCTGTTACATTACCTCATTTCATTTTAACGTATACGTATTGCAGTCAGGTCAGGTTTGCTGCTTCAGAATAGACTGCCACACAACATCGTAACCTCATCAGGAAAGAGATCCACCAACTGGCCACGGGATTTAAAAACTTAAAATATATAATCATTTTAGGATGGTTTCCACACAGGCCAACTAATCAAATCGTTAATTAGGAGGCAAGTCAAGATATGTACATCGATATCCTAACTCAAGGCCCAACACTTCCACATCCTGTTTCATAATAGTCTAAACATCCAGGTGCAAGTCTCTGCGATAGTATCAAGCCAATGCAATACACAAGCTACACTCGATCTAGGTAACACATCATACCAAAGAGAAAACATTACATGTGAAAGATCTACTAGAACATGTAATAAAAAGATGCAACAATAATATACAAAGGCTTGATCTTGCCTCCAAAAACATAACTATTCTAACTTTCAACACTTCTGAATTTAATGGTATACAATTCTATCCCATTGATTTTTTTTAAGACATCAGTTTGTAATGCACTGATTATAGCAACACATGGGTTCACTGAAATCCAATATTGTAACAGAGATCCCAATTTGTTGATACCTCCGTGAGACTCATGTGGATGGGGGAGTGGGATGGAGAGAGAGCATGGAGAAGAGGAGAAAACCAAGTTACAATTGCTGCTGGAGCTCTACAGAGGCCAAATGAGTGTCTCAGATCACAACCCCAACATTTTAAAGGCAACCCTATTTGAAATGGCCCCAGTACAGTGTGTCTGGTATCAACAGCACTGTCCGAAACAACTCAAAAAAAAACTTACCACTACTCCCATGAAAGTCCATCTGAGGATGGACTCTATTGGACAGAAAGTAATGACAGGCACATAAACCTTGATCCATAATAGAGTGCTGAATGCTAATGTATTTAAATATATAAAAGCATTTTCCCAGCATTGACACTACTTTTAAATAAAAATTAAGGTGGGGTAATCTCAGCAGAAAAAAAATCTCAGTAAGATCACAATTTGAGCAGTACATCTGATCACCACAAACTGTTCTGAAATTACTTTCTCCATTCCAGTTAGTGGCAAGTTACTGCAGAATAAAACGGACACTAGCCAAAATCTCAAACTAGTCTTTTCTCTCCAGATGTAGAATGATGCGCTATGTACATCCTGTGTTTTATATTTGCATCCTAAACCCAATGTACGAAGTTGACTCCTCATACTGTCTACATCAGCAACAGTAATTCACACTTAGGTGACGTTGGAGTGGGTACACTAAACATCCCATGACAAATTGCCAACAATTTAGCGACCACAAAATTAAACAGAATACAAATTAAAAAAAAACACAAAACGCGAAAAATCTGAATGTAGGAGCTGAGTTATGTAACCAGCGTGCCAAATTGCAGGCAATACGGCCTGTTCTTGGTTTAAAATATGCATTATAGCATCCGAACATATGGATAATTGACCTATTGTAATGTGGGATTAAAATTCGGAACTAAACGAAACACCACAAACTCGGAAGGAGACACCTCACAGGGGCGTGCGTGGCTCATGCTTCACGTGTCCGAGTCTCATCCCTTTCCCAAGGCTGAGGGAATGAGGATTCACAATTCTCAAAAACTATAATCAAACACGCAGGCCACCAATCACCACCGCCTCCAAAAAAAAAACAACACACACAGCACAACCCAGCAGCCTGATCTGCAGATACGTTCACTGACAACACAATGTTTTGTTTTGGGGAGGGGGGGGGGGTAAGAAAACAAATTATTAAACATGAGCAAAAAATCCACACAGACATGCCTAGAATAGAAAAGGCACCACCCCATAACAGCAACTTAAAAAAGGTGGTTATACAACGAGCCCACCTCCTCCAAAACAGGATGGGGACGAGAGGGGAGGGAGGACCCTTGGTGACCTTGCTTGCTGGCTGCTCCTGATAGAACGCCGAATGTTGCGAAGTTGCAGAGTTCCAAATTGGAACGTTCGACACCGCAAATTGTTACATCGCCTTCCACACAATTGCTACATTACAAAATGGCAACCCCGGCCAAAGCAAGGAGGCAAACTTTACCTGGGACTGCGATTTCACATGATTTTAAACATCAGCTTTGACTTTTACAATTAAAAAAAAAACAACAGCCACCACCCTCAGCTCTCCTCCAGCCTTCTCTTCCTCTGGTCACAAAGCAGCAACTCCCGGATCATGTTTATCTCCCCCGCCCCCAGTTAAAGTTGATCTTCTCCCTTTCCCTCCCCATATCTTAATTTTCTTCAAGCCGGGTTAATAAAAAAGAAAAAAAAATGATGGGCTCAATTTCCCCAATGACGCAAGCTTACTGTATTTTCGTCCTTGCATTTTTTTTTGGGGGGGGGGGGCCGTTATCGTTTTTCTCTCGTTATCTTTTCCGCCGGGCTCCACCGTAGCCCCTACAGAGAGCCGAACACACCGGTCCCTATAGTCGTCCCTCCGCTTCTACCCTCCGGGTTAAAATTTATAAAGAAAGCTCTAAATAAAAAGAGCGCGGTATTTATGTTCTTCATTTCTATTTCCAAGCCCTGAATAAAATGGCGGCCGTCCTACTTAATGCTGGTTCGGGTCCTGCCAACGCGGTACAAAGTTCCAAAGTTGGCCCCGATTTCTCAGAAGGCTGTGTCGCTGACACCGAAGAGGATTGTGGCTTTTCCCCCCCTAAATCGTTAGCACTTCTCCCTACCTTGCTCCGTCTCTCACCTCTCTGCCCCCTCCTCCAAATAAAAAAAGGTTGAACAATCTCGTAATTTAGAAAAACATACATACCGCTTAAACTGCCCGCTTAACTCTTACACCCAGCCTGCCCTGTTTTTTCGGCGATAGTGTACCAACGTTACAAAAACATCAACGAGGTAACGCGCAGCTATTCTCTCCCCCCTCCCTCCCATTGGAAACCTGCTTGGATATCACGGCCACAGGCAGATAATTTAAAGATCAAGCTATTAAGAAAAATGCAATCATTTCTACCCCGCAAACATTCTAGGAAAAAGATAATATTTTCAATGCAATCGGTAATTTAAATAGACGAGCCTCCCCCTTTAAGATATTTTTTTGGGAAAAAAAACGAGTTCAATAACCAGATCAAGTGAGAGAAAACCAAGTTTTTGTTCCAGTCTGGATTACTCGAGTTTAAAATCTTTCGGAAGCCGAAATTTGCAGGTTTAAAATTTAAATTCCGCGTCTCTTGTGCATTTTAAACATATTTTACAGTAGCCAAAATGATCCACACCAAGATCTCATGCGCGCGTAATGCAGAGATTCATGTCAAACAGCAACTATTTTTGTCCCACAAGGTCTTTCGCTCATTCTAAAGATTTTATTTCCAAAGTTAAAATAAACGGGAAGCGTAAATACCTCAAGAAAAATCAAGCATGGGATTAACCTCAACCGCACAGTCCTGTTAACCTCGGACTGTTGTCTATCATTGGAGTACTTTGTAATTTAGAAAAATATCCGAGAATGGGCGCGTTCATGACTATGAAGTTGCAAATATGGCTCCCCATTCTCCCTTGATCACCGACTGGAATATCTCCATGTATCTTTATTATTCAAGTTCTTTTCACGCGTTTTGCAAACTTCAAACGTTTCACTTTTTCTAAAAAAAAAGATGAAAGTTTGCCAAGCACCAGCAATATTAAGTAATCAGTTTCAAAGACACTTGCAAAACTCTTGGTGCATTTCATCCAATCCAACTGAGGTTACAGTCCATGATGATACTAACAAAATTTAGCAGTTAAAAAGAGCAAATAAATAAATATACAAACATAAAAATAGAATATTCTAATACATTTGCAACCAGATTCCTGGGAGAGCAGGTATGCTAACTGCTCCATGTATAAACAGACAGGACCCCACAACAACTATTTCTCCTCTTAAAAAAAATCTAAACAACATATTTTTTAAAAGTCTACAAGTTTCTTTTGGACAAATCTTACATCTGAAGGCGTTCTATTCCGTAGCTCTAAATTAATTCTTTTCGGCATATCCATCTTTGCCACCAAGGCTGATTTACAATATGAAGACAAACGCTCTGGTCACCAAAATGCTGTTTCACACAGGGAGAAAGATCCACTTGTAATACAGACTAACGCCACTACACCGCCCAGCCAACCCAACTTGATAACTAACTCCAAAGAGGGGCGGGGACAAGGCTGCCTTGACGGACGTACCGGTCCGCGAGTAGCATCCCTCCAGCTCAGGACATCCCCCAATAAAAAGACGGAAGCAGAGGCCGGGGCGGGAGCTCCAAGCTGTTAAGTTCGGTTGCAGCTAGGCTTTTTCAATGCATTTAATAGCCCTTCACAGGGAAAAGCATGGTGGCAAATGGCGTCTTTTAATATGGGTGAAGAAAAATCTTATCCCCCCTCAAAAGCTCAGTTAAAACTGGAGTATTTAAAAAGCAATGTTTCTTTCTCCCTCTATAATAACACTTTACACGTACAGAAGTACAACTTCTGGTCAAGCCAACTAAGTTCCTCGCTGTCAGAAGTTCAGCTTTTTGCAAATGTACATTGATCGAATTGAGAAATATACGGGATCGAAAATAATTTCTTAAAAACTTGACAGCAATCAGACGTTGTTAACAGCTTCGTAAAATCATTAACACTGATTCTTTCAAAGTAAGTAGAAGGGACCGAAACACAACACCCAACACGTGGCGTTGTTTAATAAATATAAAAAAAAAATCAATCCAACCTCAAATCAAGAGCAAATTAAGTCGCTTAGTATATATCTTTACACATTAAATGCAAGTCATCTAAATAACACAGCATAGCACCCAAGCAACAGTCGCTTACTGTACACAACAAAATGGAAGGGCATTGTCATGTCATGAGGCACACAAGAGTCAACGTCCTTCTCGCATGGTTCTTCATTAGCATGCACAAAATTTAATTACCTTATTGTCCAATCATTGTGAAAAATACTTTTTTTAAAAAAGAGAGTGAACATTTCAAATGATTGAAAACGGTACGTGTGCACATTTTTGCAACTTTTGAACATATGCACAGGAGCAAATGAAATGCTATAAATTTTAATGTGCGTCACGCTCAATTTTTAACTACAAGCCCAAAGAGAGAGGGAAAGAAAATTAAACAAAAAAAAACCTAATGGGCGGGAAACACTCAGTAGAGCGACACACCAATGAGAAGGGCTGAGATCTGATTGACAGCTGGGCTAACCAATGGGCCCGTCTGTCTACTGATTGACAGGTGCCAGAGCCCAGTCAGCATCGCGGGGCAGCGGGCGGGACATACGCAGCGGCCATCGAATCCGACAACAAATGTAACAAAAAAAACAGTGGGTCACGTGAGCACCCGGGCGCCATCTTAATCGCAACATTTCTTTCAGAAAAAAAACATTAAAAATTGCAAACTCCACAACACAAAACCTTTCACTTCTCGATGCAAATTATCAAATAAAGCAAGTGGTTTTACCTACTGCCCACAGGCGCTCTCTGCCGAGCTCCAGCGCCGCGCTAGAGGCACAGAAATAATGCAGAACCCAGTAACTACGCAACAGTTTCTCTGCTGCAACGCGGCATGGCCGTCTTTGTAAACGTGCATTTGTTTTTTGTTTTGCGAAAAAGAACGAAAGAAAAATAATGCAATCATAGGATGTGCAATAATAGCGTCGTCCTGTCGAGCTTTCGCGACAGCTGGAGTTTGCAGCGAGCCCGCTTTTAAAGGCATTTTTGGTTGCACCATATTTTTTAATTCCTTGCGCGGATCACCTCAATGTTTTTTTCAGCTGCTGGGGTGTGTCACCAGGCGGCCCCTCGACCGAGGTTTTGCTGTTTTGCCAGCGACTGCGTGCATCGTGTGCGCAAATGATGGGGTTTAAGCTATTCTTTAAACCGTCTCTACAATGCACTGCATTCACAATACTCCAACCCCCCCCCCCTCCAGCAACCATTGACCGCTCCCACCAGCTCCGTTTTTTTGTAGAGCTGTGCAGCACTTTCTTTCACAATTTTAATCAATTTTCGAATGGCTAATATTGCATAACTTGTGGCAGGAGCTATTTAAAAATAACTTGTTGCAAAAATCTTAACCGAGAATTATTTTACACGCCAGTTTATTTTCAGATTGATTCTGTCTTAAATCACATTAAAATAAAGATGTTTAAACAACGTTGACAATCTTATAGTGACACATAGTGTATGAATCTGCACGTTAATGAATGTGATGTAGTTTGAAGAGTCGTTTCGGCTGTGTTGTTCCCGCCATAAATCTTAAATGTCTCATAGAAATAATTAATGTTTCTTTAGCACAAGGCAAGATGTGAAAAGCTTTCAAATAAGGATTAAGGATAAAATAATTGTCATAGCAATCATATGAGATCAAACCTGTTTTAATGTATAGCTTACCAAAATAGGTGACCACTTTATGCAATTAGCCACGATTCTTTAATTGTTTCTAATTGGAAATCGTATCCAATATAAACACTGAAGGGTTAGACAAAAAAGCAGATTGAGGAACTCGGAAAAAGAGGGAAGCTCAGTAAACCCACTGATGTTAATGTTCCAATAGGCTCAAAAACCCAACAGTAGAATTGATAGTGACCATGCCCAACTAATGCAAAGCAATGATTAACAAATCAAATATGGGGCAGCATGGTGGCTCAGCGGTTAGCACTGCTGCCTCACAGTGCCAGGGGTCCCCCATTTGATTCCAGCCATTGTCTGTGTGGAGTTTGTACTTTCCTCCTATTGTCCAAAGATGTGCAACTTAAGGTGGATGGACCATGCTAAATTGTCCGAAGTGTCCCGGGATGTGCAGACTAGGTGGGTTGGCCATAGGAAATGCAGGGAAAGAAAAGGGGGTGGGTCTGGATGGGATGCTTTTTGGAGGGTTGGTGTGAACTCAATGGGTCAAGTGGCTGCTTCCACACTGTAGGGATTATATTGCTAGCCAGCAAAGAGCTCGGTCCAAATGATCCTTCCTTTCTCTGAGAATAGGAGTGTTGGAGAGAACCATTCCAACCAATAAGTTTTTCTGTGTTTTCTAATTACCTTGCTCAACAATGCTATTTCATACTTGCAGATGGAACTTGAACTCAGACTGCCTGGTTTTGAGGTATGGATACTACCATTATTGCCACAAGTACCCTCCCAATGGATTCTAAAGCTAATTTATGAACTTCCAGATGACCTGCATCTGACTGAGTTTCCTAATTTTGTCTAATGCCTCGTACAATTGACACCTTTTTGGTTAGTGTAAGTACGACGGCCTTAGACAACATTTGCAGGAAATTCAAATAAAAGCAAAATATTGTGGATGCAGGAGAACCAAAATAAACTAAACAGAAGGTGCTAGAGAAACTCAGAATTCACATGACACCAATTGATAGTCCAACGGTTTTATTTAAAATCCCAAGCTTTCAGAGCGCTGCTCCTTCATCAGTTAAGGTGGCAAAGTGAAGTCACTTCACCTGACGAAGAAGCAGCATTCTGAGAGCTCGTGATTTTAAATAAAATTGTTGGACTATAACCTACTGCTGTGTGACTTCTGAGTTTGTCCACCCCAGTCTAACACCGGCACCTTCACATTCCGGGAAAACTGGTAACATCCGTGGAGGGATAGTAACAGAGTGAAAGCTTTGAATCCAGTGGCTCCTCCCCTGAACCCTTTTTGGAATAGGTAAACTCTGCTTCCTTTGTCGCACAATGTCCCATTTCCCTTTTGTCCCAGTGTACATTGGTCTACAGTGACTTCTATTTTGGCAATGTCTTGACTTTAAAATTGCCATTCTCGTTTCAGATACCTCCATGGCCTCACCACTCTTTTTGTAATCTCTCCCTGTTGTCCACAGCACTCGGGGATGTCTGTAAATTCTGGCCTCTTGAATGTCCCAAATTTTAACTGCTCCACTCTGAGTGGTCACACCTTCAATTGTCCAAGCTTTAGTATATCCTCTCCACACCTCCATCTTTCTTCTTTGCTTTCCTTACTTTTATAGCCCACCTACTTTAGCCAAGCTTTTAGTCATCTGACTTAATATATCCTCATATGTCACGTGTTATTTCTTTTTATGAAGAACCTTAAAATATGTTGAAGGTACTATATAAGTTGATGTTTTTAATAAACTAAACACAGTTTTAATCATACCATATCTTTATTATTGCGTTTATTTGTTTTACCATAGATAGATAGATTAGATTAGATTAGATTCCCTACAGTGTGGAAACAGGCCCTTTGGCCCAACCAGTCCACACCGACCCTCCGAAGAGTAACCCACCCAAACCCATTTCTCTCTGACCTAACACTATGGGGCAATTTAGCATGGCCAATTCACCTGACCTGCACATCTTTGGACTGTGGGAGGAAACCGGAGCACCCGGAGGAAACCCACGCAGACACTGGGAGAATGTGCAAAGAGGCTGGGGAGGGATGGGTATGAAAGATCTAATCTCAAGTTAGGTAAAAGCAAAACTGGAAGGCCATGTCTGTTATTAAGACGGTAGGTCTTGGAAGAGATTGATTCCTTGGCAAGGCTCAAGGGTAAGATCTTGGTAAAATTAGGAAACTTTCAATGAACTATGCACACTTTTAGACTTTGTGTGAGGTTCTATGCAGTGGCCAGGATCTTCCAGATTGTAACTATGTGTGCGGTGGGAGTGTTTGGTGATCCAATCAGCTTGTTAAGAGATGATTGGCGAGCTTTTCAGTGAATCGAAGGTTTTGATGCTGAAGTTCCACCTTGCAGTTCATCACTGGATGGCTAGACTTCAGGGGAACCGACAGTGAGAAGATAACTTTTTCTTTCCAGTTTTGCTGGGTGTGGGATCACAGGTAGACAGCAGGTCAGAGACAAGGGCAGGGTCAAGGCTTTCAGTGGCCACCTCCTTCCTCCATTCATGCCCATACTGATCCCAGGCTGGGGCAAAGGAAGTTCCCTTCCTCAATTCAGTAAACAAGTCTCCCTGAATTCCCAGTCAGGAAACCAACTACTTTTCACCTTATCTTCCCAGTTGGTGAATTAGGCCAGTGTGTGCTAATGCCCTTAAGTACCCACTAATGCCCACTAGCTGACCACTTAAGGGCCTTCAAGTTTGGAAAGTCAAGAAAAGTTGCTGAGGTGGTGAGAATTAGGCAAACTTACCATTTATTTGCCTTTCTTGTCACCATCCTCAACTTGAAGGGAAAATTGCCTCTAGTTGCATCTGCCTGTGATAAGGATAGGAGTTATTCTATTCCCAGAAAAGACAAGGTGTGTGGCATAGCTCACAGCTAATGTGGAAACTCTGATTCAAAAGCACTCACCCTCAAGCAAAGGATGGACCAATTTCTGGCTAAGACAGAGATCCTTTTGGAAAAGGTAGGCACTTCCACCAATGATCAAAGCCAAAGTGATGTAATTTTTTTTCTTTCTGGGAATAATGCAATTGATTAAAGGTGGAGTTTTCCACGTTTTATTCCACAAATTGCCCTGTGTCTTATCTGTTTTTCACTTAGAGTCATAGAGTCATAGAGATGTACAATACGGAAACAGACCATTCGGTCCAACTTGTTTCCTGATGAAGTGCTTTTGCCTGAAACGTTGATTTTCCTGCTGCTTGGATGCTGCATGACCTGCTGTGCTTTTCCAGCAACACTCAAATCTATACTCAGGTTTCCAGCATCTGCAGTCCTTGTTTTTACTTTTGGTCCAACTTGTCCATGCCGACCAGTTTTCCCAACCCAATCTACTCTTGGGAAATAAGGCAGGGCAGGTGACTGAGGTGTCAGTGGAGGAGCACTTTGGGGCCAGTGACCATAATTCTATTTGTTTTAAAATAGTGATGGAAAAGGATAGAACAGATCTAAAAGTTGAAGTTCTAAATTGGAGAAAGGCCAATTTTGACAGTATTAGGCAAGAACTTTCAAAAGCTGATTGGAGGCAGATGTTCACATGTAAAGGGATGGCTGGAAAATGGGAAGCCTTCAGAAATGAGATAGCAAGAATCCAGAGAAAGTATATTCCTGTCAGGGTGAAAGAGAATGCTGGTAGGTATAGGGAATGCTGGATGACTAAAGAAATTGAGGGTTTGGTTAAGAAAAAGAAGGAAGCATATGTCAGGTATAGACAGGATAGATCGAGTGAATCCTTAGAAGAGTATAAAGAAAGTAGGAGTATACTTAAGAGGGAAATCAGGAAGGCAAAACGGGGACATGAGATAGCTTTGGCAAATAGAATTAAGGAGAATCCAAAGGGTTTTTACAAATATATTAAGGACAAAAGGGTAACTAGGGAGAGAATAGAGCCCCTTAAAGATCAGCAAGGCGGCCTTTGTGTGGAGCCACAGAAAATGGGGGAGATACTAAATGAATATTTTGCATCAGTATTTACTGTGGAAAAGGATATGGAATATATAGACTGTAGGGAAATAGATGGTGACATCTTGCAAAATGTCCAGATTACAGAGGAGAAAGTGCTGGATGTCTTGAAACGGTTAAAGGTGGATAACTCACCAGGACTTGATCAGGTGTACCCGAGAACTCTGTGGGAAGCTAGAGAAGTGATTGCTGGCCTCTTGCTGAGATATTTGTATCATCGATAGTCACAGGTGAAGTGCCGGAAGACTGGAGGTTGGCAAACGTGGTGCCACTGTTTAAGAAGGGCAGTAAAGACAAGCCAGGAAATTATAGACCAGTGAGCCTGACATCGGTGGTGGGCATGTTGTTGGAGGGAATCCTGAGGGACAGGATGTCCATGTATTTGGAAAGGCAAGGACTGATTCAGGATAGTCAACATGGCTTTGTGCGTGGGAAATCATCTCTCACAAACTTGATTGAGTTTTTTGATGAAGTAACAAAGAAGATTGATGAGGGCAGAGCAGTAGATGTGATCTGTATGGACTTCAGTAAGGCATTCGACAAGGTTCCCCATGGGAGACTGATTAGCAAGGTTAGATCTCGTGGAATACAGGGAGAACTAGCCATTTGGATACAGAACTGGCTCAAAGGTAGAAGACAGAGGGTGGTGGTTGAGGGTTGTTTTTCAGACTGGAGTCCTGTGACCAGTGAAGTGCCACAAGGATCGGTGCTGGGCCCTCTACGTTTTGTCATTTACATAAATGATTTGGATGCGAGCATAAGAGCTACATTTAGTAAGTTTGCAGATGACACCAAAATTGGAGATGTAGTGGATAACGAAGCGGGTTACCTCAGATTACAACAGGATCTTGACCAGATGGGCCAAAGGGCTGAGAAGTGGCAGATGAAGTTTAATTCAGCTAAATGCGAGGTGCTACATTTTGGGAAAGCAAATCTTAGCAGGACTTATACACTTAATGGTAAGGTCCTAGGGAGTGTTGCTGAACAAAGAGACCTTGGAGTGCAGGTTCATAGCTCCTTGAAAGTGGAGTCGCAGGTAGATAGGATAGTGAAGAAGGCCTTTATTGGTCAGAATATTGAGTACAGGAGTTGGGAGGTCATGTTGCGGCTGTACAGGAAATTGGTTAGGCTACTGTTGGAATATTGCATGCAATTCTGGTCTCCTTCCTATTGGAAAGATGTTGTGAAACCTGAAAGGATTCAGAAAAGATTTACAAGGATGTTGCCAGGGTTGGAAGATCTGAGCTATAGGGAGAGGCTGAACAGGCTGGGTTTATTTTCCCTGGAGCGTCGGAGGCTAAGGGGTGACCTTATAGAGGTTTACAAAATTATGAGGGGCATGGATAGGATAAATAGGCAAAGTCTTTTCCCTGGGGTTGGGGAGTCCAGAACTAGAGGGCATAGGTTTAGGGTGAGGGGGGAAAGATATAAAAGAGACCTAAGGAACAACATTTTCACGCAGAGGGTGGTACGTGTATGGAATGAGCTCCCAGTGGATGTGGTGGAGGCTGGTACAATTGAGTTGGGATATCTGGTTGGCATGGACGGGTTGGACCGAAGGGTCTGTTTCCATGCTGTACATCTCTATGACTCTATAACTTTAGTCCCACCTGCCAGCAGCCAGCCCATATTCCTCCAAACCTTTCCTATTCATGTCCCCATCCAGATGCCTTTGGTTGTCAAATACAATCGCATAACTGCCCCCAACACGATACGACCGCCTCCTTATCCATCCAACCCCCCCCCACCCTTTCCGCCAACCCTCATGCCCTGCTCCAAAAGCAAGATGGGGCAGGGCATCGAGACCCAAGGGCAATGATGTTTGATTCTCTCAAGAAATTACGTGACGCTGTCTGCTTTGTGTGGGACAAACTGGATGCACCAGCAGGTTATTTCATATGAAATTCAAAGTGTTTAAAAAAATGCCGAGGCCTAAATTCGGAGGAAAGAGTGGCAAAACTTGAAATGGTGATTAAATAATGGCAATTTTCTGTTTTATTGCTCAATATTATTATTTTAAGGGTAAGGTTACCTCTTTATGACTATTTTACTGTGAAAGGGAAGGCAGAAATCAATTACAATCATAATAGTATTATTTCTTTAATATGTTAGAGCAAGTTCTTTTCTGATGGCTTAATAAGTAAGTGGTACTGAGCCAATCAGGGCAGGAATGATCAGGTTTGTTTCCTGGTTTGTATTAAGTTAGCTAGTCTCAACCAATGCAGGGTTTTGGGTGCCATAGTTAGCTCCAGCTTTCTTTGACTAGGAATGGAATAATCAGCTAAGTGTCACCAGTAGTCATAGAGCACAGTGTTATAGCGATTGCTGACAAGTAAAAGATACAGATACATTGCCATAATCTTAATCTCTTAGAATTTCTTCAATGTAGATAGAGGCAATTTGGCCTATCGAGTCGGCACCAACCCTCCGAACAGCATCCCACCCTATCCCTGTAACCCAAGGCTGCACATCCCTGAATACTTATGAGTCAGTTTAGCATGGCTGATCCACCTATACTGCACATAGTCCAAGTCATAAAGTCCTACAGCACTGAGATAGACCCTTTGGCCCAAATTGGTCCATGGTGACCAAAATGTCCATCTACACTAACCCCATTTCCCTGCATTTGGCCCATATCATTCTAAACCTTTCCTATCCATGGTTTGGAGATGCCGGTATTGGATTGGGGTGTACAAAGTTAAAAATCACACAATACCACCTGATGAAGGAGCAGCGGTCCGAAAGCTAGTGCTTCCAATTAAACATGTTGGACTATAACCTGGTGTTGTGTGATTTTTGATTTTCCTATCCATGTATATGTCCAAATTCCTTTTTGGTGTTGTTAACTTACCCGCCTCAACCACTTCTGCTGGCAGCTCATTCCATATGCGTACTACCCTCTGTGTACAAAAGTTGCCTCTCAGGTTCCCTTTTATTCTTTCCCCTCTAACCTAAAACTGATGCCCTCTAGTCCTCAATTTCCCCAACTTTGGGTAAAAAAGATTTAGTGCATTCATCCTATCCATGCCTCTGATGATCTTATACACTTTTATAGATTCCCCGCTCAGTCTCCTATGCTCTGAAGGAAAAAGTCCTAGCTTGTCCAACTCTCCCTAAAACTCAGACCATTGAGACCTGGCAACATCCTTGTAAATTTCTTCTGCACTCTTTCCAGTTTAATGACATCCTTCCTATGACAAAGTGACCAAAACTGAATGCAATACTCCAAGTGTGGCCTCACCAACGTCCTGTACAACTGCAACATAACTTCCCAACTTCTGTACTCAATACCCTGACCGATGAAGGCCAGTGTGCCAAAAGCTGCCTTCACTGCCCTGTCTATCTGTGACTCCACTTTCAGAAAACCATGTACGTTAACCCCAACTTCCCTCTGTTCCACTATATTCCTGAAGGCCCAACCATTCACCATGAAACTCTTACCTTAATTTGCCTTTCAAAATGCAAGACCTCACACTTATCTATATAAAACTCCATTTGCCATCTTTCGGCCCACTTTCCCAGCTGACCAAGGTCTTGCTGCAATTCCTAATAACCTTCTTCACTGTTCATGATTCCGCCTATTTTAGTGTCATCTACAAACTTACTAATGATACTTTATACATTCTTTTCCAAATCATTGATATAGATAACAAACAGTAATGAGCCTACACTGACCTCCGAGGCACCCCAGTAATCACAGGTCTCCAGTCAAAGAAGCATCCTTCCACTATTACCCTTTGTGTCTGACCATCAAGCTAATTGTGTATCCAATTTGCCAGACACCGCCCCCCCCACCCCCGGATTCCATGCGGACTTACCTTCAAGAGCAGCCTACTATGTGGAACTGTATCAAAGGCCTAACTGAAATCTATATAGACTGCACATCGACCAATATCATTTATTGTATCCGTTGCTCCCGATGCGGTCTCCTCTACATTGGAGAGTCTGGACACCTCCTAGCAGAGCGCTTTAGGGTACATCTCCGGGACACCCGCACCAATCAACCACACCGCCCTGCGGCCCAACATTTCAACTCTGCCTCCTCCACCGCCGCTCCCTCACCACCCGACGCCTGGAGGAAGGACGCTTTATCTTCCGCCTTGGAACACTTCAATCCTAGGGCATCAGTGTGGACTTTACCAGTTTCCTCATTTCCCCTTCCCCCACCTCACCCCAGTTCCAACCTTCCAGCTCAGCACCGTCCCCATGATCTGTCCTACCTGCCTATCTTCCTTTCCACCTATTCACTCCACCCTCCTCTCTGACCTATCACCTCCATCCCCACCTCAATTCACCCATTGTACTCTATGCTACTTTCTCCCTATCCCCACTCACCTCTCATTTATCTCTCCACTCTGCAGGCACCCAGCCTCATTCCTGTTGAAGGGCTTTTGCCCGAAACGTCGATTTTCCTGCTCCTCAGATGCTGCCTGACCTGCTGTGCTTTTTCAGCACCACTCTAATCTAGACTCTATATAGATTGTGTCTACTGCTCTGCCCTCATCAACTTTCCTGGTCATATCAAAGAACTGTGACAAATTTGTGAGGCATGATTTCCCAAGCACAAAGCCATGCTAACTATTCCTAACAAAACTCTATCTTTCCAAACGCATGTCTATCTTACCCTTCAGAATCTTCTTACCCACCACAGATGTTAGGCTTATTGGTCTCTCATTCCCAGGTTTTTGTTTGCAGCCCTTCTTGAATAAGGGCACAAGCCTCCAGTCTTCAGGGGCCTCATCCCGTGGCTAACGGTGATGCAAAAATATCAACCAGGCCCCCCATAATTTCTCCTCTAGCCTCTTGCAGTGTTCTTGGCTATATCTGGTCAGGACCAGGAGATTTATCCACATTCATATATCTTTGGTCTGTAGGAGGAAACCAGAGCTCCCGGAGGAAACCCGCAGAGACATGGAGAGAATTTGCAAAGTCCACACAGACAGTCACTTGAAGGTGGAATCGAGTCTGGGTCCCTGCTGCTGTCAGGCAGCAGTGCTAACCACTGAGCCACCATGCCACCCTAATTTGCATTGAAATTGCAAAATAAATTGCATTCACTCAAAGTGCAGGCAAATGTAATTCAGATACATTTACTTAGCAAAATCTAAACCCATTCAGATTTAAGGAAGTGAAGCATTGAATATAAAATCACTTACACATACTGCTCATTGTCTTAGCATTTACCTATGAAGCCATGCATGCATTGCACAGATACAAGTATTGCAATCGCATGCCCAATGTGCTGTCTCTTGGTTATTTTTTAAATACCATTAGGAAATGCAACAAGCCACATTTGGATTTCTGATTTGTACTCATTGATTTTGCAACTAGAAAATTGCCTGTGACAAATTGATGAACTTAAAATTGATTCTTTGTATGTTCAAGATGGTGACAGAGTTGAATGGAAGATTTCAGAAATTTTATCAATAGAGGCACTGAATAATCACATCTTCAAATGACACCAGGAGAGTTGACATCAAAATGTGTCAGAAGATGTTGGCATAGCATTTACAATGGTGAATAATGATTGACAAGCCTAGCCAAAACTGTGAGATTAGATTCTCTACAGTGTGGAAACAGGCCCTTCGGCCCAACAAGTCCACACCCACCCTCCAAAGAGCAACCCACCCAGACCCATTCCCCTTGACTAATGCACCTAACACTATGGGCAATTTAGCATGGCCAATTCACCTAACCTGCACATCTTTAGACTGTGGGAGGAAACCCACACAGAATGTGAAAACTCCACAGTTACCTGAGGCAGGAATTGAACCCAGGTCCCTGGTGCTGTGAGGCAACAGTGCTAACCACTGAGCCACCGTGCCACCCTAAACTATGACATTAGAAAGCAAAATTTGCAGAAAGAGTCCACACGTTACTCAGGAGTTTCATAATGTAGATTTGGGAAACTGAATCCCTTCTTTCTGGTGTATCTGAACCAGAACAAAGAAAATGTTATTCTAAAGGAAAGAGATAGTTGAACAATTGCATCACCTGTCAAGTGAGGAGGGGAAGTATAGGTTGGAAATTCTGAATGTAATTAAGCATAGATTGGAAGTTCTGAATGTACAGATAGTATATAGGAAGCAACTCTTTAGTAACAATGAATATGATTACTCTCATATTTAATGAAGGAATAATATTTCAAATTAGATTAACATTTCCTAACATTTCAGTGTTCAATTCTCACAATAAACACTCCACTAGCTAACTTGAGGATCAGTCTGTTCAATGCTGAAAACATTGCCAGCGCAATAATTGCACTTCATCAGTGAACATAGTTGTGTCTTAACCACAGTTGGCTGATTGTGTCCCAAGTGCTGTAGAAAGGGAGAACACAGAGAAGCGAAAGCAATGGATGTGGAACAACAATGCAGAATAGCCAGATTCATCGTGAAGAATCCCATCGGTAACACCCACCTGTGGAATTTGAATTCTGAATTCATCCATATTTTTAAGAGACAAAGGGAGGAAATTTTAGCAAATTTGAACATTTTGCAAAACATACATACATTTTTATTTTCAGGCACTCTCGCTTCATTGCCAGACTGAAATGATGGACAGCTTGTTTAATTACATTAACCTGTAATCTAATGTTGCTAATGTTTTCGGGTGGCACGATGGCACATTGGTTAGCACTGCTACCTCACAGCACCAGGCTCCCAGGTTCAATTCCGCCTTGGGCGACTGTCTGTGTGGAGTTTGCACATTCTCATGTCTGTGTGGGTTTCCTCCGGATACTCTGGTTTCCTCCCTCAGTCCAAGATGTGCAGGTCAGGTGAATTGGCTATGCTAAATTGCCCATAGTATTATGGTACATTATTCAGAGGAGAATGGGTCTGCGTGGGTTACTCTTCAGAGGGTCAGTGTGGACTGGTTGGGCCGAAGGGCCTTTTTCCACACTATAGGGAATCTAATGTAATACAGTCCACACCGACCAGATATTCTAGATAAATGTAGTGCCATTTGCCAGCACTTGGCCCATATCCCTCTAAACCCTTTCTATTCATGTACTCACACAAATGCCTTTTAAATGTTATAATTGTACCAACCTCCACCACTCCCTTTGGCAGCTCATTCCATTCATGCACCACCTTCTGTGTGGAAAAAGTTGGCCTTAGATCCCTTTTAAATCTACTCCCTCTTACCTTAAACCTATGCCCTCTGGTTCTGGACTACCCAATGTTCCAGGATTTCTATTCTGGAGCAACCCTGGAGAAAAATCATGTGAACTTTAAAAAGATAAAAGGGTTGGATTTTCAGGGTAGTGGAAATCTCATGCACAATACCACTCCACTCCTCTTTGTTTAAATGAAACAAAAGAGCATTGCATTTCTGAGAGGAGATTCCAATTAGCGCTCCTTTGGAAATGAGGTGCTGTACCTCCATTCTGACAGATCCCTCATAGAACATAGAACAATACAGATCAAAACAGGTCCTTCGCCCCTCAATATTGTGCTGACATGTGAACTATTCTCAGCTTGTCCCCCTACACTATCCCATCATCATCCATGTGCTTATCTAAGGATTGTTTAAATCTCCCTAATGGGGCTGAGTTGACTACATTAGCAGGTAGGGCATTCCACGCCCTTACCATGAACTGACGGGAGAAGACAATCCATGCCCCTTTTCCACAGCAGTCAGTGAAGGCTATATTCTGAAACTGGAATGTCCAGCATCATTTTGGCAGCTTTGTAGAAGGCCAAAAGTGTAAGTGTGAGATGAGTCGCTAAACTATGGAGCTGGACAAAGCACAGCAGGTCAAGCAGCATCAGAAGAGCAGGAGAGTCGATGTTTCGGGCAGGACCCTTCATCAGGACTGGCACTATCTCCAAGTGTGAGATGAGGGTGCCAGGAGGCTGGGCTGCCAGATGGGTAGGGCGGCACAAAGGACCTGGTAATTGATGGAGTGTAGGGTAGGTCTGGAAGGGGTCAGGGTGGGGGAAGATGACAAGCATAGTGTTGTTGGTTCCAGAGCTGGGGCAAGGGGCTTTGGAAGCAGAGGTCAAGTCCAGTAGCAGGAGGGGAGAGGGAGGCAGGTGTTTGGTCCAAGGTTTTGTGGGGGCCATGATCAGGGGGACATGCTGTTGGAGATGTGTTTGGAAAGTTGAGGATCATTTGCAATTCAAGAGTTAGACTAAGGGAGACGATGTTGAGAGTGTGTTGCTGGAAAAGCACAGCAGGTCAGGCAGCATCCGAGGAGCAGGAAAATGGACGTTTCGGGCCGGAGCCCTTCATCAGGCACCCCCGAGACTCCTAGCCTCATTCCCGATGAAGGGCTCCGTCCCGAAACATCCATTCTCCTGCTCCTCCTGCTGTGCTTTTCCAGCAACACTCTCTCAACTCTGATCTCCAGCATCTGCAGACCTCATTGTCTCCTAATGGAGGCAATGGCCTAGTGAAATTATCACTGGACTATTAATCCGGGGACCCCGGTTCAAATCCTGGCATGGCAGGTGGTGGAATTTGAATTCAATAAAAACAATCTGAAAGCATTGTCAATTGTTGGAAAAAACTCATCTGTTTCATTAATGTTCTTCAGGGAAGGAAACCTGCCATCCTTACCTGGCCTAGTCTACATGTGACTCTAGACCCACAGCAATGTGCTTGATACTTACCTGCCCTCTGGGCAATAAATGCTGGCCCAGCCAGTGATGTCCTGATCCCATGAATGAATAAAAAAAGTTATTTAATTGTACACCTTTCCTAAGCATTATTGATCGAATGGAACCCTCTACACACTCATATTTAAGTGGATAATTTTGGAGGGTTCCAGACACAGTGGAATTATCTTTAACTTCCCAGGCAATTCCCTTGGGATTCTGCCACATCCTGCTCTCAAGTCCCACTCACGTGAGAAAAATAACTGAACAGCCATCGGAAAATATGGGCCCATGCTACATTTTGTTTGAAATTATTTATTTATTATAAAGATGTTGAAGATAGGAATAAATAAGCTGCCTAGCTAGCAATCAAGAATCTTTCAATTAGATGATTAAAAGTCCTCTTGCTTTACAGTTGATGTGGAGGACTGGGCATTGGAGGGTGCATCAAGGTGGGGTAGTTGGAGTAAGGGAGTTATGTGATTAAATATCTAGGAATACTTCCAATCACAGCTGACAACCTGACTGCTAAGTAAAGACTCACATTTGTATATCATTTTTCATGATACCAAATGTCTCAAAATATACAAATGAAGTACTTTTGAAGTGTATAGTTTCTTACATTGCAACAATAACCGTAGCAATAATTAGAAAAAGTGTAAGAAAGTCAACCCATTTCTCTTTGAGGTTCAGACTCTTGCTCCACAGACTTTGTTCTGTTTTGCCTATCTGCTCCACACAATGGGTGGCACGAAGGCACAGTGGTCAGCACTGCTGCCTCACAGTGCCAGAGACCTGGGTTCAATTCCCACCTCAGGTGACTCTCTTTGTGGAGTTTGCACATTCTCCCAGTGTCTGCGTGGGTTTCCCCTGGGTGCTCCGGTTTCCACCCACAATTCAAAAATGTGGAGGTTAGGTGAATTGGCCAGGCTAAATTGCCCGTAGTGTTAGGTGAAAGGATAAATGTAGTTGAATGGGTCTGGGTGGATTGCGCTTCAGTGGGTCGGTGTGGACTTGTTGGGCCGAAGGGCCTGTTTCCACACTGTAAGTAATCTAATATTCCTGATAAGCAGTTTGTCTAATCTGTTCTGTTTGTGAATGAATGTGCATGTGTTTAGAATTAAAGGGGGCACAGTTTAAATTTGCACATTAGTAATTCATAAGCTATTTTTGCCACATTTTAGAGGATTGCAATGTAATAATAAATAGGTTTTGTTTTCTTGTTCATTGATGAACCTAACATGACTTTCTTTTGCTTTTTGAGGTCACAATGAGATATTGATCATCCTAGTGATGCGTGCAGTTTTGAGAAAGGATGTACTGGCACTAGAGGGGTTTACAGAGGAGATTTACAGAGGAGATTCCGGAGGTGAGGGGGTTGGCTCATGAGGAGAGACTGAGTAGACTGCGATTATATTAATTGGAGTTTAGAAGAATGAGGGGGGATGTTGTAGAAATATGTAAAATTATGAAGGGAATAGAAGTGGAGAGGATGTTTCCACTGGTAAGTGAGACTAGGACCAGAGGGCATAGCCTCAAAATTAGGGGGAGCAGATTTAGGATTGAATTGCGAAGGAACGTCTTCACCCAGAGGGTTGTGAATCTGTGGAATTCCCTGCCCAGTGAAGTAGTTGAGGCTTCCTCAGTAAATGTTGTTAAAGCTAAGATAGATCTTTTTTTGAACAGTAAAGGATTTAAGGGTTCTGGTGAGAGGGTGAGTAAGTGGAGCTGAGGCCACAAAAAGCTCAGCCATGATCTTATTGAATGGTGGAGCAGGCTCGAAGGGCCAGATGGCCTACCCCTGCTCCTAATGTTCTTGTGTTCTGAATTGGACATGTTTCACATTTGTGACAACTCATGGATTAGTGGAGCTTGATTTCATGCAAACATTTCCCTGAGGGTCATGGGGGTTCAGTGTGGGATCTTTGAACATGGACAATATGAGATTCATCATGGACTAAGATTAGTAGGTACAAGGACAGATCCAAGGTTTCTCATAGCGTAAAATAAGATGACATTGAAAGCAACTAAAATTGTCTCACTGATCAAGAAAATAGACCTGACTAATTTACAAAATCTAATGAAGGTTAGAGCCATAGAATTGTCAAAGTATTTAAAGATACAACAAAAGTAGAAATTGCTGGAAAAGCTCAGCAGGTCTTAGGCAGCACCTGTGGAGAGAAATCAATATATTGTTCTAGGAAACTGTCCTGAATATGCTCTATGATTCTTCTTCATGGTTACCTCTGCCAATATGACATTCCCCAATTACATGAAGTTTCAAGTCACTTATTATTCAGACACTTTTCTGTTTTTACAATCCCTCATTATTTCCTGATTTATTCTCTGTCCTACAGTATAATGATTGTTAGGGTGCCCATAGGCCTACTCCTATCAGCGTCTTCTTCCTGTCTCCACCCATATGGATTCTATATCTTCCAGTTCAAGACCTTTCCTTGTTATTGTATTTATTTAATCTCATACCAACAAAATGACCACATCACCTTTTCCTTCCTGCCTGTCCTTTTGAAGGGTCACATATATCTGAATGTTTAGCCCCAGCTTTGCTGTCCTTGTAACAGCAATAAGATCATATACATTAACCTCTATTTGTACCATTAATTCATTTATTTTATTCTGAGTACTGCAGGCATTTAAGTAAGGAGTGATTCATTTTGCCTTTTTTATCATTTTCTCCCTTAGAGCCAATTTGCTGCATCTTTTCTATGTTTGCACATTCTGCCCCTTCCTGTCCCACTCTGGATATTGTTAGCTAAACACTGCTCTGAATTGCTGCATATACTTCTGATTTTTAAGCTGACCTTTCCCCTTTCCCAAACGTGCCTCCTTCCCAATAATTAGTTCAAACAGCCCTAGATATTCGATTCTCTAAGACATTAGTTCCAAGTGAAGCCTGTTCAACCAGAAAACTCCCTTCTACCCTGGTCCTGTTGCCAGTGTCCATGAACTGAAACCCATGCTACCCACTCCAATATTTGAGCCACATGTTTAACCTTATTTACCACTCACCAGTTGGTGCATGGCTCAGAGAGTAATCCTGAGACTATTTTGGAGGCTCTGCTTTGTAATTTAGCTCTTACCTTCAAATTCCTTCAGCAGAACCTCCTTTTTGGTCCCATCAATGGTACCAACATGATCAATGAAAATTGGATCCCTCCCCTCCCACTCCAAGTTCCTTGCAAGCCAAAAGAGACATCCTTAAACCAGGCTTGGGGCAGCCAACACAACCTTCAGGAATCATACTCACGACTGCATAGAACTGTATCTATCCTACTAATTATATTGTCTCCAACAAACCAAATTCCTATTTCCTTCCCCACTTAATGGGTCCCTGTAGCAAGCTGTTGTGATCTGTTCACTGATCCTCCTGCAGACCCCACTAAGAGCTTGCAAGGACCTTGTAACTGTTGGACAATTCTGGGAGCTGAGGGCCATTAACCACTTCTCCCTGGATCCCTATACTTAGCCTACCTGCAGTCCCTGATTATAGACCAAATTTGATTTCCCTTTTCTGGGAGGTGTGACTGATATCCAGAGCAAAGTGTCCATATAACCTTTCCCTTCACTGATTTGCTGCTATGTCTGCAGCTCAGATTCCAGTTCCTTAACTTAGATTGGAAATTCCTCAAGCTGCAAACATTTACTCCAGAGGAGTTTGCTCTAGATCCCCTTGGCATACAGCAGCTTCCACATACTGTAGAAACAACACATCACCTGTTCTGCCATCACTTTATTTAAGTGATAATTAGTCTAGATTCCCTGCTATTCACACTTTATTATAATTTTTCAACATAAGAAACACTAATATCAAACTTATACTAAACAAGTTATTTTTAAGGAGAGAAGAAAAAGACAAGAGACCTAAACACAAACCAAAGACCTTAATTTTATTTTGAAGATTAAAAATATTGACCAGTCCTGGTTACCCACAGCTGCTTTTCTCATTCACATGTCACTTTGTGTTGTTACTGGTTCTGGTTTTACTTGGGGTCACCTGCTTGATCTATGCTTTTTCTCCTTTCTACTCACCCCTCACTGTGGAGAGTTTATCTCCTGCAGTAAGCCCTACTTAGAGCTCTCTTTCCTGTCCCCGCACCAAATTCCCAATGTGAACCAAGTTCCCAATGGAAACAAGCCTCATCTCACTCAGCTGAAGTCTCCACTCACACTGACTAAGCTCCTTACTATTTCTAATCCCAATAGACTATCCAACTCCCTCTCTTTGGTCTGCATAAAACTTTCCTCAGCATCGTGATCTCAGACTTTCTGATCAGTAGTGATGTCCCTTAGCTCTACATCTTGGCGTATATTTCGCATTCAAATATCAACCAAGCTTGACTCTTTCCTGCAGTCATGTGAGGAATTGCTCAATGCATGACTCAATATAGCAGCAACACCTCCTTCTACTTTTTGGCCTTAGCCTGAACAATCTTCACAAAGGGTTAGTATTGTCATTCCACTTCCCAATTTGCCTGTGGGAAATCTGGGGTAACTTTGTGACAGTGAATACCCATGATTTACAAGTAATCTGTAAAGATCTGTGAAATGAATTGCGACCTGTTGTTTGAAGACAGAGTGACTGGTTGCTCGTGCTTTGCAAATATTGCAGTTAATGCTGCCACTGTTTTCTCTGCTCTGGTTTAATGGCCAATCATCACTAATATGTACTCTCCTGATGGAAGGAGGCCAATGAACTCAACTGCAAATCATCCCTGGTCTAACACTAACAGTGCATTGGCACTGGGGAATGGGTTTGCTGAGAAGTTGGCATGAACTTTTTTGACAAACCACACCATGTCATTCTCCATCTCTACATGAATGTTGCTTAGTACCAGTCACTCCCAATTGATGCTCATGAGCTAACTTCCCAGACTAGGCCTAAGCTTTTGTCTCATCATGGATACGCTGCCTCTGAGAATTCAGTTCCCAGTTGTGCACCATTCATCTTTTATATTGGAGGTCACTTCAAATGGGCAGACTGCAATATAAATGACCTGCTGCAAATGCTTAAGTCTACATATCTGTATATTTATCCTTTGAGGAAGAGTCATCTAGACTTGGAAATGTTAGCTTGTTCTCTCCATGGATGCTGCCTGACCCGCCGTGATCTCCAGCACTTCTTATTTTCAGTACAGTTTCCAGCATCTGCAGTAATTTGCTCCTACATTTTATCTACCGTGTTGGCTAACTTCCCAGCCCATACTGTCTGAGTTTGGCTGACCTTCATCATTACGCAGCACGTGATACAGTACACCAAGTATCCGAATACTTTCAATATCATTATGGCAACACCAGTTAAACCTTCAGCATTCTCCCAAACCACCAGATTCTTCTACTCAGTTTTTTAAAACACTAAGTCGAACATTCTTTCCAATGATGAAAACACTGTGCAATACGCTGTCGTGCAATGTCAGGTAAAAATTATTGTGCTGCATTTTGGGAAAGCAAATCTTAGCAGGATTTATACACTTCCTGGTAAGGCCCCAGGAAGTGTTGCTGAACAAAGAGTGCAGGTTCATAGCTCCTTGAAAGTAGAGTTGCAGGTAGATAGGATAGTGAAGAAGGTCTTTTCCTTTATTGTTCAGAGCATTGAGTACAGGATTTGGAAGGTCATGTTGCGGCTGTACAGGACATTAGTTAGGCCACTGTTGGAATATTGCATGCAATTCTGGTCTCTTTCCTGTCGGAAAGATGTTGTGAAACTTGAAAGGGTTCAGAAAAGATTTACAAGGATGTTGCCAGGGTTGGAGGATTTGAGCTATAGTAGGTTGAATAGGCTGGGGCTGTTTTCCCTGGAGCGTCGGAGGCTGAGGGGTGACCTTATAGAGATTTACAAAGTAATGTGGGGCATGGATAGGATAAATAGACGAAGTCTCTTCCCTGGGGTCGGGGAGTCCAGAACTAGAGGTCATAGGTTTATGGTGAGAGGGGAAAGATATAAACAAGACCTAAAGGGCAACTTTTCCACACAGAGGGTGGTACGTGTATGGAATGAGCTGCCAGAGGAAGTGGTGGGCGGCTAGTACAATTGCGACATTTAAAAGGCATTCGGATGGGTATACGAATAGGAAGGGTTTGGAGGGATATGGGCAGAGTGCTGGCAGGTGGGACTAGATTGGGTTGGGACATCTGGTCGGCATGGACAGGTTGAACTGAAGGGTCTGATTCCATGCTGTACATCTCTATGACTCTATGCCATCAAGGGAAAATTGGCTCAAAGCTCGATTATTACAAAATGTTCTAAAACGCATAGCAACAAAATCGTAACACATCAGTTAGTAGTGCAGCAGGAAGAAGCCAGGAGTTGTGCAGAATGAGCAAAACATACATTGAATCAAACTTGTAGGAAAAAAGGCTTGGTCTGCATGCTGACATCAAGGAGCAATAAAGCACACAATAAGGTTACACACACAGGAACACACAGGATTCTGAAGGAGCTTTATATAGTAAACATAAGAGGATGTTTCCCTCATGAGAGAACCTATGACCAAAGTGCATAAGTTTCAGAATAAAGGGGCTCCAATTTAAGACTGACATGAGGAGCAATTTGTTAGGTGTGTCCACGAGGATCTTTTGGAACAGTATGTGGATAGGCCAATGAGGGAGGGGGCCATACTGAACTGGGCCTGGTATTAGGAAATTTACAGAACTTATAGAATCCCTACAGTGTGGAAAAGCCCATTCGACCCAACAAGTCCACACGACCTTCCGATGAGTAACCCACCCAGACTTATTCCCCTACTAGTCTACATTTACCCCAGACTAATACACCTAATTTATACATCCCTGAACACTATGGCCAATTTATCATGGCCAACCCACCTCACCTGCACATCTTTGGACAGTGGGAGGAAACTGGAGCACCCGCAGGAAACCCACACGGAAATGAGCCTAGGTGGGTGATCAAAGTTTCAGTGGGGGAGCATTTTGTGAATAGTGACCATAACTCATACAATATTGGATATTTATGGATAAGAACAAGAATGGACCTCAGATGAAGGTGTTAAATTGAGGGAAGGCCAGTGCTAACTGACTTAGGCAAGACATGGAGAATATGGGCTGGGAGCAGTTGTTTGAGGGTTAATCCACATCTAACACAACGGAGCTTTTGAAAGACCAGTTGATTAAAGTGCAGGACAGGCATGTTCCTGTTCAAATGTAGGCAGGAAACCTTGGATGATGGGGGAAATTATTAGCTTAGTCAAAGAAAAAAGGAAACATAACTATGGTCAAGGTAGCTACAAACAAACATCTTGAGGAATATAGAGAAAGTAGGAAGGAGCTCAAACAGTGAATTAGGAGGACTAAAAGGTGCTTTGAAATGTCCTTGCCCAGCAGAGTTAAGGAGAATCCCTAGGTATTTTAGATATCTATATTAGGAGCAAGAATGTAGCTAGGGAAGTTATGTGTAGAGCTAGGGGAAATGGGTGAGATCCCTGAGAAATACTTTAATTGGTATTCAGCAAAGAGGGGGACATAAGGGAATTTGAGGCTTGGGATAGGTGTGTGAATACTCTCAGGCATGTCAGCATAATGAAGGATGAGGTGTTGGGTGTCTTGAAATATATTAAGGTAGACAAGTCCCCATGGCTAGATGGGATCTGTCCCAGAATAATGTGGGAGGCAAGGGAGGAAATGGCTGTAGCTTTAGCAAATATCTTGGCATCCTCTTTGGCCTCAGGTAAGGTTCTGGTGGATTGTAGAATGGCCAGTAGTATTCTTTTAAGAAGGGAAACAGAGATAATCCAGGTAATTACAGGCTGGTGAGTCTGACGTCCATGGTTAGGAAGCTGTTGGAGTAGATGCTGAGAGACAGGATTTATTCATATTTGGAAGCAAATGGATTTGTTAATGATGGGCACCATGGGTTTTTGCAGGAAAGGCCATGTCTCACCAATTTGATTGAGTTTTTTGAGGAGGTGACAAGGATGATTGATGAGAGAAGTACAAAGTTAAAAATCACACAACACCAGGTTATAGTCCAACAGGTTTATTTGGAAGCACTAGCTTTCGGAGGGCTGCTCCTTCATCAAGTGGTTGCACTCCAAATGCAGTAATGCAAAGAACCAATGCTCCGAAAGCTAGTGCTTCCAAATAAACCTGTTGGACTATAACCTGGTGTTGTGTGATTTTTAACTTTATCCACCCCAGTCCAATACCTCCAAATCATGATGAGAGAAAGGCAGTGGATGTTGTCTACATGGACATTAGTAAGGTATTTGATAAAGTACCACATGGCAGACTGGTACAGAAGGTAGTGTCTCATGGAATCTGAGGTGAGTTGGCTAGATGTTTACAAAACTGGCTTGGTCATAGAAGACAGCGGTTGAAGGGGGCTTTTCATAATGGATATCAGGAACTAGTGGTCATCCACAGCGATCAGTGCAGGGACCTTTGTTGTTTGTAATATATATAAACAATCTGGAGGAAACTGTAGGTGGTCTGATTATTAAGTTTGTGGATGACACCAAAATTGGCAGAGTTGTTAGTGAGGTGGATTGTTAAAGGATACAGTTGGATGTAGATTGATTGCATATTTGGGGAGAGAAATGGCAGATGAAGTTTAATCCAGACAAATGCAAGATCAAATTCTTGCATTTTGGAAGATCAAATTCAGGTATAAGTTTTTCAATAAATGGCAGAGCGCTTGGGAGTATTGATATACAGAGGGATCTGTTCATAGAGGTCCACAGATCTCTGAAAGTGACAACACAGATGGATAAGGTGGTCAAGAAGGCATACAGCATCCTTGCCTTCATCAGCCGGGACACTGAATACAAAATTGGCAAGTTATGTTGCTGCTATATAAAACTTTAGTTAGACCACATTTGAAGTATTGTGGACAGTTCCGGTTGCCACACTACCAGAATGACATGAATCCATTGGAGAGGGTGCAGAGAAGGTTTAACAGGATGTTGCATGGTCTGAGGAGAGATTAGATAAACTTGGATTGTTTTCACTGGAGAAACAGAGGTTGAGGGGTGACCTGATAGAGATCTAAAAAATTACGAGAGGTATCGATAGGGTGGATAGTCAGAGACTTTGGCCCAGGCTGGAAAGGTCAACTACAAAAGGGCACAGGTTCAAGATTTGGGGTGGGGGATGGGGCAGGGAGGTGCTGGGAAAACGTTTCACGTGGAGGGTGGTGTGTGCCTGGAGTGCTCTGCCAGTGAAGGTGGTAGAAGCAGACATGTTAGCAATGTTGAAGGCATATCTTGAAAGGCACATGAACGGGAGGCAAACAGAGGACTAGAAACCACATATGGGCAATAAATAGCAGGTCTAAATAAAGATTGGGAATGGGCTCAGGCTTATGTGGGCTGTACTGTATTCTATTGTATTAACGTATTGAATTTCTTCTTATAAGAGTGATTGGAATGCCTTGCCACAGAGAGATACATCGGATCAACCACAATCTTATTGAATGGTGAAGCAGGCTTGAGCGGACAAATGACCTACTCCTGCTCCTATTTTTTTTACAGTTTATAAAAATCTGCTCCTGGTTTTGGTGTGCACTGGGCCATTGAATATATTTGCAGGAATTTGCACTATTGGAACAGGAGGAGTCCATTGAGCCCAGTAGGCTGCTCTGCCATTCAATTAGATCCTGGCCCGATCATCTACCTCAATGTCACATCACTGCATTACCTCCATATCCCTCGATGTCATCAACCTTGCAGCAATTGTGGGGATAACTCTTAAAGCTTAATACTTACTTCAAAATTTTTAACCCCTTTTTGTATCTTTATGATATTAAATGTTACTTTCTGGGAGTAAACCAGGGTGGCCATGAAATTAACATGGCCACCAAATCAGTTGGAAAAACATAGTGAGTGATGAAACTGTTTTGTTTTATGAGCTGCCTGGTTGCTGAATTTTAGCTCTCTTTCCTGTCTGCGTACTGAAAGGAAATGACAATGATTCATTTTGAAAATATTGATAGGTTAATTTTACAATTGTTGCTGTTATTAATTTGAAAGGTAATTGTTCGATATTCATCTATAAAATGGTGGTTTGGTCATTATCAATGTATTACATGAATGCTTCTTGTTCAAACAACATGTTTAAGAACTTATTGGGTTTGGCATATCCTTTTGCGACAAATGAGCCTTGGACATGGTCTGTATGCAAAACTGTTACATGTAGTAGACATGTGTGTTGTAGATTACGGTAACTCTTGGGATAGGTCTTTGATTTTACAAGTAATTCAATAATTAGCTCTTAAAATTGAGCTATAGAGAAATTTGAAGTACCAAGAATCATTAGCTGGTTGTTTTAAACCTTCACAGACATAATGTGTGAAAGGGTCTTTTTTTGTGCTATAGATCTCTATGACGCTAAGACTAAGTGTTACAGAAATATTAGACAGGAGGTTTTAATACTTCTCCACTCATTGGTATTTCAATGCATAACCTGTGTCAAAGGAAGTATGCAAAGATACAAAGGTTTATTGAAAATGCTTGAAACTAGGCAATTGGCCAGTAACTCATTCTTTTAACCATTATTGTTCTTCATTTCTCTGTCTGCGAGTAGGATCAGCTCACAACACTGTCGCCTCTACCATAATTAGGACCAGGAGACAGGTCCGGAATCCATCCCATCCAGAGGTGAGATCAAACACTGTGCTATTGACACTATTCTGATCCACACCGGCCATACAGCCATTGAATCAATTAGCCACCCATCCTCCCTCCCCCACCTCAAATGAATACAAGTTGCCGTGGCAAAATGCACTTTGACATAAATGTTGTAGTCCCAGAGCAATGGATAGTAGTGTCAAACACCTCCACTTTCTTTCCATTGCTGCCTGCTCTTGATGCTCATTAGGATAACTTACAAATTGACACCCTGTCTGTTAGCTCCATTACAAACACATTTTGCTTGGCCATCAAACCCTGTAGTAGGGTTTAAACCTCTAGTCTAGGTGCTCGAGCCCTGGAGGCTTCCTGCCTCTATTCCTGAGGAAGGGCTTTTGCCCGAAACATCGATTTTCCTGCTCCTCGGATGCTGCCTGACCTGCTGTGCTTTTCCAGCACCACTCTGATCTAAGCTCAAGGTAGAGACACTAACACTGCACCAAAAGACCAATGACCATTTACCTCAACAAATATATGTTCCATGGGGCACAGATCAGAAAAGTTGGTTACACTCTTTCTAGACAGATGACTTGATTAATTGATATGTGATGTTAATATATTATCTCTAACTTATTAAAATTAATGCTCAGAGCTGCATTGCATTATAAGAATAGCAACTTTTATGGGAAATATTGTAAGAAATGTTCTCACGTATTTTGTAATGATCTGTGATACCTATGGGTAGCACTATAATGGACGATTCAAAGTCACAGCCTTTTCTTCAGTAACTGAAATTTCTTCAAAATAGAGGTTGAAAATTGTAAAGCAACGAATTTTGAAAGAAAAATTTTTTGAAAGAAAATCTTTTAATTCATTTATTGACATATTACTTTAAAGTCTTACCATCTGACAAAGTTGGCATGTAAATTATATCTGTTTGGCTCAGAGTTGTGTCACTGCTGGTTGAATTCAGGTTTGACATGTGTTATGCACCCACATTATCAGAATACATCATTGCCAATTAATAATTGAAACGCTGGAATATTTTTCCTTCAGCTTCTAGCATTTTCTTCTCTGACAATATTCAGAAAAATCCAGAGGCAAGTATCTGACTTATTCTGCCTGGGGAGTATTGTGTGGTCTGGAGCTAATCTACTTGATGACTGGAGTATTTGGAAATGGAGAGATCCCTCGCACCTGAATAATCAAGGTTTTTGGGCAATAATAAAGATCATGGTTGCAATTAATACAAAACATTGTGCCAGTTTTGGCAGTGGTCATCTTATAATGTTCGTGCAGTTACTTCATTTGAAATTACTGATGGTTATCATCTAGGAGAAATGTTAAGGTTTGTCATTTAAAAGGTACACAGCAAGCTTGTTAATGTAGTAAATATCAACAGGTTTCAAATTTATTCTCAGATCACAACCTGTTGTCACACTTTTGTTAACGCCCCTCAATTAGATCCAAGAGGAGTAAATCATCTGACCTAGTGTAACAAATCCTCTGCCCATCCCTTCTCTCTTTGACTTCTCTGACTTTTTCTCCTACTTCTGTCAGCCTTGCTGATTGCCTTGCACTGTGTACCTTAACCCTTCATCTAGTCTGATTTCTCCAAACAAATCCAAAATGAAGAACTTCTTGAAGATAAGGTATTATTAGAGACTTTGGCAGAAGAACTTCAGGGAAAGTATTCACCTGCCCAGTTCCTGCTTCCAAACCAGACAGCAAATGGAGTTGCAGGCTAGGTCACTACATTAAAACCCAAGACCCACTTTGAACTTGGCAAGGTTTATTGGGGAGTCTCTCCAAAATGTGCAACTTCCCCAGCCCAGGACAAAAACAAATAATAGATATTTGACAGCTGCTGTACAAAAGACCCACCAAACTCAATTTCTTTTTGGTGATTGAGAAAGTGTTTCCATGACCATTCTAATTTTTGAGTCCTCAGAGATGATGAGGAATGTTGAGATTTTGGAGAAGATTTGTAGCTTAGGTTGTGGATCAGGTTGTAAGTTGGCTCTCTGAGCTGGTAGATTTGCTCTCAGATATTTCGTCACCATGCTAGGTAACATCATCGGTGAGCTTCTGGTAAAGTGTGTTGGTGTTCTGTCCCTCTTGCTGTTTTTCTGTCTCGGTTTGGTGTTGTGAACGATATCATTTCCGGTTCTGTTTCTGAGAGGTTGGTAAATGGTGTCCAAATCGATATGTTTGTTAATGGAGTTCCAGTTTGAATGCTGGGCCTCTAGGAATTCCCATGTGTCTTTGTTTAGCCTGTCCCAGGATGGACGTATTGCACCAGTCGAACTGGTGTTCCTCCTTGTCTTAGTGCATGGATACTAGTGAGAGCTGATGTCTTTTGGTGGCTTGTTGACGCTCATGTATCCTGGTGGCTAGTTTCCTGCCTGTCCAATGTAATGTTTGTTACAGTCCTTGCAGGGTATTTTGCCGATAACATTCATTCTGCTGGTTGTTGGAACGTCATAGACAAAATACCCTGCAAAGACTGTAACAAACATTACACTGGACAGGCAGGAAACTAGCCACCAGGATACATGAGCATCAACGAGTCACCAAAAGACATCAGCTCTCACTAGTATCCATGCACACTGAAGAAGAGGGACATCAGTTTAACTGGGACAATACATCCATCCTGGGACAGGCTAAACAAAGACACATGGGAATTCCTAGAGGCCCAGCATTCAAACTGGAACTCCGTTAACAAACATATCGATTTGGACCCCATTTACTAGAACCGGAAATGATATAATCTACCACAACAAACAGAGACAGATAAATAGCAAGCAGGACAGACAACTAATGCTTCATCAGAGGCTCACTGATGATGTTACCTAGCATGGTGAGGAAATGTCTGAGAACAAATCTACCAGCTCAGCAACCTGATGATGAGGAACCTTGCCTACTGCCAGGAAAATATTGGACAGATGCTGAGGATAATTCCCCTGTTCTTCTTCAAAATAGAAGACATAATATCTCTTAGATCCAAGCCAAGGAAGCACTTTACTTCATCTCTGATGAAGAGTCATCTGGACTCAAAATGTTAGCTTGGTCTCTCTCCCTGGATGCCACCAGGCCTGCTGTGATCTCCAGCATTTGTTGTTTTCAGCTCATCTAACTCTCTGTGGCTCGCTAGAGGCAGATTTACTATATCAATTGACGCAAAATCAAACCAAGTTTGTAACTTTGGGATGTTAACCAGATATTGCACAGCAAAATCAATCACAACAGATGCTGTTGGATCATCCAACATAAAGCTTTCCTCTGGGACACTGGCCAAGGTTAGGAAAATCTGGAAATCAAATTAAGAAAAACTTATTGTTTTTAAAAATGTATGTGTAAATTCAAAATTGTGAATGACAGATCCAGATACTTAATGCATATTGTCAGCTGGGGCACACTTGATAGCACACTCACTCAGGTATCAGAGGGCTATTGTGGTACAGTGGAAGCACCCTTACCTCTAAGATAGGATGCCCAGGCTCAAGTCCCACCTGTTCCTGAGTTGTGTAATGATGTCTCTGAACAGGTTGATTAGAAAATATCTGCCCAGGAGTCAGAAGGCTTGGGTTTAAATCCCACTCTAGGACTGGAACACAAAGTTCAAGACTGATACTCTAGTCTAGTGCTAAGTGAGAAATGCACTGGTGGAGATGTGGTATTTCAGATGTGCTGTTCAATTGAAATCCCATCTGCTTCATTGGCTTGGACATAGAAATCCCATGTCTTTTATTTTGAAGAAAAACAGGGGAATTACCCTTAATGTCTGGCCAATTTTTGTCTATTAATCAATTTCACAACACACTGCTATTTGTGGAAGCTTGCACATTGTCTCCCGCAGTTCCTACGTTACAATAGTAAATGGGCACAGCAATGTCGAAGAAGAGTGTGGAATACTCAGTCAAAAGTTCTTCTATATGGTATATATATTTTTCTCATTGATGAATGATCAATAATTCCGGTCATTCTTCTACAGACTGGCAATTGCTGAAGTTTGAATATACCACCAACGTTGAAATCTCTGATCCAGAAGAAACATCTTAGAACTTCTGGACATTTATGGTTGCACAGAAAATAAGTTATAAATCTACAATCTGAGTCACAGGTCACACTGGTACATAAATGAAGACCCACACATGTAAAACACTTGGTATTGATCACCTCTGGGTCAGGGATAAGGGGGTCCCAATGCATGTACTCACTTAAGGAACATACAGCTGCTGCGATTTCAATAGTTGGGAACACGTAGCAATGAGATCAAGAAGACCATAGAGCCTTATGTATTTTACGAATTAATATACCTACCTTCTTGTAGCTTTAGCCTTCCTATAACTGGGTTTACTTATCAATAAAAATCTAGGCAGTAGATCTTTAAGAGCTCAACCACTTTCTGCTTCCCAGTCTTTCTGCTCATGTAAGAAAAACAGACTCATTCAGGGCTGTCGTTTGTTACACGGATCTGGGGCAAGGCTATTCCTTCCCACACCCAGGATATATCCCATACCGTGACTCAGCAGTGCCTCAGTTTTACTAACCCTACATGCCTCGGGTTAATATCCAAAGAAGCAGGGAGAGTTCTGGGAAGAGAAGAGGATGCAAGAAATTAAGGAGGGAAAGTGAGAAAGAAAGACATCAAATGCAGTATGGCTAAGGGAAACCTTTGACTGTCTTCACTTTAATCCGTCTGTCATTGGCTTGGTTGGTTGCACTCATCTCCAAGCACACATAACTCTGGATTCAAACACCACTCCAGGATCTGAATACAAACATCAAATCCAAACCTTCAGTACACTACACAGAGTATGCTTCAATGTGGGCAGTGCTGACTTTCGAAAAGGTGCTAACAGTGGCCTTATCTGCTTGTTCTGGTGGATGTAAACGATCCCATGTAATGATTGCAACGAAGAGTGTGGGAAAGATATCCCTGGTGTCCTGACCAATATTCATCCTTCAGTCAACATCACCAAAACAGATTAATTGATTGTGATCACATTGCTATTTGTTGGCATTTTTGTAATCATTCAAATGTACATTTCTATGACTTGGAGTCCAAGCTACCACACTTCAAAAGAAGACATTTCATATTAATGCAAACATTTGGAGATGTCCTGGGATCATTATAGGCACTATGTAAATACAAATTCTTTGTCCCGTATCTTTCCAAATAATCTACCTACCGACCACGCTCTTGACAGCTGCTATGTGGAGATTGTTCATGTTAAGAGAGACAACCTCAAATTCCTCTTAACATCGAGAAGTTGGCAATACCAGGTCCTGACTTACTGCATCATCTAGGAGAAAGTGGGGACTGCAGATGCTGGAGATATTGCATCATCTGTTTCCCACCTGAGGATGCTGCCAGTTGTACACTGAACTTAGCTTTAACACAAATAAGAAATCGATAACATATCCACAATCTCCTAAAATGTGCTCCTCAAGGTTATGGTTCTGTGCTGGGAGCTTGTGTACTGAAAAATCACCCTTTTGAGATGTGTAACAAATGAAAAGAATATATACTGGTTGCCAGACATGTGTGTTTTAATATCACAAGAGAACAATCTTGAGCAACGTTGAGTTTATCTGAATGATTTGTGTTATGTTGTGACACTTTCTACTTCAGTTCCACAGAATGCATCTTTTACTGCTCTGAGTATCAATTTATAAGCATTTAGTCACCTATTAGTCCAGGTAATCCAAGATGGAGGATGGGAAAAATTTCTGGCTGTAACAGGCTGCTTCTTTTTTGAGGTATTTTAGGTGTTGGAGGTGATTTCCTTGAATTCCAGGAACAGCAACTACTGTTTTATATGCTGGTGCAATTATTTTGGAACATTGGAGAAAAAAAAAAGTCAAAACAACAGCACTTTTAAAAGGGAGAAAGACAGACAAAGGCAGCAAGCACATGGTCTGTAAGGGAGCGAAAGAAAGAAACCCACACTGCTAACTGACACAGTAATGAATCTGTGCAGTTATTGCCTTTGCTGTTTGAATTCATGTTTTGCTGGACATCGGAGTGCGTTTAGGAAAACTTAAACAGCGAAATTCACAACTGATCTTGGAGGAACCTGTCTAGGAGAGGTCACAGCACAGAAACAGATAAGTAAATAGTTTTAAGTATAGCCTTGCTGTATATCCACATTAGGGAATAGAATGGATTCTTTCTTGATTATATGTTCTTATTGGGATCTGTCTCTTGATTAAATTTTAAAAATATAAGCCATAAGTATTAAGTTAGCCTGGAGCAGTGTTTAGTTGAGCAACAAGACAGTGCTATTTTCTGGGTCTGTAGATTGGAAGGAGCAAAATTACCTTTAGTAGAGTGATATGTTCATCTTGTGAGATGTGGGAGTTTCAGGACAGTTTAAGGGTTACTGAGGATTATATCTACAATAAATGTTGCTGGTTGCGAATCCTGTCAGAACAAATGGATCGGTTGGAGCGACAGTTAGAGGCAATGAGGAAATTACAAGAGCAAGGGGTGAGATGGATGGCAGTTATAGGAATGGAGAAAAGCCACAGATACAGTCAGGTAGATGGGTTAACTCCAGGAAAGGTACAAGTGGTAGGCGGGTAGTATAAGAGTCTTCTGTGGCTATCCCCATTTCAAACAAGTATGCTGTTTTGGAAAATGTAGGGAGAGATGGACTTTCAGGGGAATTTAGCACACACAGCCAAGTTTCTGTTATTGAGACTGGTTCTAATGTAATGAGGGTTACATCAGGTCCCAAGTGATGATTGTGTTAGGGGACTCTCTAGTCGGGGGCACAGGCAGACGTTTCTGGGACCAGCAGCGGAAAATTAGAATGGTGTGTTGCCTCCCTGGTGCCAGGATCAAGGACATCTCAGAGAGGGTGCAGAATGATCTCAAAGGGGAGAGGGACCAGGAAGAGATCATTGTAGTCATTGGTACCAATGACATAGGAAGGGAAAAGGATGAGATTCTGAAGGGAGAATATTGAAAGTTAGGCAGAAATTTAAAAAGGAGGTCCTCGAGAGTAGAAATATCTGGATTACTCCCAGTGCTACGAGCTACTGAGGGTAGGAATAGGAGGACAGAGCAGATGAATGCATGGCTGAAGAGCTGGTGTATGGGAGAAGGATTCACATTTTTGAATCATTGGAATCTCTTTTGGGGTAGAAGTGACCTGTACAAAAAGGATGAATTGCACCTGATTTGGAAGAGGACTAATATACTGGCAGGGAGCTTTGCTAAAGCTGCCTGGGCGGATTTAAACTAGTAAGGTGGTGGTGGTGGTGGTGGTGGTGGGAGTGGGGTGGGACACAGGGAGAAACTGAGGAAATAGATCAATCTGAGACTGGTACAGTTGAGAAAAGAAGGGAGTCAAACAGTCAGGGCAGGCAGGAACAAAGCAGAGAGCAAGTTAGGACTGATAAGTTAAACTGCCTTTATTTCGATGCAAGAGGCCTAAAAGGGAAGGCAGATGAACTCAGGGCATCGTTAGGAATATGGGACTGGGATATCATAGCAATGACAGAAATGTAGCTCAGGGATGGACAGGTCTGGCAGCTTAATGTTCCAGGATACAAATAGTGTAGGAAGGATAGAAAGGGAGGCAAGAGAGGAGGGGGGAGTGGTGTTTTTGTTAAGGGATAGCATTACAGCTGTGCTGAGGGAAGATATTCCCAGAAATACATTCAGGGAAGTTATTTGGATGGATCTGAGAAATAAGAAAGGGATGATCACCTCTTTGGGATTGTATTATAGACACCCTAATAGTCAGAGAGAAATTGAGAAACAAATTTGTAAGGAGATCTCAGTTATCTGTAAGAACAATAGGGTGGTTATGGTAGGGTGTGTTAACTTTCCAAACATAGACTGGGACTGGCATAGTGTTAAGGGTTTAGATAAAGAGGAATTTGTTAAGAGTGTACAGAAAAGGTTCTAAGTCAGTATGTAATGTACCTACTAGAGAAGGTACAAAACTTGACCTATTCTTGGGAAATAAAGCAGGGCAGGTGACTGAGGTGTGAGTGGGGTTGCACTTTGGGGCCAGCGACCATAATTCTATTAGTTTCAAAATAGTGATGGAAAAGGATAGACCAGATCTAACAGTTGAAGTTCTAAATTGGAGGAAGACTAATTTTAACAATATTAGGCAAGAACTTTCAAAAACTGATTGGGGGCAAATGTTCGCATGTAAAGGGACGACTGGAAAACAGGAAGCCTTCAGAAATTAGATGAGAGCCCAGAGACAGTATATTCCTGTTAGGGTGAAAGGAAAGACTGGTAGGTGTAGGGAATTCTGGATGACTTAGAGAAAGTGAGGGTTTGGTTAAGAAAAAGAAGGAAGCATATATCAGGTATAGACAAAGAGAGATCGAGTAATCCTTAGAAGAGTATAAAGGCAGTAGGAGTATACTTAAGAGGGAAATCACGAGGGCGAAAAGGGAATATGAGATAGCTTTGGCATACAGAGTTAAGGAGAATCCAAAAGGTTTTTACAAATACATTAAGGACAAATACATTAAGGAGCAAATAGGGCCCCTCAAAGATCAGCAAGGCAGCCTTTGGGTGGAGCTGCAGGAGATGGGGGAAACATTAAATGAGTATTTTGCATCAGTGTTTACTGTGAAGAAAGGCATAGAAGATATAGAATGTGGGGAAATAGACAGTGACATCTTGAAAAATGTCCATATTACAGAGGAGGAAGTGTTGGATGTCTTGAAACACACAAAGGTGGATAATTCTCCAGGACCTGATCAGGTGTACACTAGAAGCTAGGGAAGTGATTGCTGTGCCCCTTGCTGAGATATTTGTATCATCGATAGTCACAGGTGAGGTGCCAGAAGACTGGAGGTTGGCTAATGTGCTACCATTATTTAAGAAAGGTGGTAAGGACAAGCCAGGGAACTATAAACCACTGAGCCTGACATCAGTGGTGGGCAAATTGTTGGAGGGAATCCTGAGGGACAGGATTTACACGTATTTGTAAAGGCAAGGATTGATTAGGAATAGTCAACATGGCTTTTTGTGTGAGAAATCATGTCTCGCGAACTTGATTGAGATTTTTGAAAAAGTAACAAAGAAGACTGATGAGGGCAGAGCAGTGGACGTGATTTGACAAGGCATTTGACAAGGTTCCCCATGGCAGACTGATTAGCAAGTTTGGATTTCATGGAACACAGGGAGAACTGGCCATTGGATACAGAACTGACTCGAAGGAAGAAGTCAGAGGGTGGTGGAGGGTTGTTTTTCAGACTGGAGACCTGTGACCAGCGGAGTGCCATAAAGCTCGGTTCTGGGTCCATTACTTTTTGTCATTTATGTAAATGAATTGGATATGAACATAGGAGGTATACATAAAATGTTTGCAGATGACACCAAAATTGGAGGTGTCGTGGACAGCGAAGAAGGTTACCTCAGATTACAACAGCATTTTGATCAGATGGGCCAATGGGCTGAGAAATGCAGATGGAGTTTAATTTAGATAAATGTGAGGTGCTGCATTTTGGGAAAGCAAATCTTAGCAGGACGTATACACTTAATGGTAAGGTCCTAGGGAGTGTTGCTGAACAAAGAGTCTTTGGAGCGCAGGTTCATTGCTCCTTGAAAGTGGAGTTGCAGGTAGATAGGGCAGTGAAGAAGGCGTTTGGTATGCTTTCTTTTGTTGGTCAGAGCATTGTGTACAGGAGTTGGAAGGTCATGTTGTGGCTGTCCAGGACATTGGTTAGGCCACTGTTGGAATATTGCATGCAATTCTGGTCTTCTTCCTATCGGAGGGATGTTGTTGAACTTGAAAGGGTTCATAAAAGATTTACAAGGATTTTGCCAGGGTTGGAGGAGTTGAGCTATAGGGAGAGACTGAACAGGCTGAGGCTGTTTTCCCTGGAGCGTCGAAGGCTGAGGGGTGACCTCATAGAGGTTTATAAAATCATAAAGGGCATGGATAGGATAAATAGACAAAGTCTCTTCCCTGTGGTGAGGGAGTACAGAACTAGAGGGCACAGATTTAGGGAGAATGGGGAAAGATATAAAAAGGACCTAAAGGGCAACCTTTTCACACAGAGGGTGATGCATGCATGGAATGAGCTGCCAGTGGTGGAGGCTGGTACAATTGCAACATTTAAAAGGCATCTGGATGGGTATATGAATAGGAAGGGTTTGGAGGGACATGGGCCAAGTGCTGGAAAATGGGACTAGATTAAGTTAGGATATCTGGTCAGCATGGATGAGTTGGACTGAAGAGTCTGTTCCCATGCTATACATCTCAATGACTCTTTGACTCTTTCATTTTGTGATCATCAGGACAATTCACAAGAAATACAAGTGTAAAGGGAAAACATTCTTTATTACTGTGCAAGAAGAGACTGTAGATTGGTTAGCAAGTAGACTCTAATTGGTAGAAGGGTTGTATTGGAGAATGCATCAGTTAGATGATGATTGACAGTTAACTGTCAAACATTTTGTTTAAATTTACACCAGGTAGTTTGACTCTGATGATTGGCCTGCGAAATGAACCAGAATGGTTGCCACTTGTGGGGTTGAGTTCAAACAGGCATGATGTGCGTACATGTTCCTTCTGCCTGCAAAGAAGAAAGCCCTGTATACAAGTATATTTTGCTTCGAGTACGCAAAAGTGTGTGCCTAGGCATGGTGGGACTTGATGTGAGTTCAGATATCAGTTTTGGATAATCTCAAACCTACTAAAATGGAAGGATGGCCAGGAGTATAATGGAACCATCAAACTAGATCAACGCACCAATGCCCCAAAACAATTTACTTCTAGAGGACTTGAGATTTCTTAAGGGTTACTTCTTGATTTTCTGTGGCTTCTTTATGGTCTAATCAGTTCCTTCATGCATGATGCAGTCACCTGGTAATAAAACCATCTGTGTTTATGTTTATATGTGGGGGATGTGGGTTCTCACAAAAGCAGAGTTAGAAGGATTCCTCAATATTGTCAATCGTCATCACTGTTCTATTAAACATAATGCCAGGACACACACAGGGGAAGCATTAATTTCCTAGAAGCATGATATTTAAATTTGTCCAGTACAACAGACACAAGTTAGCAATTAAAAACAATAACTGACACTCTGATATACAGTAAGTCAGCATTCCAAACATGTTTCTCACAGATGAGTGGCAGATAAACCATTGCATATTTGTTTCTGTCATGGCCGCTTCATCTTAAATAATTCAATTTAATATGTAGCACACTTTAAGATGTAATCTTGTGTTATATTAAATAATACAAGTGATGTAATGTTCATTACAATAACACCCTCCATTACATTTCCTTTGCATATAGTAACATATATACTCGAGTAACATTCAAAGTTTTTTGACTAAATTTTAAGGTTAAATTTATGGGGCCGACTATTACATGGATAATACTTTTGAATAGATGGAAATTCATGCCTGTCAAAATTCATATCATATCATTAGCAGATACCTAATTGGTCTCGAAACAAATAAAAAGAGAAAAAAAAAAGAATTATGGTAATTCTGAAGACCCAGAGCAGAGTAGCATGACCGGCAGACTGACCTGTAAATGTTGACCTATGTTGTGTGAAGAACTAGGGTCAGCTTTGACACGAGATATATGGAAACTTCCAGATGTTTTGGCCAGAAATATGGGGTTGACTTTTACATAAGATTGACTATTACTTGAGTATATACGGTAGCTCCTAAACACTTGCAATTTTAACATAGAGCACATGAATTTGTTTTAAAAAACTCATTGCCCTTTGTAGCTCTCTGTCCCCTTTGCAGCATCTCACTTCCCTTTCCAGACACTTTCCCCCCCCCTCTGTAGATGCTTCTGTAGACAAATAGAAGAAAGTAATATTGGGATGCTTCAGGTTTGATTTTTTTTAAAAGGAATAGCAAAATTAACCACAGTGAGAGGAATTGGCAGCAGAAATGATATTGACTTACAAGATTTAATGTCAGAGATGACCCAACCAAAACAGAATTGGATTTCTTGGAGAAAACAAGTCCTTAAAATACAGAATTGCTTCAAAACTAATTGTTAATTTTCAAGCTGAACAAGCAAATCATGATTGTATTCAATAGGTCCTCGCGCAGATAACATTATAAATCAACAAAACATACAAAGTCCAGCAACTAATGAAGAAGTTCTGACAGTTTTTGACCATTTTTAATTCTGATTAAATCTGAAAACAAATAAAATTTTTCAATGTGCAACATTTAACGAGAGAGTTCATCATACAAGGGAATCTGTAAATAATTACATTGGTGACCTCTATGGATTAGAGGAAAATGTGACAATGGGTGTTGAAAAGCAGAATTCCTAACCACCTTTTAAAAAAATATTGTTTAGGGGACGTGGGGTTCTTTGGCTGGACCAGTAATTACTGCCCACCCCGAATTGCCATTAAATTATTGGAATTATTGATGACTCACAGAGTCATAGAGTCATTGAGTCATACAGCACAGAAGCAGACCCTTCTGTACAACTAGTTTGCACTGACCAAACCTTTCCGTGTAACACAGTCCTTGTCAAGTTTATTATTAGTTCAAAGCAGATTTAAAATTGGATAAAGCTATTCATGTTAACCCAGGAAATTCATTGAAAAATCCTGCAAGGAGAAGGACAAACTTACCACAAGAGAATCCATCGATTTTAGAAGGTATACCCCGTAACAAACCACAAAGACAAGCCAAACAGTTGCTACTAAGAGTCAGTGTTGTGAATAGCAAAGCCTCACAGGCAGAAGAAATGTCCAACTATGACAAAAGATGCTACATCAATTAAACTATTTTATATAAAGATATCCAGCTGCAAGACACAGTTTTAGAGCAGCAAAGATGATGTGTGGGTTTACACACATGAAGAACTCAATAGAGTAGAGCATCACCATAAGAACATGAGAACATGATTAGGCCACTCAGCCCATTGAACCAATCCCACCATTCACTATGATCACTGCTAATCAAATGCTTCAATGCCTTTCCCTCATCTCATCTGCATAACTGAATGCCACTGGTACATGATGTACTGTAAAGATTCACCAAAGATGCTTCCACTCTTCCAAACCCATGACTACTTCCATCTAGAAGGACAAGGGTAGCAGATACATGGGAACACCACCACCTGCAAGTGCCCCTCCAAGCCACTTATCATCCTGACTTGGAAATATATCACCCTTCCTTCACTGTCACTGGGTCAACGCTTGCAATTCCCTCTCTAAGTGCACTGTGGGTCTACCTACAGCATGTGGACGGCAACAATTCAAAAAGGCAGCTCATCACCACCTTCTCAAGGGCAACTAGGGACAGGCAATAAATACTGATCAAGCCAGCGACACATGTCCCACACGTGAATTTAAAAATCAGCAAGCTATCAATCTCACCCTTAAGCATATTCAAAGACCATGCTTCTATGGTACAGAGTTCCAAAGATTCATGGCCCACAGAGTAAAATTTCAGAATTAATCAACATTCCCTTATTTTTTAAACTTATACCAACTGGTTCTAGACTCGCAGTCATGGAAAAGATCATATCTGCAGTGACGCTGTTTATCCCTTTAACTATTTTGTAGTTTTAGTCAAATCACTTTAGTATTCGAAATTTGGGATACTACAAGCCCAGTTTGCCCAATCTATGTTCTGAAGACAGTCCCACCATCCTGAGAACAAGTCTGGTGACCCTTCGTTACATTTGGTCTCTAGCAATAATATGTTTGCTGAGAGAAGAACATCAAAACTCACAGAGTACTCCAGGTGTATTTTAACCAAGCTCTTATACAATTAAAGCAAGACTTCACTAGTTTTGGACCGAAATCCTCTTGAAACAAAGGCTTACATGTGACCAGGCTTCCAAATAGCTGGTTACAAATGCATATTAGTCTTCAATCACTTATTAATAAGGGCACTCAGATCTGAAATGGCCTTACTACAAATATCTTATATTTTTCATTTCAAAAATATACTTCATTGATAAAAATATCTTTATGTACATACATAGTCACTAAAGCAGAAGAAAACCCAAGGCATCTCTTACTTGTACAAGACTATATTTACATACATTTGAGGCACCAGAAGGGTGAGATACCTTAACTTTGGCAGAAAGACCTTAAATGGTGGTCTTTCCCCAGTGTGTTTTGGCGGCAGCTAAGCCAAGCTTGCATCCCTCAGCAAGTGGTTCTGGACCTTGGAATGTGCCAGTCTGCAACATCCGGTCAGGGTCAAACCTTGTTCTGGAAGACAACAAGTTTCGGGCAGACCAAAGAGCATTTTCACTGAGTTGATTATCCTCCAGGTGTTGCCGATGTTTGTTTTGCTGTGTGGTTCTTTTACCCTGGACAACTTTACACTCAAATCTCAGTGAGGGGTTACTCCTGTCCACTTTAAAGCACCATTTCAGCTGGCACGATTGTAATCAGTTTCTTTCTGGCAGGGTTCTGCATTCACTCGATGCTATTTTCTTTAGTTAATATCTCTTCTTAATAACCTTGAGCAACCTGCTTCCCCAGCTCATTTATTATTTAAAGTGTGTTCCTTGAACTCATCTCTTCAACAGCCTCCTAGTTCTGCAGCTTTTCTCTTACTGAAGTTTAAGCCACTCAGGACTTCCTTTCATCCCAGACTGTTTTAGAAGCTGCAGCAGTAGATCTTTTCTCCCTGACTGAAACCTATATACAGCTTCTGGATGTTTGTCTTTGTGATGGGGTACACCCATCAACAGGTGACAGCAGGCTGTTTTTTTCACATTAAGTCCATTTCCCATACTGCACTGGACTGTTTTGGTTCAAAGGTTTAACCACTTCATTAAAATGCATGTAAACAAACAAAATCACAGCTACCGCTTTACCACTCTCAGACCTCAAAACTAAAACAAATCTTCCCTTTAAAGGTTGGCACGGTGGCTCAGTGGTTAGCACTACTGCCTCACAGCGCCAGGGACCCAGATTTGATTCCACCTTAGCTCACTGTCTGTGCGGAGGTTGCATGTTTCCCTGTGTCCATGTGGGTTTCCTCCGGGTGCTCCGGTTTCCTCTCACAATCCAAAGATATGCAGGTTAGGTGGATGGGCCATGCTAAATTGTCCATTGTGTCCCGGAATGTGGAGGTTAGGTGAATTGGCCATTCTAAATTGCCCATTGTGTCCAAGGATATGGAGGTTAGTGGATTGGCCATGCTAAATTGTCCATTGTGTCCAGGGATTTGGAGGTTAGGCAGTTTGTCTGTAGTAAAAACCCCTTGTGGAGTTATGGGGTTGAGGTCAGTCTGGGTGGGATGCTCTTTGGAGAGCTAATATGGGCCGAATGGTCTCTTTCTGCACTATAGGGATTCTATGATGCTTGTTAAAACACAAATTACACATCAAACTTCGAGTTAAATATTGTTGCTCCACTTTAGAACCCACGTTTCTAAATAATAATAGTAAATCATGAATTTTCATCATTCCTCCAACCGGTCAAAGCACAACCAATCAATTTCATTGGGCTTCCTAGCCTCATGGTGGAACTCACCCAGACGAATGAATTTGTTGAGGTTATCTATGTTGGCAGAAGAGAACTGATTCACACTGTCAACAGGATGAAAGTTGAAAATTTTGAAGGAGTTGTAGAAATGTTTTCTACCCCAAATCTTCACTGAAAGCAGATCAAAAGTCAAAAATCAACAAACGTTTCCAGGAGAAGCAAATACAGAGAACGAGAATGCACAGTACAACTCATTTGAGATAATTTACACAGTTTTAGTGAGGTTATTCAGACAGCAACATAGCCTTCTGTGAATTTGATCCAGCAAGAAAGTTAAATCTGCTGTATGATGAGACATTTTTAAGAGCAATACTTCAATTCTTCATCTTCCAAAGGAGAATTAGGAGATAAGTAAGATAATCCTACACGAGCTGAAGTCCACCAGTAATATGACAGAGAATTTAAAAATGTCTGGTTCATCAGTAAGACAATCTACTCAACTAGTTGAAGCAAAGAGCTTATGTACTTTAACACAAATATATCAGCAGATATAAAGTAAAGATTTGAGTGCACTGGAGATGAGCTGTGTGTAACTCCATGGAAACCAGCCCAACGTCCATTTTCAGGATAATCTGTGAAACCTCCAGGCCACCAGAATTTATGAAGACAGAGACTTGGTGAGGAGGTGGTTTAGTCACAAATGTAAAGGCTAGTTTATACCTGAATATATAAAGGTTATATGTGGAGAATAATACTTGGGCAGAGATGGGTCTGTTTCCGTGCTGTACATCTCTATGACTCTATGAGATGTATAAGACAATGATGCTGAAAGAGTTAATGTTGAAATTGCTCAAATAAAAGCAAAGTAATTCTGGTGCAGCCTGTCAGACTCAATATTGAGTTCCACAAATTCTCAGCATGACCTTTATCCTCCATGTTTCTTAGATTCTACCATCTCCACACCCAGCCATGACTTGTTTGTTGCCTGGCGACTTTTCTCTCATCAGAATGTACCCATTTGCTCCTTTTCTTACAATCACTTACACCCGCTTTACATCTCTATCTCTCCTGTACCAACATGAGCAGTTCTTTCGCTCTGGGCAGTCTCATATTCTGTTCCTCTCGCTAACTATCAATAGCATAAAACTCACCATTTCCCAGCTCCTTTCAGTCCTGAAGATGTCACGTCAGACACAAAATATTATCTGTTTCTTTCTCCACAGATGCCTCCAGACCTACTAAGTTTCTCCAACACTTAGCTTTCATCTTAATGCTGCATTTAGCTCCACCCAGTCTGATGATGTCACATAATCTTTGGGTGGACAAAAAAACAGTCCAATATGAGAGCACATTGGAGACACGGGATGTAAGTCGATGTAATTTTTAAAAAGTTTATATATTCATTCATAGGATGTGAGCACACTGGCTGGGCCAGCATTTATTGTCCACCCCTGATTATCCAGAAGGCAGTTAAGAGTCAACCACATTGCTGTGGGTCTGGTGTCATATGTAGGCCACCAGGTAAAGATGCCAGTTTCCCTTCCAAAAGGACATTAGTGAACCAGATGAGTTTTTCCTGACAATTAGCAACGGTTTAATGGTCATCATTAGGCTCTTAATTTTCAGATTTTTATTGAATTTAAAATTCCACCATCTGCCATGGCAGGATTCAAACTCGGGTCCCCAGAACATTACCTGGATCTCTGGATTAACAATCCAGTGATAATACCAATAGGCTATTGTCTCCGCATGATGCTATTATACCTCGTCAATTATAACTCATACCCATTACGACGCATTTAGCCAAATCTTGTTGCACAAGTCTTTTTGTTAAGACTGAATAGTTGTTTATCCTCTACGGTATTAATAAGGCAAATCTTTAAAGTCAGCTCCTGAAGGAGAATTGGTGGCAGCGCGCTACCCCAATCATAAACCGTCAGGTACTTTGGAATGCAACATATGATAGTAAGAAGGGAAAAATCTGCCAACGCTCCTGCTTCTGATTGCAATCCTATAACAGGTTCCTTGCCTTATCTTGAGGATGGTGGGCGTGTGGAAAGTTTTCGAAAATAGAGGCTCTGACCGTGAAACTTGAGCCTGATCCCATTCTCTTTCAGACCATGCATGTTGACGCTCAGCACCTCAGACCCATGAAGAAGGGCCAAGTGGGCAGGGTACTGAAGGAGAACTTGAATCTTGGGATCAGAAAATTATGTGTTTGAGTCCTGTTTGTTTGAATTTTATATATGGAGTGGTACCGTAATGGTAACCTCACAGGACGAGTAATCCAGAACCCCTCGGTTAATGTCCTGGGAACATTAATTTGAATCTCACCATGGTGAAAATTGAATTCAATAAAAATTTGGAATTAAAAAACAGCAATCATCATTAAAAACTCATCTGGTTCACTAACGCCCTTAAAGGAAGGAAATTGCCTTGGTTAATGGCATCATATCCACAGACTTTTAACTGTGCAATTAAGGATGGACAATAATAATTGGCCAAGAATAAATCAAACAAAAATGCAGCTGCTAATTTGCTCACAGCAAAACCCCACAAACAAAAATACAATAAATGACAAGATTAACTATTAATTCAGGGATAATTGTTGGAAGAACACTGAAGAGAACTCCCTTGTTTGGCTTCAAGTAACATCACACAATCTTTTTCATTCTATAAGATTAGAACCACAGACAGAAAAAGAGAGTGCATTTAAAATATACCGTCCAACTTTAAAAAAAAGGTAAAAGAATTGAGAATTCCAACAGAAAAGCACTTACTAGACATGCACCAACCTGATGTAAGAGCACACAAAAGGAGGTTTTAAAATTACATGGAAGTTTATGTTCTGCTACAGTCCCTGCAACCTTGCGTTTCAATCCTTAATACAATGTTGTTTATCTGCTTTGACTCCACAGTATTACATCTCAATTTTTAAAATTCCCCATGGTCAAATGTATACATTTAAAAAAATAAAATTAACATGAGAAATTCGTCAAGTTTACAAGGTTTTACATTGTGAATAGTAGGCTGAGCAGTACACTAACTGTGTGGTAAAATGTTTAAACAAGGCTTAGAATAAATACATCCTGTACACTCAGTCGCATTAGTAGGCAGTTATATCACCTAAGATGGTGCCAAAAATGCTATCTTTATAACTTTCACCTGATTTCCTTTGCCTTAGCACTAGTCAAGCAGCAGGAACAACTTTCTGGTCAGGTTGAATTCAGTGTAAAGCTGCCTCTTCTCAAAGCAAACACCAATTTGCAAAAAGAGTGCTCTTACCTCGATACAAATATTTTCCTCCCACTCCCAATCCTGCTGGTGACTTTACCCACATAGCTGCGAAGTCAATGTCAAACTATGCATAAATATTTTGAACACTGATATTTCTGAGAGTTGTATCTGCTAATTCTCACAGTTTCTCTCTCCTCCAAGACCATGTAACAGAGGGCAGGAAGGCAGTTGGTTCAAATATCGAGCAGCACCACTAGGGGGAGCAGAAAGGGGTTGGTGAGGAAAACATAAATCACTGATTAGGTCCTACCAATTCTGAATGTTTTATAAGAAATTATAGCCATTTTAAATGGAATTTTCATGACCCTAGAATATTAGAGATCTATACCATTCTTTTCACATCTCAGCCAATTCAATAACTTTTAAAGTTGTCAAATTGTGGCGATTATACCCATGATTTTCCAAATAAATCTTGGCAAACTTCAATGCTGGAAACATATTTCTAAAATTCACCCTCCTGTCCTTTTGTGATTGTCCTAAGTAGAAAGGCAAATATTGAACAATCAGTATCTTATAATGGAACAGATGAGAGAACTACTATGGTGACAGTTACATATAAAAAAGGTCCATGTTCAGATTTGCAAATGGAAAACATTAAATTTGATTTATTTTCAAAGAAATCAAGATGACAATGAGTGTTTTTAAATTTTATGTTAGAATAGTGGATATCTATTAAGAACCAATTGTGCACAGTGTAGAACAATGTTTTCTTACCCACACTTTATTGAGCAATTAAGATTGAAGTACTCCATTAAACCCCATTGTAACGGGGATTGATTATTATTACACAAAAGAGGAATCAAGGAATGATACATATTCCTGCTGAAGCTCTGGAAGTGATCCAGCATAGAAGTACCATAATTTCTTCAAACTCCCATCTAGATTTATGTTTTATCAACCCTGTTCCAATATATCATCACATACCTCGGAGGTAAGTCATAGTTGAAACTAGACCTTCTGGCTGAGAGGTAGAGATACTACCACTGTGCCAAAACAACCCTTCAATTGCCAGTCTATGCTGAATTAACACAGTTAGGGTTACTGAAGTTGGCCTGAGTATTCCTTTCTGTGCGTGGTATAGGAAAGTTCAGCTGGGGTGGTTAGCCTTAATTGCTATCTTGTGCAGTGGCAGTTTCCCTACCTCTAGCCCAGAAAGTCTGGACTCAAGACCCACCTTTGCTGGAAAAGTGTCATAACATGTCAGATCAGGTTGATTCAAAATACAATTATGGCTGGTTTCTCTAGAATTGTGGTTTAGCAGATCAGCTCTTGATGTGTCTCTCCTGCTCTTTCAGGAGGAGAGATGAAAACTTGAAAGCGGGGAACAAAATATGGGAAAATATTGGTAAAACAATTAGGCAGTTGGTGTGTTGGTAATGCCAGTGAAAAAGAAACAGTAAGATTTCTGTTTTCGGTCAAACAATCTCCATTGAAAGATCTTACATAGAATAATGATATTGGCACGGTATATAGGAGACTGTTCAGCCCACCATGCCCATGCCAGCTATCTGCAAGGTCGACTCCAGCAGCCACACATTAGCATGGAGCTTTCCTTCTCTCATAATTATCTCATCCTCTGTCAGAAGCCACAATCAATCCTGTCCCCACCTCCACATTTCTGGACAGTGCATTCCATAAATCAGAAGATCATTGTGATGTGGGGGGGTGGGAGATGTTAACTTGCTTCAGCTGTTTTTAAACACACTCGTTTTTACATGTCTCATTGAAACAATCCTTTGATTCTATTCCTAAATTTGTCCTATCCTTACAACATCTCCTTTCTGCTCTTGATTTGCTAGGTTCTAGACCTTATACTTGGCAAGTAACTTTCATACTAAACAAGTGACAGGCAATGATTATTTCCAACAACAGAAAATCCAACCATAGCCACTGAACATTCAATGGGTTTATCATTACTGAATCCCCCCAAAACCAACATCCTGACATTTACCATGGACTAGAAACTGAACTGGACTAGCCATTTGAATACAATGGCTACAAGAGCAGTTCAGAGGTTAGGAATCTAACTCGCCTTCCCAATGCCTATCCATCATCTTCGAGGAACTTCAGCTGTGTGATGGAGTACTTGCCGGGGGCAGCACTAACAATGCTCAAAAAGAGACAAGACTTTCTACAAGTAGACTCATAATCAACATATGCCTCATGTACAAATGTGAGGGGAAAGTTCTTACCTTAACAGTAACAGCGCAACAAAGACAGACAAGGAATTTGCAAACAGTATGCATTGGGTAGAAGATATTTGTGAGAGACTAATGTCTCCAGGTGAGAAAATTAAGTCCCCAGGTGAGATACTGAGGTATCTAGGTGAGAAACAGAGGTCCCCAGATAAGATACTGAGGTCCCCAGGTGAGAAACAGAGGTCTCCAGGTGAGATATTGAACTCCAGATGAGAAGGTGCATTCCCAGTTGAGATATTGAACCCTAAGTGACATAGAGGTCTCCAGGTGAGAAGATGCAGTTCCAGGTGAGATCTTGAACTCCAGGTGAGATACGGAACTCCAGGTGCGAAGGTGAGGTCCCTATGTGAGATACTGAAGTCTCCAGGTGAGAAGGCGCGGTCCAGGTGCGCGCCCCTCCCTTCCTTACATCTCTCGGTGCACGAGCCCCAGGCGAGGATGCCGCGTGACGTGCGCGCTCCAATTGTGACACACGCGCGCGCGTTGAAAAGCACCAGGACAACAGATGGGCAGGGGAGGGGGGTCAAAGCGGCCATGTGTGGCTGGAAGGCTGTCATGATCTCATTCTGCTTCATATCCCTCTATGTTGTCACTTGTATGATGTTTCCAGGTAGGTGACCAGATCCAATTTGCCTTTTCTAGTTTTTTTGTGAAATTGCGTTTTGATGGAGGCACACAGATCATAAACCCGAATATTTAAGTTGAAAGGTAAACCCTCACCATGTTTGACAAGATTAATTTTAGAGCAGATCCCCGATTTCTGAGAAGCCCCTGGTAACCGTGAGGGTTTATCCATTCAATATGCAGGTACTATTTTAATGATTCATTTAGACCACAAAAAAAACTTAAGCATTTTGGCTGCTTAGCTACTATGAATTATCAGGTCACCCACTTAATTCCTTATCTGTTGACATTCTTGTTTCTACTTTCCTTGACCCTTTTTCCCAAGTCAAACTCCTCTACTGGTTTCTTCAATTGCTAAAGTTCTCTCTCAGACCTCCATTTCTACTTCTATATTAGACATCTTTATCAAGAACTGTGCCTTAAAAGCCTAAATCCACTGGACTTGGGGAAGCAGAGACCAGACTTTGGGCAGTGCTGAGTTCTTGAAGTGTTGCAGTGCTGCAGAAGATCAATGAGAGAGATAAAGTCGAAGTGCTCACCAAATGGTCCATGGTGTGGAATAGGATTTGTAGTGAGCTTTGGATAAGTTGAGGTTTATTAAAGGTGAGAATGGGAAGCCTTCCGGGACAAAATTGGAAAGATCAAGCCTGGATGTGACAATAGCCCGAATCAAATTTTTGGCAGCAGTTGGAGTGAAGCAGGAGCAGAGATGAGCCATGTTGTTATCAAGGTGGAAGTAGACATTGAAGAAATGGATGGACAGTTATTCAGTTGAGTGGTGCCATGTTCAAAATGCTTTGTTGTAAATGTAAGGAAGCTCAGCAGCCAATTTGCACACTGCAAGATCCCATAAACAGCCAATAACACAATGACTGGATAATGTGCTTTTGTGATATAAGTTCACCCATAGATTTTGGCCAGGAAATAGGGGAGGACTTTCCTCCTCCTCTTCAGACCAAAGAACAAAGAAGAGGTCCTTCCTTCAGCCCTCCAAGACTGTGCTGATCCAGATCCTCTATCTAAACCTGTCGCCTATTTTCTAAGGATCTGTATCCCTGTGCACCGTGCCCTTTTATGTGTCCGTCCAGACACATCTTAAATGATGGTGTTCTGCCCGCCTCTACTATCTCCGCTGGCAACGTGTTCCAAGCATCCACCACCCTCTTTGTAAAGAACTTTCCATGCATACCTCCCTTAAACTTTTCCCCTCTAACCTTGAATGCCTAGTAACTCAGTCCCCTGAGAAAAAGCTCCTTGCTATCCACCCTGTCTATGCCTCTCATGATTTTGTTGACCTCAGTCAGGTCCCTCTCTTCATAGCTAGCACCCCCCATATGAGGCAACACACTAGTGAACCTTATCTGTGCCGTCTCCACAGCATCCCCACCCTTTTAACAATGTGGCGACTAGATCTGTGCGCAGTATTCCAAATATAGCCGAATCAAACTCTTATACAACTGTAACATGACCTGCCAATTCTTGTACTCAATACCCCGTCAAATGAAGGAAAGCATGCTATATGCCTTCTTGATCACTCTATTGACCTGCGTTGCCACCTTCAGGGTACAATGGACCTGAACACCCAGATCTCTCTGTACATTAATTTTCCACAGGACTTTTCCATTTACCGTATAATTCACTCTTGAATTGGACCTTCCAAAATGCATCATCTCACATTTGTCCAGATAGAATGCCACCTGCCATTTCTCCACCCAACTCTATAATCTATCTATATTCTCCTGTATTCTTTGACAGTCCCCTTCACTATCTGCTACTCCACCAATCTTAGTGTCATCTGCAAACTTGCTAATCAGAACCACTTATACCTTCCTCCAGATCATTTACATATATCACAAACAACAGTGGTCCCAGCACGGATCCCTGTGGAACACCACTGGTCACAGTTCTCCATTTTGAGAAACTGTCTTCCACTACTACTCTGTGTCCTGTTGTCCAGCCAGTTCTTTCTCCATCTAGCTAGCACAGCCTGGACCCCCGTGACTTCACTTTCTCCATCAACCTACCATGGGTAACCTTATCAAATGCCTTACTGAAGTCCATGAATATGACATCTATTGCCTTCCCTCATCAATCAACTTTATTATTTTTTCAAAGAATTTTATTAAATTAGTAAGGCATGACCTTCCCTGCACAAAACAATGTTGTTTATCACTGACAAGCCCATTTTCTTCCAAATGAGAATAGATCCTATCCCTCAGTATCTTCTCCAGCAGCTTCCCTATCACTGACATCAGGCTTACTGGTCTATAATTACCTGGATTATCTCTGCTACCCTTCTTAAACAAAGGGACAACATTAGCAATTCTCCAGTCCTTCAGGATCTCACCCGTGTTCAAGGATGCTGCAAAGGTATCTGGTAAGGCCCCAGCTATTTCTTCTCTCGCTTCCCTCAGTAATCTAGGATAGATCCCATTCAGTACTGGGGATTTGTCCACCTTAATGCCTTTTAGTATTAAGCTTTAGCTTGTAACATAGGATGTTTTATATCTAGTTTTGTACACTGGACCTCAGTTTAACATCTCATCTGAAAGGCATCATCTCTGGCAGTGCAGCACTCCTTCAGAGTGCCAATCTCAGTTTTGTGCTTAAGTTTCCAGAATGGGAATTGAAAATACATTCTTCTAGTTTAGAAGGAGGAATTTGACCAATACAAGCCATTTAATCTTACAAGGCATAAAGGTGAATCCTGCCCTAAGAGACTCTAATTATATAGGGTGTGTTCTAAGGAGTCTTGTGGCACAATGCCAGTGTCCCTACTCTGGACTAGGTAGCCTGGGTTCAAGTCCCACCTGCTTTAGAGGTGCACAATGACATCTCTAAGCAGATCGATGATAAACTGGCTACAGGATGTGTTATGTTAACAAGGGCTGTTGTGATGCATTGGCACTATCCCTACTTCTGGACCAATAGGTCTAGTTTGAGTCTCACCTGTTACAGAGGTGTCAAAACATGTTCAAACAGTCAATGAAGAAAAATGTTACCGAAACTGGCATGGGAAAGTGCAGATATAAGGGGCCTCATGCTATTTAAGTGGTTTGCTTGCTTTTTCATTTGAAACCTTCAACTTAAATGTTCCAATCTCAGTATTAGGTGTTCATCTTATTCAAAAGGCTCTCTTTGATCATTAATTTGCAATCTGTAAAGCCAATAATTTTAGCAATTTCATCCAGTAATTATTGTGCACTAACTATTGCAGATTAAAAATGTTGAATATCAAGTTGAATAATGAGATTTTGCTGTGAAATTGGGTTGAATAGTTCAGCATGTATACTCGTACCCTTCTCATGAAATTGCTGAGTCCAGAGCTGATAGTGTATTTGTGATATTTAATTGCTACTCTGTCCTTTCCCAGTAAATTTTTTGCTCTAAATAGGCACACCAGCAGATATTTACAGGTACTTAAAAGCTACTGACAGCAATTAAAAGACATTTGAAATTGCATGTAAATATTAGTCTGCAGACCAGTAATTGTTTTTCTCTTTTATTAAATGATTAATTTGAATCTGTAGTGTGGTACTTCTGTGTGCACCACAGAAAAACATTTATCTAATGTGTATGTTAATATATTCATTCAACTTTTATACCAAAACGTTTAGAACATATATAGAATGCTTCTTAAAATAAATGAAAACAACTAAAATTTGAAGCATAAGTAACTAAGAATTCCTGGTTACTTAATATTCCCATTTATTCCAATGTGAAAAACAATGGTTAACATTAGAGAGTTCAAAGCAAGTACAAATTAATGAAGAACTGTATTCATCTGAATTGCCACATAAAGCTAAATGATATAAAGGAGAGATGTCATAGCATTTATTGGCATTGTCAGTCCCTGCTTATTCCTAAGTTTTATTCTTTAATAGTGTTTGCTATTGACAGCATGGAATGAGACATATTGAACAGATTGTAATTTTCTTTATGCAGCTGCCAAGTGTCACAGAACCATGGTAACATACTTGAATGCCTCCATTAGCACTGGCAAAACTAAGCTCCCAAAGTCTGACCACTTTAAGAAATGCACTCATATTCTTAATTTGAAAGAGTTCCCAAATGACATCCTATTGTCCTTAAGCTTTTCTTTAACTATTAGTTCTCTTATGGCCAGGAATGTTGTGGCTTTTAAATACAAGGCCATTGCTCTCCATGACTCCAATACAACATACTTTTTCCTATTACAAAATTTCTTGTCATTATTTTATCAATATTGATCTGTCTGAATTGTGAATATATCATCCAGTCCAATGGATCTTTTCTGTCTAGTCCACTGTAATAAAATCAGTATCCTTATCGTATTTTTCACACTATCTTCCAGACCTAACATTATGGAGTTCCTTTATTTTTTTCAGTCTTCCTTTACAATCTCAAGCATTGTAACCAGGAGTCACCTCACTTAAGAACAGTTCATGATTTACCTATTGTTTATCCTTCCCCTGCATTGATTTCAATCTCCATGATGTCCAATACTGTAGACCCAGACCTTTTGTCTTCACTCCTGAGTTTAAAAGAAAAGCACTGATGGGACTGGAAATGCACAATTAAAGAGTATTTTGATTTCAGTTCTAATGTTCAGTCAGCTGCACATAATTCTGTGCCAGGCCATGGAACGACTATGTTTTGCAGCACAGTGTTGCTACATGTTGCCAATGGTGTTGACAACAGTACTCCCACATAGAAAGAATAACAAATTATGGTCCTTTTGTTCAGAACGTTGCTGTGACTTCATGAACTGAGAGCGGCCACTGAGCCCTGAATGATGAAGTGCATTCCTTATCCATGATATTGTTGAAGCAAAACCTCATTATATCGAAATGAAGAGCATTGAATGTAAAAAAGATCTAATTTAGGTTACCTCTGATTAGAGGTATTTGAAACATAAAGTACAAGAACAAGCCAGGCCTACAATGGGTTTAGGAAGCAGAAGCTTTTGTAGCATTTATATTCTGTTCATACAGTTAAAATCTTTTTGGCTGGAATAACTCCCATATGATTCTTTAGAATTCTCTACCTCAGAGGACTATCATAGAATCCCTACAGCATGGGAGCAGGCCATTTGGCCCATTGTGTCCACACTGACTCTCCAAAGAGCATCCCCCCCTACCCCATCATGGCTCATCCCTGGGAGGCTTAGCACGGCCAAGCCACCTCACCTGCACATCTTTGAATTGTGGGAGGAAACCGGAGCACCCAGAGGAAACACATGGAGACAGCGAGAACATGCCAGCTCCACACAGACAGTTGCCCAAGGCTCGGATCAAACCCAGGTCCCTGGTGCTGTGAAGCAGCAGTGCTAACCACTGTGCCACTCCACTATCATTGAGCTCAATTGTTGATAATACTCAAGACAGAGATTAAGAGATTTCCAGATATTAAAAACACCAAGCGATATGATATTGTGCAGGATAAATGGCTGTTAAGGTAGATGATTGGCCATGATTCAGTTGAATGGCTAAGGGACCGAATAGCCTATTCCTGTTCCTATTTCCGCTGTTCCTATGAACTAGACTGGGGTGTGAACTTTCCGGTACATAATTCCAGGCCTTTGACTCAGATCCTTAAAATTCAACCCAGTATTAAAGATTCATTTATTCCTGTTTAGTTTTTAATATGAATTCAGAATGTTGGAGTGTAAACCCATCCAAACTCCGAGGCAGAATTGGCTGGGAGATAAGCTCAGGATTCATAACTGCAAATATAAACCTCAAAAGCAGATCAAAGCATGGGACAAGTAGGGGTTAACCCTGTTTCCATTGATAAGCTTAAAATAAAAATTGCTGCAGGAATTGATGATGTGGTGAGATGGCGATGTAAGATTTTAGTGCTTTTGACAGGAGGTCAATTGTTTCCTTACAACCATCAAACCAACCTACTTGTTTTATTTGTACGGACAGGGTTTGGTATCAGTGACTTCACAAAATCTGCAAGCATCCCCCCGCCGATGTAGCACGTGTGCACGCAGCGGGTGTGACAACAAGATTCACAGTGGCGGATTCCCCCCACTGTATAAGGGCAATCTAAACGGAGACAAATCCGTGTTGAACGTCTACCTCACAATGCAGGAACCATTTCACAGTTAGAGCCGGCTGCACAGTTAAAAAAGGTAAGGGCATTATGTGGCAACTTGGATGAATACATGTCTTTAAAATCAATATGGGGTATCTTTCTTTAAATTATGCTGTAATATTGAAACCTTTGAGTATCAGGCCTTTAAGGTAATTCCAGCTTTTGTTTAGTATTTAGCCCTAATGCTGAAGTAAGCCCGAGAAATGTTGGAAAAAGTTATCTCCTCTTGTCCTCCCCCAGAAGTAGTAGTTTCTTTGTACCTTCTTATTGACTCCTTTTTATTAGGATTCACCTTATTACTGTAATATTAAATCCTGTATGGCTATAACATATTAGTTATGGTAATCTGCATGTGTAAACATTTTTGTGTTTGACAAATGCTAACAATGCTTTTTGCGGAAAGTATTGAGTAACCTCCCAGGAAACAACCAGAAAATTCCTTAATGCTTTCTTCTGAGTTCCAAACAAATAGCTCTTATGCCCAAATGCTTTCAACAATGACTTTGCTTTCAAACCACTCTTGGGTTAATGAAACAATATATTAGCAATGCAGCTATAAATTTTTTAAAAAGGTTAAAAACTTCTCAATTCTTCATGTTTTCTGTGTCTCCTATTCTTTAGTCTTTCCTTGTTTCAGTTTTCTTGTTTATTTCAATTGCTAAATTTGTATTTCCAATGCTTATTTTCAGTACTTTTCCCAGCTGTTTTGCTCCAACCTTGTGCATTGTAACTGGCTGTGATCTGGTGAAGGCTAAATAAGTCCCTGGTTAGCTACTTCCCAGCATCAAATGTTATTTGATGGGCCAATCAGATAGTAGAATGCTGTAATTTCTTGTTCCCAGTGCTGTCACCTGAAGCTCATGTATTTGTGTTAATATATTTTGCATGTCTAAATATCTTCTGTTCCTGTTGGTACAGGAAGCTAAATCTCATCAAAAATAAAGATAGATGTTATGAAACTCTATAATATCTCCATAATTAGCATATCTTAATTATCTTTAGCCCCAGCTGCTGATTTAGATATGTACAGAATACACAGACTACTGAAAGTGGGAAATGGTATGTAGGTAAAATGTAAAATATATCAAAGTACTTTTAAAGCAGATAATAATCCAACCAGTTTCAGATGTGTGTTATAACATCTCTGAATGGGTTGATTAGAAAAATAGAAACATTTTTAAAAATTCCAGGATATTTGAATTGAAATTTAAGTGGGGATGTTTACTGATGATTGCACAGTGTACAGCTCCATTTGTAGACCCTTCGATAATAAAGCTGTCCGTGCCTGCATACAACAATACCTAGACCATATTCAGGTTTGGACTGGCAAGTGGTACACAATATTCATGCTACACAGCTGCCAGACAAAGACCATTTCCAATAAGCGAATGCCTTGTTAAATCTCCATGATTTAACAACATTATGATCGCTGAACACACAATCGTCAACATTCCACTGTCGTCAATGACCAGGGACTTAAGTGAACCAGGTGCATAAGTACTGGAGGTACAGGAATAGACCAGAATATGCTGTGGCAAGTGATTCACTTTGCGACTCTCCAAATTCCGTTCATTATCTACAAGGCACAAGTCAGCTGGAGTACTCTGTACTTGCCTCAATGAGTGAAGTTTCAACAACATTCAAGGGACTTGACTCCATCCAAGGTAATGGAGCATTCTTGATTGCAAAAGGGCAAGAGCAGGCGCAGGGGAAAAACCAGCCCCTTTGTAACTTTCCTTGCAAATTGCGTAGCATCCTGACTTTGGAGTGATCATAACGATATCAAAATCCTTGAGTACCATAACTCAACAGTATCTTTACCACACAGGAATACTACAGTTCAAGAAAATGGCTCACTACCAGTCTCTTAAGAGTAGTTAGGGGCTTACAAGAAATCTCGAACTTGCTAAAGATACCTAAATCCCATGAATAAAAATTAATTGGTGTTTACACAGGGTGGCACAGTTGCTCAGTGGTTAGCGTTCTGCTTCACAGTGACAGGGACCTTGGCTCAAATCCACCCTTGAGCATCTGTCTGTGTGGAGTTTGCACATTCTCCCTGTGTCTGCGTGGGCTTCCTTGCACAGTCCAAAGATGTGCAGGTTAGAGTGGATTGGCTGTGCTAAATTGCCCACAGTTTCCAGAGATGTGTTGGTTAGGTGGATTAGCCATGGGAAAGACAGGATTGTAAAGTAGGGTATGTGTCTGGGTAGGATGCTCTTTGGTGTGGACTCAATGGGCAAAATGGCCTGTTTCCAACACTGTAGGGATTCTATGATACAAAGCAGTGTTTCTGTTTTAGATTCTGTAGCACTATCTCAGTCTCCACAGATGTCGCCAGTAACAGAAACTGGAATATCTCAGCCAATTATTTTGCAATACATCTGTAGATAAGGTTACACCCTGTGAATGTGAATACTCTTTAATTTCCACCACACAGTAGAATTATTTTATTTTCAACATCAGCTGACAGAGTTGTAGCGGAAGCTGTGAACTCTGTTGATGTCACAGTATTTATCACTATCTACCAAACGTTCCCATAGTTAAAATGCGATTGCTAGTATCTTTGCAGTTTGGCTAAGATATATTTTATTCTAATCTCTCTGGTATGTCCTTTCCCATGCATTATAATTTAAAGCATGGTATACTACAATCAGTTTATTAGTTCAGTCTTAGGATGTGGTCGTCATAAACTAGGCCAATATTTATTGCCTATCCTTAGCTGCTCTTGGGAAGGTAATATGGAGCTACTTCTTGGACACTGTAGTCCATTGATGCAGGTAAACACACAATGCCATGAGGCAGAAAATTCTGAGATTTGGCCCACTGCTGTTTATGAACCACAATACAATAACAAATCAGGATAGTGAATAACTTGGAGGGAACCTTTTAAGTGGTGGTGCTCTTATATATCTGTTGTTGTTATTCATCTAGATGGCAGTGGTTGTGGTTTTGTACTGTCTAAGGAACCATGGTGAATTCTGCAGTACATCTTGTAGATGGTACACACTGATGCTAAAGTGCGTTGGTGGTAGGGGGAGTTTGTAGACGTGGCGCCAATCAACTGGACTGCTTTGGCCTGGATGGTGTTCTTGAAAGTTGTTGAAGCTGTTCCTATCCAGGCAAGCTGGGGAGTATACCCTCACACTCTTTACTTGGGTCTTGTTGCTGGTGGACAGATTTTGGAGAGTCAGGAGGCTGAGTTACTTGCTGCAGTATTCCTAGCCTATGACCTGCTCTTCTGGTCACAGTATTCATATTTTTAGTCCAAGGACTACCCGGCATTACAAAAACAGAAGTTATTGGAAAAGCTCAGCAGGTCTGCCAGCATCTGTGAAGAGGAATCAGTTAACGTTTCGGGTCCGGTGACCCTTCCTCAGAATTCACCCAGCATTACGTTTTGTAAGTCTGTCAGATATTATTTTTTCTTGGAACTTAGAACTTTTGACTTCATAAGTCATTTTTACTTGTCTGTGGCTGTAGGTATAGTTAGTTGATCATTGTCAAAAATCCAATATCCCAAATAAAAACAGAAAACGCTGGAGAAACTCAGCAGGTCAAGCAGTATATGTGGGAGAGAGTTATAGTTATAGTTAATGTTTTGAGTTGAATGACTGCCTGAAACTTTGTTGACTTGAAGCATTAACTCTGTTTCTCTGTCCACAGATACTGCCAGATCTGCTGAGTTTCTCCAGCACTTTCTATATTTTTTAAACATCTGTGGAATTGTTTGACCTGCTATATTTCTCTTCTTCTTGCAACTTGGAAAATTTCAAAAGCATTTTGCTGCCTGTTTGAAAAAAAAAATTGGATTGCCATGAACAATGCTATACAAATGCAAAGTTTCATGGTCAGCAATGACACAGTGGAGTTGCAGGAATATCAATTAAGCATAAGAGCAATTGTACCCAGGATTTCTCAGAATTGAAATTGCATTAGGAAATAAATGTAAACAGTGCAGAAATTACCAAAAATTACACAGTGATTTTATTTTTCAGAGCCTATGTTTTGGTGCATACTTATTGTTAAATGTCCCACACACCTAAACGTTAAGAAATTATGTGCAGAATATGAACAGCCTTATTTCAATATTTTAATAAAGCTCCCACCTGTATCAAAAAGCTGTTTCTGCATACATTTTTCTTTATCTCAGAAATGTTTGCAGTTTTTTCAAGATGAGACTTGGTGCTATGGATCTCTTCCCATTATTCTACCATCTGTCTGGCAATTGAGACTCTGTGAATTGATGTTGATAATAAAATAATTCTGCTGTGAAATGGAAATTATTGAGTATTTACTTGCACAGGATGACACCTAATCTAGAGGGTGCTACAAAGCAAAATAATAGGTTAAGATATTCCAAATTCTGTCATCCATTACTGGCAGAGTTTGTTTTATTTTTGTTTAGTAATTTTTTTTTGCAGCAGATATCATAGTTGACAGTGACAGGAGCTCACATTTAAACCATAAAATATGCATAAATTAACATTTATGCCGACTGTTTTAAAGAATAATAATATTGGAATTTATTTCACGAAACTGAAGTTTTAAGGAAAACATCCTCTGTGTAGGTATTTGTAACTGGTCTTCACAAAAGACCTTGCTTTTGCATTCACTGCAATTATACTTTCCATTGAATGGCGACCATTGTTATATTATTGTTCTTTATATATTTAATTCTTTCAAGGAACTGAGCATCACTGACGAGGCTAAAATTTGCCTTGAGATGGGATGATGAGCCACCTTGTTGACCTATGGGCATCCATAGGTGTGGGTAATCCACATTGTGAGGAACAAGTTGCATGTTTTTGACCAAGTAGTAGTGAAGGAACAGAGGTATAGTTTCATGTCAGAATGGAGTATGCTATGAAGGGGAACTTGTCGGTGTGGCAATTCCATGTCTGCTGACCTTGCTCTTCCAGGGTAGTAGTTCCCAACATTTTCAGCAACAAGGCACATAGATGCATAAGTGAGTGGGTTTCCCTTCTCCTGCACATGCGTGTTGACATATGTCAACAGATATTGCCTTCACTCATAGACGCTGAGAAATTAGTGGAGATCAGAAACATAAGTGTGAAAATTTTGTGGTATACTTCTCAACTTTTGGAGGCACACCAGTTGAAACCACTGTTCTAGGTGGTCAAGGTTGCATGTTTTGAGGATGTTGCTGAAGCAGCCTTGCCAAATGACTGCAGTGAATCTTGTAGATGATACACACTGCTGCCATTGTATGCTGGTGGAAGGGTGAATGTTTTTGAGACCGTGGCCAGTTTTATGCAGGATGGCATTAGGTTTCTTGAACGTTGTTTGAGCTGTACTTGGCAAAGGGGTGGGGGGGTGGTGGGGGGAGGTGGAGGGAGGTGAGGTGGGAGGTGCGGAGAGTTCCCTTGCATTCCTGACCAAGCCATGTCAATAGGTATTGAAGAGGGAAGATGTGAGTTGCTCACGACAGGATTCCCAGCCTTTGATGTTTTTGTAGCCATAGACTTGACATAGCTGATCCACTTCCAGTTTCTGGTCAACCGTAACCCTAGACTGTTGATTGTGGAGGATTCAGCAAAGGTATTACCATTGGAGTCACTGGATACTGGATAAAGGCTACAGGCCCTGTTAACATTATGGCAATAGTATTAAAGACTTGTGCTCTAGAACTTGCTGCTTCTCTAGCCAAGCTGTTCCAGTACAGTTACAATACTGGCATCTAATTGACAATGTGGGGAATTACCCAGGTATGTCATGTACACATAAATTAGGACAAATCCAAACTGGCCACTTACCACCCCATCAGTCTACTCTCGATCATCAGTTAAAGTGATAGAAGGTATCCTCAGCAGTGCTATCAAGCTGCACCTGCTCAACAATAACCCACTCAGTGGTACCCAGTTTGGGATCCACCAGGGCAACTCACCTCCTGACCTTGCCTTAAAAATGTACAAAAAAGTTGAATTCTAGAAGTGAAGTGAGAGTGACAGCCCCGGACATCAAAGCTTCATTCAACCAAGCAAAACTGGAATCGATGGATATCAGGAACAAACTCTCAGTTGGTTGGAATCAAGAGTTTAAGAGCCGCGAGGTTATGCTGCAGCTCTACAGAGCCCGGGTTAGACCACACTTGGAATATTGTGTTCTGTTCTGGTGGCCTCATTATAGGAAGGATGTGGAAACTTTATAGAGGGTGCAGAGGATATTTATCAGGATGCTGCTTGGAATGAAGTGCATGTCTTATTAAGAAGGATTGAAAGAATAAGGCTTTTCTCATTGGAGCGAAGAAGGGGCAACTTGACAGAGGTGTCCAAGATGATGAGAGGCATGGATAGAGTGAATAGTCAGAGACTTTTTCTCAGGGCAGAAATGGCGACAAGGAGGCATAATTTTAAGGTGATTGGAGGAAAGTTTAGGGGACATGTCAGAGATTGGTTCTTTACACAGGGAGTGCTAGGTATGTGGAATGCACTGCCAGCAGTGGTAGTAGAATCAGATATAGTTAAGCGACTCTTGGATAGGCACATGGATAATAGTAAAATGAAGGGTATGTAGGTTAGTTTGATCTTAGTGTAGGATAAAAGTCGGCAAAACATCAAGGGCCGAAGGGCCTGGACTATGCTGTACTGTTCTATGTTCTATACCTGGTAGAAAGATAGTTGTGGTTGTGGAGGTCAGTCATCTCAGCTCCATGACATCTCTGCAGGAGTTGTGTCTTTGGCCTAGCCATCTGCTGATGTTTCATCAATGACATTCCCTCCATAATAAGTTAGAATTGGGGATGTTCTTGATGATTGCACAATGTTCAGCACCATTCCACGACTCCTCAGATACAGGGCTGACAAGTAGCAAGTAACATTTGAGCCACACAAATGCCAGGCAATGACCATCTCAATTAAGGGACAATATAACCATTGGCCCTTGACATTCGATGCTGTTACCGTCACTGAATCTCCCACTGTCAACATCCTTGGGGATACCATTGCCTCGAAACTCAACTGGACTCTCCATATAAACACAATGGCTACAAGAGCAGGTCAGTGGCTAGGTATTCTGTGATCATTAGATTCGAGTACACATGGTCAAAGGGCGATTTTATAAATGTATTCAAAATTAGGAATCAATTTTGATAAATGTCAAAAACCTGCTCCCCATTCCAGCCCAGCTAGGAGAAGATGCTGCAAGATAAAACTTAGAGGTATACAGTAAGAGACTGTCTGGGCTGCTTTTCCCTTTATAAATGGCTCAAGCCTATATAGGATCCAAAACAGAGTTTGTATGTTGCAAGGTGGTGGTGCTCAGGTAAGAGTTTTGACAGATTAGAGAGAAAAAAAAATCCATCTAGTTCAATAACCAGAATCTTAGCTTTAAAATCATCGGTTAAAAAGTCCAAAGGGAAGACATTTTATCACTCAGAAGTTTTGTGATAGGGAACACCACCAGAAAGGGTGTTGAAAGCTGATTATGTAAATAAATTTAAGCAGATGTTACACAAGAACTGAATTTCCAAGATTATGGTCAAAAGCTGAGTGCAGTCACATGTAGCCCCTAGCTTAGAGTAATGACGAATGAGTGATGGGCCCTGATGAGTCAGCCTGTTCATGAATCTTGAGTATCTCCTGGGAATATACCTGCCATTGTCTGAACCTTCTTCCACCCTTATCTTTACTTTACAAACATGATGCACTTGGCCAATTAGTATGTGTGGTTGTTTCAAATAGAGCCACACAGTCACAGAAATGTACCTGATCTACAGGAAATATCTTGTTCTCTGACATCTATGGTCACTGGTGGAGGCCACAGGGATAAATTCTGGGTCTTCTTTTGATTGTCATTTATATAAATGATTTGGATGAGAATATAGAAGTCATCATTAGTAAGCTTGTGGATGACACCAAAATTGATGATGCAGCAGACACTGGAAAGGTTTTCTAAGATTACAAAGGAATCTTGATCAAATGGGTCAATGGGCTGAAAAATGGCAGATGGAGTTCAATCTGGATAAATATGAAGTATTGCATTTTGGTACAACAAACAAGGGTAGGGCTTATACAGTTGATGGTAAAGCCTTGGGTAGTATGGTAGAACAGATGGACCTCGGGGTGCGGGTGCATAATTCCTAAAAGTTTGCATCAGATATAGACAGAGTAGTTAAAAGATGTTTGGCACGCTTGCCTTCATTGCTCAGTTCTTTGAGTATAGGAGTTGGGAAGTCGCGGTCAGGTGTACAGGATGTTGGTGAGGCCTCTTCTGGAGTACCGTGTGCAGTTCTGGTCACCCATTAATAGGATGCATATTATTAAGCTGGAGAGGGTTCAGAAAGGATCTGCCAGGCTGTTGCCGGGTGTAGAGGGTTTGAGTTATAAAGAAAGGCTGAGACTTTTTTTCACTAAAGTGCAGGAGTTTGAGAGGCAATCTTATAGAAACGTATAAAATAATGAGGAGCATAGATAGAGTTAATCGTAGTTGTCTTTTCCCTAGGATGGGGGATTTCAGGATTAGGGGACATATTTTTAAGTGGTGGATTTTGGCACAATTATGTTTAAAAGTCATTTGGATAAGTACCTGAATAGGAAAGGTTTGGAGGGATCTGGGCCAGGAGCAGGCAGGTGGGATTAGTTTAATTTCGGATTACGTTCGGCATGGATTGGTTGGATCGAAGGATCTGTTTCCATGCTGCATGACTTTATGAGTAACTCACCCCCGACTCCCCAAATACTCCCCACCATATACAAAGCACAAGTCAGGAGTTTGATGGAATACTCCACACTGACCTGGATGGGTACAGTTCCAACATCACTCAAAGCTTGAAACCATTTGGGACAAAGCAGCCTGCTTGATTGGCATCACATCCACAAGCACCACCCTCCTAGTGGTGAGTCGCAGTAATATACAAGATGACTGCAGAAATTCAGCAAAGCTCCTTAGACAGCACCTTCCAAACCTACAACCATTTCCATCTCGGAGGATAAGGGCAGCAGATGCGTGGGAACACCACAACCTGCAAGTTCCTCTCCAAACCACTCACTATCCTGACTTAAAAGTATATCACTGTTCCTTCACTGTTGGAAGCTGGATCAAAAGCCTGGATTTTCCTCCCTAAGGGCATTGTGGCTGTATTTATACCACATGGACTGCATTGGTTCAAGAAGGCAGCTCACCACAGTCTTCTGAAGGGCAACTAGGGATGGACAATAAATGCTGGCCCAGCCTGTGACACCCCATCCTATGAATGAATAAAAAAAGTTAGTATGTTAAGATGTGATTCTCTATTGTTAGAGATGGTTATTGTCTGGCACTTGTGTGGCACAAATGTTATTTATCTCGTATGACCCCAAGGCTGAATGTTGTCCAGAATATGCTACACCAGGCATGGACATTTTCAGTATCTGAGGAGCTGTGAGTGGTGCTGAACGTTGTGTAATCATCAGCAAACCTCCCATTTCTGACTTTCTGATGGAAGGAGATCACTGATGAAGCAGCTGAACATCTTTATACCTCGAATACTACCCTGAGGAACTCACAGCAATATACTGGGATGTAAGGCTGTAAGACATAGAGCATTTGGCCAATTGTAACTTTGACATCTGTTTGTATAGTTCACCATGGATGGCAACAAAATGCTTCTTATCGCCATCTTAACTTACTGATTGGTGTTGAACGTCTTTATGTTGTTTCAACCTGTTGAAGAGAAGGTAAATCAGCTCCTCTTTTTTTAAAACCTTTCATTGGCCACAGCAAAAATATTAAATTATTTTTAGTACGCAACCATCATACTTCATTTAAAGCTTTGTTCTCTGGTTAAAATTAAGGAGTCAATTACAACATTAACCCCAAGAAAAATAACAAAATGCACACACCAATGTACCCACAAATGTAGGTATGAGGTTTAAAAAAGGGAGAGTATCCAGCACAAAATGGAAGGAATAGGCAGTTTAAGAAGGCTTTAGATTCCTTGAGATATTAAATTTGAATTTGAATCTGTGGTTGTTTATTTGATGTCTTGTATCTTCAGCAGTGGCAAAAGTTGTGAAAATCCTTGAGTTCTTGATGAATGAATGTTTCTCCAATTTGCTTTATGACTGGATGCAATATTTTGAGAAGCTGCGAGAATCAGAGAGTGTGTTTTTCAGTCTTACTGTTACCAATCTATTTTTTGCTTAATCTATTTTTTTTCTTTCTCTCTTTGCCCAAAAGCTGTTGCCTGAAATACAGTTCACTTGTCTATTCACAGGTCTGGTTTTACTGTTTTCAAGCTGGATAATCTGTAAGCAACTTTTATCCCAAGATGCAAACTTTGATTCAAATAGTTTCTCAGTCAAAAGATAGAGTTCTGAGTTCATTGCCCTTCTATAAGAATGTTAGTTTCAGCTCAGATAAATTCTTGTTTATTGACGGTTTTATGAACTTTACCTAACTAGTCACGTGACCTCTAAAAACATTTTAATTTGGTGTATTTCCTTGTTGTGGAACCATTTTTCTCATGAAAGGTCCTAGATACTAAAATCAAATGATAGAAGTTGAAAATGAATAGTCACTTTTTGCCACTATAGTGAGAGTGTTGTTACATTATTCAGTTGCTGTTAGTATCCTTTAACTATGGATAATTTGGTCATATGACGTTCAACTGCTCAGGTCAATAATTTATTTAGTTGACCCATTTCCACTTTACCCACTCAAAGATCTGGTTTTAAGATGCCCTCACTCTTTGGGATTACTACTGACTAAGCTTCCTTTTCCTTTACTTTCATTCCAGATGCCAAGCTGGTTTGTTCTTATCACAAGTTGAATCATTTATGGCCTTACACTTTCTTCATAGTTTCAACTCTTCTTGAAAAAGCTGAATGCAAAATCAGATATGGGCATTTGATAAATTTAATAAGAAAACACTGCAATATATTTTTATTATCTAAGTGTAATTTCCTTCCAAATGCAAAACATTGAAATATAAATAATGAAAGAAGCATGAGAGTGAAAGCTCATTAAGTGCTTGCTGACTGCTTATTGATTTCAGGCATGTGGTTGTTGAATTTTGTATCGCAGCATTCATTTCTTTCTTCAGTGTAGAAGTTAGTCAAAGGGATTGATGATCTCGCCTGAGCAAATCTGCCATTGATTTATGAACAGAGACAAAGCATCGAGTCTCAGTGCCTTCTCTCAGCTTCACTGTAATGCTGTCAAAAGACAACTACCACTGATAGACTTCAGGCAATCCCCATTAGGTTCTGCTCTGCTATTCCACTGGCAGTCTAGGCTAGTACTACACTGCTTGTTACTTTCCCAAGACAGTCAGTAATGAAACCACTGGAGTGTCAGACTCCAAACCCGAACCCATCTCAGCCTGCATGACTTGTATGTCAACTGACACAGTGCCTATATTGAATCTGATGTTAGTCCGTACATTCCTAATGAGACATCCTGAATTTAGAATAGAATAGCCTTTATTGTCACGTGGAATCAATGAGTATAGTGAAAAGTTTATACGTAGGCAATTACAACGCCTACCTAGATACAAAAGTATCTAGGCACAGGAAACTGCAATGTTATTCTTAAATAGCCTGACCAGCAGAAACACAGTTGAATAAGATGATTGATAGGAATGAGGTTGATAGGAATTGATTTGTATGTATGAGTGATTGATCAATTCCTGTTAATTTTGTAGAAGTAACATTTGTATCAGTATTACCATTCACTCTCCTTAAGAGTGGCTGATTTCCAAATTTGGTTCACTTTTCTGTGATTCATTCTGTTAGGAAATGTGGGAGTCCATAGCATGGTCAGAGTTGGTTGCCTATTTCCTAATTGCCCTTGATTTGTGTAGCAAGCAATCAAGAGTCAGCCATATTGCTGGGGGTCTGGACTCATATCTAGGTCAAACTAAGTAAGGATGGCAGCTGTATGAGGCTGAACAGAGCAGGCACAAACTTGATGTCCTGTTTGACTCTAATCTGAACTTTTGGCCTCATATCCTCTGTATCAGTAAAACTGTCTACTGTCATGTAATGTTGCTCAATTCCTGCCTCAGCCAATCTTCTGATAGAAAGCTTGTCTATGGCTTTGTTATCCTGGACTAAAGTGTCCCATTGCTTTTCTGACTGCCATCCAAAATTCTATCTCTATAAACTTAAGCTTGTTCAACACTGTGCTACCTGAAGGGTCAATTCCAGTTCACCCATCACCTCAGCTGTGACTGACCTACAATGGTTCCTGGTTCAGCAATGCATCAGATCCATACATTTCCATTTTGTGTTTAGATCTTTCCAAGTTCTCATCCCTCTCTATCTTTTGAACCACCTTCAGGTGCAACTATCCCAGAACCCTGCATTCGTTCCATTCCATTCCATTTTATTCCCTTATGCATCACTGATGTTTGTCAACCATCACTGTTGGCAGTGTCTTTAATTACCTGGCAATAAGCTTCCTCATTTCTTCATATGCCCCTCTACCTCACTACCACAACCCCCTCTCCATTAAAGCCTTTATTAAAAGGTATGTCTTTGACCAAGGTTCTCATTGCAATGTTTCCAAATGTGATTCGTGTCAATTTATTCCTGAATAACACTTCGGTGAAGTAGCTTACACTTTTAATGGCACTACATAAACACTGTAGTTATCTGGATTAAATTTCTGCTAGCTAATTTTACTGAATTAAAGAAGTATTTATCTGACAAAAGTTGTTACACTTACTAGCATGATCAACAGGTAATAGAGATAAAATCAAGGGGTTTTACTAAGTATATCTGGAGGCATAAGTTGGACAAAATTAGCCTATCAAAATATTTTTATAAATGGCATGCTTTAAAGCACTGTAGGTGTTCGGGGAGACAACAATAAACTTCTGCTAATGTTTTAAAGTTTATAATTCACCATTAAGCAAATAAGTCAAAAATATAAATGTTGTTATACTCAAAAATAAAGTGTTCCACATGCACATATAAATTAGGGCCAGGATTTTATTTTATTTTATTTTATTTTATTTTATTACTGTCACATGTACCAAGGTACAGTGAAAAGTGTTGTTTCACATGCAGATCATACTATACCAGTACATCAGGGTAACAGAACAGAGGAATAAACCATTCAGCCCCTTGAGCTTACTGCCCCACTCAGATCCTGACTGATCCTGATTATAACCTCAAATTCACATTTCCAACGATCCCTAATAGCCTTTCAACTCCTTGCTGAACAAGAATTTATCAATCGCTGCCTTAGAAATATTCTGCAATACCCTTAGAAAATATTCCAAGGTCTTTGATCACACTACCTTTTTAGGAAGAGATTTCCAAAGACTTAAGACCCTTTCAGAGGAAAAAGAATCACCTCATCCCTGCTTTTTACCCTTTACACACATAAACACCTCATATGCCATAGATCTCTTCCACTTATTCCATTATTGTTTGCCTTGAAGTATAACATAAAGGGAGATATTTTTGATTGGTGTTAGTGACATTTTTTCTGGGCACAGTAGGAGAATATTCCACAATACTTATGATGCTGTTGATGCATTAAAAAAAAACTGGAGAAAATATTGCTCCAGTGTCACAATCATTTGAAAATAATATTTTCTGAGCAGTGAGAAACATCTTTAGAGCGGTTGTGGATATGTTCAATTGGCAAGATAAATTCCATTCTGTTCATTAATATCTTCTGTAAAAGTCTTTACTTCCAGTGGGGTGATAGTATAATGATAAGGAACTCAGATTTACAAATTCAGAAATGGAAAGATGAGCGGACGGTTTCAATTGAACTACACTGTACAGAGGAGATGATGTAAGGAGTATTCTGTCCAAGAGACTTGAGATAGAAAGCTGCATTGTGAACCAAGTTTGTAAACCAAAAAACAATTGCGTTAGGGAAGACATGTTAGTGCATACATAGAGTTATACAGCATGGAAACAGGCATATTGGCCCAACCTGTCCATACTGACCACGTTTCCTAAACTGAACTGGTCTCATTTAGCTGTGTTTGGTGCATAGCCTTCTAAACGTTTCCTATCTATGTATTAATCCAAATTTCTTTTAAATGTTTTAATTGCACCCACTTCTTCCTCTGGTAGCTCTGTGTGAAAAAGTTGTCCCTCCGGTTCCTTTTAAATTTTTAACTCTCACTTTAAACCTATGCCATCCAGTTTTGGACTCCCAGCCCCTCGGTCATTCACTATATTCATGGCTGATCTGACTTTATAAACCTCTGTAAGGTTACCCCTCAGCCTCCTACTCTCCAGGGAAAAATGTCCCAGCTATCTAGTCTCTCCTTCTAACTTAAACCGTTGAGTCTCAATTGTGAATCCTTTTTGCACCATTTTCAGTTTATTGACACCCTTCCTATAGCAGGGCAACCAAAATTGTACACAGTTAAAAAAAAGCTGCTGTAGGTGAGGTTTGAACTCACAAATTCAGCATTTCACACACCTCTACACTGCCATATAAGTACTGTGCAATGACCAATTGCACCACTGAAGCCATAGTACAACATACATTGTTGTACCAATTACTATTCGAGCCAGGAAGTCTTGAACTCACCTTTCCTGTTGATTATCCAATGTTGGGCATGGGGAAGGCAGTTGTGAAAGTATTTATCATTTGGCACTGTTAGTTATTAATCATTTGAAAAGCAGTTAGATGAACAACATTGAATCAATGCACAGACACAGCAAACTAACAGAATAAGTTTTGGATACAAAGCCAAAGAGGTGATGAATTCTTAAATGTTGAGATTCTGTTATTTGATGGTCAAGCTATCGTTTATATCCTTGGAAGTTCTTGAGGGACATGCATAAAAAAAAAGAACCTGGAAAAAGTAATTGTCGAAGTGATCTGGCTGAATGAAGATCCTTTGTTCATTTCTCCTCTCAATCTGGCACTTCCAATTGCTCCTGGGAAACTCCCATTTTCAACTCCATTGATGTAAGGTGATTACAGGAAAGAATACCTGATGTAGTCTCATCACCTTCATCATGTCTAGAAAGGAAAGGATCCTCTACCTGGGAGCAGCTGTTGGCCCTCATGGCTCGAGCAGTTTCCTCAGCCCCATGAAAGATTGATGGGTCCCACTGTTAGCCTGGCCCCTCACCCTGAAGGTGGAACCCTGACGTGGGATGAGGAAAATTACAAAAGGGAAGGGAAATCTCAAATGAACCTGCAACCTTGGAAATCCTGAGAAGAATAAATCCAAAAATCAAGAGGGTGAGCAATGGAAAAAACATTACAGAAATTTATTCCCTGAGTTTTACCAGAAATCAGCCAAGTCTAATTTCACAGACAGTTTTTCTGCATGAATCTCCAGTGGGTTTTCTCACATTATCATCCCTAATGAACCAGCTGCCATGATCTGTTGGTGACCACTCATCCAATACTAGCCCAATTTCCCCACTTGTTGTAGGTAGGATTACTCACCACTGCCTTGACAACTGAAGTTGTTGATGAATAATAATCTATGCTAATAAGCCTTTCACTGCTTATTAGACAGAATCTTGTCTTACAGAAGAACTAGGAGCAGGAGTAGGTCATCTGGCCCCTTGAGCCATTCAGTAACACCAAGGTTGATCTTTTCGTGGACTCAGCTCCATTTATCCGCCCGCTCACCATAACCCTTAATTACTTTACTGTTCAAATATCTATCCATCCCTGCCTTAAAAACATTCAATGATGTAGCCTCAACTGCTTCTATGGACCTCCTATGGACCCCCTCCAGTGCCAGTACATCCTTTCTCAAGTAAGGAAACTAAAGTCTTAACGTTGAACACTTGATTTGAAAATGAGACCTTTTAATATTGATGTAAAGAAGATGCTCACTGGACAAATTCACCACACAACTTTCTCACCATGACCCACATCATTTAGAGACTGGGGCGATTCTACCTTTTGTCTGCAAAGAATATGGTTAAGGATGACCTCAAGTCATTTTTATCCTCCAGAAGGAATATCTGCTTCCACAGGAGTTGATGGCCTCGTGGAAATGTCACTGGCCTGCGAAAATAGAGCCCCAAGCTAATGTGCAATGTGGATTTGAATCCCACCATGGCAGATAGTGAAATTTGAATTTGATAAAATCTGGAATTTAAGCAAAAGGTTAGTCTAATGGTAATCATTTTTTAAAAAATATTAAAAACATTTTCTTTACAAAATTATAATATTACAAATATATGAAAATATAACATTACAACAACACCAATAAACAATAAACCAACTACTATACTACTCTACAAAAGAACTCACAACTACACTCATATAACCATTGTTAATTGTTGTTAAAACTCATCTGGTTCACTAATGCCTTTTCAGAGAAGGAAATTTGCCATCCTAACCCGATGTGGTCAACATGTGAATCCAGATCTTTATGGCGAATGATGTTTTAAAAAAATTCTTGACACTTCTTTTTAAACAAATGGAAATTTATATTTCACTGTATTTTGAAGCATTGAAGATATAACTGTAGCTCCACAGGTCACCCAAGTATTAATGGTTAAAAGGAACTAAGCTTTACAGACCCCAGGAGATTAGATGATGCTGTAACACATAGTGACCCATAATAATTCTCTCCTTTCACATACAAAGTGCTAAGTTTAATCTTAGATCTGTGGAATTAGCTGATCTGAAACAAGAAAGGAATGAGGAAAATAAAAGTCCCAGCTGTGTTTTCTAGCACTTTGAAAATTTATAGTGAGTGAGCTATAAATCTCCAGGGAGCTTTCAAACTTGAGTCTGTGGATTGTGCCTGGACTGATGAGAGAGATACTGTCAATGGCTTTTCGTATCCCTTTAACAGGAAGAAGGAAACTCATCAGAATTCTTACTTTTGAATACAATCAGGAGATCAAGCTCTGACAATAATAAAATGAAGATAAGATTTATTCAATGGATTTCATAATCTTCAGCTCCTCCAAAGCACTGTACAGCCAAAAAGCACTTTGTGAAGGCTGGCCCCTACTGTAATGTAGAAAACACAGGAGTCAGTTTACACACAGTAAAATTGCACAAACAACTGCGACAATGACCAGAGAACTTGTCTTTAAGGAGGGGCTGAGGGATGAACATCAGCCAGTGAATAAGGAGGACTCAGCCTTAATAGTGGGATCTTTTGTGTCTGCCAGAGAGGGGAAACAGGGTCATCGGTTTTATTCCAAACACCATCACGACTGAGAGGGACTGGGAGTGAACCTGGAACAGTACTTGTCCTCAGAGCAGATGAGAATGTAACCGCTCTGAGGCAAGAGTGTTACCCACTGGACGATGCATGACAACATTTTATGGTGCTGACATCAAGGCTGACATAAATAATGCACATGGATTACTGGGAAGTGCCAGACTTGTTCAAAAATACACTCCGGCAAGGTCACACTTTCAGCATTGCTGGTTAAAGTGGTGTTTTTCTCTTGATCTTTGACAGCTTGCTCTCTCCTGACCTAGTCAGTGATTTTAATCTCTGTGTGATCTCTCACATTACACAAACAGGTTCAAAGCTGTAAAACTTAGGCTGAATGGAATTCAAAGCCCAGATTTTCTGTTGTACTCCACTTGTAGAAAATTCATCAAAGGAGCTATTTCTTTCCTCACTTGGTATGTTTTACTGGGGGTGATGTCAAGTAGATAATTGAACTGGCCAAGAATACAAAAGCAGAATTTTACCAGAAATTGGCCAGCAGTTATTTTTGTCGAGGGTTTCTCTCTGCCATGCCCAGTCACTTTTCTCATGCTAAACGCGCGTCATTAAGTGTGCACCACACCCTCTATGATGCCCTACTTATTGAGCTCTCATCCATCCCTCCACCCATCACATGAGGGCGTATTCACCTGGGCTTCCTGACATTGGCACCATCTTTAAAAGGCCATTGTGCACCCAGTCAGTCTATAGCTGTCGTGCAGAGTCCATGTCCTTTGCCCTTAACATGGCAGATAAAAGGAAATGGTGCCCTGCTTTGCCAAGAGGGACCTGGAAGTCCTGGTGGACAGGTTGGTGCAGAGCAGAGCTCGGAGCAGTCCATGATACCAGACCCTGACAACCTGGACCAAAGCTGCCACCCAAGTTCAGAGAAATGTCCAGCAGTATAGGAAGCTGAGCAGTGATCTTCTCCACTTGACCAGGATAAGTGCAAACATCTTTCCACCACCATCTCACAGTCACTCTGTTTCTGCATCCACCTCCCACCAAGTCTCTCAATGCACCATTCTCACTGTTGCATACAATATCGTCCCTCACTTGCTATCACCCATCCAATACCCCCAGATTAATAACCCTACTTGTTAGCAGCAGCTCCCACTCATTCAGCTCACATCACCAATTTTTCTCCTCACCTGCACCAGTGTCAAAGTTGCCATACATCTTCAGCTCACTCAATCCCTCCCTTTGTCATATTCCAGGAGATAACCACCCACAGTAAGGCAGGAAGACGCAAAATGGCTTGGCGGGGTTACCAACCTCTGTCTCTTCAGCCCCAAAAAAGAGAGGAGCTAGACTGTGAGAGACCATGCCCAAGCCCCTGGACTGATATTGGATACTCCCCTTGTTGCCCTGCGCCAGGCTCCTCTTGATTATGGAAACCTCGATCAAATATTCCAATCTTTGCTTTCCCAGAGAAAACCATTCCAGCTTCTCCAATCTGTCTGCAAGAATCAAGTTCTTCCTCCCTGAATTTTTCTGATTCCTCTCTGTTGCTTCCACATTCTTAGAAATGTTGAGCCCAGAACTGGATTTTGTATGGTTACTCGTATTAACAAATCTTGTATGCATTGATAACCACTCTCTCAAACTGTCCTGCCACCTTTAATGGTTTCTGCACATATATCCCTAGGTCCCTCTGCTCCTGCATCCACTTTAGAACTGCACCCTTAATTTTGTATTGTCTCTCTGCAGTATTCCTTCCAAAATGAATTGGTGTGAGGGATGCCTGCAGTTGGCACCCAGCTAGAAGGAGGACTTAGCTAGATGTTGCCACAAATCCTTCTTGTAATGCCAGATTACGGTCTTACTAGTATTAAGTGGTGAAGCCTTGACCACAACAGGTCTTTGGCAGAAGAGACACATATTTAAGTAACAAATAAGTAGTTTATTACATTGTTGTAAAAAACACGTTCCTTTAACATCTAACTGGATAACCAAATTACACCAGGATATGATTGCTGCAATAGGTAGGTACTAATAAAATATGATGTTTTCTAAAAGGTACCAGGCTAAACCTTAGCAATGTCACAGTTACTTCAAAACTCAGTAATGCCTTCCAGAGATTGTCATTTTAATTGTCAGTTTCCATGATCCTGGCAAAATAGCAGGGATGAGATATACATTATTGTGGTAGGCAGTATCCCCACAAGCTGAAACCAAAGCTGGATTTGGCAAAATGGAAAATTCCTGCCTGAAAAAAAGTACTACAATAAAAACACATTTATATTGCAACTTTTAACATACTGAGACAATCAGAAACTGACTAGGAGTACATTAGAATAGTCAAGATTGGAGGTAAGAAAGGGAATGGTTGAGTTTTCCAACTGCAGATGAGCTAAGGCAGAGGCAAGAGACAGGCAATGTTGTATGGGCAGTCTGGATGAGAGAGACAACACGATGTTGGATAACTAGCTCAGGATCAGGTCGGTTACAACGTTTTTGAAGTGCTGTTTAGCCTCACACAGCGGCCAGGTAAAGTGGTAGGGTCACTGTCTAAGGAATGCATTTTCTTGCAGGAACTGATGGTAATAGTTTTGGTCTTGCTAATATTTAATTAGAGTGAATCTCTGCCCATCCAGTAATGTATTATTGCAGTGTGTCAAAGCAGAGGGAGTGGAAGGTTGGAAGTAGTAGTGGTGAGAAAACGATAGACATCAGCAGCAGGCTTACTTTTTGATAATAATTCTGGATTTTTTCTTATAGGCCAACTTCCTAAATTCCGTTCTAGAAGATCAATGCTGAAAAAAACAGAGGTAAGGGTGCGATATTTTTCTGCCATTTCAGTAAAGCTCTACAATAAGAATAATGTATTTTTCATTTATTTTTCTTCATATACTACTGTTTAATTGAGATCTCTCTGTGGGAAAAAGAATAATCGCCCTCTACTAGGCCTTCTGTTCAGGTGAGGAGACACATGTTGGGGACACCACCACTCATTTGAGCCCTTCCTGCCTTACTATGGGCTGTTTCTCCTGAAACAAGACAAAGGGAGGGATTGATTTCAGATGAAGGTATATAATTTCTCAAACACTTTCTAGATTCAGAAATTGAAGGATTGTAAATCTTGCTCTGTCATTTCCAAGGGGAGCGAGGGAGAAATGAGGGAAGTCTGGACTGATTAGAAGAACATTGGTGTATAGGAGATTAATACAGGCTGAATAAACTGGGACTTTATTTACTGGAGGGTAGGAGATTGAGGCATGACCTTAGAGGTTTATAAAATAATTAAGCATATAAACAAGGTGTCTTTTCCCTAGGGTGGGGCATTTCAAGACTACGGGCATATTTTTAAGGTGAGAGGAGAGAGATTTTAAAAAAGACATGAGAGGCAATGTTTTTATACAGAGGATGGTTTGTGTGTGGAACAAACTTCCAGAGGATATGGTGGATGTGGATGCAGTTACACTGTTTAAAAGACATTTAGATAAGTACATGAATAAACAAAGATTGGGACTAGCCTAGTTTGGGATTATGGTCAGCATGGACTGGTTGGACTGAAGGGTCTGTTTTCATGCTGTATGACTCTATGACTGTGCGAGAGATAGAGTAACCGATGCACCAAGTGTGAGTTGACCAGAGGGGGTTCATGTGGGTATGTAAAGGCTAGATCATAGTTGACGAATTTAGCTGAATCTTTTGAGGGACTCACTAACATGCTGAATAGGGGAATGTTTGTGGGTGTTGTTTGTGAGGTCTTCCAGAAGATTTTTAGTAATGATCTGTGCAAGGAATCATTAAGGAAAGTGAAAGCCCTTTGTATTAGAGGGAAGCATCTCGGCTTTCTTTTGGGAAGGAAAGCCACTGTCCTTACCTGGTCTGACCTAAATGTGACTCCAGAACCACAGCAATGTGTTTGACCCTACACGTTGGGCAATTATGGATGGACAGTAAATATTGGCTTAATCAGTGAATAAAGCAAAAAAAATCTTGTGACATGGCTCGGTGATTTGAGAGGAGGAATACTGTGTTTGGGTTTGTCTTTACTGATACAACCTTCAGTTGATACACCATCATGGATTACTTTGTTGGACGCGAGGGATGCAGTGTTCATTTCTACATTACTGAGATACTGCATCCTTCGATGTTACTGTTTCCACTCTTGTTACATCTAGATCTTTAACCTAACCCACGGCTGACCATTACCTAGCTTTTCCAAGCTTTGACAAACCTTTATTTGCACACTGTAGATTTTTATACTGATCTCTGTACGATAGTGCAGGATACTCCATCCTCTGTCTTGATAGCATGTGAATGCCAATGTCAGTGTCATATTATCTTATATACCAGGGGTGTCCAATCTTTGAGTGAGGGGGCCACATTTCAATTCTTTCCTCACTCAAGCGATTGATGAACAACTTTCAGAAAAATTATATTTGGAATACCTTTGAATATGAACTTCCAAATGAAGTTGAAAATATGAAGAAAACTCAACTTGCTTGAAGGAAAAATGTCAAAGCAATAAACTGATAAATCATGTAATGAAAAATTAATAATGATGACCATATGGAAGATATAGACTGTAGGGAAATAGATGGTGACATCTTACAAAATGTCCAGATTACAGAGGAGGAAGTGAAATGTCTTGAAATGGTTAAAGGTGGCTAAATCCCCAGGACCTGATCAGGTGTTCCCGAGAACTCTGTGGGAAGGTAGAGAAGTGATTGCTGGGCCTCTTGCTGAGATATTTGTATCATCGATAGTCACAGGTGAGGTGCCAGAAGACTGGAGGTTGGCAAACGTGGTGCCACTGTTTAAGAAGGGCAGTAAAGACAAGCCAGGGAACTATAGACCGGTGAGCCTGACCTCAATGGTGGGCAAGTTGTTGGAGGGAATCCTGAGGGACAGGATGTACATGTATTTGGAAAGGCAAGGACTGATTAGGGATAGTCAACATGGCTTTGTGCGTGGGAAATCATGTCTCACAAACTTCATTGAGTTTTTTGAAGAGGTAACAAAGAAGATTGATGAAGGCAGAGCAGTAGATGTGATCTATATGGACTTCAGTAAGGCGTACGACAAGGTTCCCCATGGGAGACTGATTAGCAAAGTTAGATCTCATGGAATACAGGGAGAACTAGCCATTTGGGTACAGAACTGGCTCAAAGGTAGAAGACAGAGGGTGGTGGTGGAAGGTTGATTTTCAGACTGGAGGCCTGTGACCAGTGGAGTGCCACAAGGATCGTTGCTGGGTCCTCTACTTTTTGTCATTTACATAAATGATTTGGATGCGAGCATAAGAGGTACAGTTAGTAAGTTTGCAGATGACACCAAAATTGGAGGTGTAGTGGACAGCGAAGAGGGTTACCTCAGATTAGAACAGGATCTGGACCAGATGGGCCAATGGGCTGAGAAGTGGCAGATGGAATTTAATTCAGATAAATGCGAGGAGCTGCATTTTGGGAAAGCAAATCTTAGCAGGACTAATACACTTAATGGTAAGGTCCTAGGGAGTGTTGCTGAACAAAGAGACCTTGGAGTGCATAGCTCCTTGAAAGTGGAGTCGCAGGTAGATAGGATAGTGAAGAAGGCGTTTGGTATGCTTTCCTTTATTGGTCAGAGTATTGAGTACAGGAGTTGGGAGGTCATGTTGCGGCTGTACAGGACATTGGTTAGGCCACTGATGGAATATTGCATGCAATTCTGATCTCCTTCCTATTGGAAAGATGTGAAACTTGAAAGGGTTCAGAAAAGATTTACAAGGATGTTGCCAGGGTTGGAGGATTTGAGCTATAGGGAGAGGCTGAACAGGCTGGGGCTGTTTTCCCTGGCGTGTCGGAGGCTGAGGGGTGACCTTATAGAGGTTTACAAAATTGAGGGGCATGGATAGGATAAATAGGCAAAGTCTTTTCCCTGGGGTGGCGTGTCCAGAACTAGAGGGCATAGGTTTAGGGTGAGAGGGAAAAGATATAAAAGAGACCTAAGGGGCAACTTTTTCACGCAGAGGGTGGTATGTGTATGGAATGAGCTGCCAGAGGATGTGGTGGAGGCTGGTACAATTGCAACATTTAAGAGGCATTTGGATGGGTATATGAATGGAAGGGTTTGGAGGGATATGGGCCGAGTGCTGGCGGGTGAGACTAAATTGGGTTGGGATATCTGGTTGGCATGGACAGGTTGGACCGAAGGGTCTGTTTCCATGCTGTACATCTCTATGACTCTGACTCTATATGAAAGTGTCAAACAGCAGAGCTAACTCACAAAACCTTTCATATTTTCCTTTTCACTTATCAGGGATAGATAGATGAGGTCCCAAGTCCTGGTCACCAGGGAAGAGAAGGGAACTGGGACTAAGCTAAGGAGTTGGGTTGACCAAACCTTGACCCTGTATTCACCTCTGGGGTGAGCAGATCTTGGTGGAATCCATTGAGGGTGGGGGTTAGAAGCAGGTTGCCTTTTATTTTGCATTTTTCTCTTCTCCTGTCCCAGTGTGTGGCTAGTTTGTATGGAACAAGAAGAAGCATGGTGAGGGTCTGTGTGTTTGTGCCTGGTTCAAAGACTTCCATGCATTCAGACTCTCACACACATAAACAAACTCGCACACAGACTCTCACACACACACACACACTCACACACAAACACACACTCACACAAACACACACTCACACATGCAGACACAATCGCACACAGAGACTTACACATAGACTCCCTCACACACAGAGACACACATACACAGACCCACAGACTCATTCACCTGCACAGACTCACTTGCACACAAACACACAGACCCATTTACTCAGACTCATTCACACAGACTCACTCACTCATTCACACATGCACAGACACAGATACATATGGACGAACACTCACCGACTCCCACTCACATACAGGCTCACACTGAGACACACACACAGATTCACTCACATACTGACTCACTCTCTCTCTCTCTCGCGCGCACACACACACGGACTCACTCACCCTCACACACTGAGGGCAGGTGGTAATGTCATTGGACTAGTAATCCAGTAAACGCAGGCTCATGTTTTGGGCATACAGGCTTCAGTCCCATCACAGCAGATGGTGAAATTTGAATTCAACAAAAATGTGGAATTAACAGTTGGTCTGAAGATGACCAGGTACCTATTGTTGATTCTCATAATGCCCTTGAGGGAAAGAAATCTGCTGCACTTACCTGGTCTGACCTACATGTCACACAAGACCCAAAACAACATGGTTGACTTGGTGTAATTAGGAATGGGCAGTAAATGCTGGTCTAATCAGCAATATTCACATTCCATGACACTCACTTACAACTGTAATGACGCAGCTCCTTTAACAAGGTTAGATTGTCCTTGTTTTTTTTGAGGAGGTCGTAGTCATCGAAATGTCTGGGGTTGATCTGCTTGAGAATGCTTCCAAGTTTAAAAAAACACTTGTGGAATGGAAGGTGAGTGGCCAGTTCTCCCGGCACAGCTTTCCTCTGGTTTGGTTTGGTTTGTTTTTTTTCAGCAGTCTGGCTGTTCACTGAAAGCAGGCAGCCCGTTTGAGGCTGCTGGTCAAAGAAACAGCTACATGGAAGAGGGTGTTCCATGCTGAATCTCTCTGCCACTTCTCTCTCTCTCTCTCTGTCTCACTTGTAAGACCCTGTGTTTGATTTTATTTTTTGTGCTAACTAATGTTTATGGGGATTATTGGAAGTATTTGGAACAGTGTCATTAAGTTGGGATAATCTGTTGGGTTTTCAAATCGGTTAAGTTATTCTATATTCTGTTCTCTTTTCTTAGTGTTTCATTTGGTAACCTTGTAAGTAAATTCTGTTTTGTTTAAAACAAAGTGGTTTTACCAACTGCATCTCTATTGGAATATCAACTTACACCTGCTTAAAACAACTAGAAAAGGGCGACTTTCTTGAAATGCCTGAGGGGGTCTGGTCTGATTCATAACAGATTGGAGGCTCTTTGCGGGATTTGTTCTATAGTTCCAAATTGGGGCAAGGGTTGCTCTACTGAAAGGCAGCAAGTGGTAGGTGTTAGTGTCTTTTTGTTCTGGGTGTTTAAACAGAGCTTGGGGCAGCAATGGCTCTATCAGCCACTTAAGAGTTTTCTGGGGGTTTGAAGAAGTAACTTTGGGGATTTTATAAAAGGTGATTAAGGCCAAGCTGCTGGAAATAGCAAACAAGCTGGGGTTGCTGAGGAAAGGAGAGATAATTACAGCAATAGCTCAGCGTTTAAATTTGTTGGAAATGCCATTAGAATATTTAGAGATGGCTAAAATTCAATTGAAAATGAAGCAGCTTGAGCTAGAGGCAAAAGACAAGGGCAGCACAGTGGCTCAGTGGTTAGCACTGCTGCCTCACAGCACCATGGTCCCAGGTTCGATTCCAGCCTTGGGGCAACTGTCTGTGTGGAGTTTGCACATTCTCCCTGTGTCTACGTGGGTTTCCTCCGGGTGCTCCGGTTTCCTCCAAAGATTTGCAGTCCAAAGATGTGCAGGTGAATTGGCCATGCTAAATTGCCCCATATTGTTAGATCAGTTAGTCAGAGGGGAATGGGTCTGGGTGGGTTACTGTTCGGAGGGTCGGTGTGGACTGGTTGGGCTGAAGGGCCTGTTTCCACACTGTAGGGAATCTAATCTAATCTCACACGGAAAGGACAACTGAAATGAAACAGTTTGAATTACAATTAAAAGCAGAGGAGAGAGAGAAAGAATTAATCGCTTTAGCAAAACAAAAAGAGAGGGAGAAGAGAGAGAAAGGGAGAGAGAGTTTGAATTTTAGAAATTGGCACTTAGACAGGAATGTCAGCTTAAAAGGATGGAGATGAAGGCTGAAAGTAAGCTGAGCGAGGATGAGCAAACCCATGGGAGCCAAAAGCCTGGTGAGAAACTGTTTAAGTATATCCAACCATTACCTAAATTTGACAAGGATGTGGAAGCCTTTTTCATCTCATTTGAAAAGGTGGCTAAACAAATGCGGTGGCTAGTGATCATGTGGGTTTCGTTGATCCAAACAAAACGTGTAGGTACAGCTAGTGAGGTATTTGCATCACTATCAGAGGAGATATCTGGGGAAAAAGAGGAGGTGAGGAAAGCCACCTGAAGTGCATGTAAGCTTGTGCCAGAAGCCTACGTTTCAGGAATCTTAAGGAGGGACCCAATCAAACCTACCTTGAGTTTGAAAGGATCAAACAAAGTAATTTTGATAGGTGGATAAGAGCATTAAAAATAGAGCAAACTCCTCTTAGAGAAGAGTTCAAAAATTCACTTCCTGAACTAGTGAGAACTCATATGGAAGAACAGAGAGTTAAAACGACAAGATTAGCAGCTGAAACGGCTGGTGATTATGAATTAGTCCACAAATAAAAGTCCACAAATAAACAGTCTTAAATCTGTTTCAATCTGTGAGGGATAGAAATTGGGGAAAAGAGAAATCTTCATGTGGAAAGGGAAACTTAGGTCTCAGGGAAGATCATAAGGAGAACTTATCACAGGGTAAAAAGGAAATCCTTAAAGGGAAAAGAGAAGTTAGAAAGCTCGGTGTTTTTATGACAACAAAGTAGGCCACATGAAATCACAGTGTTGGTGGGTTAGGAAAAGCACTGGGAAACCAGATATAGGAAAACAGGATAAGCCAGTGAATTTTGTTGGAATAGTAATGGGAAGCACAGTGGAGGCTAGAAAGCTGCACCAAAATGTACAACCCAGTTGGAGGTTAGTTAAGGAGCAAGTGCAAAACCTTCTTAAACCACATACCCGTGAAGGTAGAGTTTACTCTCATAGGCTAGCAGCAGCAGGTAAAGAGGTTACACTATTAGATGCAGGATCCTCTCAATCTATGACGTTGGAAGATGAGAAAGTATGTACCTTTGAAGGACTATTGCAGAAAAGGTGCTAGTAACATGAGTTCTTGGTGAGATAAGAAGTGCTCAGTTATGTAAAGTGAGGTTAGAGTGTCCAGTGAAAAGTGGATAAGTCATAGTAGGAGTACTGGACAAACTCTCAGCTCCAGCAATACAATTTGTCCTTGCTGATGATATAGTCGATTCACAGGTAGGTGTGCTGCCAACTGTGGTTGAAAAGCCAGTGGAAACTCAGGCAAATGAACTGTTGCAGGGCACATATCCTGGAATTTTTCCTGACCGTGTGGTAACAAGGTCACAAAGTCACCAGTCGAAACAGGAGAAATCAAAGAGCACAGGTAAGAAAGTTGACGTGGAATTAGCAGAGACCCTGTTTGATCAGATGATTGAGTCAAACCGGGAGCAGATAGATGACACAACAGACATCTTTATCTCAGATAAATTAATCGAGTTAAAGCAGAAAGATAAAAATTTAAAGCAATTATATCAAAAGCATACACCAAGAAAGAATCCGAATGTATCCCTGAATGCTATTATCTTAAAAACGATGTCTTAGTGAGGAAATGGAGACCACCACATAATCAGGCAGATGAGAAATGGGCAGAAGTCCATCAGGTCGGTTTGCCAGTAAGCTATAGAAAGGAGGTGTAGTAAATGGCACATGAGCTGCCAGTGGTGGGTCATTTAGGAGTGAGATAAACTTAAGCTAAAATAAAGGAGAAACATTTCACTGACCTGGACTGCACAAGGATGTCGTTGAATTTTACCAGACATGTCATACATGTCAGGTAATTGGAAAACCACAGGTGGTAATAAAACCCGCACCTATAATAACTATTCCTGCATTTGAGGAACCTTTTAACTAAGAGTCTTAATTGACTGCGTAGGACCCCTACCTAAAACAAAAACTGGGAATCAGTATTCGTTAACAATAATGGATGTGTCCACTAGATTTCCAGAGGCTGTTCCATTATGCACTATCACAGCTAAAAGGATTATAGAGGAATTACTCATATTTTTCACTAGATACAGACTACCCACAGACATACAATCAGACCAATGGTCAGACTTCACATCGTAATGTGAGGAGCACTAGACATTAAAGACCATGTCGAGGACTTGTAGTCAAGACTATCCAGATGATTGGAATAAGGGAATTTCATTTGTACTTTTTATGATCAGAGATGCATCAAATGAATCCACCAAATTCCATACATTTGAATTAGTTTTTGGGCATGAAGTAGAGGACCATTAAAATTGATTAAGGAAAAATTGGTTAGTCATAATTCTGAGACCACATATGGACTATGTGTCATAATTTAGGGAACAATTAAACAGAGCTGGGAAGTTGGCTAGACTGCATTTAAATATATCACAGCAAACAATGAACCAGGAAGCAGACAAGGAATCGGAGATAAGGTGTTAGTGTTACTTCCAGTGATAGGTGAACCTTTAAAAGCAAAATTTAATGGACCTTATTAAGTTGAAAGGAAATTGAGTGAGATGAACTATTTGATAAGGACTCCAGACAGAAAGAAATCTCAAGGAGTGTGTCATGTGAATATCCTCAAAAAGTATTTTGACAAGGAAGGTAAACCAAAGGAGATTGTGTTATTGGTTACATTGCAGAGGGAAGGATCAAGTTCAGAGGATTCTGAACTGGACATTTCTCAAGTTAAATTGGGCAATGAGGAAATTGTCACAAATTGGAATAAATTATTGATTTACCTTCCAGAAGAAAATCAAAATGATCTGAAAAGGTTATTATTATCACATTGGGAGATACGTGGAAATAAGCTGGGAAGTACTAACTTAATTATGCATGGTGTAGATATAGGAGCTGCTGTTTCGATTAAGCAACATCCTTCTAGGCATAACCTTCTAAAGTTGACATAGGTTCAAAAGGAGATTGGACGCACGCTCCAAAACGACATAATTGAAGTGAGTTACAGTGACTGGAGCTCACCCATAGTCATGGTGCCCAAACCAGATGGTAGCCAATGGTTATGTGTGGACTTTCCCAAAGTCATTGCAATTACAAAGGCTGATGCATATCCGATTGCGAGTTTGAAAGACTGTGTTGAAAAGGTAGGACAAGCATCTTATATTTCTAACTTGGACTTGCTCAGAGGATACTGGCAAGTACCTTTGTCCAAAAGAGCAAAGACAATTTTGGCTTTCATAATACTGAATGGACTGTATCAGTTTAAAGTCATGCCATTTGATATGAAAAATTCGACTGCCACGTTTCAGAGACTAACCAATAAGGTTATTGCCTGATTACCCAATTGTGTCCTATACATTGATGACCTGGTGGTTTTTAGTTACACATGGAAGGAACATTTGCAACATTTATCAGACTTCCTCGATGGACTTCTGAAGACAGGCTTGCTGATGAATCTGGCTAAAAGTGAATTTGCCAATGCCTAAGTCATCTTCCTGAGCTATATTGTTGGACACGGACAAATGACCCCATGGAACGCAAAAACAAAGGTAATTGGGGAGGTTCCCATACCATCACCAAAAAGAACAGTACGACGGTTCCTGGGATTAAGTGAGTTTCATTGAAAATTCATGCCACATTTTACCAGTGTGGCTGCTCCACTCACTGAATTGCTAAAGAAAGGCCAGAAGTTTCAGTGGATGGCAGACTATCAGGAGGCATTTGACAGCCTGAAAGCTGCCCAGTATTAGCCACACCTAATTACGCAAAGCCATTCATGCTATTGATGCAAGGATGTGGATGTTGGTGCTGTATTCTTGGAGGAAGACGACAAGAAGATAGAAAGACTTATCAGGTATTTCTCCAGGTAATTGAACATTCACCAGCAGAAATACTCAACAGTTGAGAAGGAGACTTTGAGGTTCGTGTTGCGTTACAGCATTTCAATGTTTCTGCTGCTAGCAATGTATCTGAGACAATCATATACACTGACCATAACCTATTGAAGTTTGTGGAGAAATTTAAGCACAAAAATGTCAGATTGTTTAAATGGAGCTTGGTGTTACAGCCATTCAATGTGAAAATTATGAATGTGGCAGGATGAGAAAACGTGATTGCCGATGCAATGTTGATACCTGAATGAGAAATGGAGGTGTTTTGTGGCAGGAGTAAAACATATTGAAACAGAATGTAGTTGTGCATATTTGCAGGTTATTGTCAAGGTAGTGGTAGAATACTGACAGTGTAAGATTAAGGGGTTTTAAAATGAAGCCATCTTTGGATCTTGATGGGTTTTTTTAAGGGGGTAGATGTGATGATGCTACTCCTTTTAAGAAGGCTAGGTTGCCCTTGATTTTTGTTTCAGGAGGTCGTAAAGACACAGACTCTGAAATGTCTGGGGTTGATCTACTTGACAATGCTTTCACATTTAAAAAAAAACAGTTGTACAATGAAAGGGGAGTGGTCAGTTCTCCCAGCTCAGCTTTTCTTTGGGTTTGGTTTGGCTTTAGCAGTCTGGTTGGTCAATGAAAACAGTCAGTTAGGTTGATGCTGCTGGTCAAAGAAACAGCTACATGGAAGAGGCTGCTTCAGGCTGCCATCTGTCTCTCTCCTGTAAGACCCTGTGTTTGATTTTACCTTTTGTGCCAACGGATTCTTATGGAGATTGTTGCAATTAGTTGGAACAGCATCATTAAGTTGGGAGAATCTGTTGGGTTTTCGGATAGGTTAAGTTATTCGGTGTTCTTTTGCTTGTGTTTATTTGGTAATCCTGTAAATAAATTCTGTTTTGTTTAAAACAAAGTGGTTTGACCAACTGCATCTCGACTGGAATATCCCCTTTACACCTGCTTAAGACAACTAGCAAAGTTAGGGTCTTGGCTACTTTCTTGAAACATTTTGAGGGGGTCTGGCCTGGTCCAGAACACAAAGGTCTAGGTGGCCCACTCTGCCAGTTTGACTGCAGTTCTTCAGAAGACTGGCTTTTGCTGGTAGGAGGGTGAGAGTCTTGTTTCCCACAATGGATTTCTCCACCCACGATGGGCCTCTCTCTGTCCTGCCCAGTGCAAGTGTTGTAGAACCATAAAATTGGTCACCCCTACTTACCTTCCCACCAGCTGCTGATTGTCCAATCTCAGACTGTTTTTTTCTTGTATTTCCTGTCGGCTGTTCAGCAGCAATGAGTGAGGAACAGCCTCACTCTCCAGCATCTTCCAAACATCCACTTGACTTGATTTGATTTGATTTATTATTGTCACATGTACCTTGGTACAGTGAGAAGTTTTGTTTTGTGTGCAGTACAGGCGGATCATACCAGATAAAGATCATGGCATGATTGAACAGAGCAAGGCATACAAAGTTACAGCTGCAAAGATGGTGCACAAAGAGCAAGATCAACATTAGATTTGAAATTTGAGAGGTCCATTCACAAGTCTAATAACAGCAGGGAAGAATTAGAATCCCTACTGTGTGGAAATAGGCCCTTCAGCCCAACACGTCTACACTGACCCTCCACCTTACATTTACCTCAACTAATGCACCTAACCAATACATCCCTGAACACTATAGCACAGCCAATTCACCTAACAGCCACATCTTTGGATTGTGGGAGGAAACCCACACAGACACAGGGCGAACATGTAAACTCCACATAGACAGTCACCCGAGGCTGGAATTGAACCTGGATCCCTGGCACTGTGAGGCAGCAGTACTAACCACTGAGCCACTGTGCAAAGCTGTTCTTGAACTTGTTGGTACGTGTGCTTAAGCTTTTGTAACTTCTGCCTGATGGAGAGGTTGGAAGACCTGGGAGGGAGGGGTCTTTGAGGATGTTGGCTGCGTTCTGAGGCATTGAGAAGTGTAGGTGGAGTCAACGGATGGAAGGTTGGCTCACGTGATGGTCTGGGCTGTGTTCACAACTCTCTGTAGTTTCTTACATTCCTGGGCACAGCAGTTGCCATAATGCATCCAGATATAATGCTTTCTGTGGTGTGTCTATAAAAGTGCAACTTAATGTGGGCATGTCCATGTGTCTTGATCTAGGCTTTGTGGTTTACATGGAGACTCCACACACTGCTAAACAAACTTGTGATGCATCATTGTGTTATTTCCATGTGCATTCCCATTATAGCACAGAATATATAAATTAAGATATGAAAAGGGATATTACCAAGGCAACTGCATGGGGACCTCATCTTTTCACCACATAGGCAACTTACATGAAAGATTGGGTTGCTGCATGTTTTAGTTTGCAGATGATGCTCAGTTGTGAGACATAGGATGTAGTGTGGGTGGCAATAGGAAGTTATAAATGGGTAAAAATAGGACTGGTAAAAGTTTAATGTAGGTAAGCATGAGGTCACCCACTTTAAATCTGAGACAGAAAAATTACACTTAGAAGAAGAAATGCAGTTGTGGTAATATCACTGGACTTGTCATCCAGAAACAAAGCAACAGTTTACAACTTTTGCTGGTCTCTCTTTTTCTGGGATCTCTCTGTTCTTGCTGCTCCTTTGAACCTTGTTGCCACGGCTCCTGATTTGCACTTAACTCTATCACTGGTTTCTCTACTTGTGGGACCTCCCCAGTGCTGCTGTTCCTTTTTACAATCACTGCCCCCAGTCCCGAGTTCTACACAGCTCTACTGTTGGTCTCTCTGCCATCAAAATCTCTTCAGTATTTTTTTTAAATTTCAAATATATATTTTATTCCTAAAACTATCTTTACATAAATAATCACTAAAGCAGTTCAGTTCTGAACACTGCCATATGAAGAAACAAACAAACATTGGAGTTTGACTCTATCCAGCAAATAAACCAAAGATATTTGTTACTTGTATAAGATTTAACTTGCATATATTTCAGGCATTGGGAGGGTCCAATGACGGAACGGACTCCCATTTAACTTCAGCAGAAAGACCTGAAATGGCGGCAGCTGCTCTAAGCTTTAGTGCATCCTTCAGCACGTAGTCCTGGACCTTGGAAAGTGCCAGCCTGCAACATGCAGTCAGGGTCAACCCCTTGTTCTGGAAGTTTTGGGCAGACCAAAGAGCGTCTTTCACTGAGTTGGTGGTCTTTCAGACACAATCGATTGTTTGTCAGGGTGCGTGCGTCACTGGGGAACAGTCTGTAGAGCACAGAGTCCCATGTCACAGAGCTGTTCAGGATGAACCTCGACATGAACCACTCCATTTTCTTCCAGAATTCCTTCGCAAAGGCACATTTAAGCAGGAGGTGTGTCAGTAGCATCCTCACCCAGCCACCCACGGCTGCTTCTCTCCGGTATCGCTGTTCCTTTTTAACCTCACTGCTGCCTCTCTGGGTCTATCTGCTTCTGTCTCACTCTGCCACTCCTTTCGATGTTGCTGCCTGTGTGTCTTGGGGTTCTCACCCCCTCCTGCTCCTGTGTATTGGTGATGTTTTAAACACACAATATGACAAGAAAGCTTTGTTTTCACAAGACTAGAAATTGATCAATTAACCAATATGGCTATAACCCTCTCTGCAGCCTTGTTTTTCCTTTTTCACATGAGAAGGTGAAAGATGACCCAAATTATCTTTGCCTCTGTTATACCGGATGATAATTAATATTAATTTCTGTCACTTTGGGTCAGTTACTTAAGAGTACAAGTTTCCAAGGTGGGTCAAGGGGGGGCTGCCTTGCTCACCTCATTTGATGGAGGTTCCTGTGTCTGCGGCGTAAAAGAATTACAGGTGAACCCCTCCTGCAGTAAATGGCTGTGCTTCAGGATTTGCACTTATGCCTCAGGAGGAGGTATTCAGCAATGCTGACCACAGTTATTTTACCCATGACATTGGCTCCCACAATCTCACTAACAAATTCCTTGTATTAACATTTTCTTTTACAAATTATAAATGATTTTGTCTCCCAGCAGAATAGAACAAAGGAGAGGTAGAAATATCACAGCAGCAGCAGCAGCAGCAGTATTGTCCTGGCAACCAGAAACCACAGACTTCTTGCATTGTTGTCACAATTCTGAAGCTTTTTATTCCACCTCAAGTAATTTCATTTCCTAAGGGAAAATATTAGTATGCTTTCTCAATGTATGTAGAATAACAGAATGCTGCTTTGTAGCTTACCTGCTACCGCATACACATGGAATTCAGGGCTTGGACAGCTACCCAGTTATTGTAGCCGCCATTAGCAATCTCCAAGTTTATGCCTGGCATTTGTGGCTGTCATAATATTAATAAACAACCAAAAATATCTCATCATGATCCAGAGTGTCACTCTATGTGTGTTGACACGAAAAGTTTTGAGTCATGGTAATCTGGATGCAGGAGTAGGTCATTGAGTCTGTCATTTTTGTACAGCCATTCATTTAGGTCATAACTGGTCTATAACTTACCTGTTTAGGTATATATCCTTTAATACTCTTGACTAACAAAAATCTATCAATCTCACTAGAAGACAGACTGGGTCAGTTCAGACTATATTCACAGGGGGTTAAAATTCCAACAGGACTGCACAGGGTAAACACAGAGAGGGCATTCTTGCTGACCAGAGAGTCTAGAATTTAAGGGTCACAGTCTAAGGCTATGAGATAAGCCAGTTAGGTCTGAGATGAAGAGAAGTACATTCACCCAGAGATAGGTAAAAATCACACAACACCCAGTTATAGTTCAACAGATTTATTTGGAAGCACTAGCTTTCAGAGCGCTGCTCCTTCCTCAGGTGGTTGTGTTATCTTTTGCTACAAATGCTGTTTCTTATGATCCTGCTCCACAACTACCTGATGAAGGAGCGTCGCTCCGAAAGCTAGTGCTTCCAAATAAACCTGTTGGACTATGCCCAGGTGTTGTGTGATTTTTAACTTTGTCCACCCCAGTTCAACACTGGCACCTCCACGTCATCTTCCCCTAGAGAGTGATGTGCCTGTGGAATTCAACATAGAAAGTTGTTGAGGCCAATTGTTTTCAAAAAGAAGTTGGATACAGTTCTTAAGGCTAAAGAGATCAGTGATTATGGGGAGAAAGCAGGAAAGAGGCACTGAGTTGGATGATACAGCTATGATCATGTTGAACGGTGGACTAGGCTCAAAGGGCTGAATGGCCTACTCCTGCTCCTAGTTTCTATATTTTTAGCCTCAACATTTTTCTGAGGAAGAGCATTTGAGAAAATCAGAATGTTGTTCAGTTTGTGTACGAGGAGCTGAGTATTGGTTAATCAAAGCGGAAAGGAGTGTTGCTCAATTAAAGTTAAAATAAATACTTGGGACTATCTTTGTAGTGGTTACTCCTTGTCTATGCTAAATATCTCCTGAAGTGAAACTGAAGTAACAGCACAAGTGAGACAAGGGGAATGGGATTTATCTGGGGGCTGGCAGTACATGACAGTCTGGTCTTCACTCCATTTTCTATCTGCTGAAGTTCACAGAACAGTAGCTCAAATGCTCTTTGGAAACTCATTTTCTTGACTCACTGGGCTGAATTCTTTTGGCCCCTAACAGGAGCAAGTATGGAGTTCTCCGATGGTGTGCTGGTTCCTCAGCTCCATCCTGCTCCAGCCCATTTTCCAAGCAGGTTGCCAGTTCAGTTACTGAAAGGACTATTGTTACAAACTGACTGGAATTTTCCTTGCTTCAGGTGCGATTATTCCTGCATCAACAACCATAATAATGGTACACCTTCCCTTAAGGCCCAAAATCAGCCAATCAGTGGAAAATTGCAGTTCACTGACCATTCCTCACATTATTGATACAAAGACATGAATATGCAAATGGTAGGCCATTCAGCCCTTCAAGCAGCATCCGAAGAGCAGCAAAGTCGACGTTTCGGGCAAAAGCCTTCATCAGGAATAAAGGCAGAGAGCCTGAAGCGGCCTCCCCCACTCACCTATTGTACTCTATGCTACTTTCTCCCCACCCCCACCCTCCTCTAGCTTATCTCTCCACACTTCAGGCTCTCTGCATTTATTCCTGATGAAAGGCTTTTGCCCAAAACATCGATTTTGCTGCTCCTCGGATGCTGCCTGAACTGCTGTGCTCTTCCAGCACCACTCATCCAAAATCTGGTTTCCAGCATCTGCAGTCATTGTTTTTACCATTCAGCCCTTCAAACCTGGTCTGCCATTCAATATAATCACAGCTGATTTGTTTGTGGTCTGATCTCCACATTCCTAACTAACCAAAAACATGCTTGTTTCTCTTGCCTAACAAGAATCCATTTACCTCTGTCTTAAACTTATTCAATGACTCCCCCACCCCTTCCATTACCTCCTGATTCCAAAGGCTCACAACCCTCTTGACAGCAACAATTTTTCCTCATCACTGTCCTAAAAGGGTGACCCCTAATTTTTAAACAGTGTCTCCTTCTTCTGAAGTCATAGAGTCATAGAGGTGTACAGCACAGAAACAGACCCGTCGGTCCAACCTGTCCATGCCAACCAGATACCCTCGATAAATTTTGTCCAATTTGCCAGCATTTGGCTAATATCCTTCTAAACCCTTCCTATTCATATATCCATCAAGATGCCTTTTAAATGCTATAATTGTACTAGCCTCCACCACTTTCTCTGGCAGCTGACTCCATATACACATCACCTTCTGTGTGGAAAAGTTGCCTCTTATGTCCCTTTTGAATCTTTCCCCCCTCAGCTTAAATCTATGCCCTCTAGTTTTGGACTCTCCACCCCTGGGAAAAGACCTTGTCTATTTACCCTACCTAAGCCCCTCATGATTTTATAAATCTCTATAAAGTCACCCCTCACCCTCCGATGTGCCAGGGAAAATAGCCCCAGCCTATTCAGCCTCTCCTTGTTGCTCAAACCCTCCAACCCTCACTCACAAGGGGAAACATAATTCCAACATCCACCTTGTCAAGATCTTATAAACTTCAATTAAATCACCCCTCACTCTTCTAAACTCCAGTAAAAACAAGCCCAGCCTATTCGGTCTTTCCTCATAAGACAATCTGCTCATTCCAGGTATCAAAGCACACCTCCTCTGAAGAACCTCCAATGTATATACATCTTTCTTAATAAGGAGACCAGGACTGCACACAATATTCAAAAATGTGGCCTCACCAATATCTTGTACAATTGAAGCATAATATCTTTTATGTTCAATTCCTCTCAGAATAATAAAGGATTCTATTCACCTTTGCATTCACATTCTACATTTACATTGCTAACCCTTAGTAATTCATTAGCTTTAGCTCAGTCAGCTCATTAAAAGCTTATTGTTGGAAGTTGAGCTAGATGTTTTTGCAACTTGAAAGTCTATTTAAATAATACTTTGCTTTTTTACTTCTTTTTGCCCAGTAAGTAGCTTCATATTTTCCAAAATTATGCTATTTTCAGCAGAGTTTTGTACACACATCTGTATTGTTTTATATCCTTGTAACCATATCATCACAATATACTTTCCAATCTGAGTTTGTGTCATTGTAAGTTTAGCCACCTTGCCTTCATTCCCCTCAACTAAGTCATTGATATAATTTGTAAAAAGCTGAGAGCCAGTCTGGACATTGGCAGACATTGCATCCTGCCAATCTGAACAAGGCCCATTTTGCATAATTGCTGTGTGTTATGAGCAAGACAATCTTTTATCCATGCTAGTATGTTACTCCGTTCACAATGAGCTCCTATCTTGTGCAATAACCTTTCATGTGGCACTTTGTTAAATGTCTTCTGAAAATCCAAATTCAGTAAATGAATGGACTGCCCTTTATCCACAGTTCATGTTACTTCTTTAAAGAATTCCAATAAATTGGTTGAACACGATTTCCCTTTCATAAAATGCTGACTGTTCCTGATTACATTATGATTTTCCAAATGCACAGTTATAACTTCTTAATGATTGATTCTGATCCCTTCCCATATCAGACATCAAGCTACCTACACTATAATTTACAGTTTTCTGCCTCTTTCCCTTTAACATAGAGGAGTTATGTGTACTTTGAAGCCATATTGCACAATACCATGTCTAGTACAGATTGTTCTTTGCTTGATTCCTGAATTTATCACTCTAAGAAATTATCTTGAAAGTATTCAATGAACTCCTCATTGAGGCCACTAATTCCAATATAATTTTTTCTAGTTTCCATATGGATTAAAATAATCAATGATTATTGCTGTCCCTTTATCACAAGTGCCCAATATTTCTTCTTCTCTGCTTCTTCCTACATCATGTCAGGCAGCATCTGAGGAGCAGGAAAATCGACGTTTCTGGCCGGAGTCCTTCATAAGGAAGGGCTGATGAAGGGCTCCGGCCTGAAACATCGATTTTCCTGCTCCTTGGATACCACCTGACATGCTGTGCTTTTCCAGCAACACACTCTCGACTCTGATCTCCAGCATCTGCAGTACTCACTATCTCCTTCTTTCTACATCATGGTTACTGTCCAGGGGCTTGTGGATCACTCCCATTCATGACCCATTTCCCCTATTAAGCATCATTTCCAACCACTTCACTCACCCACTCTGCAGCCCTAACTCTTGTTCACACTAACCAAGACAAACCTGAACCTATAGGACAGTTGCAAAAATAGAAGGACTTGCCTCCATTCCCTCTGGGTCCCCTTACCTATCTCACTTGCAGTCACGCTCTCCTGCCTTGACCACTGACCAAATAGGACGGCCTATCTTTAGGTGTTTCCTGCCTCCAGGATGAAAATGTCCAAGTAACATGCTCCCTCCCTGATGTGCATCCATGTCTAATCTAAAGACTATTTTTCTTTTGGACTATGGACTAAAAATGGAGAAAAAAATGGTGCTTTAAACCAAGGAAACGGTAAAACAATATGTTGCAGTTTTAAAAACAAGGAGGCTAAGCATGTGCGTGTTTGTGTGTGCGTATGTGCGTGTGTATGTGTGTGCATGTATGCGTGTGCGTATGTGCACGCCCGTGTGCGGATGCGCATGTGTGTGTATGTGCATGCCCGTGTGTAGGTGCATGTGTATGTACATGCATGTGCGTGTAGGTGCATGCGTGTGTATGTGCATGTATGTGTCCGTGTATGTGTGTGTGTACAGATGTGCATGTCCGTGTGCATATGTGTGCGTGTGTGTGTGTGTGTGTAATTGGCTTCAGGCTTGTTAAGTGGACACTGGAGTAGAAACATCCAAACTGTGAAGAAGGAAGCACCCAAATCTCTTTCTATCCCTCCTAAGTGGAAAACTAACAGGAAATCTATTATCAGTTCTCACTCATCATTTTCCTCTAAGTTACTTTCTGCAAATTCCTCTGCTGAAAGGCAAAGGGGAAGACCACCTCCAGTGATATTGAAAGGACAAACTTTAAATCAATGACTGAGGATCAGACAGCATCCACGGAGAAAGCGTAAGCTAAAGTTTTGAGATTAGATGACTTTTCTTCAAAGCCTTCATCAGAGCTGTATGAAGACTCGAAAGCTTGTTCTTTCTCCATTGGTGCTGCCTGACCCGCTGTGATTTCCAGCATTTGTTGTTTTCAGTACAGATTCCAGCATCTGCAGTATTTTGCTCCTCCAATGAAAGACTGAGAATTGGTGCATCCACACCTTTGTATCCTCATCACAGAGTTGGAAGGAATAGCACTTGCCTCTTTGTGTGTTTGTATGTGTGTGAGGATTTTAAGAAAGGGGTAGAGCTATAAGTTAGCAATTCATCTTCCTTTCTTACCATTGGTTAAAAACAGTTTGCTGACAATAAACAGTTATTTTCTTGTTAATGAAAAATCTGGAAAAAGTAAGTCAGAGATGTGCAATGCTAGCACCAGTCGGGATCACAGATGCCAATGAGATATTTTATTTCAGTATACCCGACTTAAAACACCTCCTCCCCAAATGAGCTAAATTTCCTCATTGCACCAAATTTCCAAATATATTCACTTGGTCTCTGTTTCACTCACCATCATTTGCCCAAGACAACACAATGCTGAAGTCCCTGAGGAAATCCTGCCCTCTGCTGCTTTTCTTTGGTTTGCAATTAAAAACCTTGTAAAGACTTCGCACACATTGCAAAATAAAAATGGGCAGTCTGTAAAATTAATGTTTGATTGGCTTTAAGTTTGTTTTGTGCTTCTGGTTTAAAAATTAGTTTCTCTCCCCCCTCCCCTTTTGGTCTTTTGTGAAGAGATATTGATCCCATCTTGTGGAATATTGTGGTACATTCTGTCTTTTTGTACCTCAAGGTGGTTAGAGGAAATTGGATATCCCATGAAAAACTTCAAAAGGTAGAAATTTGATAAGGCATCAGAAAATGTTCAGTAACAGCAAGTACATCATAGAGAAAAGGCAAGATGAAACTCTCATTGTAGGTCTTTCTTCAGAAGATGCTGTAACAATCTAAAACTGCACTCTGTTCTTGTTATCCACAGAATTGCTACCCATATACTCACATGGCTAGAACTGGACCCCACTTTCTTTCCCATTGTCTCATCCAGTCTGCCTCAGTAACCCAATCATAATTCTTTGTGCTATATAGTAGTGGTATTCACATTTTTTGATTTCTACAGGAGGTCATTGCCCCCCATTCTTCACTGATAACAAGAACTGAGTGGAGTTTGAAAGAACATGCATGCTCCATATTTGTTACCTTCGTTTCATGGTTAAGAGAAAAGAAGAAGCCACCATGATCACTTAGGCATGAGGAGTTCGGGAGCCTGTTCCTGTGAATGAATATGGGGATGAATATGTCAGCGGTGCTTGTAATTCTGACATCAACAGTCCCATGCTATTGAGGCTCTGTAATGAGCAGAATGGAAGAACTGAACTAGAGATTTGTAATTAATATTCTACATGTTAGAATGTAAATAGAGTTATTGCAACTCCTAAGAGTTCTTCAACAGTCAGTCTTAGCTGAGGTGGAGACAGAGATGCAGCATACTCAGAATAGGAACAGTCTGACTAAAGAGAACAGCTTCAAGGCACCCAATATTCATGGCAAGCAGAGTCCAGGAGTGTTGAACAATGCAGGCTAGAGTTCCTAGAAGCAACAGTCAATGATGATAAGCATTGCAAATTATAGATTCCAGATTTCTTAGATGATAAGATGTCAGAGCAAATGTAGGTGATTCAGCCCTTTGAGTGCTGCTCTATTCAATGAGATAATGGCTGATTTGATAAACCTGCCTTTGACTCCTGATCTCATTTAAGATCTATTCGTCTCAGTCTGAATGTACTTAGCTACCCAGCCTTCACAGATATATACTACCTTTTTAAAGAAGACATTTCTTTTCATCTCTCTACTAACTGGGTGACCCCTTACTCCGAGATCATCCCCTCTGGTCCTCAACTCTCCCACAAGGGGAAAGAACCTTTCCACATTCACGCTGTCGAGTCACTTAATGTTTCGATAAGGTAATCTCTCAATCTTCTTAATTCCAAAGAGGACAAGCCCAACCCACTCGATCTTTTATCCTTGCCTTTAGAAACTGAAACTTTACCTGATGAAGAACATCTGATGGCTTAGAAATTGGGCTTGTACCTGAATTGTGAATGCCTATGCTGGAGTATTTACTAACAGGCAGCGTGGAGTAGATATATCCATGCCAGCTACCATTTTTGTTCATTCTATCTGTGGAAAAATGGGGCTGTATTTGAATTTCCAAGCCATAGACATGAAATGGATCAAGGCATCAAGCATAATTTCAATTAATTTTCCCACAAAGCTACTGAAAATCCAAAGTCATAAGCAGGTGGAGCAGGGAATCTGGATGCTGAGTGAACATAGCAATCAACATGGAAGGATGTGGAGGCTTTGGAAAGGGTGCAGAAGGGGTTTACCAGGATACTACCTGGGTTAGAGAGTATGAGATGTGAAGAGAGGCTAAAAAAAACTTGCGTTGTTTTCTCTAGAGCAGCAGAGGCTGAAGGTAGACCTGATAGAAGTCTATAAAATTATAAGGTGCATAGATAGAGTTGACGGTCAGAATCTTTTTCCCAGCATTAATTGTCAAATTCTAGGGGACATGCGTTTAAGATGAGAGGGGCAAAGTTCAAAGGAGATGTGAGGGGCAAGTTTTTACAGAGTGTGGTGGTAGGAGTCTAGAATGAGCTGAGAGGGGTGGTGGTGGAGGTAGGTACATAGGGGCATTTAAGGGACTTTTAGATAACCACATGAATAAGCAAGGAATGGAGGGATATGGACTAAGAGCAGACAGAAGGGATTGGTTTAATTTGGCATCATGGGCCGAAGGGCCTGTCCCTGTGCTGTACTGCTCTATATTTCATGGTGTCTCTTTGACAAATGAGATTTAAGAATTGGGAAATAAACACTGAGCAGGCAGGTGAAGTAAAAGGGGTGATTTCAACTGTAAACAGGTACAGAGAGTGGAGGAAAGAGAGGGAAGAAGGATCAGATGAGAAAGGTAGAGTAAGAGAGACAGAGGAAAATGAGAAACAATATAAATAAAAGCTCAATACTTTCAAAATCTCCCAGAAAAATTCAAAACCTGGAAGGAGAGATTCTGAATAATTTGAAGTGAAACAAAATTTAAAAGGTAAACAGGATAAAACTGGGAAATGAAAATAATTGGACTTGTCCTCAGAAAACCAGCCTGTAATCAAGGGCCAAATGATCTCCTTCTGTACCTTGTTTACTTTATGTCTTAAACTAGTTACTTTTCCATGTCAGAGAGATTAATTGGTAACAGGCAGTTTGTTTTTGTAGATATTGACAAGGACTAACTTAGAGTGGTGAGTTTAATGGCCAAATTTGTTTTCTTAAATCAAGAAGGAAAAGCAAAATGGTATTAGAGTGAATTTAAGAGTGACTCTTCCTGCAAGTTTTGAATATTCTCAATTAAATGACTTGTAATTTCTGTACCATTTTACCTGTGTATTACTTTTATCTGTGCCACTGTTTTTACAGCAAATTCTGATCTAATTCTGTAATGCAGGCCTCTCACATCTCTGATTTTTTATTGCTTACAATTGGTAGCTGAGCTTTCTTCTGCATACATCCTTCAGAATTCCTTCACTAAATCTCTCCACTATGCCATCTGCCTCTCCTGCCTTCAAATTGTAGCGAATGGAACAATATTAATCTGGGGCCAATCCAGGAGCCCTGGCTGACAGGTATAAACAGGAGATTCAGAAGGGCTCCTCAGTCTAGGGACTGGCTCATAGCTGGCTGGTCACAGCCCATCTACTGTGCACATGTAAATAAAGTGTGACTTGGTGGCGGGAACAGGCCTCTGTGCAGTTATTTCATAAATGCTGTTTAAGAGTGATTTTTATTATGTAGCTTTTACCCACTTGTTTTAATTTAGCCTTATATAACTTACATATCAATACATGAATTAAGAGCAGGAGTAGACCATCGAACCTGCTCTCCCTTTTGCTAGGACCATGGCTGAAATGATCGTGACCCCAGCTCTATTTTTCTACCAATTCTCTTTGACTCCTTTGTAAATCAAGACTATACCTACTGCTGCTTTAAGAATGTTAAACAATGCTGCTTCCAGCACTCTCTCGGTTTCAGAGAGATTGTTTCACAATAACTTCTTTGAAGAATTTTCGGGTGGTTTGCTCCTTGAAGTGCAAGTAGTTATTCACAAATGTATCATAGGGAATGTTTCTACATTGCCATGCAAAGTGGAACTCTTTTTCCCAGAAATGCAAATGGGAATATTTTTGCAGGTTTGTGTCTTGAACTGTACTCCTGAACAAGGAGTACTCAAGAAGAAGAGATTTGTAAAATTAGTCCATATGTACATGGTCTCCAACAAGCTCTCTTCCGTCATAATATGTCAATGTAGAGTGAGCCTTTTAGTTTATTCCTTCATTGTGAGTGGGCATCTCTAGCAAGGCCTATCCATTGTTAGTAACTGACCTTTACCGGAGTGGTTTACCAAGCCATTTCAGAGAGTAGCTAAGAGACAAACACATTTCTGTGAGTCACACGTAGTTCAGATCAGGTAAGGACAAATCTCGAAAGGAGAATGATACAGTTCAGAAACAGCACATTCAGCCCATCATGCATGTGCTGACAGAATTGCATTAGGGAAAATGCTGCCTCAATGTACATTAATTAATTGTGCTTTCCTCTGATATTAAATCTCACTATGAATGTCATTTGCTGTATAATATGATATTCATCAATCTGTCACTGGTGAAGCTGCTTGCAATGGATTTATTATGTACTGGTTTACATAATAGAACCAGTGAATTTTAGAGTATAGCAGAAGGACAATGTGTCTATACCAGCTGCCAGCTCGTCCCATTCTCCAGCCCCAAAAATACATTGTATTTACTGCACAGAAACAGGCTACCTGGGTCTGTGCTTGTGATTATCCTGCACTTCAGCCACATCCATCCTCCTTTGTGTAAATTAGCCATTGTCTTCCAGAATCATGGACTGCTTTCCCATCAGAGAGAGGTTACTGGTGATGGTTTAACCTGAAGGTCACCATTCCTTAGATGTGGAGAGAGATTGAGAGCTGGTGCATGAATTGAACCCACACTGTTGGCGTTAGTCTGCGTTGTAAACCAGCCATCCACCTAACTGAGCTAACTGACCCCCGTCTTCTGATAACTCTATAAAAATATCAAATGTGCCCTCCTCCACCATCTGTTTCTCTAACTACTGCTTTAATGTATCTCTGCTATTCTCCTCAACTATTGAATTGAATCATTTATTGTCACGTGTATTCAAAATAAATACAGTGAAAAGTGTGTACCATTGCCGTACATAGGCACTGTTCTCATGAAAGTAAAACAAAATTTAAAAAAAGGAAGATAACTTAAAGAGAGTCCAACTTTTTCTTTTCCGTCGCTACAGTTCCTGCTCCGGGCTATCCCATCCCACACCATTCCACTGCCACAGTCCCTGCTCTGGGCTACCCCAGCCCCCACATTCCACTGCCACAGTCCCTGCTCTGGGCTACCCCAGCCCCCACATTCCACCACCACAGTCCCTGCTCTGGGCTACCCCAGCCCCCACATTCCACTGCCACAGTCCCTGCTCCAGGCTACCCCAGCCCACACCATTCCACCGCTACAGTCTCCTGGGATTTCCCGATTCAACCATTGTTGGCATCATTCAATCTTGCATTTTCCATTGATTCAGAAATCTTCAAAAGGTACAACCCTGCTACTTCAAAACATCTTTCAGCAATTCCTTCCTCATTTAGATGCCTGTGATTATTCCTCCTTTAAATGATCATTAACCATAGAATCACCTGTTCTCTATATCAGCACATCCTGGAAAAACTGTGTCTCACCACCAAATCAATCAAGTCACAAGCTCTGCCCACTCGGGGCATGTAGCAATAACCAAAATCCACAACAAGGAGGAGGCAAAAAGAGGTGGGGAAGCCTGGGCATCTAAATCAAAATGGAGAGATAAAGCAGGATTAGCGTGGTGCTGGAAAAGCACAGCAGGTCAGGCAGTATCCGAGGAGCAGGGAAATTAACGTTTCAGGCAAAGCCGTTCATCAGGATTTCCAGCATCACTTTTCCAGCGCCACTTTAATCTTGACTCTGATTTCCAGCATCTGCAATACTCACTTTTGCCCGAGAGATAAGGCACTCCACCCCCTGCAAGTGAACCCTGCTCCTTTTTATCATACTTTGCAATCAACCTGTCTAGCCATGTGACCACACGCATCTGGAGCAAGTGGGACTTGAACCCAGGCCTCCTGGCTCAGAGGTAGACACTACCCCTGCACCACAAGACCCTCACTGAACCCATCCCATTTTGTTTTAAGATCCAGGCACATTGTGAGTTGAGAGTTCCATTTTCTAACCACTCTCTAGATTGAGTGTTTCCAGTAGAAAGCAGTTTGCTTACTGAAGGGGCCACTTTCAGTGGATTTGTGGTGGACTGATGTGTGCATAATGTAAGGTGTTTCTATGAATTGACTGCCATCCAGTGGATAATAGTTACAGTGAACTGATTTAATGCTACTGTGGCTTCAATTGAAGATTAATCCCAAATCAAATTCTCCTCTTGCTACTAAAGTAGAGAACAATTATATTTATACAACACTTTTGAAACTGTAGAGACTGCAGCTCTTTTGCACAGGAAGATCCCACTAACAGCTCATGCAATGGCTGGCCGGTTCAACTATTTTGATGAAATCTAAGAAGTAAGAACAATAGTTAGACACTGAAAAGTCTTCTTATTCTTAAATAAAGAATGACATTTGATTTTTAACATTCACCTGAAAAGATAGCCAGAGCTCTGGCTTAATTGTATCATCCAGAAAGTGGACTTGCTTCAGGGTACGCTGCTGTTTCAGCTTAGTTTTTGTGCCGAAAAGGTAATTAAATACTTTTGAAATATATTGCAAGGCAACGTGGCAGCCAATTTATGCACAGCAAGCTCTCATAAATAGCAAGGAACTAGGACATAGGAGCAGAAATTAGACCATTCGGCCCATCGAATCTGTGCTGCCATTCAAACATGGCTCCTGAGGTTCCCAACCCCCATTCTCCCGCTTTTTCCCTGTAATCCTTGATCCCCTTGACAATCAAGAACTTATCTATCTTTGTCTTAAATATACTCAATTACCTGGCCTCCACATCCTTCTGTGGCAATGAGTTCCATAGATTCATCACTCTCTGGCTGAAGAAGTTTCTCCTTATCTCTGTTCTAAAAGGTCTTCCCTTTACTCTAAGGCTACGCCCTCGGGTCCTAGTCTCTCCTACTGACAGAAACATCTTCCCAACATCTACTCTGTCCAGGCCATTCAGTATTCTGTAAGTTTCAATTAGCTTCCCCCTCATCCTCCTAAACTCCACTGAGTGAAGACCCCCAGAGTCCTCAAACTTTCCTCAAATGTTAAGCTGTTCATTCCTGGGACCATTCTTATGAACGTCCTCTGAACATGCTCCATGGCCAGTGAGTGCATCCTTCCTTAGATGTGGGGCCCAAAACTGAGCACAATACTCCAAATGTGGTCCGACCAGAGCCTTCTAGAGCCTCAGAAGTACATCCCTGCTTATATATTTAAGTCCTCTCTAAATAAATACCATCATTGCAGTTGCCTTCTGAACAACTGACTCAACCTGCAAGTCTACCTTGAGAGAATCCTGGATGAGAACTCCCAAGTCCCTTTGCACTTCAGACTTCTGAATTTTCTCCCCATTTAGAAAATGTTGACTAGATAGCCTGATTTTATTGATGGTGATGACAGAGCCCATGGGGAATTACTCATTAGTCTCCTCATGCTGTTCGATGAATATAAGTTCCTTTGATAACAGGCAAAGTTATTCATCACCTGAGCCCTTTATAAAGCAAAACAAGGGATGGTTCCGTCAACACTGTTGGTCCCAGGCTGGGACTAGTCGATGTACGCCCTGAGTAGTGGCTCCATTTTGGTGTTTATCAGTAAATGATGTTCCTTTCCAGTTGAACTTTCTGAGTTATTGCAGTGATTAAGGGATAAACATTAATGAAAACTGCCTTTTACAGCGACAGGACTAGATAGGATCCATAGAGGGGAGATAGATCCTAGTCCATGTTGATTTTTTGTCTGTGATTGAAGATGTGCAGAACAAGACCCAAGAATATTGATCATCATCACCAAGCACAGCTGATGGGAATATTTGAATTATGATAGTGCCATGCACTATAGGCCTCAGATGAATTTGGTTTTCTCAATTTAAAAAGAACCCTCCCTCTGTGCTTCCTTCATGGGTTTTAATGACCTATAGATTGTGAGAAAACTGAGAAAGAACTTTATAGTTTGAGGTGATGAGTAGGATTGGTTTGGCTAGCAGTTGTTGCAATGGAGTTGAATTTCAGTGCAGCAGGGATATGGGAAGGATTGGGAATACATAGTGCAGTATAAATGGATCTATACATTTCTATAACACTGCTCCTAGAATATCCAAAAATGTGTCTCACGTTCAATTAATGACTATGAGTGTTTTTACATTTCTTCTCATGATTAGAATGACACCACTAAGGTTCCACTTCTAGTCCCACCTGGTTTAGCTGGATATCCAGGCTGACCAAGAAAGGAAAGGTTCCCAGAGACAATAACAATCAGGGAAAATGCCTCCTAAATAACTCATATTTCTCAGCCTGCACTTCGCTCAGTACCAGCTCAACCAGTGGTTATGTTGGTAACTTGATGCTCTTCGGTGAACCGTGTTTATCACTGTCATTTATTCTAGAGTTTCTGCTAAACTGGGGAGGTGATGGTATTGGTATTATCGCTGGACTGTTAATCCAGAGACCCAGGTAATGTTTCGCTGGACTCAGGTTCAAATCCTGCCACGGCAGATGATGGAATTTGAATTCAATAAAATATCTGGAATTATGATGTCCGTGACTCATTATCAAGAAGAACCCATCTGGTTCACTAATGTTCTTTAGAGAAGTGAGCTTCCATCCTTACCTGGTCTGGCCTACGTGTGACTCCAGACCTGCAGTAATGTGGTTGACTCTGAACTGGGCAATTAGGGATGGGTAATAAATGCTGGCCTGGCCAGTGACACCCTCACTCCGTGAATGAATTTAAAAAAATGTTGAGTCTGGACTTGCGATCACCTTTACGGTTGAGGGGGCTTTTAGGTCACTTCAGAGGATATCAAAGGGATAATGAGTTTCCCCAAAGTGACACCAGTTGTTAAGCATGACTTTGTTGTCCTGGGTTATCAGCATGCTCCAAATCTGTTCCCTTTCAGGCTCTTTTTAACAAGTCATACTTGCTGCTGCTGCTGCTGCTGCTTCACACTGAACAAAGCCCTGCTCCAAGTCCCTCTGTCAGCATTTTGGGGCAGCTTTGGATAAGATGTCTGACAGGATAGGTTGAGGTAGTAGGGCTATAAATGATTACTGCCTAATAGCATTCCTTATTGGTTCTGGGCTTGTGTCTGCCTGAGGACATCCTTCCCTAAATCCCAGGGCAATTAGGCACCGCATCAAGAAAAATCAGCCTTCGAGCTTCAAACACTTAATATGGGTCTGAGTAAACCAGTTGTGTTATTGTAACAGTTTGGTGACTTTTATGGGATTTGCTTTCTGATGAAGATCCAACAAATAAAAATGGGATAAGTAAAGGCTAATGAAGATTAAAGCACAGTCTGTGGAATAACTTACCCGACACTCTACCTTACTAACAGTAAGAAACATGTAGCATTAATCAAAGTGTGATACAAATGCACAGCTCAAAGGTCAGAGGAAACAGACTTCTGTTGATTTGCAAAAGGATGAGAAGCTACAATTAATGAATTTCAGGACATCTATCTTAACGTGAACTTGACTTGCTGTGGTATATGTTACACTGATTAACATGCAGAAAACCACAAACTTCATCATGTTGCTGTGTGTGGGCACTATAAGCTAATTGAGTCAGCTAATTAATGACATTAAGTAAACACTAAAAAAATTCCCTGGAGAAGGATCACGTGGTGTCTACCAACTCCCTTGAGCTGTTCAGGGAGAGGTGGGCACTGCAGGGAGTGGAGTGCATTATTTCCTCCTCCAACTCTATTTTGATTTAATTCCTGCCCTCCTCTTCGCTGTTTGCTCACGCAGCATTGTCCTCTAAAAAGGGCATTGCTTGTCACTGGCCACTCGGGTGTTTCCTTTCTTCCTGGTGGTGGAAATTGAATAAAGAATTGTACACTTGTTGTCTTTCACTGTGTATCACACCTGCACATGGGTGCTGGGGAAAATATAAGCCCTACCACAGTTAGGCGGTAGTGTGGGGGTAAGAAAGAAAATATATATATACAACCAGAAGATTTTGCGTCCCCTTAGTTTAGGAGACTGACTCTGTTAAAAAGAACACTAAAAAGATGACAGCGGATGGCAGTTGTGAAAATTTTCTTTTCCCTGTCAGTCATCCATCAATCTGTTCGGGTTCAGAACTGAAGTTTTAGGATACAATTTACCTTTGATTGTAAGATCAAAGTCAATTACAATTATCAACAGCATCTGAGAGAGCCCATTTAAAAGTTTACTAGTCATAATTAGTTACACTGAGCATGGTGGCTCAGTGGTTAGCACTGCTGCCTCACAGCAGCAGGGTACCAGATTCGATTCCAGCCTTGGGCGACTGTCTGTGTGGAGTTTGGGCATTCTCCCTGTGTCTGCATGGGTTTCCTTTGGAGTAACGGCCTGTTTCCACACTGTAGGGAATCTAATCTAATCATAAGTACAAGATAAATAATACTAATGGTTTTTAGTTGTTCTGCTTTTGGATAGCAAGTTGTTTGGCTGGGCACTGGTCTATTTTTTGTTCCTTCTATTAACTGAAGTTCTCTTTGCTTCTTCAGTCATTCTTGTGCATTAAAAGTAATCACTTTTAACCCTTGCTCGCCACTGCCCTGGGGCATAATCAGAGACACACTGAATATAATTTGCTTATTAGAGCATGAAATTCCTTGAGCAGTTCATGGTCAATCTTGGATTGGCTACGTAGTGTCTTCTCAGTTTCTGTCTGGTTTCTTTAAAAGTGCTGGTCATTTTAGCGATCACAGCAATTTGTGCACCAACCATTGAGGTATCAAATGAGACAACCTACCTTTGACTATCACAATCCAAGTTTGTTGTACAAATTCACTCTCTTGCACTTGGAAATTTACTACAGTGTTCACTTTAGAGTTGGGCATTTGCTATCATATGGAGTAGTTGATGGGAACAATGTAGGTACATTTAGAGAGAGGCTGGAGAAGTCCATGAGAGAGAAAGTTAAAAATCACTCAACACCTGGTCATAGTCCAACAGGTTTATTTGCAAGCATTAGCTTTTGGAGTTCTGCTCCTTCGTCAGCGACCTGATGAAGGAGCGGTGCTCCGAAAGCTAGTGCTTGCAAATAAACCTGTTGGACTATAACCTGGTGTTGTGTGATTTTTAACTTAGTCCACCCAGTCCAACACCGGCACCTCCACATCATGATAGAGAAAGATATAGAAGGTTAGAAGGATGGAGTGAGAGAATTGATGGGCAGAAGTTTCATATGGAACATAAACACTGAGACAGGCATGTTGAACCAAACTGGACTTTCTATACTGTAAATTCTATTAAATATATAATCGCAGATTAATGCTTCTGTTCCAATTATTGGAATGTTATAGAGCATGCAGAATATGTACATGCACAGTATATTTTCAAAATGATTTTGATGTTGCTTTGTAACTTCCTTCTGCTAATCTATTCTGAATTTTGAATCTGAGCCAGATTTTGGAAAGTATCTTTAATTTTTAAAACTTGTTTTATCTTTACCAGGATATTAATATGTCAGCAACGATGTTTGAGATGGCGTTAATTGATGCTATAAGTGATTTTAGCGAACAAAGAGGCAAGGCTTTTAGTTTCTATACTTGTTAGAACGGCATAGTTTCAAAATATCATTACAGCACATTGTAATAAAGATGTCTAAATAATGACAGTCATTGTAGTGATTGGAACCAGGTGGATCTCATTGACTACAGGATCCAGATTGTGGTTGTTAACCTGGGCCAATCAGGAAGCCCTGGCTGACAAAGTGGCTCTTGTGGTGCAGAGGTAGAGGCCCTACTGCTGGACCAAGAGGCCCAGGTTCAAGTCCCATATGCTCCAGAGGTGTGTAACAACAGCTTTGAACAGGTTGATAAGAAAACAGATAACGTAAAAAAAATAAACAGGGGATTTAGAATCTTCTCAGTTCAGGGGACTGACTCTGAGCTGGCTGGCTACAGCCAGAATGCTGTGCACAAGTAAATAAAGAGTGACTGGGTGATGGGATCCCAGCCTCTGTGCAGTTATTTCAGTCATGAACAATTATTCTTATTTCTGGAATGCTACCTAAATTCTTACAATGCAGTACTCTTGCAATGACCCTGCATACTCCACAACTAGCAAGTCTCCCACTATCGTTCAACTTGACCTAATCCAAAACACAGCAACCTTAATCCTAACTCACACCCAAATCCTGTTCACCCCCCTCCCTGCTGACTCACATTGCCGTTTGTGATCTTTATTCATATGTTGCTGATCTCCAGAGCCGCCTTCTCCCCTATAATTCTCCTCAGCATTCCTCTACTCTTGGCCTTTCATGCATCGCTTGCCCCTCACTGTTGCCAGTTATACTTCCAGCCACTCAGGTGCTAAGCACTGAATTCCCTCCCTTAACCCTTTTGTCTCTTCATTCACTCTATATACCCTTCTTTGCAGTTACTTCGTTAGCCAAGCTTTTGGCCATTGACCGAGCATCTCCTTATGAGTCCAGAATTGGGTTTTGCCTGATAATACTGTGCATGCAGGAACAGCAGTAGGCCATTAAACCCATCTCAATTTCACATTCCTTCTTGTCCTTAATCTCCATAAATAATTTGATTTGTATCTGGAATCTCAATGATTGCACCTCCATACCACTCTGTGGTCGAGAATTCCAAAGATTTACTACCGTCTTAGTGAAAAAACTTCCTCTTCATTACAATCCTAAATGGATTGCCCTTTATCCTGAGATAATGTCCTTAGGTTCTAGAGTTTCGTGAAAGGATTGCCTTGTGAAATTTCACTATGTTAGAATTACTATATAAATGAAGATATTTGGTATTAATATGCTCTACAATTTCAATAGCTAAATAACAGTATTAACAAAAATGCGGTCATGATTTTGTTGAAAATATTAATGTAAGTCTACTGCTTAGATGAAATATGTAATTATTAAAACTTAAAATTGTTTCTGTTTCTGCTAGACCAAATGTTGAATGACAAGGATCTGCAGAATCAGAGTGAAATGATAGAACTTTCCCCAAAGATTTTCAAGACTTTGGTCAAATTATTAAGGGACGCTGCTGTAGAGAAGCCAAGCAGTACTGTGGGAATTGCTGTCGTGGAGAAAGATAGAGATGGAATAAAAATGAATTCTGCTGGACTTTCTAACATTAACAGCATGTTGGAGAAGATATATCATGAAGCAGAGATGCTGAAAGTTGCGAATAGTGAAACTTTGGCTCCTCTGCTCCTGGAAGACATCGCGACAGTAGCATCCGTCAGAAAGACCCAGCCAACAAGTAAGGAAAACACAGTTGCAAGTATGTCACAGGCCGAGAGTGAGAATCTTACAAAACAAGTTGTGATGGAGAATGTTTCTGAAAGTAATGCCTCCGTTGGGGAATCTGGAACCAAATTCTTACCTGCCCAGGTAGCAAAAGTGATTCATCAGTTTTTACAAAATGCTTCATTAGCTGAGAGAGTGGAAATGATAAATACACATTATCTGCATGGACATGGGCAGAAGTTTTCTAAACTTTTTGCAAAGCTGAACGAAGTGATAGCTATCGCACCGAAAATGCTCACAGTGGACAGAAAGGAGGACCTTCTGATGAGCGAGAGAATCTTACTGAAGATTCTTAACCTCAGCAAGAGTGCTCTTCAAGATCTGAAGGGTCGACTCTCAGGAGATGTGGCTGGTAATGCTGAACCAGACGAATCATCTCCAATGAGAAATGAATTAAGTGAGCAAAATTCTAAATGGAAAGAATTTAACCAAATTAATCACTTTGTGCAAATGTTTTATAAGCTGGAGGAAAACCTTTCCAGTCTGAAGCTGATCTTGGAATCTCTCAGTAAAGGGAAAAAGCAGGAATTTGAATTGGCCCAGCAACTTTTGGATCAGTCGCTGAAACTGGTTACTCAGTTGGAGCAAATCCCATGGCTGAAAGGGAAAAATGCTTTCATTGATTTTGAATTAGAGGCTTTAAGGGACTTTGCAGGGGTATTGTCAGATGCAGAATTTACGCAGCAGAAGCCATCAGTCCGATCAAATTTAATGTATAAACGTGAAGATGTTATATCAAATTAAACAACTGGGGCTATCTGAAATTATAATCCGCTGCTGCAAAAGGAGATAATCAGTACTTGAAATGAATGATAATTGAGTATTTTTAAAAATGAATTATATGTGCACAATTATCTGCTCATTGTATTTGGAGGCCAGGTCAAAATATAACATGTTTAAAGTGTTTTTGATCTAATCTGAATAACTAAATTAAAATATTCATTTCAGCTGAAGCATTAAAGTTCTGATGTGGACATGACACATGTTTTGCGCATTTATTTTTAAAATAAATATTATTATTTGAAAGGAGAGAGGAGGCTGAATGGGCACCTGATAATAAAGCTTGCTGTACTTTGTGGAGGACTCACGATCATTAACTTCTCGTGGAGACATCATGGAGTAGAACTGAGCCACAGCTGAGTTTTTTGTCTTTACTGTTTGCTTGAAATTGGCCTTCCGCAAAAAAATACTGTGCTGGAAAAAAACAATTCTTAAACATCATAATTGTACCAGCCTCCACCACTTCCTTTGACATGCTTGTCCAAACATGCACCACCCTCTATATGAAAAGGTTACCCCTCAGGTTCCTTTTAAATCCTTCCCTTCTCATCTTAAACCTATGCCCTCTAGTTTTGGACTCCCTGACCCTTGGCTATTCACCCTATCCATGCCTCTCATGATTTTATAAACCTTTATAAGGTCAACCTCTGATGCTCCAGGGAAAATAGCCCCAGCCTATTCACCTTCTCCCTATAGCTCAAACCCTCCAGTCCAGGCAACATCCTAGTAAATCTTTTCTGCGCCATCTCATGTTTTACATCATTTGTATAGCAGGAAGATTAACAGACATCTGGATGTGTACATGAATAGGAAGGGTTTAGGTTTAGGTTCCAAACATATGGGCCAAATGTTGGCAAATGGGACTAGATCAGTTTAGGACATCTGGTCAGCATGGACCAGTTGGAGTGAAAGGTCTGTTTCTGTGCTCTATGATGCTCTAAGTTTCTGCTAATAGCCCCCATTTGTGGACTTTTGAAGGAGCCTCTAAAAATGAAGCTGGGACGCTTGGACATGTACTAACAATCAAATTATGAGTAGGAGTAGACCAATCAGCCCTTGGACCTGCTTCGCCATTCAATAAGGTCAAGGCTGATCTAATTACTACCCATTCCTGCTCAGCTCCAAAAACCTCTCAGACTCTTTGGTTATTAGTAATCTATCCGCCTCTGCCTTAAAATTGTTCAAGGACAACTCGTACACTGCCTTTTTGAGGAAGAATGTTCCAAACACTCTTAACCTTCTTTGAGGGATAATCTCTCCTCATCCTTCTTTTAAATGGGTAACCTCTTATTTGTATACAGTTACCCCTAGTTCTTTTTTTTATTATTGTCACATGTGCCCAGTTACAGTGAAAAGCTTAGTTTTGTGTACTGTAGAGACAGATCATACCATACAAAGTGCATTAGGACAATAGAGCAGAGCGAGGAATACAGTGTTACAGCTGCAGAGAAGGTGCACAAAGAGTGAGATCAACATTAAATTTGAATTTTGAGAGGTCCACTTACAAGTCTAATAGCAGTGGGGAAGAAACTTCTCTTGAACGTGTTGGTACAAGGCAGGCTGGGAGTTGAGAGTTGGTATGTGCTATGACTAACCTCTCTAAACATTTCATAATTAAGGAAGTCAGAGCCACCAGGTGATAGTCATTGAGGCCCGCTGCATGAGTTTTCTTTGGTACTGGGATGATGGTCGTCTTCTTGAAGCAGGTGGACAGTTCAGATTGTAGTAAAATGTGATTAAAGAGGCCAGCGAATACTCCGGCCAGGCTGGACTGCACGGGATCTGAGTGCATGGCCGGGGACTCCATCTGGGCCAATCACTTTCCGTGGGTTCACTCCCAAGAAGACCGATGTGACACCTGCAGTGGTGACTGAGGGAATAGCCAAGGCTGTCAAGGCAGGAGACACCGTTTCACTGACCTTCTGTTTGAATCTATTCCAGGTTCTTCCACAGGTGAAAACATCCTTTCCACATCCAAGGGCACCGACGCATAACTTAAGAAAGTCTGTGAATGTAATGTGTTTTAATTTTCTGAGAAACAGACTACGACACCACTGTGACTGCCAAATTGATATCGTATCTTTTGAAAGTAATTTTCTGTCATCTAAAACCATGTTAATCACAGGTCGGTGATTGACAATATGATTACAAGTTCTTAGTTTTTGTGATAATCCCATTTTCTGCTCCATTAATCAAACATGTTCTACTCATAGATAGATCAAGTAATACTTTTAAGCCAATTTTAAAAAAAGAACTAATTACGTTTTAAAAGGATATGGAGCAACTTCAGCGCTGAAAATTTAAACTAATTTCAAAATTCTGCTTGATTGCATTGGGCACTTCTGTTCAATAACATGAAGTGATTTTTACTGGAAACTGATGGGAGGAAGTCCTTTCTAGACGGTGCAATTTAATTCTCAATTTGCACCCAATTCTGTCTGTAATGGAAACTCTTTCCTGGGTTTGAGAGTCTCTATTTGTGCCATTGACATCAGAGCTCATAGCTCAATCCACACCATGCTCTGCCACACACACAAGAGACATCAGTTGCAATGCATGCTTGTGTAATCTCAGGCAGCAAACCCAAATCAACTATTTTATGTTCCCTTATGTGAAAAAGGATGGGAAGAGGATTGTAACTGCGATCTGATGTAGATGTTGGAGGTCTCCAGTCAGAGAGTTACTGGGCAGCATTGGGCTTACCTTCTGATTGAGCTCCAAGGACATCTGACATCATACATTGGAAAGTTTCTAGCCCATCAGAGGCTGGCAGCTTGTAGACAGTAAGGACTGCAGGTGCTGGAAGCCAGAGCCAGACATGGAGCTGGAAAAGCACAGCAGGTCAGGCAGCATCCAAGGTGCAGGAAAGTCAACATTTTGGGCCGAAATCCTTCGTCAGGACCCTGCCAGCTGGCAGCTCTCCATTTCTAGTGGTGGCACCAGGAGTGATGACCACTACTAGGGCAGGACTTCATCTTGGATGGTCCATAGATCCCACGATCAACACCAGTGTGGGTTGAATGCGTTCTTGAGGAGGAGATCCCTGTGTGGGAGGATGTGTATCAGATGCAAGAGCGAGCAGGTAAATAGAATCCTGCAGGATCTCCCGTTCTCAATGCTGGGTCCTTTGATCTCCTCGTCTCTGCCTTAAATGGGCACCTCCTTATTTTTAAACAGGATTCTCCCACAAAAGAAAACATTCTTTCCACATTCACCCAGTCAAACCCACCTGAGGATCTCTGTCCTACCAAGTAGGCACTGGCAAACTAGATGATATTTGCAGGTTTGGTCCCTTATTTAAGGAAAGATATCATTTAATTGGGAGGCAGTTCAGAGAACATTCATTCGGATGATCCCTAATATGGAGGAGTTGTCTTATGAGCAAAAGTGAAATTGTTGGGACTCACTGGAGTTTAGAAGAATGAAAGATGATCTCATTGAAACATTTAGGATTCTTGAAGGGCTTGACAGGGTCGATACTGAGAGAGTGTTTCCCTCATGGGAGAATCAAGGACTAAAAAGCAATGTCTCAGAATAATGTGGCACCATTGTAAGACTGAGATGAGGAGGAATTGCCTCTGTTGGGGGGTTGAGTCTTCAGAACTCCTTTCCCTAGAGAACCATTGGGTCAGCTTCGTTGTGTATATTTTAAGGCTGACATGGATAGATTCTTGATCCTTTAGGGGAATCAAGAGCTATGGGAAGTAAGCAGAAAATGGAATGGATGTGAGGAACGTCGGATCAGACATGAACCTTTTGAATGGTGGAACAGTTTTGAGGGGCTGAATAACCTACTCCAGTTCCTTTTTTTTGTGGTCTTATGGTTTGCTAGGTAGTCCCCCTACCTGGCAATGGCTGGACAGGGCTCTTCAGTGGTCACTGGAGCCTCAGTTGGCTGTGGACAGCAAGGCCATGGCAAACCTTCCCTCCTTGGATTTGACCAGAAGCAGGATCTCCACTTTGCACCCTCCCACTTAATCATATGACATCCTTCCCCTCCCCACATTAGAACATGCCCAAGGAGGAAGCATAAATTCTGCTGGCATCAGCCTGGCTTTTAAATGGAAATGTCTCCAATATTAACAAGACACAAATGGGTCCAATCACACTGTGTGATATGCCTTTGCTTATCTTTAATGTGGTTAATACATTTACCTATTCAGGGTTGATGCTTTTATTAAAATAACAGATAGGAAATGCCACCATGAAGTGTTGTCACATCGGTCATTAATATAATCTAAGTCTGACCTTTTGCACATTTCCTGATTTTGATTGTTCCACCATTGGTGGCTGTATTTCAGTTGCCCGAACCAAAAGTTCTGGATTTCCCTCCTTAAACCTATCCAGACCTTTTGATTGTTTGTCCTAATCCCTCTTTATGTGGCTCCGTGTCAAAGTTTGTTTAATAACTCTCCGATGAAGTGCATTCAGATGTTTCACTAATTAAACACAATGTGCAAAGGCAAGCTGAATGATGAGACTACGCTTGTAGCATGAGTGTTTGAGAGATGCAGAGGTGAAGTATTTCTTGTAGAACACCCAATCTCTGACTCCTTCCTGGACCTACACTGCTGATAATGTCAGTCCAGTTAATCTCTTGGCCTGTGCTGAGCCTCAGGATGTCAACGGCTAAAAGTGCAGGGAACGGTTTTTATTTTGCTCTTTTTTTAAACCTGAGGTAGCCAGTGACAGACATTAGTCTGCTACTTGTAGGTCAAAACCTAGATGCGAGCCAGGCCTTGCTGTAAGCTGGAAGGAGCAGCTTCAATATCTGTGTAAAGAGCTGTAAAAGTGGAAACCAACATTACCTTATGACAGAGAAATGCAGGGAGAAGCTTAAGATTGTTGGGCTGAGATGCCAGTTCTGAAGAATCCCTGCAGTAATGCTCAGCATCTGCAATGACGTCCAAAACCATGGGGTTTTAACACCTCCCACTCCCAGGTTTTGTTCAGTGCTGATGAAATGGCATTAATAAAAAACATATTAACCCTGTTTCTCTCTCCATAGATGCTGCCTGAACTGCTCAGCATTTCCAACAATTTCTGTTCTAATTTCTGATTTCTAGCTTCTACAACATTTTACTTTTGTAGTGTTGAGTTTCCTGTGTGCAACTTAGCTGCCCATGTTTCCAGCATTTCCAGCTCTACCAATGCTTATAATTGTCTGCAGTTTGTTTTTGGACACCTTAAGGTTTCGGAAGGCGTTATATAAATGCAGGTCCTTCAATAACCACTTGAAAGGTTCAACTGAGAATAAATTGTCAGCGCCATCTGTTCCCTAATGAATCTTTTCATAAGGAGAGAAAAAGAGAAAATTCAAGATCTGTCCTAAAGTTGAGGAAATAATTGTGTTTCCTGAATTTGCAGCCTGGAAACATCTCATTGGTTATTTGGTGACACTGTTCCCATTTCAATTAGATTTTACATTTTGGAAATTAGACTTTCTGGAACCAATTAAAACCATAAATGTTTTCAGGAGCAGAAGTATTTGATTAGAAGCTTCATTAATATTCAGCTTTATGTATGGAATTAGTTATGCGTCATCTGAAAGTGGAACCACTTCAAGAGGTGGAACTGGGAATAGGTTGTCAACTGCACATGCTCCCCGATGAATCGTTCAAGATCCTTTAATCCACAGATGAACACGCAAAACCATCACAAATCAGAGTGAAGACGTTGTAGGAAAACCTTGTGTTCCACCAGGAAGACACATCAGACAATTCCGTACTCAGATGAATCTATTGTACACAACAGGGGAAAATAAATCAATCGGTAGAAATACTTTAAACAGAATTCCTGCAAGATGCTCTGGATGGTGACTGTAGCTCCTCTGACATGGCCATGAGTAATGACAGGTAAATCGGTTTTTGAAGTTTACTTTTAAGGTATCTAGCTATATGCAATGTGTAAGGATCTGATTTAATGCATTGATGTTGACTTAGTGATGTATGATATCTACATTTTTGTTAAAAAAAATGATTTGTAGGCTATCTCCAATTTTCTCCCCCATCGACATTGAAGATGATTGCTCATCATGTTGGGCTACCGTCCCATAAAACCCTATGGTTCCTCACGCAGTGAGCTATTCTCCCTCACTGAAACAGACAGACTGACAGCCAAGAAGGCTATTGAGTAATGGAAGGGATTAGGGGTTAAACCTGATCCTGTTCTAACTAGACATTTAAAGTTCCAGCGACAGTAACTGGATAACAGTTAGGAGTGGAAACCAAGCCAAATTCTCCCTACAGCATTCCAACCCCTGCTGTTTGAGACCGATTAATTCAGATATATCATGGATTGAGTGTCTCATCTTCCTGTTTTTAGTATCATGCTATTTAATAAAATTCATAATAAACATTTTTGCACTACGTTACAGTCAACCAAATTCTTTCTCATTTATTCCCATTGCGTGGAATTCCAAAAAAATCCCATTCACATCCTATAGAAGAAAAACTGAAAGAACTGCAGATTATGTAAATCAGAAACAAAAATAGAAATTGCTGGAAAAGGTCGAGCAGCATCATTTGGAGAGAAATCAGAGTTAATGTTTCGAGTCAAGTGAACGTTCCTCAGTACTGAGGTTCTGAGGAGGGGTTACTCGACCGGAAATGTTAACTCCACAGATGCTGCCAAACTGGCTGAGCATTTTGAGTAATTCCTATTTTTGTTTCACATGCTGTAAAATACCAATTCTACTGATGAATGTGAGGAGCACTTCAGATTTATTTTATTGTTACTCAGTCTGTTTGGCCATGTTCTGGCACGCATTTCCCGAAGTGGGATTTGAACACTGGCCTTCTGGCACAGAGGTAGGGCACTATCACTGCATCCCAAGATCTTTTGTTCAGACAGATTCTTTCTGTTTAATTCGTTTAAAGGTTTTGAACAGAAATGGCAGTGTTAATTGTGCATTCATCGAAATGTTTAATTATGTTCTGGTGGTGGGCCATATAGGGGTCTTGTGGTAGTGTCACTACCTGTGATCCAGGAAGCCTGGGTTCAAGTCCCAACCTGCACCAGAGGTGTATAACAACACCTCTGAACAGGTTGATTAAAATATCTTCGGTGCTACATATATAATATACACATATAACTGCAGGTTGAAACTTTGGAGGTTATTGCTCATATACTTCTCTGTAAATACAGTTTGGAAGCGAACAAAGGCTTGGTGTTGGTTCTGTGTTTGACCATCTTGTTGTCTACGTCATGAGGGGCCGTGCATTTCTGATCTTTGTCATTTCGTTGTTTGTAGGATGTAGGAATAAAGATTTTATGTAGGAACGGTATTTGCTTATCCATTTCTTGTGACCCCTCAATAGTGTGGGTTAACGGTATTTGCTTATCCATTTCTTGTGACCCCTCAATAGTGTGGGTTTTTCAATCCCCTGGCTGTAGTGGGTTCTGGAACCAGGGAACACAGTATGAGAATAAAAGATAAGCCATTTAGGACTGAGGTAAGGAAGCATATTTTCACTCAGAGAATGGTGATCTTTAGAATTCTCTACCCCAGACGGGCTGTGATATTCAAGACAGAGATTGGTAGATTTCTAGATATTAACAATAGCAAAGGACATGTGGGTAGACAGGAAAATGGTGTTGAGGTAAAAGATCAGCCATGATCAGGCTAGTGGTGGAGCAGAACTCAAGGGGCTGAATGGCCTCCTCCTGCTCCTGTTTCCTATGTTTCTATGACATCACATCATGAACAGCAAGTGATATTCCTTGCCCTTTGCTTGATAATCTGATAAGACTTTGTAGTTTTTCACCAGCCCTGTATGTAGTAGCTGGTTTTGAGTGGCAATTTCTGTATTTTTGTCATAGAAGGTCAAGTAAGGGAGACTGAATAATTGAAACCGGCTAATAGCGTTTGGAATTCTGATTCAGGCTGGATAAATATTCAAGTTTTTTTCCCCTTACATTGGACAGTATGGAACTCATGCCAGGCGTGTGCCTGTGATTGAACCACACAAACTGAAGGGATTTTGGAACAAGCTCTGAACTGGTCTGTTTTTCACTCACTCTATGAAATGGAAATACACTTGCAATGTATAAGTTCTACTTCCTTAAACCTGCAGTCATGCAGAGCTTACATCTTGGCTTGCAAACATTCCTGGTATCAAAAACAAGGAGGGAGTAGCTGCAGTGCACAACTGAAAGAACGAATACACAATTCTCATCGGAGAGTGTTATGGACCAGAGCACACCCCCTGAAAATATTTTAAGGCAGTAGCCCAGATCCTACCTTCTTATTTTAAAGGAAAGCGTACAGTGTCTGTTGCTGATGCAATGCAACTGGTCAAACTACTCGACGTTAAGTAAAGCACAATTTACTTAAACACTATGGTTAAAATATAACCAAAGAAAGAGGAATTTAGAATATCAACTCTACTGGAAAACTTAACTGAATAATAGGTACAGTAAATATTACTATTTAGCTGTTCCAATATAGCAACATCCCAGAAACAAATCCCTTGGCAAAAAAGGAACGTTCAGACACAGCTTTTCAAATGCAGTTCTCCACTCCAGGAGGATAAAACATCAAGAGAGATTAACAGCCAGGAGATATTCACTGAAGCTTCCAACCCAGTTGAGACCCTAATAGCTTTTGATGAAAACACCCAAACCCAGATTTCCTGATCTGTGAGAGCTGGACACATCTATTCAGGCTGCATAAAAAAAAAACACCCAAGGCCTCCGAAGCTGTTTATTCAAGTGGTCTTCAGTAGCCAGCTCACCACCTCTTGTTCTCTTGAAAGAAACTAGAACAAATTTAAATCACAACAGACTGTTCATTTGTAACATTGGTCTGAGATTCCATAAATCCCGCCTTTTCACAGTAGACTGGTTGATACTAAGCTATAGATGTGGTTGACATGTGATTTACCATATTCGTACCTGTCTTCATGGGTTAAATTGCCAGAATGGGCATCGTCCTGTCAAGGTATTCTCAATGCATTCTTGATTTAATTCTTCCCTTTACTTGACACTTGGTTCATTTTAAAATAATACCCAGACAATATATGGTCTTGAAGAGCTATCAGAATTTCTAATGAGATAAGCTAAACAAGTCTAGTGCAAATATGTGTAAAACGCAGATGAAGACCACCATTGATTCCCTGGCCCTGAAAACACTGCATTTGGAAATGCTGATCTTCCCCCATGAGTCCTCCACATTCTAGCCACCTTCCCCTGCCTCACCCACACTCTGCAATTTCCTCCAGCTCTTCATGAGCTGTGCTTTTCTGACGGTCATTTGTACCGGCCTCCACATCCCCTCCCACTGCCGTGTAATCGACCAGCATTTGGACATTCCAGCTTCTGACTCAACTCTTGGGAACTCAATCTAAATGTCTGATTGCTTCTCTCTTCTTCAGCCCCGTTTGAAATCTGCCTCCTCAGTGAACTTCTATGCAGTCACTCATCATCTCTGTGAGGTGTATCTGCTAAATGCACGATATAAGAGATATTTTGGCTGTTAGATATGTACAGCATCCCCCCCGGCCAGCCATAGCCTAGCTGAGAGGGCGGCCTGAGTACGATCTCCTGGACCTTTCTGAAATGGCACTGTACAGGGCAACCCTCATATCCATGGAATCATTTTCTGTGGTTTCATTCATCTGTGGTTCCCGTGACCCGAACATATAAAAGGGAACGTTCCAGAACCAGGGAACAGGAGGCTGCTGGGAAGGTACATTTTCTATTTAAATGCATGGGTTCACTCCTTTCTGCGGTTTCACCTTTCCACGCTAGGTTCTGGAACGTATCCCCCATGGGTACGATGAGACTACTGTATTGAGTTTAGGTCATTAACTTCCCCACTGACCTTCCCCTTAATGACTTCACCCACACTCAAAACACTCCTGAACCCTTTGAGCTTGCTGCCTGTCACCTCTCCTTGATGAAGGACTTTTGCTCGAAATGTCGATTTTCCTGCTCCTTGGATGCTGCCTGACCTGCTGTGCTTTTCCAGCACCATTCTAATCCTGAGCTCTCCTTGGACCCTGAGAGCTCACTGGATAGGAAATTGCAGGATTTAGTTAGTTGGTGCCACCTTGCCAAATGTTTTGGAATGTCTACCAGTTGTTCAAAAGATTCTCAACGACAACATTCTTCCTTTGATATAGTGACCCAGAAAATGTACTTAATAATTTTGTCATTATGAAGTAATGCCAAATAGCTAGGGATTAATTGTTTTTGTGTAGCTTTATTTTGGTTTTTAATTAGCTACTCAATCCTGATCAACAAGTCATTTGGGAAAGAAAGCTCACTTAATCTGTTTCTTTCTTCCAACACTAAATCATGGAGGCAGCAACTCAGTAAAAGCAGCAAGTTGTAACTTGGAGTGACACAGATCCACTGAGAGAATCCAGGAATACAAGTGAAACCAGAGATTTAGGTAACAGCACACACACTTGTTAAAACACCCAGGAAATACAAGTTTTGTTTAAAGAAGCAAATAAATCTTTTATCCTTTTGTCCAGTTTCTCTCTTTTCCTGATTGTATTGACCATTGTGAGTCTTGAGTCCAACCCAGATAACAACTCGAAAAAATATTTTTGTGAAAGTTAATAAAACTGGCGAATAACACAGATGGACCTGATTCATATTCTTCAATACAGTAGGACCAGTACATTCATGTCCAAGTATTATTTTTAAAAAAAATATTATTCTTCCCTCTGGGGCATTTATTTCTGAAAAGCAATCAGAAATAAGAATGCAAACCGAATTTTGTCAGAAGCTTTTCAACTACATTGCTCCTAACTGCCACAGCAGCTAAAAGCCAATAATACAGTTTTTGGTGGCACGGTGGCTCAGTGGTTAGCACTGCTGCCTCACAGCGCCAGGGACCCGGGTTCGATTCCAGCCTCAGGCGACTGTGTGGAGTTTGCACATGCCCCCTGTGGCTGCGTGGGTTTCCTCCGGGTGCTCTGGTTTCCTCCCACAGAACAAAAACATGCAGATTAGGTAAATTAGCCATGCTAAATTGCCCATAGTGTTCTGGGATGTGTAGGTTAGGTGCATTAGTCAAGGGAAATGTTGAGTAATAGGGTAGAGTAATGGGTCTGGGTGAGACACTCTTCAGACGGTCGGTGTGGACTTGTTGGGCCAAAGGGTCTGTTTCAACACTGTAGGAATTCTAAGAAAAAAAATACAGTGATGGTTTGTGGTCAGTGGTGAAGCAATGACCCTCACTATGGATCTCGAACAGATCTGCTCACAAAGGGCCAGTTGTCTCCCCCAGTTTCCCCTCTTCCTGGTGGTCACTTAAATCTGACAGCAAGCCAAACGAATCTCCAGGCATCTAGCAGCAGTGATGTCAGAGGCCAAGATAAGCAGCCAATCACAGTGAAGTATTCCCACTGACAGCAATAAAGGAATTTAAAAGCATTGGAACCTTTTACTTTTAATTTAACCTTACAGATAACAAAATCACTGATTTTAATAGGATTAAGAAAGGTACTAAAATATTCTAAACTTTTTTTTAAATCAAAATAGATCGAAACTTTCATCACAATAGATGGATTTGATATTCTTTTATATCAAATTAGCTTTTCAGTGTCAGTGAAGGTATTTTTTTCCACAATTTTGGTATCTGTACAGCAAAAAACATTTAATACAATGTAGCTTTTTCAGTGTGAAATTTGAAGTTTCCATCAATTCACTAATGGCTGGAGATTGCAACCCAGAGAATTTGAAAAGTACACCCACCTGAAAAAGTGTAAAATTACATAGAAACATCTGGATTTCCCTCTTATCCTGAACATGACCACACTCCCAAATTTGCTGTTAGTTTCAGCTGAGTAAAGATTGAGATGCTGGTAATTTTGGACATTGTAAACTTTGGGCCATGGTGCAGTTAAGGGGTTGAGCAAGGGGTGCCATATTCTGCCTTAAATTATAACATGGAGTTCCCTCTCTCCAAAAAAAAAATTCTTCCTTTTAGCCCTACTTAAACCTGTCTCGCTTCATCAACGCTGCCAATATTTACTTTCTTGGATCAATGTCAAGACTGTAATGACACCTTTTTGGGAGGCTAGGACTGTTCCTCTGTGTTAAAGGCACTATATCAGTGAAAGCTTTTGTCAGTAGATGGTGAGTGAAGATTGACGTTAGCGGTGGTGTGCCTGTGTCTTCCCTACAGTCATGGCGCAGAGTCAAAGATTCCTCTGGCAATTCCTCTCCTAAATGGGGAGGCAATGTCCGGTGGTATTATTGCTAGACTATTAATTCAGAGATCCCGGTAATATTCTGGGCCCTGGGTTTGAATCCTGCCATGACAGATGGTGGAATTCAAATTCAATAAATATCTGGAATTAGGAATCTGATGAGAACCATGAAACCACTGTCAATTGTCAGGAAAAACCCATCTGATTCACCCATGTCCTTTAGGGAAGAAAACTGCCATCCCCACCTGGTCAAGCCTAAGTATAACACCTAATCCAATTCAGGATGGGTAATACATACTGGCCTGGCCAGTAACACACATCCTGGGAATGAACAAACTAAAATAGAAATGACCATGGCGGAAAGGTGATCAAAATGAAGGGAGCATCAAGGGTTGGATTTCTTATGGATTCTGACACAAAACAAGTTCATATCACAAAGTAAATTTGGGCTAATCAACGTGGTAGATCTCTGACAATGTTAATATCCTACATAAGCCTCCTCCTAATTCCTCTTTGATTCATTCTCCCTTTTGTGTTTATCTAGCTCACCTTTGAATATATGAACGCTATTATTGTCAATCATTTACTCCCTCTTGTGAGAGCGAATTTCACATTCTCACCATTTCTTGGGTAAAGATCCTTCCCTTGAATTCCCTCATGGATTAATCCATGAGTATCCTATATTTATGGCTCCCAGTTCTGGCCTCAGCTACCATTGATAACATCTCCTCAATGTCTACCACATCAAACTACTTCATAATTTCGGAGACCTCGATCTCGTCTCCTCTCAGTCTAATCTAGCAGAAAGGGACCCAGCCTGTTCATTCTTTGTCCTCTCAGTTCTTATTGGATGTTGTGGCCTTTACTCATAGGAATGGAAGTAGTATTTCATGCCTCCCTTGGAACTTATTGTGTATCTCAGTGACGTGTTCCTGTGCGCCAGCTGTTGGTTTCCCTTTTTGGCTCTCCATCCGAACCACTTTGCATTTGAAATGGATGAGTTAGTGGCTGTTACGTGCTGTAAGCCTTTGTCTGTAGAGAGTAAACTTGAGAACAACACAACTCATTTTGGCACGGCTATTAAAGAGGGCTGCAGAATCCTGTACGACTTAATCTGGGTTTAAAGCTTCTGGAGTCAGAGGGGATTAGTGTCAAATAAACAAACTGAATCATAAAGAGGCTATAATTATGAAATATCTGCAGCCAAACAAACCTGTCATAAGTGTGAAACAAATTTAAGTTGATGTTAATTGTTTCCTTGCCTGAATTTTGATTGTAGCTGTCACATACACAACAAAAGGTGCGGCTGGATTACTGAAGTGCTTAGAATTGTTTTGACGTGGGTTACACCACCAGGAAAGATTGGATTAAACATATGACAAACAGGTACCAGAATAAGAAATAGCAAAGAAACACAGTCAATCACTGCCAATGGTCCCTGCTTCAGAGTTAGAATAATGCATCTCTTTATTACCACCATCCAGAATGCTCTGCATATTTCCCTTTCATATTTGCATCCACAGGTAGCAATATGTTAATCTGGCGAACATGTTAATCTGGTGAATATGTTAATCTGGTAAATGCCAAAAGATTGTGGAAGCTAGATTGCTGGAAGGATTTAAAGAGGAAGTTGATAGATTTTTGATTTGGTTGAGGGCTATGCTGAACTGATGCAGAACTCTGGAGTTGAGGTTTGAGGCTGGTCATCCATCATCTTGTTGAATGGCGGGGGAGACTCGAGGGCTGGATGGCCTACTCCTGCTTCTATTGCTTCTGTCTGTAATAATCTGGTAGAAATAAGTAGCAGGAGCAAGTCTGTCTTTGACAGGCTTATTCACATTACCCAGAATAGGATACAGTGATTCCTTTTCACTTCCACAGACTCGCCCTTCCAGGTGGAAATCAATATATTTTAAAAAAAATCAACCTATTTAGATATTTTGGGTGACAAACGCAGGCCGATCCTGAGATGGGACTTGAACCATCTGGCCCTGAGGTACTATCATTACATCACCAATGTTTTAATCCAGCTGTTTGAACACATTGGGTCAGATCTTCCAAGGCGTGGCAATCACACACACATTGCCACTCCATGTTTATCTAATGATCAGGAGATTCCAATCAGCGCTCCTTACAGATGCAGAGTGAGCATTAATTTTGACAGAATGCAGGATGGTCAGGGAAGGCAAATCATTTGTCCTTTTTCACAGACGCCAGTTGTTGTTTTCTGTGATGTAAAGATCCATCATTGTAGGCATTCTGACAGCTCCTGTGAAGGGAGGAGATTAGTGTACCAGGACGGTAGGGTGCCAGGCAGGTAGGGACAGAGTTATCAAGTCCGGTGCAAAAGGGATGTTTTAGTCTAGGTGATGTTACTGAATTACCCAGACATTTGACTCTTTTTAATTGTCTAATCTTTCCTGGGTAACTATTTAATTAACTGCTTGATTTACACAGACGCTTTGGAGGGTTTCAGACACAGAGGGGTTGCCCAGCAGAATCCTCAATTTCCCAGCAATTGTACTATGTCAGGGATTCTGCTTGATTCCCATGTGCAACTCCCAAGGCGATGCAAGTCCCAGGGCAGGTGAGACCTGAACATAGAACTTCACAAGCCACTCATTGGTAGTTCTTTATTTTCTTCTATTCAACCTGCTAAGGGGTGTTATGACACTCCTCTGGAGTAGTGGGACTTGAACTCTGCTTTCCAGCATCAGAGAGGTACAGCCATTACCACTGCACCACAAGATCCCCCTCGCTGATTGTTTTGTGTGACCTAAGTGTTCTCCAATTTGTATCAGCTGCTGTTAATCACAACTAGAGCATGCATATCTGTATCGTCAACAAGTATAGTCTTTACGATATAAACAACATAATTTGAATCGTGCTCATTTTTAAAGAAAGATAAAACTGTCTTGGGAGTGGAGTTGCCAAATCTCCAGTACTAAACATGATCCGTGGCTTTTAAATATTGATTTCTCATCAAATATATTCCTGTCATAAGTCCCAGTGAGAGAAATCATGGGGGCAACATTGTTTCTTTTTTCGTTGCCTTTGGGCTAATTTGTTTATTAATTATAAACATGTTGGGGATGGGAGAAATGACGTTTGGTAGAATTTACTTATTTTGGACCTGTATCTTCTCCAGTGCATACTAGTATCACAACAACATGTAGTCAGGTAGTCAAGGATCTGCTTTCCAGTTGGGTAACAAAAGGGGATGTGTTTACAACATGGTCAGATGACAGGAGCATATGATTGGGGTCAAACGTTGACTGGTGACTCAACTCCAGAATCAGTGACTCCATTTAGGAGATAGGACTTTTGAAGAAACTGTTGAGCTTTGAAACTTCCAAAATCATTTTCATTATTAACTGTTGCAGTGAGCAAAGTTTGCAAACTGCATTTTTCTTCTGGAGGTAGGAAACAGAGTTTGGGATTGTTTCCAGGTGCCAAGTACCCCCTGCCCAGCCCAGTCCCAGGAACCATTGCCCACTGAGATTATCATTGGGGCACTCAGTTAATTGGTCCAGAGTCAGATTCACTATAAAATCCTCAGGCTATCTGCACTCAGTGAGCACTGTGAGCTGAAGGGCTAACAGAGCCATTCACTGATCACGGAAAGCATCAGGTGCTGCCTCTACAGGACCACCTGATGTGAATAAGACCACACAATAGAGACAAACAGCTAGAGTGTCACATTCCAAGTGACCAGGGCTGATCCATCCTGGACCTGCAAATGAGCAAAATAAATGAAGTTATATTACTACAACATTTGATTGATTAATTGATCTTTTTTCTCCTTATTGTCTTCAGACCCTTTGGTCATCCCTTTAAGGTGGCTGTGTTTTTAAAATATTCCAGATTGAATTTTAAATACTCGGAATAATTTAAAATCAGCCACTCACATTTCGCGTTCTGCGTAGTTGCTGGTTGGTGCAATACTTGCGATGAGCCCTAAACCTGTGCTAGATTTTTTCTCAAAGCTCTGTTTTTGGAATGGCTTAACAGCCCAATACAAAAGGTGTTCACAGGAATATAGCATAAGCATAGATTCATCGTAAATAGGAGCAGGAGTAGGCCGTTCGGCCCTTTGAGCCCATACCACCATTCAATTTGATCATGGCTGATCATGCAATCTCAGCATTCCATTTTCCCACTTTCTGTCCATACCCCTTGATCCCTTTAGCCACAAGGGCCATATCCAGCACAATATATTTCACAAACTGGCCCCAACAGCTTCCTGTGGGAGAGAATTCCACAGGTTCACAACTCCCTGAGTGAAGACATTCTTCTTCATCTCAGTCCTGAATGGTTTACCTCTTAGACTGTGACCCTTAGTTCTAGACTTCTGCAACACTGGGAACATTGTTCCTGCATGTAGCCTGTCCAGTCCCATCCAGACTTCATAATTTCTAAGAGATCCCCTCTCATTCTTCTAAATTCCAGGGAGTACAAGCCCAATTCATCCAGTCATTTTTCATATGTTGGTTCTGCCATTTTGGGAATCAGTCTGGTGAACCATCGCTGGATTCCCTCAACAGCACGAATGTCCTTCCTCAGACTAGGAGATCAAAACTGCTAATATATCTATTAGCAAATTTTTTTAACTTTACAAACAGATAAAATTCTTGAAAACTACAATCAATAACAAATAACAGTATAATAAAAAGAAAAAAACAGAAATTACAAAACAACTACTGTCTCCTAACTATTAACCCACCCTCTAATACAAAACAAACCCTAACACTGTGCAAAGCAACACCAAAAAAAAGCAAAAAAAAAACCAAAAAAACCCACAAAATACAGAACAGCTATGCTCGGCGCAAAGCTCCCAAACAAAGGAACGGGAGCATTGTATGTATACCTGTATTAACTCAGGAGACCCTCTCCAGGGCCCAGGGCTTGACAAACCTAACCATCCTGGTTAAACATAAGCCCTAGTTCCAAGGTCCTGTATAACTGCACCAACTGCAGATATATTAAGTATCTATGTGTAACCCAAGTGAAAAATCAAACCTGGTTGATATTGTAAATGAAAGCTTTCCAAACCATTGAACAAAGAAGGAATTATTGATTTCAAATAATACTGATCTAAGAGTTACCACCAGAAGAGATTGGCAGTATTTTTTTAATTGTTCACGGAATATGAGTGTCTCGAGATAGACCAGTAATTATTGTCCATTCCTAATTGCCCAAAGGGCAGTTAAGAGTTAACCATGTTTTTGTAGAACTGGAGTCATGTGTTGGCCAGACTAGGTAAGGATGGCGGATTCCTTCCGTAATGGATATTAATGAACCACATGTGGCTTTACAACAATTGACAATGGTAACTATTAGACTAGCCTTTTTTTTCAGATTTTTGTATGTTGCACTCAGAGTGAATCACACTTTTATTTGTATTTAGAGTCTATTTATGTAATGCCTGTAGCAAACAAAACACACAACTGAATCTACAGCAAAATCCCCAAGTATAGGCAATGTGATCTCTCCAGCAAAATGAAGTAACTGGAGGACAGTTACATGATCGAAGTAAATCCTAGTCACTTACTTCAGGGGGCGATTCATGGGGCAATTATTAATAATCTCTGACAGTTGTAGCATCTCCACCTTGAAAGCAGCTTACGCCAAGGTGTGGAGAAACAACACTTTATCAGGAGTAAAACCGAAGGCAGCTTGGCTACGAGGAGTCTGAAAACTTGGAGAAAGCCAAACCTAAACATCATCGAGAATATATGAATCGCAGGCAGGATTGAAATCTCACCCTGGTGTGCACAAAAAACAAACACGTGCAGTTCTGATTTAAATAATTAACATGCAACCTTGCAAATCTGTTGTAAATTAGTCTAAAGTAGCAACTGGTCCCCAACAGTGGCTGACAGCAGCATTGTAAATTATGCGCGTTAATTTTCATTAAATAAACTTGGACAAACTAATTGAACTAAGTCTGTAGAGGGAGAAGATTTCCTCTTGTAATGCATCAACAACATCAAAAACACAATAGGAAGGTTTTTATCTTTGTTTCCTTCACCATAACTGTAAAGCTGTACTGATAAAGTGAGTTTATGATAATGTAAGTTATAATAGAGAAATATTGCTTCAGAATCCTTAAATGAGACACCCATTTCTTCATACAATAATATTTGGTAAACCACATTTTCTTTGGAATCCTAGAAATATTTTTGCATTAAAAATATTAGAGATGAGAGGAGGAAAGACAGTGACTGATGGTTAACTTTCCATTTGATGTGGAAGGCAGTAGCTAAAACGTGGAAGTGTCAAAAGTTGTATATTTTATATCTCTCAGAGCAGTGCAGAAATGACATTAATTTCTAAGTGTGCAATAAGTTTATTTACAATGCCTTAAAATACCTGCAGTCACAAATTGTCTGCGCTAATGTCTTACAGTTCAGCTTTCTGCCAGCTCTACCTACTTAGTTCTGGGGCAACATCCAGTCTTAACCAATCCAGTCCAGTGAGCAAGGAATGCATCAAATCAGAGCTGGCGACCCTTTAACTCCCATCATCTTACTCCAGAAAACTCCAACAAACTTTCAATTAATAATCCACATTTCAATTCTTACCTTTGACAGATTGTTTTCCAGGGCAGGATATTCAAACTGTCTCTGGACTGAAGGAACCAGCACTTTTTGTGTAAGTTTGATTTCATGTATGTATACGTCTGTCTTCCATTCCCAATCAAATATTTATCCAGATCCTTTGTAAAAGACTTGATTAATATACCAACTGCTTTGACTGTACGGCTGTTGCACATAGAGTGATAAAGTACAGAGAGGCCTCTGCTGTGCCTTTACTGCTTGTTTGAAGGAGATATTCATCTATCTTATTTCTAACTTGTTATTTTTGTATCCTTGTCCTCAAGCTAGTTACAAAATGGAATTGTGGAAATTTGAAAACAGGAGGCTGTAGGGCCTGTGTTTACTGAATTTAGACCTCTCTATAGAGTGAGTTTCACACCATCAAATTATCTTGCTTTCGCCCCAGTTCCACTCTGCCCAATACCCCCTTCTAACAGCAATAACCGGTCTCTTTTTAATTGTTACATTTAATTTATCTTAGATTACCAGTTGTGATAAAGCCCTCAAATTATAAGTAATTGTAGTGTGTCAGCATTTTCAAAAATTTCCATTTTTACGTACACAATCCTTACTTATGATGGTGATCCTCTGTCTTCAGTTGATCCACCATTGAAATGTTATATCTCTGCATTTCACCATTTTAAAAACTGGAATCCCCAATTTCAATCTTCTCTTCCATGAAATCAAGCTCGGTTTTGCAAATTACTCTTTGAAATTGGTTGAAGTAGGAATGGCTGGAGCTATTGGCAACTGAAGAGAGAACATCAGTGGAATTTGGAAACAGAAGAGAGAACATCAATTAATATTTTGGGTGAGTACTTTACCTGATATCCACAGTAATGAAATTGACTTTTAACTTGGAATCCTCACAAAAAAAAATCAATGTTCTTTAGAAGGTTTGGTGTTTAAAGCTACTTAAAATTTAAAAACACAATGTCTCTTGTAATTTGATATAGAATAACGTCTGCAAAAAAATGATTCTTTTCGAATTGTTCACATTGGCAGTCCGAAGCAAAATGAGGGGCTATGTTTTCATTGTTAATTGTAAAATAAGCTCCCAAAGAAATGGGATGTATGAATATAGTCACCAAAGGTTCTGCTTTCGAGACGTTTGGTGGGCAGTAAGGCTGACCATTGACCATTGACGGGGGTTGCTAATTTTTATGAGCTTTCCTATTTTTAATTATTGCTCCATTTCTTTTCCACCACCTCCTTCTGTTGCAGCACAATGAGTGCAGATGATGATGCAAAGTGGTTGGAATGGGTGACCAAGCAGTTTGAAAATATTGCTGGTGAGGATAAGGAGATTAATTTGGAAGAATTCAAGACAGCACTCAAAGTGAAGGAGGCAAGATTACATTTTTAATGCACAAAGAACATGTTATGATTGTTGCCTTTTCCAAACTCAGCAGTTATAGATTTTTATAGGAATACGACAGAATTTTCCTTTGTAATAAAATGGTAGATATGGCTTATAAAGAACATGTTTATATTATTTAATATTAATTACAGACAGAGAAGATCTTCCCGGATACCTGTATTTTCATTACTTCATAATATTTACACCAATAGAATTCATCTTAAAAAGTACAGAGGAACCTCGATTATCCGAACATCAATTATCCGAAAATCAGATTATCCAAAGGAGATCTTGAGGTCCTATGACACCGTTACAACAAAGTAGTGTTACCGATAATGGTGCCATGATCACGTCTTTTCTTAACAGTACAGGGTAAATGAGGGTTACCGGCACTGAAGAAGATGTGCAAATGTTGCATCAAAGAAGTATTAATGACACTGGTGCAACAATCTCAGTCAGGTGTAAGTGGTTACTGCAGATACTGGAGATTAGAATCAAGATTAGCGTGGTGCTGGAAATGCACAGCAGATCAGGCAGCATCCGAGGAGCAGGAAAATCGATGTTTCGGGCAAAAGCCTTTCATCAGGATGTTGAAAGGCTTTTGCCCGAAATGTCGCTTTTCCAGCACCACGCTAATCTTGACAACAATCTCAGTCAGTCAATTGTAGCCGTGTTAAAATAATTTCAGCCCACATTGGTGTAACGATCACGTCTTTAGTTTAACTGAGGAACACCTGCACTGAAGAAGATGCGCAAGCATTGCAGCAATGAGGTGTTAGTGACACTGGTGCAACAATCTTAGTCAGTCAATTGTCGCAGTGTTGGAAGAATTTTAACACATAAAAATGACTGACATGCTGAAGGATTTAAAATGCATGACAAAATCAGTGGTGTCTTCATTCCCTCTAAGACTTTTTTCCCAGTTCGTATCTGGTCTAACTGATCGAGTTTGTTGTACCTACTTACCAAGTCTGTGAAGAGAAAGCGGACTGCAGTGACAATTGAACAGAAAAGTGAGGTTTTACAGCATCTGGATCATGGTGAAAAGGCAACAAAGATTGTACAGGAGTACGACGTTGGAATAGCAACAGTGTCTGACATCAGGAAAGCAAGACCAGCGATTGAGAAATCCATCAGCTAACGTGACACTGCAAATGTTTGAAAAAGAAAATCCATGAAGCTAGCAAAGGATGAGCAACTTGACTAAGCTGTGTTTTTATGGTTTTCACAGCAGCGTGAAAAGGGAATTCCCTTTTCTGGCCCGATGATACCGGAAAAAGCTGCCAGTTTCCATGAACAACTCCACACCGGTGGGTCTGATCACGGTGTATCATTGGGCTGGTTACACGCTTCAAACATCGTCACGGCATTAGGCAGCGCAGCATTCTTGGAGAACAGAAGTCCGTGGATGACAGCACAATGGAAGGCTACAGGCTGAAACTGCAATCCATCATTCATGAAGGAAAGTATAAACTTGAGCAATTGTACGACGCTGATGAAAGTGAATTGTTTTGGCGTGCATTGCCAGATAAAACACTTGCATCCACCGCGTAAAAGCAGGTATTGGGACATAAAGTGCAAAAGGATCGGATTACAATTTTCCCTTGTGTCAATGCCACCGGTACTCATAAATGACCTCGTGTCTGCATCGGGCGATGTGCTAATCCACGTTGCTTCAAGAACTGTGACAAGAACTCGTTTTCTCTGAGGTACAAAGCACAAAATAAGGCATGAATGAAATATCCACTTTTTCATGCTGATTTCATGAAGCGTTTGTACCTGCTGTCAGGGTCACATTTGACAAGCGCTGGACCTGACCAATATGCCCCTCTACTTGGTGACAATGTGGGGGCACACACTGTGAAAGGTAGCCAGTTAGAATCAGCAGACAGAGCTATCAAGTTTTACCAGCCAACACCACTTCAAGGTTACAGCTGCTTGATCAGGGAATCATCTCAATTATGAAAAAATATTATCATTGTAACATGTTGCACGCCGTCCTGGGTGAAGACAATACAGAGAAAGGACTGCAGGAATTTATGAAGGCATTCACAGTCAAGGACAGTGGGATCATGGGGATCGCTGAATCTTGGGACCGCATCAAGCCATCGACAATTGCGGAGTGTTGGTACAATGGCTTGCATGTTCGTAGCCGGGACAATGAAGAGGACACCCATCCAGAACAAAGGCTAACCACTGACATCACTGAAAACTGGTGACAGATGGGTTTAGGAGACTTTGTAGAGACTGAGATCGATGCTTGGGTAAACTGTGACAACGATATCGGAACAGAGACACTCAGCGATGATCAGATTATCAGCGTAGTCACAGGAGAACAGCAGGAAAGTACAGATGGCGTGGATGGTAAGGAAAATCTGATAGTGACACCTCCAATCCCTGATAATGAAGCTATCGACAGTTTGCGACTTTTCATAGAGTGGTACAAAGCACAAAATAAAGTCGATGCCGTTAGGTTGATGCATCTTCGCCAAATGTTATCGTTCACAAAATAAAAACAACAGCAGCTGGATATTTACTTCGAAAATAATAACCAATCTCCACCTCAATAAATTTTATTTACTGTACCGGTTCACAAAAAGTGATCTAATTTGTAAAAAGTCATGAATTTTTAAGTGGTATCCAGTGTTTGTACAAATTTTAGCGATCGAATGAAATAAAAACTCTGATATTATGCTTTTTAACGCAATTATGTGCAGTGTGGCTTCCTTTGTTAAGATCAAATCAATTATCCGAATAATTAATTATCCATACGAAAACCTGCCTGCCCAATGACTTCGGATAATTGATGTTCCTCTGTACATTGTATTAAATATTAGGTGTGTCTTGAGTAATTTGGGAACTATTTAAAAACATCCTTGTTTTGTTTGTAACACTGTAATTAGAATTTTAATATATGATGATCTTTGTCCAGTGCTACACTGTTCAGCTGGAAAATTCTTCATAAATTTTCATTTAGAAATACATTGCTAGTGGACAGTATCCAGAAACATCATTGGAATCACACAGCATGAATGGAGGCCATTCTGCCTATTTATTGATCTGTACTTTCTCTTTCAAAGTGCAATTCAGTTAGTTCCAGTCCACCGTTCTCCCCCACAGAACTGTAATTTTTCTCCTTCATCTGTTTCCCCAATTCCTTTTTGAAAATTAAGTTCAGGCAGTGCATTCTACATTATAAGTTCTTCTTGTTGTGAATACCCTGTCATGGTTCCTGTGTTTTAGTGTTTAATGTTTAGTTTAGGGAATTATAGGTTAACTGTCTGGATTAGGATAATGCAGTTAAAGCAAGCCTGGAGTCCATCAAACTTAAAAAGTTGAAACTGTTGACTTACGAGGTTAACAGCTAGCAAAGTAAGATCATAAAACAGCTCGTGGGTTTACTCAGCTGAGAGCTAGAGATGTGTCATCTGCTATGCTTGCACGAATGAAGTTTAAAAAATATGTTATTGTTAAAGGAATTAAGGTAGCTTGAAAGCATTCAGTAATGACCTGAAAGGTTAGATCCCTCCCTTTGCCAAACCATATGAACTATTCTGAATGACAGATGGAGAAACTTAATTGAATAAAAATCTGAAATAAACGGCCAACTAAATGCTGTGGATGGCTTGGTGGTGGTTAGCATTGCTGTCTCATAGTAACAGGGACATGTGTCCGACTCCAGACTCGGGCAGCTGTCTGTGTGGAGTTTGCACGTTTCTCTCCGTGTCTGTGTGGGTTCCCTCCGGATGCTTCGGTTTCCTCCCACAGTCCAAAGATGTGCAGGTTAGGTGGATTAGCCATGGTAAATGCAGGGGTACAGGGATAGTGAAGGGGGGCGGTTGGTCTGGGTGGGATGCTCTTCAGGGGGTTGGTGTGGACTCAATAGGCTGAGTGGCCTGCTTCCGCACTGTAGGGATTCTATTGGAAATGAATATTACAGGATGTTTGACAGCAGGCTCCATCAGCATAGAGATAGGTGCAGTTTAGAAGGTTACTTGTTTTAATTTACCTTAGTGTTTGCTAAGAAAGATTTTTAGCTGCAGTTTGAACCTTATGTGGTTTTCAACTCACAGAGAGAAGGTAACCAAAATTAGACAAAGCTGTTCTGCAATCAGAGGAAACACTAACTTCATCATTGACCTTTTGGAGGGTGGGTGAGGCTTCTTCTCAGTTTGCAACTTGCGAGGAACACAAGCTGGAACATTGCCTGCAGTGGGAGAACCTACAGTGGACCTCACAGGGTCTTCTTGCAAAATAAAGCAACCAGCAGATTCGTTTTGGAATCTAAATAGACAAAGAGAGTGAGGCACCCACAGTCAAGAGATAGTAAATGAATATTTTACCTACGAGAATATGTGGAGACGAGGAAAATTCTTTGCAGGATTATGGCACAGTTACGGGTGGTCCCTACAGATGTAAACAAGTTTTATGTGTCTTATAAGAAAATTCTTAGAGAAGTAGGAAGTAAACCTGAGTACAAAACATATGTAATTATGAACCATATTAAGTTAATGCTGCTGATCTTATTCAAACCTTCAATAATGTTGCTTTGTTTTAGAAAAGGTGACATCTTGTGGTGCATTTCCGTTGGTTAAATCAAGATATTCGTATTTCTTTTTATACTTTAATAGTCCTGAACTAGGTTGTACCATTCTCTGAATGTATTTTTCTTACCTCTGTATCATCCTTTTGTCAATTGAACTTAAGCCTTTGTACTCTGGGTTATTAACCTTCCTGGCAATAGAAACATTTTTTCCCAATTTATTCTAAAGCTCTGTCTTCCATCTGCTGAATAAAGAAATTGAATTTAAGTTGTGCATTTAGGACATGTCAAAGTACTTAAAAACAAATTGATTACTTTCAAAGTACGTAAGCTAACCAGTGGGGGAATTGGCATACAGAGAGGTCTAACAAGCCTTTTTAATGGAGTGCTGTTTGTTAAAGGGATGTTGAAAATGTGTTGCTGGAACAGCACAGCAGGTCAGGCAGCATCCAGGGAACAGGAGAATCGATGTTTCGTGCATAAGCCCTTCTTCAGGAATGAGGAAAATGTGTCCAGCAGGCTAAGATAAAAGGTAGGGAGGAGGGACTTGGGGGAGGGGCGTTGGAAATGCAATAGGTGGAAAGAGATCAAGGTGAGGGTGATAGGTCAGACTGGGGTGGGGGCGGAGAGGTCAGGAAGAAGATTGCAAGTTAGGAAGGCGGTGCTGAGTTCGATGGATTTGACTGAGACAAGGTGGGGGGAGGGGAAATGAGGAAACTGGTGAAATCCGAGTTCATCCCTTGTGGTTGGAGGGTTCCTAGGCGGATGATGAGGCGCTCTTCCTCCAACCGTCGTGTTGTTGTGGTCTGGCGATGGAGGAGTCCAAAGACCTGCATATCCTTGGTGGAGTGGGAGGGGGAGTTGAAGTGTTGAGCCACAGGGTGGTTGGGTTGGTTGGTCCGGGTGTCCCAGAGGTGTTCTCTGAAACGCTCCGCAAGTAGGCGGCCTGTCTCCCCAATATAGAGGAGGCCACATCGGGTGCAGAGGAGGTGCAGGTGAATTTGTGGCGGATATGGAAGTTTCCTTTGGGGCCTTGGAGGGAGGTGAGGGGGGAGGTGTGGGGGCAAGTCTTGCACCTCCTGCGGTTGCAGGGGAAGGTGCCAGGAGTGGAGGTTGGGTTGGTGGGGGGTGTGGATCTGACGAGGGAGTTACGGAGGGAGTGGTCTTTACGGAATGCTGATAGGGGAGGGGAGGGAAATATATCCTTGGTGGTGGGGTCCATTTGGAGGTGGCGGAAATGACGGCGGATGATACGCTGTACATGGAGATTGGTGGGGTGGTAGGTGAGGACCAGTGGGGTTCTGTCCTGGTGGCGGTTGGAGGGGCGGGGCTCAAGGGCGGAGGAGCGGGAAGTGGAAGAGATGCGGTGGAGGGCATCGTCGACCATGTCGGGGGGGAAATTGCGGTCCTTGAAAAAGGAGGCCATCTGGGTTGTACGTTTTTGGAACTGGTCCTCCTGGGAGCAGATGCGGCGGAGACGAAGGAATTGGGAGAATGGGATGGCGTTTTTACAGGGGGCAGGGTGGGAGGAGGTGTAGTCCAGGTAGCTGTGGGAGTCGGTCAGTTTGTAGTAGATGTCCGTGTTGATTCGGTCGCCTGAGATAGAAATAGAAAGGTCGAGGAAGGGGAGCGAGGAATCTGAGACTGTCCAGGTGAATTTGAGGTCGGGGTGGAAGGTGTTGGTGAAGTGGATGAACTGTTCAACCTCCTCGTGGGAGCACGAGGCGGTGCCGATACAGTCATCGATGTAGTGGAGGAAAAGGTGGGGGGTGGGGCCAGTGTAGTTGCGGAAGATGGATTGTTCCACATATCCAACGAAGAGGCAGGCATAGCTGGGGCCCATGCGGGTGCCCATGGCTACTCCTTTCGTTTGTAGGAAGTGGGAGGATTGGAAAGAGAAGTTGTTCAGGGTGAGGACCAGTCGAAGGAGGGTGTCAGTGGAAGGGTACTGGTTGGTTCGGCGGGAAAGGAAGAAGCGGAGGGTTTTGAGTCCTTCGTGATGGGGGATGGAGGTGTACAGGATGTCCATGGTGAAGATGAGGCATTGGGGACCGGGGAAGCGAAAATCATGGAGGAGGTGGAGGGCATAGGTGGTGTCCCGAACGTAGGTGGGGAGTTCTTGGACTAAGGGGGACAGGACGGTGTCGAGGTATGCGTACCTACCACCCCACCAATCTCCATGTACAGCGTATCATCCGCCGTCATTTCCGCCACCTCCAAATGGACCCCACCACCAAGGATATATTTCCCTCCCCTCCCCTATCAGCATTCCGTAAAGACCACTCCCTCCGTGACTCCCTCGTCAGATCCACACCCCCCACCAACCCAACCTCCACTCCCGGCACCTTCCCCTGCAACCGCAGGAGGTGCAAGACTTGCCCCCACACCTCCCCCCTCACCTCCCTCCAAGGCCCCAAAGGAAACTTCCAATATCCGCCACAAATTCACCTGCACCTCCACACACATCATCTATTGAATCCTCTGCACCCGATGTCTCTATATTGGGGAGACAGGCCGCCTACTTGCGGAGCGTTTCAGAGAACACCTCTGGGACACCCGGACCAACCAACCCAACCACCCTGTGGCTCAACACTTCAACTCCTCTCCCACTCCACCAAGGATATGCAGGTCTTTGGACTCCTCCATTGCCAGACCACAACAACACGACGGTTGGAGGAAGAGCGCCTCATCTTCCGCCTAGGAACCCTCCAACACAAGGGATGAACTCGGATTTCACCAGTTTCCTCATTTCCCCTCCCCCCACCTTGTCTCAGTCAAATCCATCGAACTCAGCACCGCCTTCCTAACCTGCAATCTTCTTCCTGACCTCTCCGCCCCCACCCCAGTCTGACCTATCACCCTCAGCTTGACCTCTTTCCACCTATCGCATTTCCAACGCCCCTCCCCCAAGTCCCTCCTCCCTACCTTTTATCTTAGCCTGCTGGACACACTTTCCTCATTCCTGAAGAAGGGCTTATGCCCGAAACGTCGATTCTCCTGTTCCCTGGATGCTGCCTGACCTGCTGTGCTGTTCCAGCAACACATTTTCAGCTCTGATCTCCAGCATTTGCAAACCTCACTTTCTCCTTAAAGGGATGTTGGTCAGGATTGGAGAAGTCACTCCTCAACATCAAACAGTACAATGGGATATTGGGTTCATGCATCATCCAAAAAATGATCTCTGGTCATTTTAAAAAGCACTTAGTTGGCAGCCAAAATTTACAAGGTGACTTCTGTCATGGGGTTTGGATCCACAACTGCTGGATTCAAAAACAAATATACCACCTTCTGTTCCTCACTGATTTATATTGGGTGTTTTGATTTGGGACATTGGAAGCATATATAGATTTCAACTTTGGCTCAGTTGGCAAATTCCATCTCACCAGGCTAACATTCCCAGTGCAGAATTTGTGGAGCTCTGAATATTAGAGATTTAATCTTTTGAATGTGATATTAAAGGGAGACCCCACCTGCCCTTGGGACTATGGAGAACACAACAAAAAGAAAGATTTGCACCAGGATTGTGCTTTTCTGGAACACTAGACACCCTGAAGCACTTTAAAGCCAAATAAGGACTTTTTATTTCGCATGGTGGCTCAGTGGTTAGCACTGCTGCCTCACAGCACCAGGGACCCAGGTTCAATTCCAGCCTCAGGTGACTGTGTGGAGTTTGCACATTCTCCCTGTGACTGCGTGGGGTTCCCCCCCAGGTGCTCTGGTTTCCTTTCACAGTCCAAAGATGTGCAGGTTAGGGTGGATTAGTTATGGGAAATTGTCCCATAGTGTCCAGGGATGTGCAGGCTCGGTAGGTTAGCCATGGGAAATGCAGGGTTACAGGAATAGGGTAGGGGGTGACTCTGGGAAATGTTCTTTAGAGGGTTGTTGTGGACTTGATGGACTGAATGGACTGCTTCCACATTGTAGGGATTGTATGTTTCTATGATTTGCTGTATGAGAAAATGTGTTCATTGCTGTATGTATTCATTGCTGTATGAGAAAATGTGGCAAAGAGGGAGTGAATCTAATTGGATGGCTCTTCCAAAGAGCTGACAGAGCCAAGACAGATCAAATAATCTCTTTTGGTGCTATAAGAACTTTTGAATGTTGAATCATCAGTAGCTTTCTCTTTCGTAGTGCACTAAAATGGTCCCTTTTTGTTCTTACTTCAGTCCTTCTTCGCAGAAAGGTTTTTTACACTGTTTGACTCTGATGGGAGTGGCAGCATAAGCTTGGACGAGTTACTGAAAGCTTTGAATCTCCTCACACATGGAAGTGAAACAGACAAACTACGATTCCTTTTCCAGGTCTACGATGTTGATGGTAAAATATAATTGAATTGATTGGCGTGCCTTTAACAGTAAAAGTGAATGGGAGCTTTCAACCCAAGAGGGCTTTCCTCTTGCAGCATGTAATGTCATTAGATAGAAGAACTGTGCAATTACTATTTCATAGTGCACACCATCCAGCTTCATTCAATGTATGGCCTATTTTAAGCCCTCAGTCAATGAACTCCCCTATGATCATTCCCAGGTAATCCTTGATTTATATATAACTACCTGATTATTCCTATAAACAACTGTCATACACATTGTCTTGAACAAAATCTTTTGAATTCCTTAGGTACACCATTGCTTCATGATGATTGCCAGTTATTTATTATTTTCTGTACAAAACAACGATATCCTGCTCTTACAGTTAATTAACTTAACACAAATTTAAGTTTTAATCCTTCATGTATTAGCTTGTTTATAGGCAGCACAGCAACTCTGAGATTGTAACAGATTGTACATCCAATACGTTTGTACTGTGCTGTAGCTTATCCTCTATATTAACAGCAGTTTGAATCTCCTGTTTCTATATCCTTCTATAAACCTCCTTTGCTTTGATCATCTATCTCATCTGTTCTTAAATGTTGACATTATTCCTGTTTCAGAGTTCCCCATTGTGAATATCATAACTGAACAATCCTACTTTTAAAAATAGATTGCATTATGTCACACCTGTAAAAAACTAAATTGTTCAAAAGTATTTGTCAAACGTGTATTAAATAAAGTTTGAGGTTGAGCCACATGAAGAAATATAAAAGGGCCTCTTTTTGGAAGCTTTAAGAAGTAGCTTAAAACAGGAGACACACACACAGAGGCACACACACGGACACGGATGCACACATGGGAACACACACATACACACAAGCACACAGAGACACACACACACACACACACGCAGACACACAGAGACAGAGACGCACACACAGACACACCGACACACAGACACACGCACACAGAGACACGCACACAGAGACACGCACACAGATGCGCACACACAGACAGACATGCACACACACAGACACATACATAGACACAGACACAGAGAGGCACACACACACAGACACGCACAGACAAAGACGGACACACGGACACACACAGACACATACATAGGTACACACAGAGACGCACACACAGACACACACATGGACACAGACACACAGAGAGGCACACACACAGACACACTGACACACAGTCACACACAGACACAGATACATACATAGACACACAGAGATACATACACAGAGACACACACAGACAGGCACACACAGACACATACACAAAGACACACATACAGACACACACGTATACACACACGGATGCATACACAAAGGTACAGACACACACACACACAGACAGACACATGGACACACACACGGACATGGGCACACACAGACACACACACCCACACACACACCCACACACACACAGACACACTTGCACAGACACACACATGCAGACACACCGATACACAGACACACACACACACATGGACACACACACAAACAGAGATGCACACACACAGACACACACACACACACAGACACAACGATACACAGGCACACAGAAACACAGACACACACAGACACATATACAAAGACACAGACACACACGTATGTACACACACACACACAGATGCATACACTAACACACACACACACACACATTTCATCAGTAGAAGACATGGCTGCCAAACTTGGAGTCAAATAAATTAGGAATGCACACTGGAGGAATGCGGAGATCTGAGAAGGTGTAGGACTGAAAGAAATTTACACAGAGAAGGAGAGACATAGCCACTGAGAGATTTGAACACTGGATGACTTTTAGTTTTATATTAATAATGTCTTGTTTTAGATCCCTCAATAGTTGGAAACAGTATATTTCTCTCTAAAAAAGTAAATTCTCTTAATTCATCCTGTAATCTTCCATAATCCAATAACAGCCCTGATTTACTATTGTGGTAACTGGATCAGTGGTGCTGGAAGAGCACAGCAGTTCAGGCAGCATCCAAGGAGCAGCGAAATCGACGTTTCGGGCAAAAGCCCTTCATCAGGAATAAAAGCTGCTCATTGGATGCTGCCTGAACTGCTGTGCTCTTCCAGCACCAATAATCCAGAATCTGGTTTCCAGCATCTGCAGTCATTGTTTTTACCTCTATTGTGGTAACTGTCGACTCACAGGCAGTGGTTCCATAGACCCAGATGAGTTACGCATCGTCCTCAAATCCTGTTTACGGGAAAGTGCCATTTCCTTACCAGAGGAAAAGCTTGATGATCTCACAATGGCTCTCTTCGAGTCAGCTGACAAAGACAACAGTGGCGCCATTACCTTTGAGGAGCTCAAGGAAGAACTGGAGAACTTTCCAGAAGTAATGGAAAACCTGACAATAAGGTAATGATGGAAGAATGAAGTTAGCTTCAATCCAATTTCCTACTTAGCCAAAAAAAATTAGCAAAAAAATTGCTGGTATTTTATGGACTGAATTTTCAGCCTCACTGTAACACCTCATAAGATTGCTGGACACAGCAACCATATTTGTTATGCCAATATAGGAATAAATATCCTTCTTAGATTGTTGATAAGTTGATTATTGAGGCAAAGAAGACAAAGATTTTACCTGAAATATAACCCAGACAAAAACGAACTCAATACTGCCAGGTGCAGTAAAGTTGCCGACTCAGTTGGCTCTTTTCCTGAAGGTTCAACTTTCAATATTTGGACGTCCTCATCTCCAAATGCCCCATTCAGTCAAGCAACCTTTCTCTGCCATCATTGTTTCTTTATAACTATTCAACTGTTCAAAGAAAATAGAGAAAGTGCAATATTTTTAATATTACCTTCGCTCATGGCATGGTGGGTCAACTCACAGCAGGTGGACTACAGTGGTTCAAGAAGGCAGCTCACCACCACCTTCTCAAGGTAAACTCGGGATGGGCAATAAATGCCAGTGATGTCCACATCCCACAAGTGAATACAGAAGAAAAAAAAGTATTTTTAATGCAACCATGTTGGAATACTGTGAACAATTTTGAGCCCCTTATCTAAGAAAACATAAACTGGCATTGGAAGCAGTCTAGAGGAGGTTTGCTCGTTGATACTGGGTATGGAGGGACTGTCTTATGAGGAGAGGTTGGGTAGGTTGGGCCTGTGCTCATTGGAGGTTAGATGACTGAAAGATGACCTTATGAAAACATACAAGACTTTTAAGGGACTTCACAGGGTAGATACAGAGAGTATCCAGTGGGAGTGTCGAGGACCAGAGGGCTTAATCTCAGAATAAAGTCACACATTTAATAAAGAGATGAGGAGACATTTCTTCTCTCAGAGGATAGTGAATCTGTGGAATTCTTTATTGCAGAGAACTGTTGAGGCAGGGATGTTAAGTATATTAAAGACTGAGGTAGACAGCTTTTTAAATCAGTAAGGGAATTGAAGTAAGTCTGCAGAAGCTGGTATCCCATCACCAAGAAACCTTTTACTTACAAGAGCAGTCCTTGACTGATACAGAGTCAGACACCAGGTGTCAGTATCCCTGATGCTCAAGCTGTTTATTTTTTTTTAAGTGCAGTAGTGCTTTTTTTTAGTGCTTTCTCCTGATTTTTTTTTCCTTTCTTTTTTTTTAACCCCCACACTACCACCTAAGTGCGGTACTGCTTATTTTATCCCCAGCACCCATGGTGTGTGTGCGCGGGTGTGAGACACAGTGGAAGACACAAAGTGCACGAATCTTTATTCAATTTCCACCACCAGGAAGATAGGAAAACACCCGGGTGGCCAGTGACAAACACTGCCCTTCACATCAAAGGGCAATGCTGTGTGATCAAAACAGTGAGGGGGAGGGTAGGGACTAAATCAAAATAGAATTGGAGGGAGAAATGATGCACTCCACTCCCTGCGGCGCCCACCTCTCCCTGAACAACTCCAGGGTGTTGGTCGACACCGCGTGCTCCTTCTCCAAGGACACCCGGGCTCTAATGTAACCGCGGAAGAGGGGCAGGCAGTCTGCCCTAACGACCCCCTCCACGGCCCGCTGCCTCGACCTGTTGATGGCCAGTTTGGCCAGGCTCAAGCTGTTTTTTTTTTTGCTTGCGGTTTATATTTTTTTTCTTTTTCTTTTTTTCTTTTTTTTTCCTTTCTTTTTTTTATTATTAACCCCCACACTACCACCTAAGTGCGGTAGTGCTTATTTTAACCCCAGCACCCATGGTGTGTGTGGTGCTTGCGTTTTTTTTTATTTTAACCCCCACACTACCACCTAAGTGCGGTAGTGCTTATTTTATCCCCAGCACCCATGGTATGTGTGTGCAGGTGTGAGACACAGTGAAAGACAAAAAGTGCACGAATCTTTATTCAAATTCCACCACCAGGAAGATAGGAAAACACCCGGGTGGCCAGTGATAAACACTGCCCTTCACATCAAAGGGCATTGCTGTGTGATCAAAACAGTGAAGGGGAGGTTAGGGACTAAATCAAAATAGAATTGGAGGGAGAAATGATGCACTCCACTCCCTGCGGTGCCCACCTCTCCCTGAACAACTCCAGGGTGTTGGTCAACACCGCGTGCTCCTTCTCCAAGGACACCCGGGCTCTAACATAACCGCGGAAGAGGGGCAGGCAGTCGGCCCTAACGACCCCCTCCACGGCCCGCTGCCTGGACCTGTTGATGGCCAGTTTGGCCAGGCTCAAGCTGTTTATTTATTTATTTATTTATTTTCCTTTTTTTTTGTATTTTTTTCTCTTTTTTTTCTTTTTTTTTAAATTTCTCTTTCCCCTTTCTTTTTTAACCCCCACACTACCACCCAAGTGCGGTAGTGCTTATTTTATCCCCAGCACCCATGGTGTGTGTGCAGGTGTGAGACACAGTGAAAGACACAAAGTGCACCAATCTTTATTCAATTTCCACCACCAGGAAGATAGGAAAACACCCGGGTGGCCAGTGACAAGCACTGCCCTTCACATCAAGGGACAGTGCTGTGTGATCAAAACAGTGAGGGGGAGGGTAGGGACTAAATCAAAATAGAATTGGAGGGAGAAATGATGCACTCCACTCCCTGCGGCGCCCACCTCTCCCTGAACAACTCCAGGGTGTTGGTGGACACCGCGTGCTCCTTCGCCAAGGACACCCGGGCTCTAACATAACCGCGGAAGAGGGGCAGGCAGTCGGCCCTAACGACCCCCTCCACGGCCCACTGCCTGGACATGTTGATGGCCAGTTTGGCCAGGCCCAGGAGCAGACCCACGAGGAGGTCTTCAGACCTGCCCTCCTTCCTCCGTACCGGGTGCCCAAAGATCAGGAGCGTGGGACTGAAGTGCAGCCAAAAACAGAGGAGAAGGTTTTTAAGGAAATCAAAAAGGGAGTGCAAATGCCCACACCCAATATAGACGTGGTCCACGGATTCCACAGGACCACAGAACAAGCAGTTGGGCTGGGAGTCCGTGAACCACCGCAACCTGCGGTTGCAGGGGACTGCTGCGTGCAGCAACCTCCACCCCAGATCCCCGAGAGAAAGGGGGAGGACTCCCGCATAGAGAGCCCTCCACTGGGGATCCCCACCGCCCGGTGGCAAATGGGCACGCCAAGGCGTGTCCGGGCTCAAGCTGTTTATTTTTTTTTTCTCCTAAGTGCGGTAGTGCTTATTTTTTCCCCAGCACCCATGGTGTGTGTGTGCAGGTGTGAGACACAGTGAAAGACACAAAGTGCACCAATCTTTTATTCAATTTCCACCACCAGGAAGATAGGAAAACACCCGGGTGGCCAGTGACAAACACTGCCCTTCACAGCAAGGGACAGTGCTGTGTGATCAAAAACAGTGAAGGGGAGGGTAGGGACTAAATCAAAATAGAGTTGGAGGGAGAAATGATGCACTCCACTCCCTGCGGCGCCCACCTCTCCCTGAACAACTCCAGGGTGTTGGTGGACACCGCGTGCTCCTTCTCCAAGGACACCCGGGCTCTGACGTAACCGCGGAAGAGGGGCAGGCAGTCGGCCCTAACGACCCCCTCCACGGCCCGCTGCCTGGACCTGTTGATGGCCAGTTTGGCCAGGCCCAGGAGCAGAACCACGAGGAGATCTTCAGACCTGCCCTCCTTCCTCCGTACCGGGTGCCCAAAGATCAGGAGCGTGGGACTGAAGTGCAGCCAGAAACAGAGGAGAAGGTTTTTCAGAAAATCAAAAAGGGAGTGCAAACGCCCACACCCAATATACACATGGTCCACGGACTCCACAGCGCCACAGAACAAGCAGTTGGGCTGGGAGTCAGTGAACCACCGTAATCTGCGGTTGCAGGGGACTGCTGCGTGCAGCACCCTCCACCCCAGATCCCCGAGAGAAAGGGGGAGGACTCCCGCGTAGAGAGCCCTCCACTGGGGATCCCCACCGCCCGGTGGCAAATGGGCACGCCAAGGCGTGTCCGGGCTCAAGCTGTTTATTATTATTTTTTTATTTTTGTGGTTTTTTTTTTTTGCAGCACCCTCCACCCCAGATCCCCGAGAGAAAGGGGGAGGACTCCCACGTAGAGAGCCCTCCACTGGGGATCCCCACCGCCCGGTGGCAAATGGGCACGCCAAGGCGTGTCCGGGCTCAAGCTGTTTATTTTTTTTTTTTTTTCTTTTCTTTTCTTTTTTTTCATATTTAATCCCCACACTACCGCCTAATTGCGGTAGTGCTTATTTTACTCTCCTCTCTTTTCTTTTTTTTCCATGGTGTGTGTGTGTGCAGGTGTGAGACACAGTGAAAGACACAGTGCACAAATCTTTATTCAAATTCCACCACCAGGAAGATAGGAAAACACCCAGGTGGTCAGTGACAAACACTGCCCTTCACATCAAAGGGCAGTGCTGTGTGATCAAAACAGTGAGGGGGAGGGTAGGGACTAAATCAAAATAGAGTTGGGGGGGGAAACTCTCCTTTTTTTATATTTAATCCCCACACTACAGCCTAATTGGGGTAGTGCTTATTTTACTCTCCTCTTTTTTTTTTTCCTCTTTTTTTTATTTTCTTTTAACCCCCACACTACCACCTAAGTGCGGTAGTGCTTATTTTTTTCCCCAGCACCCATGGTGTGTGTGTGCAGGTGTGAGACACAGTGAAAGACACAAAGTGCACCAATCTTTTATTCAATTTCCACCACCAGGAAGATAGGAAAACACCCGGGTGGCCAGTGACAAACACTGCCCTTCACAGCAAGGGACAGTGCTGTGTGATCAAAAACAGTGAAGGGGAGGGTAGGGACTAAATCAAAATAGAGTTGGAGGGAGAAATGATGCACTCCACTCCCTGCGGCGCCCACCTCTCCCTGAACAACTCCAGGGTGTTGGTGGACACCGCGTGCTCCTTCTCCAAGGACACCCGGGCTCTGACGTAACCGCGGAAGAGGGGCAGGCAGTCGGCCCTAACGACCCCCTCCACGGCCCGCTGCCTGGACCTGTTGATGGCCAGTTTGGCCAGGCCCAGGAGCAGAACCACGAGGAGATCTTCAGACCTGCCCTCCTTCCTCCGTACCGGGTGCCCAAAGATCAGGAGCGTGGGACTGAAGTGCAGCCAGAAACAGAGGAGAAGATTTTTCAGAAAATCAAAAAGGGAGTGCAAACGCCCACACCCAATATACACATGGTCCACGGACTCCACAGCGCCACAGAACAAGCAGTTGGGCTGGGAGTCAGTGAACCACCGTAATCTGCGGTTGCAGGGGACTGCTGCGTGCAGCACCCTCCACCCCAGATCCCCGAGAGAAAGGGGGAGGACTCCCGCGTAGAGAGCCCTCCACTGGGGATCCCCACCGCCCGGTGGCAAATGGGCACGCCAAGGCGTGTCCGGGCTCAAGCTGTTTATTATTATTTTTTTATTTTTGTGGTTTTTTTTTTTTTGCAGCACCCTCCACCCCAGATCCCCGAGAGAAAGGGGGAGGACTCCCACGTAGAGAGCCCTCCACTGGGGATCCCCACCGCCCGGTGGCAAATGGGCACGCCAAGGCGTGTCCGGGCTCAAGCTGTTTATTCATCAGCCAGGGCTCTCTGATTGGTCCAGATTAACAGCTCCAATCAAGGAATTCATATTCGATTAGGCCCTGCTGCCTGACCTCATTACAATCGCTACAGGAATTAACAGTTTTGGGAGGGAAGGGGGGGAGGCAGGAAAGTGAAGGTGAGGATTGTCAGATCAGCCATTGTCTCATAGAATGGTGGAGCAAACTCAATGGACTGAGTGGCCTCCCTCTGCTCATACATCTTATGGTCACCTGATTGTTTCCCTGTGTTTTGCGTCATTTGATATCAGGAAGATTAATCTTTAGTTTGTGGACTGTTAGCAACCCCATGATCTAGGCACTGGGCACCAACCTTGAAAATTGTCATTTTCCACACTGAACATCCCGATTTTCAAAACATACATTTGTTCATGAAAAACGAGCCGAATCCTGAGGTCAACTGCAGTGTTGTCACAGTAGAGCACTCCTGTTCTTGCACAAACAAATGATTGAATCAGAGATCTCACTGCATGGCTGTGGAGGGGCTCAATCAGAGAACTTATTCAATCTCCCACCCCTTCAATTGGGCCAGATTGAATCACTGGCTTTGTCAAGACTTTCCACCAAGTGGGAGCTAAGGTGATGTTTCTATTGAGGTTCCATGCGCTTGTCCAATATTTGCAGCAATTCCCTAATTTCACTCAGCAACAGGCATGTTTAATTAAGCATAAATATATTGTAAACAAGTGTGTTGACCAATGAAGCAGTTAATTTAGACTTTTGTGACAGAAAGAGCATGAGATCTAAATGTATGTGAAGCTCTCCTGGAGGTTATTACAGAGCTGCAAGAAGGGGGATTGTTGCATTAATAATGGCCTTTATTCCAAACTTTAAGGTTTCCATATGACATTCGTCTGTGACTACCTTATGTCACACCAATACTTTGTCACAGAGTGCACCGCGCTGGATGCATGGATCTCCCACACTCTGCAAGGTCCAGGACAGCTGGCTGTCTGAAAAATGAAACTGGTTAATTTGATATCAGCAGATTGTCAGCGTTGACTCTCTTGGGTATAATTCACTCAAAGGACATTGGCATCGTTGACTGGGTCCCCAGTTATTGCCTGTCAGAGGGTATTGGTGGTGAGCTGCCTGCCTGAACTTCTGCAGTTCATTTTCTGTTGGTAGACCCACTCTGGCATTAGGAAGGGAGTTCCAGGATTTTGACACAACAACAGTGAAGGAATGGTAATATACTTGCAAATAAAGATGGTGAGCAACTTGGAGGTGATCTTGCAGGTAGTGGTGTTCTCATGTATTTGCTACCAGTGTCCTTCTAGATGGAAGTGTTTGTGGGTTTGGAGGGTGCTGTCAAAGGAGCCTTGGTATATCCTGTAAGACAGTACACATTGCTGCTACTGAGGATTGGTGGTGCCATTCTGTAACATCAATCTTGTGCAGTGATGTCAAATAAACACAGTTGTCCATGTACTTCTCTGCATTGTGGCTTTGAGTGCTGCATAATCCTACAGGCACTGAGAGATTGATCCTTCATTTCAATATGATTTGTAGGGTTACATTACCTGACTAGTGCTGTGTTGAAACATTTGCAAAGAGATTAAATGCAAATACATTAAGCACTTGTGCAGGACTACTGGCAATTTGAAAATAAACCCTGTCATTTCTAACGACTTTGAAGTAAAGCTCTTTAAAACATTAGCAGGCAATAATTAAACGATTCAAATTAAATTTCTTTTTCTACTATTTTAATGGTGTTATAAGTGTGTTTGCATCTCCATTAATATATCAAAGGAAAAGTTCCAAATAAATATGTTAAGTGTTCACCAACGCACGAGATGACACATAACAGAAAATTATGTGTGGCAAGTGCGAACAAACACGAAGCATTTTTCACATAAAAAAGTAATTGCTGCTATTTGAATGTGGTGGAATGTCTGGACCAGTGCCAATTAGAATTTTACAAAGGGTATCATGTTTGATTATGGTATGTAAACCAGATAGTGGAATTTGAATTCAATAAACATCTGAATGATGACCCTTTTAACCATTGTCTGAAAAACCCATTTGGTTCACAAGTGTCCTTTAGGGAAAGAAACTGCCATCCTTATCCGGTCTGGCCTACACGTGACTGTAGTCCCCAGAGCAATATGGTTGACTCGTAGCTGCCTTCTGGGCAGTTCAGGATGGGCAATAAATGATGGTTTAGCCAGCAACACCCTCATCCTGTGAATGAAGATTTTTTTAAAAATCAGGGCATACCATTAAATTGGGCCATTTGGTCCACACCCAATGTTACGGCTTCTAAGAAGCTTTCTCCCACCGCTTTTCATACAATGGTGTTGGCACAATGTTCTATCCTTTCTCCCTCATGTTATCTAACTTCCCGTTGAGTGTCTCTGTATTGTTTGCCTTACGGATTACTCGTGGTCACTGTTTTATCATGTGGTTTGATGTCATACAATGAGCTTGGATAATTTCCAGACTGATCAAGGAATGAGCAAAATCATAAACTGTCTTCAAGCTTTGACTTCAAAGTAATACTATTAAGGATACCTTCATACTAAACCCTGCTGTTTTTTGGTGATCATAGATACATTATGATTAAATTAGTCACAAATTAATCCATCTTCTTTGTGTGTTCATGTTAGCCTTCCAGAGAGTTGTCCCTAACGTAATGTGGGCTATTCTGACTCCACCATGCTGCTCTATTTATGTTTAGTGATCTGCAGCTCTGTGACATCATCACAAGTTTGCTCCAGGGCCCTGAATCCCTTAGACAATAGTGGCCAGATTCATTCTTTACATAAAGAGGCAACATCCTTGTAAATCTTTTCTGAACCCTTATAAGTTTCATAGCCTACCTCCTATAGGAGGGAGACCATGGCCTTTAGTCTTACTTATGAGCAGAAAAATTCTCAATGAATTCCATATCAAGTGTTTCATAATCATAAAGATCCCTATCAAGTCCCCTGACAACCTTCCCTTTACTGAAGTGAGGAGTCCCAGTCTGTCCAGTTTCACCTGATAGACATCATCTCACGGTTTTGATAAATTTTTGACGATCATTTTTCCACCATCTTAAATACCTCTGTACTCATTGTAATCTGTGAAGACCCAGTACCATTCACAGGACTCTGTCATCTGCTGAGATTGTGAACTTCTTTGCACAATTCAGTATCAGCCACACTTGTGTTTGAAATCAGACACGATGTTACGCAGTGAGCAGGGCAGTGGGATTAGTCCAATGCAGAAGACCACAAGAAATAGGAGCAGGAGGAGGGCATTCAGCCCCTCAAAAGCCTTTCAACAAGGTCATGGCTGATCTGCCCCAGTCCTTATCTCCTTTCTCATGTTAGCTCAGCAAAGCCGTCAATTCCATAATATTTCAAAAATCTATCCACGTCCTCTTTAAATCGTTTCAGTGATCTAGCCTCAACAACTTTGTGGGTTAGAGAATTCACTATCCTTTGGGAGAGGAAATTCCTTCGCATCTCAGTTTGAAAGGAGGATCCCCTTATTTTGTTACTATGTCCCCCAACTCGAGATTCCCCGACTATTAGAAATGTGTTCTCAACATCTACTCTGTCAAGATCCACCAGCATCTTGTATGTTTCAATAAGATCATCCCTCATTCCTCAAAACTCTTAGTGAGTAAAAGCCTAACCTCTTCAGTCAAACGCCCATTTATTCCAGGAACCAGTCTAGCCTAAACAAACAGCAGCAGACACAATGGGCTGAAGTATAGAGGGTTAGAGATAGAAAAATAGATTGGAAATACTGGGGCTTTTTTTCACTGGGTTTTAGGAGGTAAAGGGGTGACCTTATTGAGGTTTATAAAATTATGAGGGGACTAGGTAAGGTGAATGGCAAGGGCCACTTCCTGAAAGTGGGGGCATTCAAAGCTAGGGGCATATTTTTAAGATGAGAGAAGAAATATTTAAAAAGAACATGATGGGCAATTTTTTTTACACAGAGTGTGGTTTATGTGTGGAATGAACTGCCAGAGAAAGTGGTGGATGCAAGTACAGTTACAAGGTTTAAAAGTCAATTGGATAAGTTAATGAATAGCAAAGCTTTAGAGGGATATGGACCGAGTGCAGGCAGGTGGGATTAGTTTAGCTTGGGATTATGGTCAGTGTGGATTGGTTGTACTGAAAGGTTTGTTTACATGCTGTATAATTCTATGAGGGATACTTACAATGTCGGCATAGAAATAAACTGAGAGTTTATGCATAAGTGAACAAGATGTCTGGAAGCAGTGTGGTGAATTTCAATACTAGAGTTTATATTTGGTGAGCCTTGGATGCCAATGAAAATCAGCAGTTCTGGAATTACTGTGGATCTCTGAATACCTTGTATATACAACGATAGAGTTCATAGAATTTCTCCATACCATTTGGCCCGTCAAGTCCACACCACCCCTCCGAAAAGCAACCCCCCCCCAACCTATCCCTTACGTTTCACATGACTAATCCACCTAATCTGCACATCCCTGGACACTATGGGCAATTTCCCATGTCCAATCCACTCCAACCTGCACATCTTTGGACTGTAGAAGGAAACTGGAGCACCTGAAGGGAACCCACACAGATACGGGGAGAATGTGCAAACTCCACACTGACAGTCACACAAGGGTGGAATCGAATCTGGGCCCCTGGTGCTGTGAGGCAGCAGTGCTAACCACTGAGCCACTGGGTCATGAATACATTAACCTAAATCTATTTCATGGCATGGGACAGAATATCCTCATGGTGTTATCTGACAGTGCTCGAGCCTGGATTTGTGACAGAAGGTCTTCCAATTGGTGAAGTGTGTTTTGGTAGGTTGGGAGTGGTAGGAGTGCTAACCACTGAGCCACTATACCGTCCTGAGTTCAAATCCCATGATAGAATTGTTGAACAGGGAGCTTCACTGTAGTTCACACATGTGCAATGCTATTTATTATCAGCCTTGAGAAGTTTACAGGTAACATATCTCACTCCACTGAGGGAGGACAGCAGTTAATTTGGTAACTCTTTTCCTACAGTGCTGCCAATTGGCTAAAGCCACCAGCAACAGAGAAGTACACAAGGCAGACCCCGCGGTATCTGACACCAGCCTACTGGCACAATAATAGCCGCAAGCTGCTCTTCATGTGCTGTTACATCCTCGTCAATATCTTTCTTTTCACGTTTGCTGCACTAAAACACGTTGACGTTGGTGGATGGGTCATGTTGGCTAAAGGTTGTGGGCAGTGCCTTAACTTTAACTGTACCTTCATCGGGGTGAGTACTGAAATTAGCTCCCATTGGAATTTAACCTTAACCTGATTTAACTGAACTTTCTCAGGTAAAGGAGATTGAAGGGTACAAATGCCAGTTGAGCAGGTTAAAGCAACGAAGGTCCTTAGCATGTGAGGACTTAATTGCAGCCACACTAACAGAGCTGTGCTCATACAGAGTGGCAAAACAATCAGGGTCCCTCTGTCCTTGATTGCTGTCAATTGATTGCTGCTGGAAGGTGCATACACAATAATCAGGGGACAATGCTGAGATTCTCCCTCCTCACAGCACACAGCTGAGGTATCAGCAGATTCTCATGTCTCTGATTGATTGTGTAAAATAGAAATATAAATCAGGGAAAATCCATTTCAGGGAGGGCTGCTCACCCCTTTAATGCCAAGGTTAGAATGGTGCTGGAAAAGCACAGCAGGTCAGGCAGCATCCAAGGAGTAGGAAAATTGACGTTTCGGGCAGGAGCCCTTCATCAGGAATGTGCCTTCATCTGCCCGAAACGTTGATTTTCCTGCTCCTCGGATGCTGCCTGACCTGCTGTGTTTTTCCAGCACCACTCAAATCTTGACTCTGATCTCCAGCATCTGCAGTCCTCACTTTCACCCCTTCAATGTCTCTGCCCCAATACAAACAATGACAATTTGAAGATTGCTGAGTCCTGCTAACTCCACCTCCCCTGCCTTGGTCACTACTATAAGCAGGCAATGGAGAGTTTAATCAAACTGTTCAAAATCAGCAGGATTTGTTTTTGTTGAACCATAGAATGGTTAAACGCAAAAGGAGGCCACTCAGTTCATTGTGTTGACTACTAGATTAGATTAGATTACTTACAGTGTGGAAACAGGCCTTTCGGCCCAACAAGTCCACACCGCCCCACCGAAGCGCAACCCACGCATGCCCCTACATTTACCCCTTACCTAACACTACGGGCAATTTAGCATGGCCAATTCACCTGACCTGCACATCTTTGGACTGCGGGAGGAAACCGGAGCACCCGGAAGAAACCCACGCAGACACGGGGAGAACGTGTCTCTAAAGGAACCATTTATCTTATCCCATTCACCCAAGCTTCCTCAGCACTCAGCTCTTCATATTAGGACACAATTCTACTCTCTGGGTAATGAGGATTCTCCTGAATTCTGTACTAGACTAATCTGCGACCACTTTATATCCCCCCCCCCCCACCCCCTGCCCGACCTACTCTGCAATTGGATGCATTGAAGACAAGCAGGTTACTTTAAATACATCAGCCAATTTCGTTTGTTCTTGTCATTATTTATTTTCTAGGAAATTAAGAATATTTTAACCAAACATGAACTACTTTTCCATTGTTAAGGTCCTTATGCTACGCCGATGTCTGACCTGGTTAAGAGCAACTTGGGTGGTGAGGGTTCTACCTTTGGATCAGCATGTACTCCTGCACCAGCTGGTGGGATTTGGTATATTTGGACTGAGTGTTGTTCATGCTATTGCTCATCTCATAAACTTTGGTAAGTATTCAAAGGTGATGGACAATACAATTTACACAAAAAAGCATCTTTTCTGCCATAGTGTTTTCAAAGCCTGAAAATCAGGGTTTCATTTGAATAGAACATTTAAACTACCTTCAATGATTTGATTGGAGAAACACTAAGGGTTGGAATTTATGGAGGTGTTGGTGATTGCATCTGCTGGGGGGATATACTAGCTGCTGGAATGACACAAGCCAGAGAACCAGGATTAAGGAGAGAACCAGCCACAGGGAAGAAATGGTGCAAGTTTCATGGAGTTGCGATCCTAATCCTTATATCAGCATGCCTTTCAATTCCTTTGTCCTTGTACTAATCTCACTTCCCCTTAGATATATCCATTCCAGTCACCTCAATGACACCAAGAGGTGGTGCGTTTATCATGATGTATTTCCTTTTGCAGTGAATTTGACTTTCAGTGGTGGAACCTACCAGCTATGGGAGTATCTCTTCACAACAAGACCTGGGATTGGTTGGATTTATGGAACGGCATCCATTACTGGAGTAATTTTGCTGCTTCTGATAATTTTGATGTTAATCTGTTCAAGTACATTCGTTCGCAGGAGTGGACATTTTGAGGTATAAGAAACTATAATCAGTACTCTTTAGAATTTAAGTTAAAAACCAAATGTAATGATTTGATCATTGGTGTAGAATCACTAAGGCAAGACAATTCATGATCAAAAGGATAATGTTGCTTGACTTAATATACATGGTTGCACACTACGTTAAGTCTATTATTACTGTTTGGATGCTGTTTCATTGAAACATAGAAAATAGGAGCAGGAAAAGGCCATTCAGCCCTTCGAGCCTGCCCCACTGTTCAATATGATCATGGTAGTTGATGTAATCTCAGTATCCCACTCCCGCTTTCTCTCCATACCCCTTGATTCCTTTAGCCGCTAGGGCCATGTCCAACTCCAACATACCTAACAAATTTGCCCCAACAGCTTTCAGTGGGAGGGAATTCCACAGTTTCACAACTCTCTGAGTGAAGAAATTCTTCCTCATCTCAGTCCAGAATGGCTTATCCCTTATTCTGAGACTGTGACCCCTAGCTCTGGACTTCCTCACCATTGGAAACATTCTTCCTGTATCGAGCATGCAGTCATTCTCCATTTAAGTAATCTGCTTTTTTTATTCTTCATGCTAAAATGGACAAATTAACATTTTCCCATCTTATATTCCAACCGCCAGATTTTTCCCACTCACTCAGCCCATTATATCTGTTTGCAACCTTCTTATATCCTCTTCACAACATCTGTTCCTATCATCTTTATGTTATCTGCAGATTTAGCACCACACCTTTTATCCTTTTAAAGTAATTGATGTGACTTGTAAAAGGCCGAAGTCTCAATACAGACTCAAATGATACTCCACTTACCACATCCTGTCAATCAGAAAAAGACCCACTGATGCATGCCCTCAGTTTTCTGCTGGCCAGCCAATCTTCTTTCCATGCTAATTTGAATTTATGTGCTTTGCATTACTTTTCCAGGTTTCTGCTAATTCTGTAACATTACCATTACATAATGTTAAGTCAAACTCTGTTTTTAATTTTGCCAAGGGAACACAGCTTTTATTTTAGTCAGAGCTATTTTCTCCCACACATCTCCCTAGGTCAGAAATTCAGCACCAACCTGATGTTGCAAGGGAGCCTCTGAACTGTGAACCAGCACAAGGAGATGAACAATGATCTCCCTCCTCTCCAATTTCAGCAATTGCCTACTGGTTAATGATTCTTCATGATAGAATCAGCATCAAGCCTTCTGTACCATTAGAAATCATGGTTGATCATTTCCTCAGTGCCTGGTGGGTCTCCTTCCACAGTCCAAAGATGTGCGGGTTACGTGGATTGGCCATGAGAAATTGCCCCATAGTCCCATAGAAATTGTCCAGGGATGTGCAGGCTAGGTGAATTGGCAGTGAGAAATTACCTCATAGTGCCCAGGGATTAGATTACCTACAGTGTGGAAACAGACCCTTTGGCCCAACAAGTCCACACTGACCCTCCGAAGAGAAACCCACCCACCCCTATATTTACCCCTGACTAATCCACCTAACACTACAGACAACTTAGCATGGTCACTTAACCTGCACATCTTTGGATTGTGGGAGGAAACAGGAGCACCTGGAGGAAAGCCACACAGACTGGGAGAATGTGCAAACTCCACACAGTCGCCCGAGGCTGGAATCAAACCTGGGACCCTGGTGCTGTGAGGCAGTAGTGCTAACCACTGAGCCACCATGCAGGCTAGGTGGATTGGCACTGGGAAATTGCCCTATCATGTCTAGGGATGTGCAGGTTAGGTGGATTAGCCATGGGAAATACAGGGTTACAAGAATATGGTGGGGGGGAGCTGAATGGCTGTTTCCACACTGTAGTGATTCTATGATGAACAGCGACTGTGTGAGTAAAATCCAGTCTAGTTCACTAATGTCTTTTAGGGAAGGAAATCTTACCTACACATGGCACCAGACCCACAACAATGTTGCTGACTATTAACAGAGTCGAGATTAGAGTAGTGCTGGAAAAGCACAGCAGGTCAGGCAGCATCCAAGGAACAGGACAGCCCTTTGAGTAATTAGGGATGAGAAATATATATGCTGGCTCGAATAACAACATCAACATCCCATGCATGAGTAAAAAAGGAACTCAATCTGTTGAGAGGACACACCTTGGTAGTATGCAGCACTGCCTGTGCTCTCCGCAAGTGCATGAAGAGTTGGCACTGAGGCCCCAGTAGTGGAGGTTGGTAGCACAGGGGCCTGGGCTAGTCCTGAATGTGTTTATTAAGGGCCAGTCTTACCAACAAAGTTCGAGGTTTGCTAATTGGCAGATGAGGTTTGTCACAAGAAGCTTATTAATGACATCCTGTGGTCCTGTTTCTTGATCCTGTCTGACTGGCATCACCCGATACATATTCTGAAGTTTGTCCTGATAACACAGTTCACAGCAGCTGATGTAACACGGAAGTCTGGGTCAAATGGATCTTATTGTCTGTTAGAGATGCAGTTTTTGATCAATATTGACGAACCGGTGCTTAAAATGTGCATGATCACAGAGAGTCATGAAATTGACCATAGGTTTCTTAATGCTGAACAATCCAAAACCCTCTCTTCCAGGTGTTTTATTGGACGCACTTGAGTTATATTTGGGTCTGGTCTCTGTTAATCCTTCATGGCTCCAACTTCTGGAAGTGGTTTGTGGTCTCTGGATTCTTGTTCCTTATGGAAAAAATAGTGGGAATCACAGTTTCACGAATTGGTGGCACTCAGGTTGTGGAGGTTAACTTACTGCCATCTAAGGTGAGTGATGTACAGTGTGTGTTCACACTCATCATTGAACAAGTGCAGAGACAGCCATTTTTTGACGCTGTTTAAATTCGTTTTTTTTAAATTTAACGGGATGTGGGCGTCACTGACTTAGCCAGTATTTACTGCACGTCCCTAATTGCCCAGAGGACAGTTAAGAGTTAATTACAAACACAAACAAATTGCTGGAAAAGCTCAGCATATCTGGTAGCACCTGTGGAGAGAAAGGGTCACTGGACCTGAAATTTTAACTCCGATTTCTCTCCACAGATGTTGCTACACCTGCTGAGATTTGTGTCGTGCAAAGGCACCGCAGGTCGGACAGCATCCGAGGAGCCGAAAAATTGATGTTTCGGGCAAAAGCCATTCCTCAGGAAAGCCGTCCATTCCTGATGAAGGGCTTTTGCCCAAAATGTCGATTTTCCTGCTCCTCGGATGCTGCCTGACCTGCCGTGCTTTTCCAGCACCACTCTAATCTTGACTCTAATCTCCAGCATCTGCAGTCCTCACTTTCGCCCTGCTGGGATTTTCCTCAATTTCGGTTTTTGTATCTGATTTTCAGCATCCTCAGTTCTTTCAGTTTTTATTTGAGAGTTAATTACATTGTTGCGTGAGCTGGAGTCACATGTAGACCAGACCAGTTACAGGTTAGGAAATGTTACCTGGTAATGTCACTAAGGGACATTGATCGACCAGATAGGTTGTGTTTTTTTAGGACAGTCAGCAATGATTATGTGATCACCATTAGGTTAGGCTCCTTGTTCCAGATATTCTTGGATTCAATTTTCATCAGCTGCCACAGTGGGATTCAAATCCGTGTTCCTCAACATTGGCCTGGGGTTTTGAATTGCTCGTCCAGTGTCAGTAACACCACCACCTCTGCTTACTGGCCCATTTCCTTGGATTGGAGCCTTCGAATAGATTCTTTCATGACAGAGGGTGCTCTGTTTGACAAAGAAGGAAAAAAATCTAACCTAAATCTGGAGCAGTATGTCTATTGTAGCAACATTAGCCAGTTCCTGATTGAATATAGATACCGGGATATTGTAATAAGGGATCTTAGAGTATGAAAAATTCAGCTAACTTTTGTGGCCATTCATCTACCAAAGCTTATACTTTATTCAGGAACCTGTAATGACAAATCTGGTCAGTTGGCATTTTCTCTGGTTCAGGTGTGGGCTACATTATAAACTGTCAGTTAAATACCGTATTGTTCAAATAGTGAGAAGCACATGGAGCACCTAAGTGCAAGGATACTTTTTGCTGATATATTTGCTTTATGTTAATCCAACATTGGATTAGCCAAGAGATGCATTGAAGCAATTCTGGTGACTCCCCTTAAGGGCAATTAGATGTGGGCATTGAATGCCAACTGAGCACACAACAGGCCTATCGTATGGAACAATAAGATGAAGAGAATATGGATAAATTGTAAAAAGATGGTCCATTGTATACCAAATTTGCAAAGATAATAGACTTTATCTTTGGTCCCTGCCTCAAATTCCATTCTATAGTCACCGTCTCCATCCTTCTCCCTGCCTGAGGTCAAACCAGACTGTTAAAAGTTGGATGTCTTGTTCGACTCTGAGATGAACTTGCCACCATATAAATGCAGGTTGCTATAAGCACTACCGCAGTTAGGCAGCAATGTGGTAAAAAAAAATATAAACAGGAGATTTAGAGTCTCCTCAGTTTAGTCTCCTCTGCTAAAAAAAATGCAAATTGTTGTTGCTATTCCCCAAGTACATTTCTGAGGAAGGATGTCGGAATTGTAACAGGACCCCCACCAACAGTTGGTGATGGTGAGAGAGGGGAAACTGGAGCAGTCCACATGATCTCGCTGGAACTAAGTTGTCTTTGGTGGGAAGAGGGCTGGTGGCAAGGGGGAGCAAACAAAAGGAATTCCTCAGCCCAATATAATTCACAGGCTAATTCCATGTACATACTGTAAATAGTTCCTTGTTTACCCTTCAAATAATTGTTTTTTTTTCCCCTTTCTGCTTGTAATGACCCAATGCCAATGGAACAAAGAATCCCTGCTTCATGAACTTTGGCTCTTCAATGTGTTAAAATCACATATTACACAATGGCCTAGAGGTGTTGTAAGTAGACTATTAATCCAGAAACTCAAGTAATGTTGTTGGGACCTGGATTTGAGACCCACCATGACAGATTGTGGAATTTGGATTCAATTTAAAAAATCTGGAATTAAGAGTCTAATAATGACCATGAAGTCATCATTGGGGAAAACCCATCTGGTTTACTAATGTCCTTCTTTAGGAACGATGATTAACATCCTTATCCAGTGTAGCCTGTCTGTGATTCTAGACACATGGTAATGTGGTTGGCGCTTAAATGCCCTCAGGGCAATTGGAGATGGGTAATAAATGCTGACCCAGCTAATGATATCCACATCTTGTAAATGAATAATAAAAATTGTCTTTGTATTTTTTGTTCAACTACTAGACATCTCCTAATTACTGACTCTGTCAGTTTGAAACTCTCTGATTTTCCACTCACTATTGAAACATCACCAACAGCCTGAGGAAATAGAATCTAAATTAAGCTGAAATGTACTCCGTTCTCAGCATGTGATATCAAGACAGTACTCAGTCCAGGGTCTGGATTTTTAGCTCTCCCAGGACTGGGAATAGAGGGAGCATTGGCATGGAAAGTTGCAGCTTCAGTAATCAGCCTGGTTCTGCACTCCATCTTGCCTTTGAGCCATTTTCCTGGGAGCAGGATGGGTGGGGAGGTGTTGGTGGAGGTTGGATGAGTTGCAGCCTTCAAGGAGCACAGACAATTGATGTAATTAAAGGCCTGTTAATGGAGGCCAATGCAGTCTCCCAAGGTGCTCTGAACCTCCCTCTTGGTTACAACAGTCATTGTGAGCCAGTGAGCAGGCTGCTACTGCTGGCCTGGCTGAAAAGACCACTTTTAATCATCAATACTGAAAAACTCAGAGGGAGTGTCATCTCCAATCTCTCCCTCACTTACCTGCCATTGCATCCTTCCACCACTTAGAGTCATAGAGATGTACAGCAGGGAAACAGACTTCAGTCTAACTCTTCCATGCCGACCAGATATTCTAACCTAATCTAGTCCCATTTGCCAGCACTTGACCCATATCCCTCTAAGCCTTTCCTATTCATATTCCCATCCAGATACCTTTTAAATGCTGTTATTACACCACCACTTCCATATACGCACCACCCTCTGCGTGAAAAAGTTGCCCTTTAGGTCCCTTTTATATATTTCCCCTCTCACCCTGAACCTATTCCCTCTAGTTCTGGAATCCCCCACCCCCAGGATAAGCCCTTGTCTATTTATCCTATCCATGCCCCTCATGATTTTATAAATCTCTATAAGGTCACCCCTCAGCCTTCGATACTGCAAGAAAAACAGCCCCAGCCTATCCAGCTTCTCCCAATGGATCCAACCCTCTAACTCTGGCAACATCTTTGTAACCCTGACAACCCTCTGGCCTGCCTCGTCACCACTCCAATCCCCCTGGTAAACACCACATCCACGGGCATGGGCAACGGCGCTCTCTGGAGAGCTTCCTGCCTCCCACTGCCCCATCCTTCCAGGGTGCCTGCGATGTAGCAAGGGTACCCCTTGGCCTGTTCACTCACCTCCCTACACCACTTCAGCTCACGGAAGATCCACTCCAAGCACTCGTGCATGTAAAATGCCCGATTTATTCCGATAAGTGGTCACTCTGGGAAGAGCAAAGTTAAAAATCCCGCAGCACCAGGTTCTAGTCCAACAGGTTTAATATGAGGCACTAGCTTTCGGAGCTGTGCTCCTCCACCAGGTGATTGTGCTTCATCAGGTGGATGAAGGAGCAGCACTCCGAAAGGTAGTGTGGTTTCAAATAAACCTGTTGGACTATAACCTGGTGTTGTGGGATTTTTAACTTTGCACACCCCAGTCCAACACCGGCATCTCCAAATCATGACTCTGGGGAGAATCACTTCCAGTGACTGATCCCCACACAGTGTTGGGTTTCTCTGGGATTTGGAGGCTGACAGGGGTGTGATGTTTTTGATTGTGCCAAGTAGCTACTCGAAGGAAGACCTCTGCATGTGAGATTATAATGAAAGTATTCTTCTTAACATTCAGGTTACCCATCTCGTAATCAAAAGGTCGCCATTCTTTCACTACAAACCCGGAGATTATGTGTATGTCAATATTCCAGCAATAGCCAAGTATGAGTGGCATCCATTTACCATCAGCAGTGCTCCAGAGCAGCAAGGTACGCTGTGAGAAGGCTTAGACCTTACATTGTGAAGGTGGGTTGAGGATGTTTGGATTTCAATGGAAAAGAGTAGACATCATGGTGACCTATAAGTGACGAGGTTTGAAGTTGCAAAGAGATCTGCCAGATTATTGATCGCAACGATCTGATGTAACAAAGGTTCAGAAACCAGTGAGTGCAAAAAGTACAGACTTAAGGACGTTGATGTATGTCAGGTGGTTGATCCTGCCTGAAGGAAGATTGGCGCTGTGAAATAATGTTTCAGGAAACGATAATAAAGTAGGTTCCAGAGGTAACGGGTTGTGTTTTTGAAGAGAAAGATTGAAAGGGTTAAAGAGGAGCAAATAAATTGATTGACCTGTAGGAAAGGAACAGGTTCATAAGGCCAGGTGCTGTTTCCTGTTTGTTAAAAAGCACCCTGTTCCTATGTACATCTTTTATAAATTACCCTCCTGTCTTCTCTTAAACCTATTGATAAATAATACTGACACATGTACCTTCAGGAGCTGTTCTTTACTCAATTTGTCAGGAGCATGGTGGTTAGCACTGCTTCTCACAGTGCCAGGGACATGGGTTCGATTCCACCCTCGGGCAACTGTCCATGTGGAGTTTGCACGTTCTCTCCCTTTGTCTGCATGGGTTTCCTCTCAGAGTCCAAAGACATTAGGTGGACGAGCCATTGGAAATGTAAGGTTACAGGGATAGTGTAGAGGGGTGGGTCAGGAAGAGATGCTGTTCAGAGGGTCAGTGTGAACTCAATGGGCCGAATGGCCTGCTTCCACATTGTAGATTTTCTATGATTGTGCATTCTTTTGTATCTTGGATATCTGTTCTGAATAAATAAAGTCCCTCTATCACCAACCACTGAGCCACCATGCCCCTGACAACTTTAAGCTTTTAACTTTAGTTAAAAGTTTTGTTGTACACTTTTCTTTACCAATGGGAATTTGATGAGATGCCACCCAGAGGATAAGAAGATAACACAAGATAAAAAACACAAGGTGTTGAGAAAATGAATTTGTACGTGGAGGGAGTTCACACGGTTTACCAGACTGATATCTGGGATGAAACAGTTGTCTAATGAGAAATGATTGAGCAGGTTGCAACACTGGAGCTTAACTGAATGAGAGCTAATCTTATGGAAACATGTTAAGATTCTGAGTGGCTTCAACAGGATAAATGCTGAGGGAATGTTTCACCTTGTGGGGAAATCTAGAACTGGGGGCAAAATAACGGGGGTCTCTCATTTAAAATGATGAGGAGGAGGAGATGCTTTTCTCAGACTGTCGCTAACATTTGGAATTCTGTTTCAGTCATCAGTGCAGGAAGGGCCATTGAACATATTCAAGGTTGAGTTAGACACATTCTTGTTATGCAGGGAGCCGGATGATGGGGAGCAGGCAGGAAGGTGGATTTAAGGCCTTGATTAGATCAGTTATGATCTTATTGATTTGCTGAGCAGGGTCCTGCTCCTATTCCTCACCTTCTTATAGAACATAGAATCCCTACAGTGTGGAAACAGGCCCTTTGGCCCAGAAAGTCCACACCGACCCTCCGAAGAGTAACCCACCTGGACCCATTCCCCTACTTCTCTCCATTTACCCCTGACTAACACATCCAATCTGGACACTATGGGCAATTTAGCATGGCCAATCCACCTAACCTGCACGTTTTTGGATTGTGGGAGGAAACCCATGCTGACACAGGGTGAAAGTGCAAACTCCACACAGACAGTTGCCTGAGGCTGGAATTGAACCCAGGTCCCTGGTGCTGTGAGGCAGCAGTGCTAACCACTGAGCCACCGTGCCACCTTATGTTCTAAACCTTCTCTAATTCCCCTGTTAATTTTCTCTGACTTTTCTTTGCATTTTCTTCTGTCCCATTTGAAGTCCTCCAATCCTTTCAACACCAACATCAAATTCATTGGGTCATTATTCAATTGAATCCTAACAGTTTGTGGGGATGATGTCCAATCACAAGATACATTGCGATTTCTGACAGATGCCATTGGGCCACATTGAGTGTGGATTCGATCCACTTTCCACTGCCTCAGTCATGGATCGACTCTTACCTTGAGTTTCTCTATTGTAGCTGAAGCAAATTAATTCAAGCTGAAAATAGTTCAAATCTGGAACCTTCTAGGTCTTTTCAACTGTCTCCTGTGAAAACATTTCGCTCTGATCTGCTAAGATCTTACAAAATCCAATGCTCATCGACCTAATCTTCGATGAGTTGCAGACCCTTATGTTCTAAAGGTGCAATCCTCCTGTGAATTTTAAAACTGCCTCCTTCACTTTACCCATGCTGACTGAGTTGTGACATTCAAGCTACATACAAAGCCAACTAACAGTCTGCAATGTCAAGAGATGGTTATGGTACTTTGTGAATTATGGCTAATTACCTGATACTCCCTTAAGGGGAAATCTAACCAGGGATAGACCTGCTGTGGTTCTGTTCACCGAGCTGGAAGTTTTTGTTGCAAACGTTTCATCCCCTGGCTAGGCGACATCATCAGTGCTTGGGAGCCTCCTGCGAAGCGTGTCTTTGGTGTTTCCTCCGGTGTTTATAGTGGTCTGTCCCTGCCGCTTCCGGTTGTCAGTTTCAGCTGTCCGCTGTAGTGGTTGATATATTGGGTCCAGGTCGATGTGTTTGTTGATGGAGTTTGTGGATGAATGCCATGCCTCTAGGAATTCCCTGGCTGTTCTCTGTCTGGCTTGCCCTATGATAGTAGTGTTGTCCCAGTCGAATTCATGTTGCTTGTTGTCTGCGTGTGTGGCTACTAAGGATAGCTGGTCGTGTTGTTTCGTGGCTAGTTGGTGTTCATGTATGCGGATTGTTAGCTGTCTTCCTGTTTGTCCTATATAGTGTTTTGTGCAGTCCTTGCATGGAACGAAGGACCCAATACCCAACATGAGCAAAACCAATGTAGTGTACAAAATACCATGCAAGGACTGCACAAAACACTGAGGCTCCCAAGCACTGATGATGTCGCCTAGCCAGGGGACAAAACGTTTGCAACAAAAACTTCCAGCTCGGCGAACAGAACCACAGCAACGAGCACCCGAGCTACAAATCTTCGCACAAACTTTGAACAGGGATAGACCTGTTGTCAATCGACCTTCACACAGTTTCCAGCAGGGGTCAGTAGATAGCTGAAATCCTACCATAATACTGCGTCCTATAGTATTACCCTACATGCCTACTTAGATAAATGAGCCAGCTATGATTTTAAATATTTCTTCTGTACTTTTATCAGCTGAAAGGTTGAGGGAATTATTCCTCAAAGCCATCATTTTTATATTTTTGAAACCAATGTCAAAATAAATATAACCATCAGGAGTCGACAGGCAACTGGATCATTTCGTTGCCCAATTGAGAAAAGACATGAATGTTGAGTAAAACTGTTATTTGAGGGAGGTCACACACTGGACTCCAAACCATGTACAGAGAGTGACATCTAGTGGCATGCCACTGTAACTGTTTATGATGTCAGTCCAGAAAAAAGGAGGATCAAATTACTGCAGATGCTGGAATCTGTACTGAAAACAACAAATGCTGACAATCACAGTGGGTCAGGCAGCACCCATGGAGAGAGAGCAAGCTAACATCTCAAGTCCAGCTGCCCCCTCCACACTTCATGTCAGCTCTGATGAAGAGTCATCGAGACTGGAAACATTAGCTTGCTCTCTCTCCATGGGTGCTTCCTGACCCACTGTGACCTCCAGCATTTGTTGTTTTCAGCCACAAAGAAGGAGATCGGTGTTTGTGATGCTTACATTTGTTTTAATCTGCAGACACTATTTGGCTCCATATCAGGAGCCTCGGCCAATGGACCAACCAACTCTACGAATACTTCCGACAACCTGAACTACTGGGCAACGAACCAAAGCGGCTGACAAGAAATCTGAGGAATAAAAAGCGCCAGAAGTCTGCGCAGGTCTGCCCTCTGTTTCTGCCGCTTCCCTCAGTGAATATGATTCTCTGCTACACCCTGGCTTTATAACTCCAGTCCTGTGACCAGGGTTTATGGGTTTTTTTCCAAAAGTTTCCAATAACATGCCTTTTCATGACTAATGCAGCTATTTCCCAGAAAAGCTAAATACTGTGGATGCTAGAAATCTGAAATCAAAACAGAAAATGCTGGAGAAACTCAGCAGGCCTTTCAGCATCTGTGGAGAGAGAAACTGTTCCTCTCTCCAAAGATGCTGCAGGCCTATTGAGTTTCCCCAGCCATTAGCTATTTCCTATATTGGGTTAACTCAGGTTCAACTTTGCAATTCGATACAGCACCCAGTGCACCCATTAGCATTGCATTGGACTTCAGTGAAATTTTCCAGCGTATTCATTCCAAGCCAATGGACTTCAAAGCCTGTGCCTGCCAATTATTGCAACTGTTATCCCTTACCTGGTTGTGTGGGTACTATACCTGGAAGAAATTACCCCTTATATTTATTTTTAATCATGTTTGGACATGTTATAAAACAATTCCAAGATAGGTGGGACTTACACTTCTGACGTTCTGACCCAGAGGTAGAGACACTACCACTACACCACAAGGCCAACCTTTCAGTTAACAACATTGACCAACTGAGCCCCAGCGACTGAAAGTAACGACCTTTTCCATATTTTCAACCAACCTAGTCAGTAATGTTATGATCCATCTCTGGTGCTTGATTGATTTATCGCTGTCACGTGTACTGAGATACGGAAAAGGGCTGTACAGGCAGATCATACCATACAGATGGTGTCAGAGTAACAGAACAGAGTGCAGAATACAGTGTTACAGCCGCAGAGAGGGTGCAGAGAGAGAGAGAGAATAACCAACATTAACATTTGAGAAGTTCATTCAAAAGTCAATTCATGGCAGGGAAAAAGCTGTTCTTGAATCTGTTTGTATGTGTATTCAAACTTCTATACCATCTGCCTGATGGAAGAGGGTTGCAGAGAATATAACCAGGGTGGGAGAGGTCTGATTATGTAGGTCACTTTTCTGAGGCAGCGGGAAATATAATTGGAGTCAGTGGATGGAGGGCTGCTTTGTGTGATGGACTGGGCTGTGTTCATGACTCTCGGTAGTCTCTTGTAGTCTTGGGAAAAGCAGTTGCCATACCTTGCTGTGATGCATCCGGATCGGATGCTTTCTATGGTGCATCTATAAAAATCGGAAAGATTCAATGTGGACATGCTGAATTTCCTTCGCCTCCTGAGGAAATAGAGACATGCTTATTCTTACTGATTGTAGTCTATGGGTCAGGAAGTTGAGGATTCATTACAGAGGGGGTTGCTAAGACCTAGGTCTCAGTGTTAAAAATGTGAGTTTGTTTGGAATTATGGTGTTGAAGGTGGAGATGAGGTCAATAAGTGGGAGCCTGATGTAGATATTCTTGTTATCCAGATGCTCCAGGGATTAATGTAGGGCCAGGGAGATGGCGCCGGTTGTGTACCTGTTGTGCCAAGAGGCGAATTGCAAAGGATCAAGATACCGCAGTAGGCTGGAGCTGATGTGATCCATGACTAACCTCATGAAGCACTTTATAATGATGGAGGTCAGAGCCACAGGGCAGTCATCATTGAGGCACGCTGCAGGATTTTCCTTTGGTACTGGGATGATGGTCATCTTCAAGCAGTGGTGACTTCAGATCGCAGTAAAGAGAAGTTAAAGATATCAGTGGATCCTCCCACCAGCTGGTCCACACAGGATCTGAGTGCACAGCGGGACTCCATCCGGGCCAGTCACTTCCCAAGGATGCCGATCTAATATCTGCGGTGGTGACAGTTGGTATAGACGTACCTGATGCTGTCGGGACAGGTGTCATCGTTTCAGTCACCTTCTGTTCAAAGCAAGCGTAGAATGCATTGACCTCAATCGGGTAGGGATGTATTGTTGCCTGCAATTCTGTTTGACTTTGCTTTGTAGGCCGTTATACTGTGTAAGCCTTGTTCCAAACGACATGTTGCAGCTGTACAGGACATTGGTTAGGGCACTTTTGGAATATTTTGTGCAATTCTGGTCTCCCTCCTATCGGAAGGATGTTGTGAAACTTGAAAGGGTTCAGAAAAGATTTACAAGGATGTTGCCAGGGTTGGAGGGTTTGAGCTACAAGGAGAGGTTGAATAGACTGGGGCTGTTTTCCCTGGAGCATCGCAGGCTGAGGGGTGACCTCATAGAGGTTTACAAAATTATGAGCGAAATGGATAGGATAAATAGACAAAGTCTTTTCCCTCGGGTGGGGGAGTCCAGGACTAGAGGGCATAGGTTTAGGGTGAGAATGGAAAGTTATAAAAGAGACCTAAGGGGCAACTTTTTCACACAGAGGGTGGTATGAGTGTGGAATGAGCTGCCAGAGGAAGTGGTGGAGGCTGGTACAATTGCAACATTTAAAAGGCATCTAGATGGGTATATGGATAGGAAGGGTTTGGAGGGATATGGGCCGAGTGCTGGCAGGTGGGACTAGATTGTGTTGGGATATCTGGTCATCATGGACGAGTTGGACCAAAGGGTCTGTTTCTATGCTGTTCATCTCTATGACTCTATGACTCTATGACAGGTGTCCATGTGGTTAGTCTGTATCTCAAGTTTAATTTGGTATTTTCTCTTGGTGTCTCTGATAGCCTTACGAAGGTTGTACCTGCATTTCCTCTCTAGGTCAGAGCTGCCTGACTTGTATGCCTCAGACCTGGACTTCAATAGGGAGCGGATCTCCCGGATCATCCAGTTTCTGGTTGGGGAACATCCAGATTAACGTCTTTGGCACACAGTCTTCTACAGACTTATAGTGGCGCAGGGGAGTCTTCAACATGGACGTCCTGGCTCAGCGGTTGGGATACTACCGCTGTACTTCAATATTGAATTTAGAGTCCACCAACTCTCATGGTGGGATCTGAACATAGGGCTGATCAATTGCACTTCAGACTTGATCGAAATGCCCTTATACCCTGCAGTAATGTACTTTGGCTATGTAATGGGAAAGTCAGCATGTCATTCTTGAGCCAATCATGTCTCTTCCTTTCCAATGCCCTTCCTACCCCAGGATATTTATAGCGTCATAGAGATGTACAACAGACCCTTCAGTCCAACTCGTCCATCCCAACCCAATCTAGTCCCACCTGCCAGCACCTGGCCCATACCCCTCTAAATCCCTCCTATTCATATACCCATCCAGATGCCTTTTAAATGTTCCAATTGTACCAGCCTCCACCACTTCCTCTGGCAGCTCATTCCATTCACATACCATCCTCAGCGTGAAAATGTTGCCCCTTAGGTCCCTTTTATATCTTTCCCCTCTCACCCTAAACCTATGCCCTCTGGTTCTGGACTCACCCACCCCAGGGAAGCGACTTTGTCTATTTATCCTATCCATGCCCTTCATGATTTTATAAATCTCTATAAGGTCACCCCTCAGCATCCGATGCTCCAGGGAAAACAGCCCTACCTTATTCAACCTCTCCCTATAGCTCAAATCCTCCAACCCTGGCAACATCCTTGTAAATCTTTTCTGAACCCTTTCAAGTTTCACAACATCTTTCCAATAGGAGGGAGACTAGAATTGCATGCAGTATTTCAGTAGGGGCCTTACCTATGTCCTGTACAGCTGCAACATGACCTCCCAACTCTTTTTCTCAATACGCTGACCAATAAAGGAAAGCATACCAAATGCCTTCTTCCCTATCCTATCTACCTGCACTCTACTTTCAAGGAGATAAGAACCTGCACTCCAAGGTCTCTTTGTTCAGCAGCACTCCCTAGGACCTTACCATTAAGTGTGTAAGTCCTGCTGAGATTTGCTTTCCCAAAATGCAGCACCTCGCATTTATCTGAATTAAACTCCATCTGCCACTTCTCAGCCCATTGGTCCATCTGATCAAGATCCCGTTGTAATCTGAGGTAACCTTCTTCACTGTCCACTACACCTCCAATTTGAAATGAAAAAGCTTGGAAAACAATCCCAGGAAAAATTTCCTGAATTTATAACTGATGCAAATACCAGTGTGATTGCTATGCAGAACTATCTCTGTGGAAGCTTACATGGTAAACGATGCAAATCAATTGTTGCATTGGGTTTTGTGTTCAAAATGCTTCTTTTCAGGTTTCAGAAAGCAATTTCTGGAATCTTCTATCTGCAATGTTGAAGGGATAGTCCAAGACAACCATAAAGAACGTTAAGTGATGTTAAATTTGTTCGTATTACTGTCTCCCTGGGCAACAACCTACTGAGGAATTGTGATGACACTGATAAATTACTTGAGCTTCAGACTTATGAGGATAGCTCTTGATTTCATATGATAGTGTAAAATAGATGATAATGAATGGGCAGCCAGTTTTACATTAACTTCAGAGGAAACTTTAAACAAACGAGAAACATGCAAAGACCCATTTTACACAATTGAATCAAATCAAGATCTGTCCCATGGGTTATCTTTTATCTGATTATCCAACTGTGCCAGGTGGGGTTTAATTAAGACTGTGTACTAATTTATATTTAGCACAGTTTGTCCTCCTGGACACACATTGCTCATTCCATCCCACGTTACCTAAATATGCTTCTTTTTCCATTTCTTACTTTCACTAGGAGCACCTTGGTAACTTGATTGCCTCTAATGAATCAGTGGCGACCAACAAGGAAGACATGGTGGAGCTGACATCATATAAACCACGACAGCGCTGTCAGAACGAGCCCTTGGAAGTGAACATCAAAGTGGATTGTACAAATGTCCCTCAGCCCAAGGAGGTAGGAAGCAGACTGGGATATAGAGGGATGTCTCAGTAAGGTTAGATGAGGGTATTGGGTGAAAGAGAGCTTGTGTGTAATATAAACACAGAGATGGATCTGTTATACTAATCGACCTGCTTCTGTGTTGCAAATGGTCTGCAATAAATATGGCAAGACTCACATTCTATGACACCACAGATACCAGAATGGCCCACTAACTGGCATCTCCCAATCTCCATCCTACCAAAGCACACTTCACCAACTGGAAGACTTTCTGTCAGGAAACAGGACACGAGCACTGTCAGATAACACCATGAGGATATTCTGTCACATGCCATGAAATAGATTTAGCTTAGTGTGTTTGCAACTCAGTGGTTAGCACTGCTGTCTCACAGCACCAGGTACGTGAGATTTATTCCACCCTCGGGCGACTGACTGTGTGGAGTTTGCATATTCTCCCCGTGTCTGCATGGGTTTCCTCCCACAGTCCAAAGATGTGCAGATTAGTTGGATTGGCGCTGGGCAATGCAGGGTTACAGGGAAAAGGTGGGGGTGGGATACTCTTTGGAGGGTCAGTGTGGGCTTGATGGGCTGAATAGCCTGCTTCTACACCCCAGGGGTTCTATGATTCTATGACCCTTCAGGGAGAGATGCTCTGATCACTTAGTGGGAGTGATGGTCACTGCTGATTGTGAGAAAGCTGCGTGTGTCACATATTTAACATTCACTGTTCAGTCCCCAGCATTCTCCATTTCTCAGCATTGCTGTGTGTGTGTGTTTGTGTGTGAGAGTGTGTGCTTGTGTCTTTGTGTGAGAGTGTGTGTGTGTGTACAAGTGTTTGTGTCTTTGTGTGTGTGTGTGTGTGTGTGTGTCTCTGTGTTTGAGTGTCTCTGTGTGTGTGCATCTGTGTGTGTCTTTGTGAGTGAGTGTGTGTGTGTTTGTGGCTTTGTGTTTGTGAGTGTGTGTGTGTGTTTGTGTCTTTGTGTGTGTGCGTGTCCGTGTGTGAGTGCACATGTATGTGCATGATGCAAACATTGCTGTATGTTCTCCTCGTAAACCTCTGCAATGCACCAAGATGTTCTTAAAGATGAAAAACGAGTCTGCAAAAAGAAGGCTGAATCTTTCCTGTGCAGGATCGTGACGTGTATCATTCTTTCCCATGGGACAACAGTGATTACATGTCAAAAGTACTTCATTGTCTGTAAAGCAGTTAGTGATGACCAGGTCGATGTAAATACAAGTCCTTCATTTTTGGCTCGACTCTGAATTAGACGAGGTGTGTATTTCCTGTCTGTCAGATCAGAGACATTCTTACCCCAAACAACAGGCAAGGACCGTTTATTCACTTATGGTGTATGGGTGTCATAACTGGGCCAACATTTATTGCCCATCCCTAGTTGCCCTTTCAGAAGGTGGTGGTGAGCTGCCTTCTTGAACCCTTGCCGTTCAACTGCAATGCCATAAGGGAGGGAATTCCAGGATTCTGAACCTGTGACAGTGAAGAAATGGCGGTATATTTCCAAGTCAGGATGGTGAGTGGGTTGGAGGGGAACTTGCTGGTACTGGTGTTCCCAGGTATCTGCTGCTCTTGACTTTCCAGATGGAAATGGCTGTGGGTTTGGAAGGTGCTGTCTGAAGGTCATTTGTGAATTTCTCATAGATGGCACACACTGCTGCTACTGAGTGTCGGTGGTCGGGGTGTGCATGTTTTGGCTGCTCTGTACTGGATGGTGTCAAGCTTCTTGTGTTTTGTTAGAGCTGCACCCATTCAGGCAACTGAGGAGTATTCCATTACATTGCTGATTTGTGCTGCATTAGAGTCAGGAAGTGAGTTGCTTGCTGATCTGGTCTTGTAGCTATTGTATTTATATGGCTGGTCCAATTGTGTTTCTGGTCAATGGTAACCCCCAGGATGTTGATAGTGGAGGATTCAATAACAGTAACACCGTTGAATGTCAAGGGCAAATCTTATAGGAAATGGTCATTGCCTGGCTTTTGTGTGGCATAAATGTAACTTGCCATTTGACAGCCCAAGCCTGGACATTGTCCAGATCTTGTTACATTTGAAAATGGACTGTTTCGGTATCTGAGGAGTCATAAATGGTGCTGAACATTGTGCAATTATCTGTGAACATCCCCACTTCTGACCTTATGATGGAGGGAAAGTCATTGTTGAAGCACCTGAAGATGATTGGGTCTAGGACACTGCCCTGAGGAACTCCTGCAGAGATGTCCAGGAGCTGAGATGACTTATCACCAACAACCGTGACCATCTTCTTTTGTGTCAGGCATGCATCCAACCAGCAGAGAGTTTGCCCCCGATACCCATTGATTCCAGGGCTCCTTGATGCCACACTCAGTCAAATGTAGCCTTGATATCCAGGGCACTCTCACCTTATTTCTGGAATTCAGCTCTTTTGTCCAGGTTTGAACCAAGGCTGTAATGAGGTCAGGAGCTGAGTGGCCCTGGCAGAACCCAAACTGGGTGACACTGAGCAGGTTGTTGCTGAGAGGTGCTGCTTGATAGCACTGCTAATGACACCGTCCATCACTTTACTGATGATCAAGAGTTGACTATCGCAGTGGTAATTGGCCAGGTTGGATTTGGTCTGCTTTTTATGTGCAGAACATACCTGGGCAATTTTCTACATTGTCAAGTAGGTGCCAGTTTAGTAACTGTACTGGAAGAGCTTGGCTAGGGGAATGGCAACCCTTCACTACTATTGCCGGAATGTTGGCAGGGCTATAGCTCACTAATGTCCTTTAGAGAAGGAAACCTGCCATCCTCACCTGGTGTGGCCTACATGTGACTCCAGACCCCACAGCAGTGTGGTTGACTCTCAATTGCCCTTTGAAATGTTCTAGCTAAACTATTCAGCTGTATCAATCACTATTAAGTCTTAACAAAGAAATGAAATTGTATGGAGAACCTGGTATCGATCTGGGCACCAGAAAAATCAACAGTGTAAACAGCCCTGTCAACCTTGCAAAAGCTACTAACATCTAGGGGCTATTGCCAAAATTGGGAGAGCTGTCTCACAGACTAGTTAAACAACATCCTGACATATCAGACTCACGCAGACAATGTTCCAGACACCACCATCACCATCTCTGGATATGTCCTGTCCCACCAATAGGACAGACCCAGCAAAGGTGGTGGCACAGTAGGATACATTCAGGATGGAGTTGCCCTGGGATTCCTCAACATTGACTCTAGACCCCTTGAAGTCTTGTGGCTTTGGGTTAAACATGGGCAAGGAAACCTCCTGCTGATCATCACGTACTGTCCTCCCTTGCCTGATGAATCAGTACTCCTCCATGCTGGACAAACTTGGAGGAAGCACTGAGGGTGGCAAAGGCATGAAATGTACTTGGGGTGGGGGATTCAATGTCCACCACTGAGAGTGACTCAGCAGCAGGAACACTGATCGAGCTGGTCGGGTCCTAAAGGACATAGCTACCAGACTGAGTCTGCAGCAGGTAGTGAGGGAACCAACAAGAGGGAAAAACATAGTTGATCTCATCCTTACCAATCTGCCAGCTGCAGATGCAACTGTCCATGACTGTATCGGTAAGAGTGACCACCGCACAGTCCTTGTGGACATGAAGTCCTGCCTTCACATTAAGTGTTGTGTAACCCTATCACTGTGCTAAATGGGACAGACTTCAAATAGATCTAGCAACACGAAACTGGGCATCTATGAGGCGCTGTGGGCTATCAACAGCAGCAGAATTGTACTCCAGCCCAATCTGTAACCTCATGACCCAGCATCCCCCTCCTTTCTGTATCAAAATATGTCTATAAAATATGTATGCAAGAATCTTTTGGTGTAATATTGAACATGTTCTTACAAAGGGAGATGCTTATCTTCTTTGAATCAATATTTTAAAACATACAAGAATGCAATTGCTGCTGTGGTGAATGGCTTACTTAAGCTCATGGTTTTTATAACAAATGGTTTTTGACATTTTAGCTGATAACTGCTTTACTTATTCATCAACTAGCAATGCACTATCCTATTGTTAGATATCAAATTCCCAAGGCATCACAGGTATTGAAGGATTGTAAGATGAAAAGGAGAAAAGAACTCTGAAGTGGGACATAGGGAGCTGGCTTTGAGTTGCTGCTGGGGCATTGAGAATACCGCTCAGTTTCCTGATTGTATTCCCACCTCGAGGCTGATGTGAGAGTAAGATGTGATAGCTGACAATCCTCAACACTCGTGATGTGTTAGCTCCCATAACAAACAACTGAGATGTGGATCACACAGTATTGAAGAATTCCATGAATGTTTTTAACAGCTCTGGTATCTGTATACGTACAGGTCGTTCTGCTAAAACATGCATTTCGTCCACGCGAATTGGCCATAACGTGATTGACGAATTGTGGAAGTTTGGATAATGCAACCTTTGTACTGAACGGGTATAGCGATTTTCTGTTAGCAATTTTCTACAGCATTATAGCAGAATGACCTGAATTGTGCTCAGTGTGAGAAATAGAGCTGTACTGTCGCACATTTCTGTCTGAGTGCAATGCTGCAAGGCAGCAGAGCTCTGGTACCTTTGTACTATTAGGTCACAGACTATGATATAATGATACCATCACGATCATTCCTGTAAAGATATATTGCACATCTATTGTGAGACTTAACACAACACGGCCATTTTACTAGAGGTGGGATGGGGGTTGGCATGGTAACCTGCCTGCATCTGACTAGTAGCCAATTTAACAACAGCTGCATGAAGCCAATTGTAAGATGGTGATTGGGAATTTCCAGTCAGCTTTGAGGTTCCAGCAAACAGTTGCAGCTGAGGGTCAGTTTAGTGGATGAATGACCAGGAGGCCTGGGGCTCCAGCTGAGGATCAGTTTAAAGGGTGAGTGACCAGGAGGCCTGCAGCCCAGATGGGCTGAGAAGCCTCTGGGTGCTAGAGGAGGGAGCAGCAGCCATTAGTCTCCCTGAAGATGGGCAGCCCCACCATAGAGAAAATGTCAAAATTTGAATCCCAGAACAACCAATAAACATACGGATGATATTCATTTGTTCAACATGTGCTTCAAAATGGATCTCCAATACACTTATAAGAGTATTTTTTTTTTACAACCTTCTGGAATTCAGAAAACTATTGTATTTAAAAATTTGATCACCTCCATTTTGATGTGTTTGTTGTCTGGAAGGCCATTGAATAGTCCACCAGCATCAAGAGCTTATCCATGACCTTAATTAATGAACCACAGGACCCACACATTGCTAAAATGAGTTTAGAAGTTAATGCTTTGCACCTTGCACTTCTCAGAACAAGTTCTCAAGATTCAGACTTGATAAAAAGAGACACCATTTTACACAGCATGAGAAGAGGGTGCTGATTGGTTGGGCCATCATTGACACGGAGCTGCAACACAAATAGTTAACTGTCAATCTTAATTTTCAGATGAGGTGGGTAGACTCTGATTGGTTGGGGTGTTGCCAGGGCAATGCAGCAGGGGTTGGATGCCTTCATGACCCCTCCTTGATGACAAATGAGTAACGTGTGCGCAGATTCCACCTGCTTCGATAAAACTGGGCCCTGAAATCGTATGTTTGTTTATATGTGTGTGTGTGTGTCAGTCAGATTCTGACTGTTTGTTTTCTGTACAGGTTGTGTAAATGAGTCACATTCACGTTGTGTTTAATTAGATGTTATGTAAAATATAAATAGATTTTGTCGGAGGGAAATAAAAAAAATCATTTGGAAAAAAATAAAACTGGTCCATAGTGCTACTGCAGTTATACAGTAGGGGGGGGGGGGTAAAGTTTAAAAAAAATGTAATCAGGAGAGTGCTTTGCAGCTGGTTTAAAATATGCCCCTTTTTCAGAAGGAAAAAAAGTATAACCAGGAGATTTAGAGTGCTGGCTGGTGCCACAGTCAGTGTGTTACTGCTGGTACTGAGGAGGACAGTTTCTTTGTCTTTCCCATTTAAATAAATCTGGTACCTCTGTATCTATATATGTAGTTTCAAGAATTTGCAAAGGGGAGTGACATTCCCATGCAATACAGACTTCTATCCCCCACAGTGAAGATTCAGAAACCCAAAGGGAAAATCCAGTTCCTGAAATCAGACAGAAAATGCTAGAAATGAGGCAATGGCCTAGTGTATTATCACTGGACTGTTAATCCAGCCATCCAGATAATGTGCTGGGTACAGGGGTTTGAATCCTGCCATGGTGGAATTTGAATTCACAGATTATCTATGAATGGCTCAGTGGTTAGCACTGCTGCCTCACAGCACCAGGGACCCAGGTTTGATTCCAGCCTTGGGTGACTGCCTGTGTGGAGTTTGCATGTTCTCCCTGTGTCTGAGTGGGTTTCCTCCCACAGTCCAAAGGTGTGTAGGTTAAGTAGATTGGCCATGCTAAATTGTTTTAGATACATTAGTCAGGGGTAATTATAGGGTAGGGGAGTATGTCTGGGTGAGTAAGTCTTCGAAGGGTCAGTGTGGACTTCGTGGGCCAAATGGCCTGTTTCCATACTGTAGGGAATCTAATCTTTAAAAAAAATCATTCAGGCTCTTATGTCAATATGTGAAGGAGGAGGATGGAATTTGGAAATGGGTCCTTCATCCAACTTGACACTGTCAAGATATCAAGAAACACCTCCCTGGGACTGACAGACATTCCAGAGGGAAGGGTAAAAGCCTGGAGTAGGAGGAGAGAGTGGGAGGTTTCAGGCAAATCAGTCAGGACACTTCTCGATAACTGGGACTCCTGCACAAGTGGTTGGCTAAGGATATGTTTAGGTTAGATCGTTTGTTGTTGATGCCTTTTCTGACGCTTCTCCAGAAAGGCATTGTCATTTGTTGCATGTGACTAGTTGTCCTGAGAATGTGGCGGCAATCTATCACTCTGAACCTTTTCTTCCCCATTCATGGGACATTGGTGTCGTATTCACTGCTCATCCCTAGTTGCCCCTTGAGAGGATGGGGTTGAGTTACCTTCTTGAATTTCTGCAGTCCGTGTGCTGTGGGTTAACCTACAGTGCCCTTAGTGAGGGAATTTCAGGATCTTGACCCAGCAACACTGAAGGAATGTTGATATATTTCCAAGGATGGTGAGTGACTTGGAGAGGAATTTGCAGGTGATGGGATTCCAATGTGTCTGTTGCATGTGGCACTATAACTGTGCTAAATGGGACACACTTGGAATAGATCTGGCAACTTAAGACCTTCCCTCCATCAGAAGGCTCGCCACTGATTGCACAATGTCTGTGTGCGACTCTTCAAAGCAGTCCCTATAAAAGTACAAACGATCTGAACAATATCCAGGCTTAAGCTGACAAGTGGCAAGTAACATTTAGAACATAGAATCCCTACAGTATGGAAACCGGCCCTTCAGCCCAACTAGTCCACACCGACCCTCTAAACCACTCAGATCCCTACTTATCCTAAATTTACCCCCAACTAATGCACCTAACCTATACATCCCTGAACACTATGGGCAATTTAGCATGGCCAACTCACCTGAATTGAAATATCTTTGGATTGTGGGAGGAAACCCATGCAGACACAGAGAGAATGTACAACTCCACACAGACAGTTGCCAGAGGTTGGAATTGAACCCAGTTCCCTGGTGCTGTGAGGGAGTAGTGCTAGCCACTGAGCCACCATGCCGCCCCATCGTTACCTGGCATTTGCATCACACAAATGCCAGGTAATGACCATCTCCAATCAGAAACATCCAACCATCTCTCTTTGATATTAAATGGTGTTACCATTACTGAATACCCCACTATCAATATCCTGGAGGGTTACCATTTACATGAAACTCAACTGGATTCGCCACATAAATACAGTGGTTATTAGAGCAGATTAGAGACTAGGAATCCTACTGCAAGTAACTTACTATCTGACTCCTCAAACCCTGACTACTTCCTGCAAGGCACAAGTCAGGAGTGTGTTGGAATATTCCCCACTTGCCTGGATGGGTGCAGCTCCAACAACCCTCAAGAAGCTCGACACCATACAGGACAAAGCTGGTTGTCACCATATCCACATTGAGTGACTCCACCACTGATGCTCAGTAGCAGCAGTGTGTACTATCTACAAGATGCACTTAGAAATTCACTGAAGGTCCTTAGATAGCACCTTCCAAACCCATGACAACTTTCTAGAAGGACAAGGGCAGCAGATACTTGGACAACACCACCATCTGCAAATTCCCCTCCAAGCCACTCACCATCCTGGCATGCAAATATATTGCTGTTCCTTCACTATTGCTGGGTCAAAAATCATGAACCTCCCTCCCCAGTACTATTGTGGATGTACCTACACCACAAGTGGATTGCGGAGTTTCAAAAGGCGGGCCATCACCACCACCTCATGGGCAACTAGGGATGTGTAATAAATGCTGGTCCAGCTAATGGTGCCCACATCCCTTGAATGGTGGAGTTGTGGATAGTGTAGAAATTTATCAAAGGATACATTAGAATATAGATCAGTTGCAGATATGGGTGGAGAAATGGCAGATGGAGTTTAATCTGGGCAAGTGTGAGATGCTGCACCTGGGAAATCAAATGTTAAGGAAATGTATACAGTAAATGGCAGGAGCCTGAACAGCATTAATATACAGAGGGATCTTGAAAGTCCTAGTCCATAATTCCCTGAAAGTGGCCACACAAGTAGGGAGAATGGTAAAGAAGGCACATGGCATGCTTGCCTTTATTAGTCAGGGCATTGAGTACAAGAGGCAAGATATCATGTTGCACCTTTATAAGACTTTGTTAGGCCACACATAGAGTGTTGTGTTCAATTCTGGCCATGTTACAGGGAGGAGGGAGGCTTTAGAAAGGGTGCAGAGGAGGTTTACCAGGATGCTGCCTGGATTAGAGGGTATGAGCTATAAGGAGAGGCTAGAAAAACTTGAGTTGTTTTCTCTGCAGGCTTAGAGGAGACTTGATACAAGTCCATAAAATTATAAGATGAATAAACAGATTGACAGTCAGAAACTTTTTTCCCCCAGAGTTGAAATATCTAATACTAGGGGCCATGCATTTAAGATGAGTGGGGGAAAGTTCAAAGGAGATGTGAGGGACAAGTTTTTTACACAGAGTGGTAAGAGTCTGGAACATGGTATCAGGGTGATGGAAGAGGCAGATACGATAGGGACGTTTAAGGGACTTTTAGATAAGCACTTAGATAAGGAAGCAACGGAGGGAAATGGGCCAAGGGCAGGCAGAAGGGATTAGTTTCATTTGGCTTCATGTTCAGCACAACATGGTGGGCCGAAGGGCCTGTTCCTATGCTGTACTGTTTTATGTTCTATGAATGAATAAAAATAAAGGTACACACCGTGTGTGCTTGTTGAAGACATATGCCCTCGGGAATTATTTTGGATGAAGTCAGCAGGGTAAGAGTGTGTCTTCGGCAGTGAACCGAGGGTGGGCTGGAGAGTGGAAACAGATTGCGTCCCCACAACCCCAACCGCGCAGGTGTCAGCACATCAGAGGACAGGTGCTATGGATTCTTCTGTCCTTTAAATTGCATCTTTTCTTCCTTTTGTTTTGTTGTTGCAAACTGCGAATGATAATCATAATTAGGAAAAAAAACATCAATTAAGCTGGAACACAGACTACAGAGAAGATCTTATTTGAAGATCTCCTGTTAATTTATCAGGCCTACAGCAAAGAAGCTTTATCTCCATCCTGCCTGCCTGAAAAAACATGAGGAACTGCTTTCATCCCTGAATATTAATTATCATTCTTTATCTTTGCTGCATTTTAATTATATCCTCATCCCCATTTTTTGTTGCACTCAGACTCCAAGCAATTCCTTTCTACACCTGCCATCCTGGAATTGTCCACAAGGTGATGCACAAAGCTAGCCTTGAGATGACTCAAAACAATTGAAGACGTACTTGCATTTATATAGCATCCTTCACAGCCTCAAGGCATTGCAATGTACTTTACAGTGAATGAAGCATTTCTTCAAATGTAGTCAGTGTCGCCAAGGTAAACAAGAAAATAAATATGTGTACAGCAAGCTCACATGAAGAGTAACGTAATATTGATCAGATAATCCATGTTTTCTATACTGATGAATAGATATCAGCCAGGTGACCATATTCTTTCTTCAGATGGTTACATTCACCTGAAAAGGCATATAGGGTTTTTTTTAATAATTTCCTCAAATGGATCAGCATTACGAATAAATGACTCAGTACCTCCAGGGTGTAAATTACCCATGGTTCAATATTAATTAACAGAGAAGGTGTATACTTTTCTAATCAGAGTTTTAATCTAATTCACACATTGCAAAACTCAATACCACTGATCGCTGGCAAGTCACATTGCAGCTGTATAAAACTCTATTTCAGCCACGTTTGGAGTGTTGTGTACAGTTCTCGTCACCACACTATAAGAGGGATGTGGGGGCTTTGGAGAGGGTGCAAAAGAGGTTTACCAGGATATTGGAGTGTATCAGCTAGAAGGAGAGGTTGGAAAAGCTGGGAATGTTTTCGATAGAGTGTCAAAGGCTGGCGGGGATGGGGTGGGATAGGAGTGACCTGATAGAAGTGCAGAAGGTTGAGAGACATGGATAGGGTGAGTAGTCAGAGACATTTTCCCAGGGTGGAAATGTCAAACACTGGGGGGCATAGGTTTAAGGTGAGAGGCAGAATTGGTCAAGTGTTGGATTAGAAATACACAAGGTCATGGGGTCAAATTCCAAATGCCCAACCCTCACTGTCTTTGACCACGTTGCTCTGGGTCTTGAGCCATGTGCAGCCAAGAATGGGTAAGGCTGGTAGATTTCCCTCTGTAAAGTGGACCAGACAGTTTCAGGGTCACCATCACTGACATTAGTTTTAGATTTTTATGAACATAATTCTACACACCATGTTGGAATTTGACCCCATGATCTTGTGTATTTCTAATCCAACACTTGACTAATTCACACCAGTACCTCTATGAAATGGAGTCTAAATGAACATGTAGCAATGGCACCACCAACTCAGTGTTATTGCTAGCTCCTTAGTCATAGAACATAGAACATAGAAGAACACAGTGCAGTACAGGCCCTTTGGCCCTCGATGTTGCGCCGATCCAAGCCCACCTAACCTACACTAGCCCACTATCCTCCATATGCCTATCCAATGCCCACTTAAATGTCCATAAAGAGGGAGAGTCCACCACTGCTACTGGCAGGGCATTCCATGAACTCACAACTCGCTGAGTAAAGAACCTACCCCTAACATCTGTCCTATACCTAAATCCCTTAATTTAAAGTTATGCCCCCTCGTAATAGCTGACTCCATACGTGGAAAAAGGTTCTCACGGTCAACCCTATCTAAACCCCTAATCATCTTGTACACCTCTATCAAGTCACCCCAAACCTTCTTTTCTCCAATGAAAACAACCCCAAGTGCCTCAGCCTTTCCTCATATTAGTCTTCTTTCTTTTCCTAAGGTCTCGACAAAACTGAGTGACAATCATCGATACTGCAACATTAAGGTAAGAGAAAGCTTCTAACATGTAAAATTTCATGTGCATTTATGTACTGCTTTATCAAAAATTCTGAAATAGAAAATTATTGCATAGCTGATAAGTTATTTCACATATAAATTCCTGCATATACAATAAATTACTACACATACAATAAATTCCTGCATATACAATGGATCACTTTCAGGGACTGACATACGTATGGCAGTGTCAACATTTTTAATAGTAAGAGCCAACAAATAACCATGAGTATTTCACCCTGTTTCAGTTTAAAGGTAGAATTTTAACCAAGTTCTCCAATTTTCTTCCTATTTTGCCATGGGAACTTTAACATCGATCTGAATCAGTAGAAAATCTGGATTTGAGATTTGTTTCAGCATTTCACACCAAGGACGGGATGTCTGACAAAGTAGCACTCCCTCAATACTGCACTGAACTGTCCCATAAATTATATTGTCAAGGCCTGGAGGGATTACTGAGTCCGAGACCCTGTTGTTGGAGCAGAGTTCTGTTAATCATTCCACTTCTATTTGAACTTTTGTTTTAACTGCTGTCTTTCGGATTAACTACTGAACTGAGCTACTCTACCCTATCCTTTCAGGGGAATGTAAGAGTTTCCATGACATATTTGAAAGAAGAGCAGCAAAGTTCCTTGTCCTGGTCAATATTTATCCTTGAGCCAACATCAGTAAAAACAGATTATCAGGGCATTATCACACTGCTGGAGTGATTACTGAGTCCACTTGCTTCATTCGAAAGAATGTTGAGAGCCATGGAGCATCTAAGAATAAAGGGGCACCGATTTCAGACTGAGATGAGGAAGAATTTTCTCTCTCACAGGGTTGAGAATTGTTGAAACTCTTTGCCACAAACAGCTGTGGGCAAAGAGTCCTTGTGTATATTTAAGGCTGAGGTGGTTAGATTCTTGATCAGTCGGGGAATCAAGGGTTCTAGGGAAAACGTAGGAAAGTGGACGTGAGGTTTGTTGGATCAGCCATGATCCTAGTGAATGGTGGAAAAGGCTCAAGGGGCCAAACAGCCTATTCCTGTTCCTGTTTCTTATGGACTCATGGTCAAGGACACCAGTGACTTGTTGTTACTCATGTTTGAGTTTGAGCTTTAAGGCAATGATCCTGTTTGTTTAAAGTTGATTTATTCAGTGTACAATATATGAACTTAAGTATTGTCAAGTATCAATAATGTTTCTTTGTGATCAGTAGGCTCAGGTCAGTGTTCATCACTTTCGAGAAAATCGGATGTGGGAACGTTGGGTGAGAAAGCATCAAGCGATGGCTACAGGACCCAGAAGCAGCCTCAAAGAAGGAAGGGGTAGGGAGTTAGAGGGGATTATGGAGGACCTCCAGAGTTCACGGCATTAGCCACTGAAGGTGTAGTTATTGATGATGGACTAAACACAATCGATGAGGCCAGAAGAAGAGGAATGCAGAGATTTCAGAGGGTTATTGATTACCAGGATAAGGGAGTGGTGAGGCCATAGAGGTATTCAGAAATAAGGGAGAGAATGTTACAGAATTTTGCTCGGCCAGGAACCAATGTAGGTCCACAAGAACAAGAGGGGATGGGTCATGATGTTGGCTCAGTGTCATGAGGAAGGCACCTTTGACAGAAACAACCCCTAAGGCAAGTAAACTGCTCCAGAGAGGAGAGAAATATGAGAAATGCTGACAACTCAACATTTTGCAACTTCACAAAATATCTATGGTACAACTCCTTGAGTAAAACATGTTGCAAAGTTTTGAGATATTCTTGAAATTAGAACTTAGAGATATTACAGACCTGAAATTTCACAGATTAATTGGAGTATATCCTATCCCTTTGAAGGCAATATTCTGTATCTTTTTCCATTTATAGGCACATGCATTAATGAATGGCTTGTGCTTCTCCTTAGTGTTACATCGATGGGCCGTATGGAACACCAACCAGGACAATCTTCACTTCAGAGCACGCAGTGCTCATTGGCGCTGGCATCGGTATCACCCCATTCGCTTCCATTTTGCAAAGCATCATGTACAGGTGAGCTTACATCGCTAGAAACGACACAAGGAGCAAATGTCCCAATCTGTTCCATTTCTGTGTGCATCAAGGTGAAGTCTGTCTCAGGTGGGAAATAGAAACCCTCCACTTCAGAAACATCCAGATCAGCAAAAGTACAAAAGAACGTTCTTGTCTTTATATTTCCATAGCATCAGGATGTCCTGTGGTGCTTCAAATCAACACAAGTACTTATGAGATGTAGTTGAAATGCAGGGAATGCAGCAGCGAAATCCCATAGAGAGCAGTGTGATAATGCCCTGACGTTGGTTGAGATAATTGTTCACCAGAACAAGAAACTTTGCTGCTCTTCTTCAAAACATGCCTTGGAAACTCTTATATTCCTCTTAAAGGATGGGGTAGTGCAGCTCAGTTAAGTAGTTAATCCAAAAGTTAAAACTAAAGTTCAAATAGAAGTGGAATGATTGGAATGATTAACAGAACTCTACTCCAACAATAATCTCCACCTTCCAACTGCAAACATTATACCTTCTGACACAAGTGTGTTAGTTTACCATTTCTCATACAAGTTATGCCTTTTTAAAAATAAGAGATCTAGATAAACATGTAGGAAGGACATATTCCCCTTCACCGAACAATCATTAACCAGAAGAATCACAGAATTGTTCGGGTGCAGGAGGAGGCCATTTGGCCCATTGTGCTCGCACCAACTCTTCAGTGAACATCCTAACCTAGTGCCAATCTCCTGCTTTGTTCCCCCATACCCTTGAGGGGAGTTGAGGAGAAATTCTTTCACCAAGAGGATGATTGGGATCTGGAACTCACTTCCTGAAAGAGGCAGAAATCCTCATTGTATTAAAAATACACATAAATATGGAAGACTATGCACAGGAGACTGAAAATGGATTCATTTGTCTTGTTTTCTAATGGGCGTGATGGATTAGACATCCTCTTTCTATGTTGTAAATTTTCCATATTCCTTTAAGATATCGTGGAGTGAAAATTTCCAATTTGGTGCTTGGTTGGGGCCAATCAGTGGTGTAAATCCATGTCCAGGAAAACTGCCCAAGTACAGAATAATGATCACAGAGCACAATCATTCAATTAATGACTGTGGGAATGGACTCAAAATCTTCAAGGACAAAGTGAGGTCTGCAGATGCTGGAGATCAGAGCTGAAAATGTGTTGCTGGAACAGCACAGCAGGTCAGGCAGCATCCAGGGAACAGGAGAATCGACGTTTCGGGCATAAGTCCTTCTTCAGGAAAATCTTGCCAATAGAACCTCCAATGTCCAAACTTCTTGTCTGCATTTTAGTCACATGGAACTCAACATTTATACCATATTGCTTTCTAAAAAGAAGCATGGAATACAAAAGCCAGGAGGATATTATTTTCCTTTTATAAAGCACCGGATTGGCCTCAACTAGAAGATTATGTTGAATTATGGGGCATTGCATTTCAGAAAGGATCTGAGGGCTTTGGAGAGACTTCAGAACAATTTAGGGGGTTGGGTTCCAGTAAGGAACGACTTCAATTACAAGATTAGATTACAGAAGAGAAGTTTGAGAGGAGATCAAGGTGTAGATAGAGAGAAACCGTTCCCATTGGGAGAAGGGTCACAAACCAGAGGACACCGATTTCAGGTGAAAGGAGTCGAAGTAACATAAGGAACAATTCAGCAAGTGGTTAGGATCCGAAATGTACCACCTGTAAAGATGGTGGAGGCAGATTCAATTCTGGCTTTCAAAATGGGATTGGATAAACACCTGCAGAGAAAAGAAATATACTAGGCTATGCATAAAAGGTGGTAGAGTGGGATTAGCTGATTTGCTTCTGTTGAGAATTAGCATTGGTATGATGGGACACGTGGCCTGTTTCTGCACTATGACAAGGGTCATACAGACCATTTGGTCCAGCTCATCCATGCCAACCAAATTTCCCAAACTATACAGGTCCCAGTTGTCTGCATTTGGCCCATGTACTTCTAAAACTGTTCTATTTATGCCAAGATTAGAGTGGTGCTGGAAAAGCACAGCAGGTCAGGTAGCATCCGAGGAGCAGGAAAATTGACGTTTCAGGCAGGAGCCCTTTATCAGGAATGCTGCCTGACCTGCTGTGCTTTTCCAGCATCACTCCAATCTTGACTCTAATTTCCAGCATCTGCAGTCCTCACATTCGCCCTGTCCTATTTATGCCCCTGTCTAAATGTTTTGTAAATGTTGTAACCATACCTGCATCTACCACTTTCTCTGGCAGCTCATTCCACATACGAATCACTCTCTGTGTGAAAAAGTTGCCCTCCGGTACCTTTTAAATCTTTCTGTTCTCACCTTAAGGTACGCCCCCTAGTTTTGAACTCCCCATCCTATGGAAAAGACCTTTGCTATTAACCTCATCTATGGTCTTCGTAATTCTATGAACCTCTATAAGGTCACCTCTCAACATCCTATGCTCCAATGGAAAAAGTCCCAGTCTATCCAGCCTCTTCTTATAACTCAAGCCCCAGCAACATTCTAGTAAACTTTTTCTGAACCCCCTATAATTTGATAATATCCTTCCTATAGCAAGGTGACCAGAACTGTACACAGTACTCCAAACGTGGCCTCACTAATGTTCTGTACAACTTCAACAAGACGTCCCATCTCCTATACTCAGTGGTCTGAGCAATGAAGGCAAGTGTGCTAAACCGTCTCAACCACCCTGTCTACCTATGATGCAACTTTCAAAGAACTGTATATCTGAACCCCTTGGTCTGTCTATTCAATAACACTACCTAGGGTGGTACCATTAATCGTGTAAATCCTGCCTTTGTTTGTTTTACCAAAATGCAATACTCGCATTTATCCAAATTAAACACCATCTGCCACTGCTCAGCCCATTGACCCAATTGATCAAGATCCCATTGTAATCTTAGATAACCTTCTTCACTGTTGACTGTATCAGCAGTTTTGGTGTCATCTGCAAACTTGTCCAAATCGTTTGTATAAATGACAAACAACAGTGGACCCAGCATCGATCCCTGCAGAATACCACTGGTCAAGACCTCCAGTCCAAAATAACAACCCTCCACCACCATCATCTGTCTCCTACCGTCAAGCCAATTTTGTATCCAATTGGCAAGCTCTCCCTGAATCCCATGCGATCTAACTTTACTAATTAGTCAGTTCTAAGATTCATTAAACCATAAAATTCATCCCATGGAGATTTATTATGGAACGTTCCTTTCCTTAATTGTTATCTTTTTGTAAGTGTTCAGATCCTTTTTATGAGGTATTAGGTATAACCAGCAGTCATATTTTCACTATGATAATTTTATGCCTCCTAATTATGACAGGTATCGCATGAGGAAACAGAATTGTCCCAACTGTAGTTACTCCTGGTGTGAAAACGTGAAGGACAATGAAATGAGTTTGAGAAAGGTAAATGGACTCTGAGAGGCCTCCGCTTGGTGTTGCTAATTCTCCAGGGTGGTCTGCAGTCTCCAGCAATGAAACATTAATTATACCGCACTCCAGCTGGGAGCAACCCAGAGAGAAAAATCATTGGAGCATTAAAAAATGTGCTTTTTGTTTTCTTTGAACGCTTATGTCTATTAGTTGGAAACTTAATTAGAGCTGAAAGACCACGTGATGATACCTCCAGGAATGTATCTAGCTGGAGTTAGTCCCCAGAGCTAAGGTGAGTCATATTGAGTGAGCAGGTGGGGTATCAGAAGGCAGGAGATAGGGGAGGTCCAGGTTTTCCCTGTGGGATGGGGAGAGGCACGCTCTCCAGGCATCCCTGACCCTTGATGCATTTAATGTCAGCTTTATTGTGCTCAGTCAACACCCAGTGTGGAGTGATACACCCCAGGGTTAAAATTGTATTGGAGTCTGAACTAAGTCCCTGGATCCTGACATTAGAATTTTTTATGAGGCTCTTGTCAGTCTCCAGTGATTAGCTCACAGTCTACGAAGAGTTAGATTAACAGCGAGATAGTAAACAGCAAGGTAATTATTCGTCTTTCTGGTTTAACTCCTTTTTGGAAGGGAGTGAAGGGTAGTTGTTAACATTGGGTGCTACAACAGTTTCTGATTTACTTATTTAGAGCTTGGACTGTGTTTTCCAAATGATGGAGCCACCTTGTTCAGATTTACAGCTACCAGCTTACTTTGATCGGTTATATCACCAGATAACCATTGATGAAACCTTTTGGAAAGCAGGAAGCAGGGATAGTGGCACCAGCCTATTGCATACAGTACAGGATTGCTAGAATCATATTGTTCTGGATCAGTGGTGCTGGAAGAGCACAGCAATTCAGGCAGCATCCGAGGACAGGCGTGATTTTGCCTGTCCTCGGATGCTGCCTGAATTGCTGTGCTCTTCCAGCACCACTGATCCAGAATCTGGTTTCCAGCATCTGCAGTCATTGTTTTTACCTCAGAATCATATTGTTACCTATTCAAGCTGTGTTTGTCTTGGTTTAGGTGAGGCATGAGTCAGCTACATTAAGTCAATTACCCGGTTGACCTCAGTTTCTGGGTGACCTGGGTATCTCGGCTATGGGTCCTCAAGGTTTTAACCTGCACACCTGTGACCACCCTTGGTCATCAATGAGTTTTCAGTCCCAGCTGGTAGTAATACGAGACAAGTCAATTCCCAGAACAAGAGCTGCCTTGATAGATTATGTGGTTAATCTTTTGCAGTTAATTATCGTGGCAATCAGTCTCTGAAACGTATTTGCTGAGGCTGCAGATGTTCCTCAACAACAGGATAAAAGTTTATTCCAGAAATATGAAAGAAAAACAGTTCAAACAAAGCTATATGTATATGACATTTGGAAAGGTCTAAATATAAACAAGAAAACAGTGTTTCATCCTGTTCTTCAACACTATCCTTTGACTGATACTCAATTCTGGGGCAATTTTACTCCCATCTCAATTCTAATTGAGTCCTCCTAATTTCTTTTTTCTGCATGGCAGAGACAGTTATATGATCCTTTCCTAAACCCACCTTTCACAACGCTGATGATTGTAACATAGAACATAGACCAATACAGCGCAGAACAGGCCCTTCGGCCCTCGATGTTGCGCTGACCTGTGAACTATTCTCAGCTCACCCCCTACACTATCCCATCATCATGCATGTGCTTATCTAAGGATTGTTTAAATCTCCCTAATGTGGCAGAGTTGACTACATTAGCAGGTAGGGCATTCCATGCCCTCACCACACTCTGCGTAAAGAACCTACCTCTGACATCTGTCTTAAATCTATCACCCCTCAATTTGTAGTTATGCCCCCTCGTACAAGCTGGCATCATCATCCAAGGAAAAAGACTTTCACTGTCTATCCTACCTAATCCGCTGATCATCTTGTATGTTCTATCAAATCCCCTCTTAGCCTTCTTCTTTCCAATGAGAACAGACCCAAGTCTCTCATCTTTCCTCATAAGACCTTCCCTCCAGACCAGGGAACATCCTGGTAAATCTCCTCTGCACTTTTTCCAATGCTTCCACATCCTTCCCAAAATATGGCGACCAGAACTGTACACAATATTCCAAGTGTGGCCGCATCAGCGTTTTGTATAGTTACAGCATGATATTGCGGTTCCAAAACTCAATCCCTCTACGAATGAAACCTAACACACCATATGCCTTCTTAACAGCACTATCCACCTGGATGGCAACTTTCAGGGATCTATGTAAATGGACTCCAAGATCCCTCTTCACATCCACACTACCAAGAATCTTTACATTGACCCAGTACTCTGCCTTCCTGTTAGTCTTCCCAAAGTGCATCACCTCACATTTAGCTCCATTGAACTGCATTTGCCACCTCTCAGCCCAACTCTGCAGTTTATCCAAATCCCCCTGCAACCTGCAACATTCTTCCAAACTGTCCACTACTCCACTGACTTTAGTGTCATCTGCAAATTTATTAATCCATCCAGCTATGCATGCGTCTAAGTCATTTATAAAAGCAACCCGAAGACTTTCTAACTCTCCCGACTTAGTAGCTCCACAAACAAAAACAATAACTAGTTCCCCTGAACTAAAAGCTTGATTCTCCCACATGTTCCCCCTTCTGAACTGAATTCCTGATCCTTTTGAACTGAACTCAAAAATGAAATCTAATGACTTTAGGGTCTGTTGGAAAGTCAGCTGACTCAGTCTATTGACACTGCAGGGGTCCTGCCAGGCAACTGACTGGAGTCGTGTGCTTTCTTGGAATTGATGCACTTAGGTTAGTATTCCAAATCATTTTCCTACCTGTGTAAAATAAATTCCTTCACAGAACTGACCTGCATCTATCTACCTCTATCTTAAAATCCAAACTCCAAATACACCTTTCATCACAACTGTGACAGTTGTATGTGTTACAGAGCTAATCAGTATCATTCGAGGACATTTTACCTCTAGGGCAGCAACTAATTAAATAATTAATGTTGCAAAATATGAATTGACATTGACATTTTATGATAATCAACTGATTTACATGTATTATAGTAGACAACAGAAAATGGTTACAAAATGGTAAATTGTGTAAAGAATTTAGGTGGTATCAGAAACCATGAAATAAATGCTTATGGTTCATTCTTCCTTAAAATTAAAAGGTCAATTTCTCCCTAACTTCCTTTAATCAAATCCCTACCATTCCCTGTAACCCTGCACTTCATAGAACATAGAACAGTATAGCACAGTACAGGCCCTTCAGCCCTCCATGTTGTGCCGATCTTTTATCCTACTGTAACATCAAACTAACCTACATACCCCACATTTTACTTTCATCTATATCCCTATCCAAAAGTCGTTTAAATGTCCATAATGTCTCTGACTCTACTACCACTGCTGGCAGTGAATTCCACACACCCACTACTCTGAGTAAAGAACTGACCTCTGAAATCTCCCCTATGCCTTCCTCCAATCACCTTAAAATTATCCCCCCTCTTGATAGCCATTTCTGCCCTGGGAAAAACTTTCTGGCTATCCACTCTGTCTATGCCTCTCAACATCATATACACTTATATCAAGTCACCTCTCATCCTTCTTCACTCCAATGAGAAAAGCCCTCGCTCCCTCAACCTTTCTTCTTAAGACATGCCCTCAGTCCAGGCAGCATCCTGGTAAATATCCTCTGCGCCCTCTCTAAAGCTTCTACATTTTTCCTATAATAAGGTGTTCAGAACTAAACACAATATTCCAAGTGTGGTTTAATCAACACTTTACAGAGCTGCAGCACGACCTCGTGGCTCTTAAACTCAATCCCCCTGCTAATGAAAGCCAACACACCATAAGCCTTCTTAACAACCCTACCAACCTGGGTGGCAACTCTGAGGGATCTATGGACATGGACTCCAAGATCCCTCTCTACCTCCACACTGCCAAGAATCCTGCCTTTAACCCTATATTCTGCATTCAAATTCAACCTTCCAAAGTGAATGATTTCATTCTTTTCCAGGTTGAACTCTATCTGCCATTTATCAGACCAGTTCAGCATCCTGTCATTAAAAGAGAAAATGCTGGAAAATCTCAGCAGGTCTGGCAGCATCTGTAAGGAGAGAAAAGAGCTGACATTTTGTGTCTAACTGACCCTTTGTCAAAGCTAAAAAAAGGGAGAAATAGGGAGGTATTTATACGAGGCTGAGAGAAAGTGAGTCATGGCTCCAGAAGCAAAGGTAGCAATAAAGAGGTGATAATGACAGCGCATAGAGAGATTATAGGGAGATTAGGCGCTGTGAATGACCAAGGCTGAAGCCAGTGCTATGTGACAAAATATGTGGGGGGATGGGTGAAGCAGAGGCAAAATGGAAAACAGGGGAGAAGGGTAGCAAAGGGGGAAGAGGAGAGGAAAATGGTGATGAGAGAGTGGGGAGCAAGAGAAACAGAGACAATCAAGAAATAAGAGGTACAGAACAGTGAAAAAAAATTAACAAAACATCAATTGCTGTATCTTCATCAATGTGTTTTGTCACATCCTCAAAGAATTCAGTAAGGCTTGTGAGGCATGATCTGCCCCTCACAAAGTCATGCTGACTATTTCTATTCAGACTGTGCTATTCCAAATAATCCTAAATCCTGTCTGTTAGAATTCTCTCCAATAATTTGCCCACCACTGATATAAGACTGACTGGTCTGTATTTTCCCCGCGTTATCCCTATTTCCTTTCTTGAACAAGGGAATAACATTTGCCACCCCCAGTCATCTGGTGGTACTACAGTGGACAAAGATCATCGCCAAAAACGTAGCAATATTTTTCCTCCCTTCCCGTAGTAACTGTAGGTATATCCTGTCTGGCCCAGACGACTTATCTATCCTCATGTTTTTCAAAATTTCCAGCACATTCTCCTTCTTAACATCAACCTGTTTGAGTGTATCAGCCTGTTTCATGCTGTCCTCCCAAACGACAAGGTCCCTCTCACTAGTGAATACTGAAGCAAAGTATTCATTAAGGACCTCTCCTACCTCCTCCGACTCCAAGCATAAGTTCCTTCTACTATCTCTGATCAGCCCTACTCTCACTCAGGCCATCCTCTTGTTCCTTACATAAGTGTAGATGCCTTGGGGTTTTCCTTAATCCTACCCGCTAATGCTTTTTTATGTCCCTTTCTAGCTCTCCTAAATCCATTTTTCATGTTCATTCCTGGCTACCTTGTAACCCTCTAGAGCCCTGTATGATCATTGCCTCCTCAACCTTAAGTAAGCTTCCTTCTTCCTCTTGGCGAGATGTTCCACATCTCTTGTCATCCAAGGTTCCTTACCCTACCATTCCTTCCTTGTCTCGGTGGGACAAACCTGTCCAGCACTCACAGCAGGTTCTCCCTAAACAACTTCCACATTTCTGTCGTGCATTTCCCTTAGAATATCTGCTCCAATTTATGCTCCACAATTCCTGCCTAATAGTATTGTAATTCCCCTCCCCCAACTAAATACGTTCCCATACCGTCTGCTCCTATCCCTCTCCATTAGTATAGTAAAGGTCAAGGAGTTGTGATCACTATCACCAAAACACTCTCCCACCAAGAGATCTGACACTTGCCCTGGTTCATTGCCAAGCACCAAATTCAATATGGTCTCCCCTCTAGTTGGCCTATGTACATATTGAGTCAGGAATCCTTCCTGGACACATCCCTGACAAAACCTGCTCCGTCCATACTCTTTGCATTAAGGAGGTACCAATCAATAATAGGGAAGTTGAAGTCACCCATGGCAACAACCCTGTTACTTCTGCATTTTTCCAAAATCTGCCTCCTGTGTCTCTGTTGCTATTGAGGAGGTCTATAGAAAACTCCCAACAAAGTAACTGCTGCTTTCCTGTTTCTGACTTCCACCCATAATGACTCAGTAGACAAACTCTCCTCGATGAGCTCCCTATCTGCAGCTGGGATATTATCCCTGATTAGCAATGCCACTCCCCTACCTTTTTTACCTCCCTCCCTATTCCTTTTAAAACATCTAAACCCATGGGGAATCCAGCTAGTCTGCACATCCCTGGACACTATGGGCAATTTACCACGGTCAATTCACCCTAACCTGCACATCTTTGGACTGTGAGAGGAAACTGGAGCACCCAGAGGAAACCCACATAGACACAAGGAGAATGTTCTTTCCTTAATGTTTTAGAAGTTGTCAAGGCTCTGATATCTCACCGAAGGACACTCAACTGTGAGTGCTTGACATGTGTTACAACTGTGCTATAGCAGAGAGCCTGATTTTGCTGTAATCTGCCTTATCCTTTGACAGTGTCTGTGCTGCTTCAGCACAATTCTTCCAACAAACAGATGGATGAGCACCCATTCCAGTTGTATAGTCATTCATCCAAGCTTTAAACAGTCATGCTGAAACAGCTAAACCACTGGAAATCTAAGCCCCATGCATGTTAAAGTAATCAAGTCACTGATAAATTTATCGGAAAGCCAGACAAAATTAAATTTACCCCACAGTGAAGCATTCTGTTTCCCCACTTCTGAACCCCTTATGCAATTTTCAAAAGGTAAGATCAGCAGATTGTTTTGGTCATAATGATTGGAGGTATTGTTTGATCAGAGTGCAAGTTCAAGTGAGTTAAACATTCTACATCAAGAACAGAAAAAGCAAAACTAGATGCCAGTAATATAATATTGTCACCAAGAAATCAAATCAGGAATTCAGAAGAAATCTTTTCACCCAGAAAGTGGTTGGAATGTGGAATTTGCTAGCACAGGGAGTTATTGAGGCAAACAGCAAAGAGACATTTAAAGAGCAGTTTTAATTAAGTGAGGGAGGGAGGAGAGGGTAAAGGGCCAGTCTGAAGAATTTATGTGGAAGGATGGGTAATAAACAGCTGGATGGACCAAATAGGTTTCTGTGCAGTACAACTTTGTGCAAATTAAGTGTTCTATTCAGATAAACTTGATGTACATTTCCCAATATTTACAAACGTCAGGACTTGAGACATGCTTAGTGCTTGCTGGACGGGAAATAATATTAAAATACTCAGATGCTTTCATTAACAAACTTTCTGCGAGAGTTATTCATTTCTCTTGAGTGTAATTATTTTTCTTATTTTCGTCAGCGCTGATCGAACACAAGAGCAGTGTACAATGACTGAGTTTTCAATTATTTTCCCTACTTTGAAATCAACGTGAGAAAATAATTCAACACAATGTTGCTGATTTTGGCTGTATATTGAGGACAAAATTTGCTAAGATCGATCCAAGATTTTGTGTGTCCAATTTGTAACTCACGTTCGACAGAACTTTCAGACAAATCTCTTCACTCAGGGAGTTGCGAATCTTTAAAATTCTCTCCCCTACAGGGTTTGGAAGCTCCATAATTAAATGCATTAAAGACACAAATCGGGGAATCAAGGGGTTTGGGGAGCATCCAGAAAATTGGAGTTGAGTTGGGTCAACCATGGAGGGAGATCTTGCAATGCAATGGTAGTGTCTCTATCTCTGGGCCAGCAGTTTTGAGTTCAAGATCTCACAAGGATTTGTTGGGCATGAAAGGAGCATTCATGATAATGAATAACCTATGAATTCTTCCAACACTTATTTCCATTTTCCAAAAAGAATAATGGTCTTCCTGGAGCTAGGCAAATAAGAAACAGTGAATGGCGCAGGAGGCTTGAAGGGCTGAATAATCCACTCCAGCTCCACTTCCTTATGTTGATATGGGCCTTTGCGCAATCTGTGGAGATCAGGAGGATTATGGCAAATATTGGGACAGTAACTGTGATTTCCATCTAATAAGGATATAAAGACTAATGGTGATGATTTGTGATTGCAGGTTGACTTTATTTGGATCAACAGAGACCAGAAATCGTTTGAGTGGTTTGTTAGCCTCCTGACTAAACTGGAGATGGACCAGGCTGATGAAGAGCCTCAGGGTAAGTTGACAAGCAGAGATGTGAATTAATCTAGCACCTCGTACAATTTCAGGGTTACTTAGAATACTTCAAAATTACTGAAGTACTCGTGAAGTCTGATTACTGTAGTTGTGTAGAAAACATATCTCCAACAGCATGACAAACTCCCACAAACCGCAAAGTGACAATGGCCAATTAATCTGCTTAGTGATATTGAGGGATCAATATACACTGGGGTGGGGGTGTGGGGGGAGTAATTCCTTCTTCTTCACTTTTATACTGTGGCCTCTTTCACCAGAAAATGCAGATGGAGTCTCAGTTTAACATTAATGCGTAGGTCAGTGGTGCATGGTAAAATATAGCTGAACTGTAGATGTGGACATGAAAAATGTTCCCATTATTATCATTTGAACAGTAAAACACATGGCTGTATAATTATGGATTCTATCCTTCCAGAGTTGAGTTGTGTTTGGAGAGAGTATTTTTATCTGTACAACATTGCTTGTGCATCACAAGTGGTTGCAACAGATAAGTTTCACCTAATTAATTCAAATATGAGGCTGCAGACTGAGCGTGAAATGAAACTGAATAACTTTTTCTGACAGGTGTAGAAAGGGTATTAACATGAAAATGTGAAGGCTGTTTTTCTCTATGTTATGTAAGTGCTAAGAAAAAGCCTAGGACCATTTCACTCATATACTCATGCATACCCAATGGATTGCCACTCCAAACATATTTTTTCCATTGGGACTAAGTTCCATATTTCTAGCTGGGAATTCCAATCCTGGCTCCTTCAGAAATGTGCAGTGAACCTGAAATCAAACGGTTCCCTCAGAGTGCAGGAGAGGCGAGCAAAGTGAAACCATGTCCCATCAAGCAGCAATACGCCAGCTTCTGTGGTTTAAACATTAAGTTGCACAGCTAGTGACTTTGGCAGCTGCTGTGAGAGAGTAGATATACAAGCTAAGTATGACATTAGGGTGGTAGTTGGTTCAGGAGTTAGGGTGCCAGGTAATTAGAATACCAATGTGCAAGATAAATAGTGTACCAGGTAAGTGACGTAATGCATAGGGTCGGTCAGAGTTAGCAGGTGGAGGTTGTGTCATGTTCAGCAGCAAACGAGTGGAGTGTTGAGATGGTGAGGGGTGAGATGGGTTATCATGTCCAGTGGTGGGGGAAGGAGGGTGTCAGGACAAGTGGGAGGAGGGGGGGATTTCCTGGAATCTGCTGAATCTGGGTTTCTGCACGATACTGCAACGTAACTCCAGTCTACACTGCTCTGAAAACTATACCAGAGTATTCAGGCAAAGCATCTATTGAACTAATCATCGAATGCCCTCTTGAATGCCTTAAGTGGACCCATTTCCAGACAGTTCATTCCAAAAGTTTTCTTTTCCCCTCACCTCACATTTGCTTCTTTTGTCAAACCCTTTAAGTACGTATCCTCTGGTTATCAAACCTCTTGCAAGTGGGAACAGGTTTTCCCTATCTATTCTGTTCACAGCCGACATGATTTTGAATGCTAACAAATTATTGATCGATCTGTCCACTCCACCAATTTGTTAATGTCCTTTTGAAGATCTATACAACCCTCCACCCAGTTTATACTGCTTGTAAATTTTCGGTTATCTGCAGACTTTTAAATTGTCCCTGTATACCAAGACAGGGGAGGTGATGGCACAATGATAAATCATTGGACTCAAAGTCCAAATCTCCAGGCTAATGTTTTGGGACATGAGTTCATATTCTACCATAACAGATGGTGAAATTTGATTTAAAAAAGAATCAGCAGTTAAAAAGCCAGCCAAATGGTGACCATGTAACTACTGTCGATGATTATAAAAAAAAATTTAGTTCACTCATGTTCTTCAAGGAAAGAAATATGCCATCCTTACCTGGTCTGACCTACATGTGACTCCAGACTCACAGCAATGTAGTTAACTCTTAGCTTCAATTGGGGATGGGCAATAAGTGCTGACCTAGCAAGTGATGCCTATGTCCCATGATCGAACATAAATAATTTGTCAAACATGATGTGACTGTGATCAACTGATGGTGTGATCAAATTCCAGAATTGTGAAGTTTGTTGTTTCTTTCTCCCAATGTGCAGGTAGATTCTTGGAGATGCACATGTACATGACCTCTGCTCTCAGTAAAAATGACATGAAGGCTTTAGGTTTACAGATGGCTTTGGATCTGTTGGCTAAGAAGGAGAACCGTGATTCCATTACAGGCTTGCGAACCAGAACACAGCCAGGTCGTCCAGACTGGGCCAAGGTAATCGTTTTCATCTTCAGAGGGTAAAAGAAGTAAATCAGACACTGTCTTTGTCGGGCAGTCAGATGTATAGCTCAGTGGGGATTTATTCGGTGATCTCAGCAGGAGATGCCACAACTGGCTTTTCTGCCCCTACCCTGAGGAGGTGCCAGAGAAAGGAGAACTGCACATGGGGTGACAGAAAGTGGAAGAGTGGGGTGACACAGAAGGAATGAGTTCACGAGAGCAGGAGAGGACAGACAATGTGACATTTCCGATCTCTACTCAGGATGCTACATGCTTTTCCATGTGAAATATAACACCAGTAACTCACCAAGATCCTTCCAACAGCACCGTCCAAACCTGCCACTCTATGACCTACAGGGACAGATCACCAGCACATGCCGGTCTTCCCTCTGAGCCACACATCAGCGTAATTTACAACTATATCACTGTTCCTTCAGTGTTATCAGGTCAAACTTTTGGAATTCCCTTCCAACAAGCATTGTGGGAGTCCCTACACTCCAAGGACTGCAGACCCGTTCAAGAAAGCAGCTCAGCATCACCTACTGCAGGGAAAGAAGGAAAGGCAATAAACGTTGGCTGAGCTAATGACACCCAATTTCCCATGACCTAAAAGAAAGCAATTTTATTTTTCTAATCTAGCATGCTATAAATAAAGTCTTTTTTATTGCACTGTTGGTACCAAGCAGAAATGCCTTCCGTCTGCCTGATCTCCAGGTCGCTTTAATTTCTGGGTTGGTTCTGACTTCTCCTTCTAGATCTTTTCTGCACGGCAGTGTTATAAGGCTATCAGTTGTGTCTGTTGACATGCAAGGGATAGATGGATGGGCTGATTCCTATGGCAAATGCAGCAGATTGCACTGTTTAAGGTGACATGTAATGAAATGAGAAAACAGTTCATTAAAGCATCCATTTAATAGTAGATTTTGTCTATAGGATTTCAAACCATCTTCTTTCTTCCCTTTTCCTTCTCACTATATTAGTGAATGTAACTTTGTAATTGTTTTTATACTTCTAATTGTTTTTATGCTTCCTTCCATAGTCTGGTAAAAAGATTATTTCAGAGGGGTGGCATAGTGGCTCAGTGGTTAGCATTGCTGCCTCACAGTGTCAGGGACCTGGATTTGATTCCTGCCTTGGGTGACTGTTTGTGTGGAGTTTGCACATTTTCCCTGTGTCTGCCTTGTGGTTTTCTCCCACAATCCAGAGATGTGCAGGTTAGGTGAATTGGCCTTGCTAAATCACATGTAGTCAGAGGTAAACGTCATGTGGGTGGGTTACTCTGCAGAGGAGAAAGTGTGGACTGCAGATGCTGGAGATCAGAGCTGAAAATGTGTTGCTGGAAAAGTGCAGCAGGTCAGGCAGCATCCAAAGAGCAGGAGAATCGACATTTCGGGCATGAGCCCTTCCTCAGGGCTCTGCAGAGGGTCAGTGTGGACTTGTTGGGCCAAAGGGCCTTTTTTCATACTGTAGGGAATCTAAACTTAAAAAAAATATGTCTAACAGTATCTTGGGGTTTGCTTTCTCACCCTCCCCACTCATTCTGCTTCTTGAATACTCCCCCCTCCACCTTTTCATTTTATTGATTCTGTGGTATGTTCCTTGGGTGATGGTAACAGTGGTAATGTTACTGGATCAGAATCCAGACGCCTGAAATTATACTATGGACGAGAGGTCAAATCCTACTACCAGCACCTGGGGAAATTCAAATTACAATAATTAATGAAATGGGAATTGAATACTGACTTCAGCAATAACAATGATCATGACTGTGGCAAATCCATATGGATTAGTGATGTCTTTCAGGAGAGGTAATCTGCTCTCCTCACCGTGTCTGGCTTTCAGATCCATGGTAATGTGATTGCCTCTTAACTGCCCTCCGAAATGGTGAAGGAAGCTACTTATAAATGATAAAAGTACCGGCGATGCCTATAACACGTGCACTGTAATGATTCAAATGGCAGTTCATCATCATTTTCTGTAGTGAAGTTAGAAATGGAGACTAAATGCTGACCTTGTCAAAATTACTTGTATTCCAAGAACAAATTTTATAAAGTGCAAGGGGGAGAGAATTTGTGAAGATCTTTGCAAAATATAAGGAGGGATAGTGAGCTATAAATCTCGAGTAGAATTAACCAAGTTAGCCCCAGTCTTCAATCCTTTGAGTTGATATTGGCCTAGGCTGATGGTTTTGCTTTGCCTACTCTGAGTATTGGTAATGACAATGTAGTCCACAGGGATACAGATTCAAGTCAATATGAGATTTCTACACCTATTTATATAGTGGAATCAGTTCCAATGTTTGATGAGAACACCTAAAATCTGAGAACTGCATATTCGCATATAATGCATACCGATCCAGCAGTAACACTTAAACAGTAGCTCAGTCATTCTACCTTTGAACGTTCCCAGTATCAGGAGGTAGGCTAACACCAGCAACTTGCATTTCCAGCAATGGATTAAACTGCTTCACAAGAATGTCACCAAAAAAAAATCTCAGCACCAAGTATTACAATCCTCGCTGATGCTACTGAACAAGTCAGATCCCAGATTCCAATCTCCTTTGATAGATCCTATTTTGCTTATTTTGGTTTTAATGAGATTGTCTTTCACAGAATCAAACGCACTGGGTGTTGCAGATTTCATTTTAACAATAAAACGGAAGTTTATTAAGCAAAACAAATGAACATAGAATAAATCAATAAATTTACTTATAACACAAATTTGAAGAGTTTTAAACTCACAGTACAAGTATAATCCCAAAACTTTCCTTTACCAATTCTGGAAAAGAAAAACAAGTCCCTTCTCCAATACCCAACAGCAGCAACACTTGTACAGTACTCAGACCAGTACTCTTTCTCTAACATCTCGATAGGTTTAAAATAGCTACAACTTTAACTCTCAAAGTGCAAATGCTGAGAGCTTCTTTCAGGAGCATATTATACACCTAACAGCTTCAAGTCCTCCTCACAGTTTTATCTTAACACTTCCAGCCTGGGACTAACAATTATTCCTTACTCTCAGATAATCTAGTTTGACTATATTCTTCCCTTCTCAGCAGCACTGTTCTATACCTGTATCTCCATGGAAGGACTTCAAGGAATTGCCCCACTCAAAGCAAAACTCAAAATGAAAAATCTCTTTCTCTAAACTAAGGGTATTTATTTCTCTTAAGCTTGACAAACCTCCTAATCCAGAAATTTCTAACTGAAACATTGAGATACTATTGTCTACGTTGCTAGCTCCTAAAAGATTCTATACCTAGATACTTTTCTCCTAAGATGGCATAGAACAGAGAAAAGTACAGAACAGAACAGGCCCTTCGGCCCACAATGTTGTGCTGAGGATTATGTCCCTAATGACTCTGCTTCCACTAACACCGCTGGCAACACATTCCATGCATTCACAACTCTCTGCGTAAAGAACCTATGTCTGATGTCTCCTCTATACCTTCCTCCTAATATCTTAAAACTATGAATCTTCGTGCCAGTCAATCCTGCCTTGGGGAAAAGTCTCTGGCTATTGACTCTATCCATGCCTCTCATTATCTTGTATACCTCGATCAGGTCACCTCTCTTCCTACTTCTCTCCAGAGAGAAAAGTCCGAGCTTAGTCAGCCTCTCTGCGTAAGACAAACCCTCCAATCCAGGCAGCATCCTGATAAACCTTCTTTGCATCCTCTCCAAAGCCTCCATATCTTTCCTATAATAGGGTAACCAGAACTGGATACAATATTCCAAGTGTGGTCTCACCAGGGTCTTGTAGGGCTGCAGCAAAACCTTGTGGCTCTTAAACTCGATCCTTCTGTTAATGAAAGCCAAAACACCACATGCTTTCTTAACAACTTTATCCGCTTGGGTGGCAACTTCGAGGGATTTAAGCACTTCAACACCAAGATCCCTCTGTTCCTCCACACTGCCAAGAATCCTGTCTTTAATCCAATATTCAGCATTCAAGTTCGACCTTCCAAAATGCATCACTTTGCATTTATCCAGGTTGAACTCCATCTGCCATTTCTCAGCCCAGCTCTGCATCCTGTCTATGACGTGCTGCAGCCTGCAATAGCCCTCGGTACTATCAACGGCAACTCCAACCTTTGCGTCATCGGCAAATTTACTAACCCACCCCTCAATCTCCTCGTCCAAGTCATTTATAAAAACTACAAAGAGCAGAGAGGCCCAAGAACAGAGCCCTGCAGGACACCACTCACCACTGACCTCCAGGCAGAATACTTTCCATCTACAACCACTCTCTGCCTTCTGTCAGCCAACCAATTCTGAATCCAGACAGCCACATCTCCCTGTATCCCATACCTCCTGACTTTATGAATGAGCCAACCATGGGGAACCTTATCAAATGCCTTGCTGAAATCTATATACACCACATCCACTGCTCGACCTTCATCAACCTGTCTCGTCACCTTCTCAAAGAACTCAATAAGATTTGTGAGGTATGTCCTGCCCCTCACAAAGTCATGCTGACTGCATTTAATCATGCTATGCTTTTCCAAATAGTCATAGATCCTATCCCTCAGAATTCTTTCTAAAACCTTGCTGACCACAGACGTAAGACTGACAAAGTTAGTTGGGACTTGTAAATTTTTCTCTGTGTTGATGTGAGTACATGTGGCAATAAAGCTAATTCTAAATTCTGAAGTAAACAAGAACCCATTAGGACCCTTGAAAGGCTCTCACAAACTGTTTTAGAAGAAATCGCCATTGCTACAGAAGTATTTATGTTAATTGTTAACTTCAGATACATAGAAAACTTGTATACTATTAACTAAAATTCAAAATCTAAACTTAAGATAAGTTACATTTTCAAAACAAATTACACAGGTTATACAAATTCAGTCATATAAGAACATACAATGGCAAATGAATCAAAGTTTGGACAAAGAATAGTATATCAGGGATGTATTAAAGGAGCAGAGGAAGGTGTGCAGACTAGCATTGTCAACCCTTATTGGTTGCTCCAACAATCTTTGCTACTTGCAATGCCTTAAACCCAGGGGCAGGTATCAAAATTACCCTGACAGCTTTAAATTTCCCAGTTCCTGCAGACCTGTGCTCCATCTGAATCACTGTTCAGCCTCAATTGGGATAAAGTGGCTTTCGAACTCATCACAAAACATTTTGCTGTGCTGTCACCTCTTGCCTTTCAAAGCTGAATGTTGCTGGTTTGGAGTGTGAGGCAGTGGAATAATTCAGGTATATAAGCACTGTGCTCTATTAAATGCCTGGCTTTATTACAAAATAACAGTAACAAGGAGTAGAAAGAAAGAAAGGGACAAGAAGAGAATGTTAATTTGAATATATAAACTGTTAATTGTCACTTGTGGAATATAGTGTATGCACCAGCGTTTTTGTATTCAAAAAGCAAAATGTTGAATAGACACATTAAAAATAATTTATAGCACAGACACTTTACACAGCATCTTAAATTACATAACAACTGTAAAAAGAGCTTTTAGATTATGACAGAGTGACACGTTGATTGCTCTCTTGTTGGAGCTGTAAATCATTGATTTTTATTCTCCCTATCTCTCCTCTATACTATCGATTTCAGACAGTAATTATGTGGGTGTGAAATGCGTATCAAAGCCGAGACAGCAATTTAATCTAATGATACATGTTTTACAGTAACAATCACTAATGCACTACAAGAAAAGTTGCATTAAGAGGTATTTTAATAATATGTTGTAAAACCTGTAGTCGCTCAACATCAGCAGCAGTAACCTTGCCTTTATTAACCCTCCGCAGGGGAGTTTGTGGCATTTGCCTGAGTGCTTTATTTCTGCTAATTCACATTTCGAGGTTTCCTGCATCGCTAGTGAAACAATTGATGGCTAAACTCACTTCCTGTGGGACTGCGGATGAACTAATTAGATTTTCAGTCCATTTAGGTCAAAGAAATCAAAAATTTTAACTTCAAGCAAGAGTTGTAATGAGCTGAGCCTTTCCCAATGCACTGCACAGTCAGGCTAGAGTTGTGTTCAAATCCTGGAATGGGTTCAAAGTGATTCAAACTGAATATTTATTGCATCATTCTCACTTCTTAGCTGAAGTCTTGGACTTAGACACAATAGAGTCTACACCTCAGTAACAAGCCGTCACACCCGACAATGTGCCAAAGCTTAAGCTCCACTTGAACTTTCTCTCACATTGCTTCATCTCAATCTCTATCAACAGATCCTTCTTTCTTCTCCTCTTCCTTCTGCTGCACCTCTGCCTCTCCTGACCCATTCTCACTGCTCTCTCTGTTCCCTTCTCCCCACCTCTCTTAGAGTTATAGAGTCATAGAGACGTACAGCATGGAAACAGACCCTTCGGTCCAACCTGTCCATGCCGACCAGATATGCCAACCCAATCTAGTCCCACCTGCCAGCACCCAGCCCATATCCCTTCAAACCCTTCCTATTCATATACCCATTCAAATGCCTCTTAAATGTTGCAATTGTACCAGCCTCCACCACTTACTCTGGCAGCTCATTCCATACATGTACCACCCTCTGCATGAAAAAGTTGCCCCTTAGGTCTCTTTTATATTTTTCCCCTCTCACCCTAAACCTATGCCCTCTAGTTCTGGACCCCCCGACTCCAGGGAAAAGACTTTGCCTATTTATCCTATCTATGCCCCTCATAATTTTGTAAACGTCTATAAAGTCACCCCTCAGCCTCCGACGCTCCAGGGAAAACAGCCCCAGCCTGTTCAGCCTCTCCCTGTAGACCAGATCCTCCAACCCTGGCAACATTCTTGTAAATCTTTTCTGAACCCTTTCAAGTTTCACAACATCTTTCCGATAGAAAGGAGACCAGAATTGCACGCAATATTCCAACAGTGGCCTAACCAATATCCTGTACAGCCGCAATATGACCTCCCAACTCCTGTACTCAATACTCTGACCAATAAAGGAAAGCATACCAAATGCCTTCTTCACTATCCTATCTATCTGCGACTCCACTTTCAAAGAGCTATGAACCTGCATTCCAAGGTCTCTTTGTTCAGCAACACTCCCTAGGACCTTACCATTAAGTGTATAAGTCCTGCTAAGATTTGCTTTCCCAAAATGCAGCACCTTGCATTTTTCTGAATTAAACTCCATCTGCCACTTCCCAGCCCATTGGCCCAACTGGTCCAGATCCTGTTGTAATCTGAGGTAACCTTCTTCGCTGTCCTCTACACCTCCTATTTTGGTGTCATCTGCAAATTTACTAACTGTACTTCTTATGCTCGCATCCAAATCATTTATGTAAATGACAAAAAGTAGAGGGCCCAACACCGATCCTTGTGGCACTCCACTGGTCACAGGCCTCCAGTCTGAAAAACAACCCTCCACCACCACCCTCTGTCTTCTACCTTTGAGCCAGTTCTGTATCCAAATAGCTAGTTCTCCCTGTATTCCATGAGATCTAACCTTGCTAATCAGTCTCCCATGGGGAACCTCGTCGAATGCCTTACTGAAGTCCATACAGATCACATCTACTGCTCTGCCCTCATCAATCTTCTTTGTTACTTCTTCAAAAAACACAATCAAGTTTGTGAGAAATGATTTCCCATGCACAAAGCCATGTTGACTATCCCGAATCAGTCCTTGCCTTTCCAAATACATGGACATCTTGTCCCTCAGGATTCCCTCCAACAACTTGCCCACCACCGAGGTCAGGCTCACCGGCCTATAGTTCCCTGGCTTGTCTTTTTACCGCCCTTCTTAAACAGTGGCACCATGTTTGCCAACCTCCAGTCTTCCGTCATATCACCTGTGACCATCGATGATACAAATATCTCAGCAAGAGGCCCAGCAATCACTTCTCTATCTTCCCACAGAGTTCTTGGGTACACCTGATCAGGTCCTGGGGATTTATCCACCTTTAACCGTTTCAAGACATCCGGCACTTCCTCCTCTGTAATCTGGACATTTTGCAAGATATCACCATCTATTTCCCTACGTCTATATCTTCCATATCCTTTTCCACAGTAAATACTGATGTCAAATATTCATTTAGTATCTCCCCCATTTTCTGTGGCTCCACATAAAAGCCGCCTTGCTGATCTTTGAGGGGCCCTATTCTCTCCCTAGTTACCCTTTTGTCTTTAATATATTTGTAAAAACCCTTTGGATTCTCCTTAATTCTATTTGCCAAAGCAATCTCATGTCCCCGTTTTGCCCTCCTGATTTCCCTCTTAAATATACTCCTACTTTCTTTTTACTCTTCTAAGGATTCACTCGATCTATCCTGTCTATACCTGACATATGCTTCCTTCTTTTTCTTAACCAAACCCTCAATTTCTTTAATCATCCAGCATTCCCTATACCTACCAGCCTTTCCTTTCACCCTGACAGGAATATACTTTCTCTGGATCCTTGTTATCTCATTTCTGAAGGCTTCCCATTTTCCAGCTGTCCCTTTACCTGCGAACATCTGCCTCCAATCAGCTTTCGAAAGTTCTTGCCTAATACCGTCAAAATTGGCCTTTCTCCAATTTAGAACTTCAACTTTTAGATCTGGTCTATCCTTTTCCATCACTATTTTAAAACAAATAGAATTATGGTCACTGGCCCCAAAGTGCTCCCCCACCTGACATCTCAGTCACCTGCCTTGTCTTATTTCCCAAGAGTAGGCCAAGTTTTGCACCTTCTCTAGTAGGTACATCCACATACTGAATCAGAAAATTGTCTTGTGCACACTTAAGAAATTCCTCTCCATCTAAACCTTTAACACTATGGCAGTCCCAGTCGATGTTTGGAAAGTTAAAATCCCCTACCATAACTACCCATTTTTCTTACAGATAGCTGAGATCTCCTTACAAGTTTGTTTCTCAATTTCCCTCTGAGTATTGGGGGGTTTATAATACAATCCCAATAAGGTGATCAATCATTTCTTATTTCTCAGTTCCACCCAAATAACTTCCCTTGATGTATTTCCGGGAATATTCTCCCTCAGCAAAGCTGTAATGCTATCCCTTATCAAAAATGCCACTCCCCCTCCTCACTTGCCTCCCTTTCCAAACTTCCTTTAGCATTAAGCTGCCAGTCCTGCCCATCCCTGAGCCATGTTTCCGTAATTGCTATGATATCCCAGTCCCATGTTGCTAACCATACCCTGAGTTCATCTGCCTTCCCTGTTAGGCCCCTTGCATTGAAAAAAATGCAGTTTAATTTATTAGTCCCACCTTGTCCCTGCCTGCCCTGACTGTTTGACTCACTTCTGTTCTCAGCTGTACCTGTCTCAGATCGATCTCTTTCCTTACTATCTCCCTGGGTCCTACCCCTCACCTTACTGGTTTAAATCCTCCCAAGCAGTTCTTGCAAATTTCCCTGCCAGTATATTAGTCCCCTTCCAATTTAGGTGCAATCCGTCCTTCTTGTACAGGTCACTTCTACCCCAAAAGAGATTCCAATGATCCAAAAATGTGAATCCTTCTCCCATACACCAGCTCCTCAGCCATGCATTCATCTGCTCGATCCTCCTATTCCTGCCCTCACTCGCTCATAGCACTGGGAGTAATCCAGATATTACTACCCTTGAGGACCTCCTTTTTAAATTTCTGCCTAACTCTCTGTAATCTCCCTTCAGAGTCTCAACCTTTTCCCTTCCTATGTCGTTGGTTCCAATGTGGACAATGACCTCTTGCTGGCCCCTCTCCCCCGTGAGAACATTCTGCGCCCTCTCTGAGACATCCTTAATCCTGGCACCAGGGAAACAACACACCATTCTGCTTTTTCTCTGCTGGCCATAGAAACGTCTGTCTGTACCTCTGACTACAGAATCCCCTAACACAATTGATCTCTTGGAAGCCGACGTACCCCTCATTGCATTAGAGTCAGTCTCAATACCAGAAACTTGGCTGTTCGTGCTACGTTCCCCTGAGAATCCATCACCCCCTACATTTTCCAAAGCAGCATACCTGTTTGAAATGGGTATATCCACAAAAGACTCCTGCCCTCGGTGCCGACTTCTCTCACCCTTCCTGAGTTAACCCATCTATGTGACTGTATCTGAGACTTTCCCCCCTTCCTATAACTGCCATCCATCACATACTGTTGCTGTTGCAAATTCCTCATCGCTACTATCTGTCTCTCCAACCGATCCACTCGATCTGACAAGATTCACATCCAACATCATTTATGGCAGATATAATCTGCAGTAACACTTAAACTCTCTTTAAACTCCCACATCTGACAAGAAGTACATATCGCTGCAAAGGCCATTTTTGCTCCTTCACAATCTACAGATCCAGAAAATAACACCATCTTATTCCTCTACAAACACTGCCCCAGGTTAAATTAATAGCTATGGCTTATATTTTAAGTTTAATCAAGAGACTTATCTCCAAAAACATATAATCAAGAAAGAATCCACTATACTCACTACTGCAGCCTTTCTCTTGGACAGACTTAAAACAACAATTAACTCATCTGATTCTATGCTGTGAACTTCACCCAAGAGTTCCTCCAAGATTAGTTGTGAAATTCACTGTTTGTTAATTTTCCCAGTTGCACTCCGATGTCCAGCGATACACAAATTCAAACAGCAAAGGCAGTAACTGTGCAGGTTCTCTCTCTCTCCCTCCTGCACTGTCCTCACCATGTGCTTCCTTTGTCTGCTCTTCTCCCTTTTAAACTGCTGTTGTTTTGACTTTTTTTTCCCAAAGTTCCAAAACAATGCAACAGCATATAAAACAGTAATTGCTGCTCCTGGAATTCGAGGAAATCACTTCCAACACTTAAAATACCTCAAAAAAAGGAGCAGCTCTTACAGCCAGAAATTTTTCCCGTCCTCCATCTCTTCCTCCTTCCCAGTGAACTAACGCCTGATCATTGCTGTGCAGATAACATAGTCACTTCATTGTGAAAGCAATTCATCCCTTTTTAAATTTGGACTGGGGTTACAGAACGGTGTTTCCCTGATTATATTTTTGCATCTGTAATATTTGTGTCTTACCTGTTTCTATTTGTGTACCTTTTGTGTGTGGTATTTTAGAATGGGTGATGTTTAAGTGTATAGTCATAAATTACTAATTCTGTTTTTCAATTTTCAGTCATTGGTTGAGAAAATTAAATTGGTTATGATAAACAATTAATTCCTTGTTAATGGTCAAAACCTGATATATATTTGTTTTGTTTTGGTAGTTCAGTTAAATTTTTTAATTTGTGGTAACTCTAGGACCAATAGGAACTGATACCCATGCACTTCCCCAAGTGAATTGTGACGGATTGGTGGTCAGTGTCCAGGAAGCAAAAGTGAGGACTATAGTTGCTGGGGATTAGAGTTGAGAGTGTGGTGCTGGAAAAGCACAGCAGGTCAGGCAGCATCCAAAGAGCAGGAGAGTCAACATTTTGGGCAAAAGCCCTTCATCAGGAATGAGGCTGTGAGCCGAGGGGATGGTGAGATAAATGGGAGGGGGGGGGTGGGGCGGGGGGGGGGGAAGGTCACTGAGAGTGCAATAGGTAAATGAAGGTGGGGATAAATGGTGATCGGTCAGAGGGGAGGGTGGAGTGGATAGGTGGGAAGGAAGATGGACAGGTAGGACAGGTCATGAGGGCACTGCTGAACTGGAAGATTGGTACTGGGATAAGGTGGCGGGGGGCAAATGAGAAAACTGGTGAAGTCCATACTGATGCCATGGGGTTGGAGGGTCAGTGTCCAGTATTTGATATAGTTGTAAGTAGCGTGACAACAAATCTCAATGCATTACGAAGACAATGTGTTTTTAACTTTTTGTAGGTTTTCCAAAAGATTGCTGAAGAAAGAAAAGGGAAAGTCCATGTTTTCTTTTGTGGTTCCCCTGTCCTGGCTAAAACAATCAAAGCTCAGTGTGAGCATTTTGGCTTCAAATTCTACAAAGAAAACTTCCAGTGATGTGGTAGTGGTTGTGAATCAACCAGGTTTCCCTCTGGTGCAATGCACAGGTTGACTTTATGTAAACTTCCTCTATTCATGTGATTGATTAAGATTTGTGGAGCAGTGAGAGGAAATCATGTCCGAGACTCTCCATTAGATTTTGTTTTGTCTGGTATTCAGGAAGACAAATAGTTGGAATGTGGATAGTGGAGATTCCACTTGACTTATTGCCCTGGCATAACTAACCCATTCTGAATCCGAGATCCCAGGTATCATCCCTGAAAAGTGCTAACTAGGTTGATCTTAACCAGCAAAGGTTGGCTGCAGCAGTTAGTTCCTGCCCTGCTGGACTCTGGGAGATTTGTGCGGGCGGTATTAAAGTATGGTGTCCCTCACAGTCAAATATCTTCCTGATTTGGAGATGCCGGTGTTGGACTGGGGTGTACAAAGTTAAAAGTCACACAACACCAGGTTATAGTCCAACAGGTTTAATTGGAAGCACACTAGCTTTCGGAGCGACGCTCCTTCATTCATTACCCAACTCCACACGTGAAGTATAGGCACTTCGACATCAGGGAGGTTCCAAACCCAGGGAATCGGACTGACCACTCGAGCATGAGTCAGAAGAGGAAGGCAAAAGAAAGGGGAGACCCAGGATTTCAATATAATTCATTATGTTCAAATATTTACTAAAATTTTTATTTTGAAAATCCCAGCTTGTTGCATTGAGTATGGGATGAATAATGTAATTGGAAATCCATACTTAATAGTGAGAAACCCAGAGATGCACAAGCTATCCCTGGGACAACCTGGAAGCTCATAACACAACCTGTTCATTTGACCAATCTTGCTAACGTGCCTAAGTGTTTACAGAAATAATATTCATTGCAGCAACAATCTGCATATTTCACTGGCCTCCTGTTGTAACATTATGTGGACTTTTAAAAGAGTGATGTGGCATGTTTCTGTTTGCTCAAGTCGAATAAAACCTGTTGTGGAGCTTGTAACAAGTTCTTGGAAATTGGTGTGTACAATGACCCCCTCAGCACTTCAGAAAATCATGTTCTCATTCACCATTTTCAATCTATGATAGAATTGTATTTGGAATCAATGCTGTGCAACAACCAATCCCATTCCTTTAAGCTTTAGTTTTAACAGTGGCCACCTACTGTGGACTGAACTGAAGAGATGATTTTCTTTCAACTTCCTTTAACACGAGATGGTAAATGTTTGGTTTCCTGAAAGCTGCTCGACAAATGCATGGAGAGAAACCATTTCATTCTTCCTCACTCCCCAAACAGGTTGGCTGATCCTCCCATATTGCAAGGTCTGGAGGTGACTGTTAATGTGCACTCCACTCCAGCCTTGGATTTGGAAAGAGCTGGACACTTTCACTGCTGGATTCATTTTACTAGGTCCTCCTTTACCTCATATGGCCGGAGGCTAATGAACATCTGAATATACGAACGAAAGTAGGCCCTTAGCCCTTCAAACCTGCTCTGCCATTCAATAAGATCACGGCTGATCTGATTTTAACACCAACTCCACATTCCTGTGTATCCCCAATTTTCTTTCATCCCCTTGGTCATCAAGAATCTATCTCCCTGCCTTCAAAATATTCAAACATTCTGCATTCACTGCCTTTTGAGGAAGAGAATCCCAAAGACCAACAACCCTCTGAGAAAAAAAGATGTTTCCTCACCTCTGTCTTGTTTTTAAACTATGAGCAAACTTGTTGCTCTGCACGCTGAGGAGATGATGAGTTGAGGCCAGGTATTGTCTTCAGGGGTTTGTGACTCTTGTGGCGTGTGTGGAGGGCAGTTCACCCTCTGCCCAATGTGGTGTTGCAGGAGTTGGTAGATTGACAGCTGAGGAAATCCCCAGGTGCCGAATCACGCCCCATTAGTCTGTTTGCAACCGTCCGATGTGACATCCCAGAGGCAGCCAATCAGTGCAAGATTGGAAGGTAGTGGGGTGGAGGGGGAGGGTACAAAATCATGGAGTTAATAGGAAGATTAGTGGCAGTGATTGTTTGGTGGAGCTAACGGGTTTGAGGTCACAGTCAGTGCGGTGGGGGTTATGCTGAGCAGGGGCCAGTAAGTAGACTCATGTCATCTGGATATGAGGAAAGGTTGAGCAGTCTGGGCGTTTACTGATTATTGGTGTTTCAAAGATTGAGAGGTGATCTTATCAAAGCATATACCATTCCGAAGGGATTAACTAAGAGGGTGGATGTTGAGAGGATGCTACCCTCTTGGTGAACTCTGGAACGCTGAAGCACAACATAAGAATAAGGGGATGAGGAGGAAGGTTTCCTCTGAGGGTCATTAGTATTTGGAATGTTCTTTCACAAAACTTAGTGCATGCTGAGTCTTTGACTATGTTCATGGCTGAGGTAAACAGAATTGGATTGGCCAGGGAGTTGAATTGCGAGCAGAAGTATCCATTTAAAACCTGTTCTGCCATTCAGTAAGATCATTCCCAATCTGTCTCTCCCAATCATATTCCACATTCCCATCTATCCCCCATAACATCTTCAAAGTTTGTGAGAAGATTTGTAGCTCAGGTTCTCCTGCACTTCACAGGAGGCTCCCAAGCACTGAGGATGTCACCTAGAGAGGGGACGAAACATCTGCAACATAAATTCCCAACTCGGCGAACAGAACCACAACCCATAACATCTGACCCCTCTGCCTAACAAGAATTTATCCATCTCTGCCTGAAAAATATTCAATGACCCTCCTCCACCGCCATCTAAGGCAGAGAGGTCCAAAGTCACACAACATTCTCAGAGAAAATAAATTCCCATCTCTGTCCTGGAAGGGTGACCCTAATTTTAAGACAATGCCCTTTGGTTCTAATGATGGGGTCAGTCCGGAAAGTGAAGTTGAGGTCACATTCAGATCAGCTATGATCTTATTCAATGATCGAGCAGGTTTGATGGGCCGAATAACCTACTCCTGCTCCTATTGTTTATGACCTTATGAAAGAGCAATGGGATAATGACCACACAAGGTTTTTCGTAATGTTATTGAATAATGGGTAAGTTATTACCCAAGACACCAGAGAAAGCTGTCCTACTCTTCCTCAAAACATTCTGGTTACATCCACCTGAGAGAGTAGTCAGGCCCTTGGTTTAACATTGTCTCCAATAGGTGGCGTTTGTGACAGTGCTGCACCGATGTGTTGGTCTATATTTCTCCTGAAATGTCTGGGTGGGGCATGAACCTCCAATTTTCTGACTGAGAGAAGAGAAGTAGAATGGGTTGGCATTTCAAGCTTCATCCACCATGGGCCTTTGCCTTAGACAAAGGATTGTTATCTAAAACATTTTCTCCGCGCTGCTGGCCCTTTTGTGCATCCCTGGTGTTCTGTGTGTTCTACTGAGGAAACCATTAAGCAGAATTGGATAAACCAAATAAACCATTAGGTGAGACAAGAAGGAAAACACAAGGCAATGCTTTGAAGAGAAAACAAGAGCATCTTAGGCAACGCAGTACCGAGGGAGTGTTGCAGTGTCCCAGGTGCCATCTTTTGGGTGTGAGATTAAACCACTGCCCTATTCACTCAGGTGGATGTGAAAGACCCCGTGGCACTGATTTAAAGAAGGTTGGGATATTCTCCCAGATAACTATCTCTCAATCAATGTCAAGTAAAACAAAAACTCTGGCCAGAAAAGGAGTTCAATTGAAATGAATCAGAACAGAGAGAGAGTGGGGAAAAGCATCTTAAATATGTATTACCTTAACTGTAATTGTAAACTATTTAACTGGAAAGGGATTTCAGAACTCAGTGGTATACAGGGAATTTACTATCCTGATACAGGAATTAAAAGAAGCCATAATTAAGGTTCAGTCAGTGACTGAAAAGGCACCTGGAATGTTGGGGTTTATTACAAAGGAAATGGAACATCAAAGTCTATGTTTTACTGCGGTTGTACATGACCTCAGTGAGACCACATATTGAGTACTTTGTATAGTTTTGCTTTCCTTATTTGAACAAAAGACAAAATTGGACAAGAAGCAGTTCAGAGAAAGTTCGTGACTCATGTGATGAGGGGTTGTCTTATAAAGAAAGGCTCAACCTGTTCAATCTATCTCCATTGGGGTTTATAAGGATGAGAAATATACAAAATCCTGAGAGCACTCAGCAGGGTGGATACTGGGGGGGGGGTGCATGGGGGGGATCTGATGGAAGAGACTAAAATGAGAGGAAACAGTTTCAGAATAAGAGATCTACCTTTTAAGACTGAGATGAGAATATCATTTTCTCCCTAAGGGACCGTGAAATTCTCTTCCTCAGAAACAGTGCAGGCTCTTCACTTTTGAGGCTGAATTCCGTAGAGTTTAGTTTGACAAGGGAGTCAAGGTTTAAGGGGATTAAGCAGGAAAGTGAAGTTAAGGCCATAATCAAAGCAGCCCTGGTCTTCTTGATTGACAGTGCAGGGGTCAAAGGGCTAAAAATGGCCTATTCTTGCTTTTAAGTCCTATGTTTATTAAAGCAGGGACATACTGTGACTTAGACATATCACCTCCAACATAGTCCTATTGGCTTGGACCTTATTCATGGTAGAACATGACCAAGCCAATGATAACACACGTTGGTGAGCTTCAATCATGCGAAGAGGTTCAATCTGACTCAGACACTAAGTTGTACCTTGATATTATTTAGACAATTCAATGAAAATCATGACACCAATACCTTTGTACTAAAGTGCACCTTTACCAAATACCTACCTAAAGCACATTGGCTCATATTGTTAAAATGGAGCAGAAAACAATTTGGGATAAGCACCTTATCTGGTTGCAAGCTAATAATCAAGCGGAACAAATGCAATTTCTACCCAAAGGTATTTGTACCAGATTCCATGTATTTGGACAGACGTTGTCTATTTTATTGTAAAAACAACATTGGCATTTGGATCATTGAAAATAATTCATGTCTATTTTAATGAACTATTAATTCAGTGCTTCAGGAGTAATTAAACTCCAGTCTATATCTTGCTTTCTTTTCATTTCCTCAGGCTCGTGATTCAATTTAATTTCTATTTTGCCCAGGTTTTGAAAAATGTAGATTGATTCTCTTGTGGTATTTGTGGCTCTTACAATGTGAACCAGAGATGTCAAGGTTAATGTAAAATGAACAAACTAGCACAAAGCATGAATTCCAACTGACCCTACACAAGATGGGTCAGTTGGGCAAGCTACAAGAATCTCATTTAACACTCGAAAGAATGATTGCAAGAGAACGTTGTTTCAAATGTTAATTTTTGGCATTAAATAAATATTGCCTGTTAAGGTTAAAATAAGGGTGTGGTAAAAGCATTGTGAATGGAATAATCTGTGAGTCAATCTTGAAGTCATAACAGAATCATTGAGTCATTTTATTGTCTATAATATTCTATGCTTGTCTTTACTTATCAGTGATGAAGTCTCTGTGGTTGTTCAATGTGGAATGTCTGCATTTCATGGGAAATAAATATCTGTCTGTAAATGTTATTAAACATAGTCTCTCCTGCATGCTCTAATAATGCAGTGTAAGCTTGTTTCTGTATTTTTATTTCCTGACATGAACTTGATGGAAACCCATCCACCATCTTAAACATTCACTCTCATCTGCCACACAATGACTGCATTATCTATACTTCGACAAAATGCACAATTGTTGCATCTCATCAAAGCTCATTTGACAGTACCTTCCACATCTGCTACTTCCACCAGTGGGAAGTACACATGCAACATTACTTCCAAGCCACACACCATCCTGATTTGCAATCATATCACTGTTCTGTACTAGGGCAAAATACTGGTGCTCTCTCCAAACCGCTCTGTGGGACAGCCTACACTGTTTGGATAGTTGTAGTTCACCACCACCTTTACCAGGGCAATTAAAAATGGGTAACACAGACTGAAATTGCTCACATCTCAGCATCAAATTTCTAAAAATTAATGACTTAAGCTGGTATCAGACACATTGCTCACTCTCCTACATCTGGTCCCCACGGCCATAATTACTCTCTGGTCTGAAACCATTGATAAATCTGTGTAACTGTTTATGAATATGCCTGTCCTACACTGTGCCTGGAGCTCCTGCAGTAAAGAGTTTAGTTTCTTCAGCTGCTTGGCAGACATTGAACAGCTTAACCCAAAGACTAGCTTCAAATCCTTATTCTTCAATGACAATAGGATGAAATATTGTCCAAGGCAGATAAAAGGTCATCATTCTGCTTCTCGCTCCCCACATCTGTGTGCTGTGCTGCCTGTTCCCTGGGGTTGTAACTGGGAAAGCTCTGATCAAGAATAGAGTTAGCTAGGGTTAACCCAGGGAGCGATAAGAATGTGGAACCTCACAGAATAGCGAAGGACAAAAACATAACTGCATTTAAGGGGATACAAGACAAGTAGCTCAGGGTGACTGGAATAGAAGGATATGTTGATAGACTGGAATGAAGCAAAGGGGAAGGAGGCTCATGTTGAGAATAAACATTAGCAAAGACCTACTGTATCTGTGCTGTAATTTCCATATCATTGCATGTAACTAGATAGGTAATGTAACCTCATGCAGAGAATTAAGACATGCTTGAGGTGTACAGGAGTATTTAGTCCAGAAGGGGGTAGCACTGTCTCAGTGATTGATTATAATCCAGCTTCTCTACGATCACTTTCAGATTTCCGACGGGCACATTCCTGTGGGGGCTGCTGGCTCAAATAAATTCAATTTACTCTCGTGTTATTTCCCCTCTCTAGCTCGTCAAAAATTGGCTGGGTACAATTTACAGCAGTTTTGCTGCCCATTTAGTCTCTATAAAAGACTGTTGACCAAACTTTGCATATTCATGAGTTAATTAATGGCAAGGAATATAAATTAGAGCTTAAGGAATAAATACCCGATTCACTCAATTATTAAAATATGAAGTAAGTTCAGATAAATCGGTTTTGCTCTGTAATGATGATTGAAATATTACATCATTCACTTAAAACCTGGGAACAAATATACATTGACTGTAGATTGTAACAGCTTGCCAATTTATGAGGAAAGACGTACATTAACATCGTGATTAGCATGACCTCTGGACACCTCCAAATGTTTTAGAGCCAATGAAGCACTTTTGGAAATGTAGTACTTGTACAGGAAACAGTGTGGCCAATCTGTGCTCAGCAGGTTCCCCACCGTCAGCAATGTGGTGGCATCCCGATCATCTGTGTTTATGACATGGATTGAGGGATAGATATTGACCGAGGGTAAGTTATGTCTCCTTCGAAATAGTGCGCTGGGATGATCGATATCTGGTCAAGCAGATGGACAAAGCCTCATTTTAATGTCTCATCTGAAAGATATCTGGTCAGATGGCAGCACAGTAAGATGCTCCAGCCAGAGACCCCCATGCTCTGCTGGCGTAATTTCTTCCACCACCCACTCCCTGCTCTCCCTTCTCTCTGCCTGGGACACCTGACCCTCTATTCTGACTCCTGACCTTGAACGCGGGGTTGGCGGAGTCGCTAGTGGCCCAGTTCAGAGCAGGGATAGCAACCCAGTGTGGAGTAGGATAGGGCCCGACGCAGAGTGGGGATAGGGCCCAGTGCGGAGCGGGGATAGGACCCAGGGTGGAGCGGGGATAGGTCATAGTGTGGCACGGGGATAGGGCTCAGTGCGGAGCAGGGACAGGGCCCAGTGCGGAGCGGCAATAGGACCCAGGACAGAGCGGGGATAGGGTCCAGGGCGGAGCGGGGATAAGGTCCAGGGCGGAGCGGGGATAGGACCCAGGGCGGTGCGGGGATAGGGTCTAGGGCAGAGCGGGGATAGGACCCAGGGCGGAGAAGGGATAGGGTCCAGGGCGGAGCAGGGATAAGGTCCAGGGCGGAGCGGGGATAGGGCCTAGTGCGGAGGGGAATAGGGCCCAGTGCGGAGTGGGGATAGGGCCTAGTGCGGAGTGGGGATAGGGCCCAGTATGGAGCGGGGATAGGGCCTAGTACGGAGGGGAATAGGGCCCAGTACGGAGCGGGGATAGGGCCTAGTGCGGAGGGGAATAGGGCCCAGTGCGGAACATGGATAGGGTCCAGGGCGGAGCAGGGATAGGGCCCAGTGCGGAGTGGGGATAGGGCCCGGTGCGGAGTGGGGATAGGGCCTAGTGCGGAGGGGAATAGGGCCCAGTGCGGAACTGGGATAGGGCCCAGTGTGGACTATAGCGGCAGCAAGTGGCCAGACCACGTGGACGTCACTGATGTTGGTCTGCTGCAGAGAGAGAATGATGGTTGTCTATTTTAACTTTGCTTCTTGTTTTCTCTGACCTACGGTTAAACTATGTAACAGCTGTAACTTTTCTTTCTTCATTTCTCTATCCTGTAACTAAGATTTGTACCTAGGTACTCTGTACCTTTAAGTACAGGTCGTTCTGCTGTATTGCATGTTTCATTAACACAAATTTGCTACAACACGATTGACGAATTGGAAACACTGGTTCTAAAGTGCAAAGTTTTAAAGTGTATTGGTTATAACGTGAATCTGACCCCATTAGTTTAAGTGGTGCTGCTAATACACGATTCTCTCATACAGGATTGCATGGGAATGGAACTACCACATTATAACATCACTGACTTTATAGGAGTTGGGACATCATGTTCAGGTTGTACAGAACATTGACGAGGCCTCTTCTGGAATACTGTGTCCAGTTCTGGTCGCCCAGTTATAGGAAAGATATTATTAAATTCGAGAAGGCTCAGAAGCGATTTACTCGGATGTTGCTGAGTACAGAAGGTTTGAGTTATAAAGAAAGTCTGAGGCTTTTTTCACTTGAGCGTAGGAGATTGAGCAGTGATCTAATAGAAGTTCATAAAATCATGAGGGGTATAGATAGAGTTAATGGTAGTTGTGTTTTCCCTTGAATGGGGGATTTCAAGAATAGGGAGCACATTTTTTAAGGTGGGAGGAGAGAGATTCTAAAAAGACATGAGGCAAATTTTCACACGGGGGGAGGGGGGGGGGGGGTGGGCTCATGTGTTGAATGAACTTCCTGAGGAAGTGATGAATATGGGCCAGGAGCAGGCAGGTGGGACTAGTTTACTTTGGGATTATATTCAGCATGGACTGGTGGGATCGAAGGGTCTGTAGGAGTCTATGTGACAATAAAGCTAATTCAATTCAATTCAAAAGAAGGCACTTCTAAGAGTACAGCACTCCCTCAGCACCACACTGTGACTTGCTTTAGAGGTGTGACAGCTCCAACTGAACTACAACCGACTGATTTGATGATCCCTGTTGAACACTACTGTTAGAGAATTTCCCACCTTTGACTTCAATGTGTCGTGACACTGGCTTGATATGAAAGTGACATAAAACTTGCAACTCAATGCTCAGAATCTTTTTCCCCAGAACTGTAATGTCTAATACTAGGAGATGTGCATTTAAGGTAAGAGCAGGTAAGTTCAAAGGAGATGTGGGGGTAGTTTTTTTTACAGAGTAGTAGGTGTTTGGAACACACTGCCAGAGGTGATGGTGAAAGATAGGGGTATTTAAGCGACTTTTAGATAAGCATGTGAATACGCAAGAAATAGAGGAGTATGGATGAAAGGGCAGGCAGAAGGGATCAATTTATTTTGGCGTCATGTTCAGCACAACTGTGCTGTACTGTTGTATGTTCTATGTTTTTGTGACCCTATTGAATGTGATGTCAACCAAGCAACAGATAGAGCCAATAGAGCCATTGACTGCTCTTCAATGAGTGAATTATGTAGATCAAAATCACAACTCATCCTGAAGGAAATATGTCAAGAGATATCACATCGCTTTGATAAAACAGCTTTGGAGTGCATCAAGGTGCAACAGGACCAGTATTTGGTATCTCAGAGCTGTGCAGAGAGGACATTAGGTTTTAAGGGTGCAACAGGTTTGTTTATAAGAGTTTGAAAATATCTCTGCTTTTAAAAAAATGCTTGCATTCAGACAACTCAGCTTTCTGCTATGTCTGTTCACTTTGCTCTGAATCCACACCCAGGTTAAATCAAACAAACATGTTGAGCATGAATCAGTTAACAGACTCAAAAAAACAAACACAGATGAAATGAGCAGGATTACACCAGCAAGTCAGGTTAGCAAACTAACTCGTGAGAAAACAATAAAGCAGATGGGCTAAAAGATCTTTTAGATATTCTGATATTGTTCTATCTCAACATTTAATTAATTTGTTCCTGGTCAGTGTGATGCTTTGTTAAGAAAGTAGCCAGACTATCCATTGGGCCCTCTGGGGACTTTATAAACCTCAAGTTGCAAGTTTGCTTGCTGACCTGGTAGGTTTGCTCTCAGACGTTTTGTCACCATGCTAACATCATCAGTGAGTCTCAGGTGAAGCACTGGAATTCTGTCCTGTTTGTTATTTATGTGTTTTGATCTGTTACAGTGGGTGATATCATTGCTGGTTCTTTTTCTCATAGGTTGGTAAATGGGGTCCAAATCGATGTGTTTATTGATGGTGTTCCAGTTTGAATGCCAGGCTGCTAGAAATTCCCGAGGGTGTCTCTGTTTAACCTGCCCTAGGATGGATGTGTTGTCCCAGTCGAAGTGGTATCCCTCTTCATCTCTGTGTAAGGATACTAGTGATAGCTGGTCATGTCTTTTGGTGGCTACTTGGTGCTTGTGTATCCTGGTGGCTAGTTTCCTGCCTGTCTGTCCAATGTAGTATTTGTTACAGTCCTTGTATGGTATTTTGTAAATGACATCCATTTTGCTGGTTGCTGGTACAGGATGCTTTAGGTTCATCAGTAGCTGTTTCAGTGTGTTGGTAGGTTTGGGGGCTACCATGGTGCCAAGGGGTCAGAGTAGTCTGGTTGTCATCTCCGAGTTGTGTTTGATGTATGGTAGTGTGGCGAGAGTGTCTGGGCGTGTTGTCTCTCCTTGTTTGGGTTTGTTGTTTAAGAATCGGCGGACTGTGTTTATCGGGTACCCGTTGCTCTTGAATACGCTGTATAGGTATTTTTCTTCTGCTGCTGTTTTATTACCCCATATTTAACTGCTATTAGAATGCAAATCTACACCTGGAAACAATAATCACGTATGACTCATCAGACAGAGCTTTCCACATGATGAAGCTGTAACTGGCTGTATAACTCAGGTCTTCTCGCCATGTATTACACAATCCTGGTGTTGGTCCCCAAATGACACCATGCTCTTCGACAGTCCAAAGGGACCCATTACCTTTTCAACACCAATGAAGTTCACTTCAGTGCATAGTTCACTATTGCATATGGTTGCTAACCAGGGCCAATCAGGGATCTCATACTCAACACGATCCATCTGCTTAACCTTGTTCACTAAGGTTACCTCTTCCACCAACAGCACTTTTCTGTAAGTTCTTTGATTCTATCAGTGGGAGGATCTCCTGCACTGACCCAGCAACAGACTGCCCCTTAAGAGAAAGGGAGAGACTGAGAGGGGCCCCAAAGTGCACAGAACTGCTCCCCAAATTCATTTACCTTTTATATTTTACAAATAGCCCCCACAATCGTGGACCATGATTGTGGAGGGAGCCTGAAACCAGGCAAGTGGAGAGGGCTCTAACCCTGAATGGAGCACATTTCACTTCCCCCTCCTATTCTGCCCCCTAAAGGCAGCTATATTGTTCCACATTGTTCTCAGCTTTCATACAGCATCCATCACTGTGACAGTGCCACACTAATTGGTCCTTCGTTATGCACACCAGCGCATCACAAAATGAAATAATTCCCCTGAAGTTCATCTGACATTAAAAATATCTCAGGGCGTGTTCCGATGTTTTAGATCTTAAGAGACTTGGTGAATTCCACTCAGTCTCTGACAGAAGACCTTAACAAACCTTTAATTTTGGGAACTGGCCATGGGTGTGCATCCTCGCTGGCATTCCTATTCCACCACCAGCAAAATGGTCAGAGAAAGGGCTGGAGCTTGGGCAGGCAGTGATGTTATCTTTCATATTGTGGAGGAGCTGGTGTTGGACTGGGGTGGACAAAGTTAAAAATCACACAACACCAGGTTATGGTCCAACAGGTTTAATTGGAAGTATAAGCTTTCGGAACACCGCTCCTTTGTCAGGTTGCTGGAGTTGTGTAGTTTTATCTTTTGTGCCAGAGCGTTTGACTCCTTCTGGGCACCAACATTCAGCCTGAGAAGTTGATAGCACCAGCAGATGTCGAGCAAATTAAACTTTACAAATCTTTGTCTTAGTGTCCAACTGCAATGATTAGCAGAGGCTGATACAGTAACCCATTTGGTTTGTTTTTTATTTCAAAAATATATTTTATTCATAAAAGTAGCTTTATATACACTAAACCAGTTCATGGAATCCCTATAGTGTGGATGCAGGCCAATCTGGCCCATCGAGTCCACACTAACCCTCCAAACAGCAACCCATCAAGGCACACCCCATCACACCCTATCCCTGTGGCTCCTGTTATAGCTGTGCTAACATGCAACGTAAAATATAGGAGAGGGAATAAAATGATATTCAGGTCATCATTTACTCTGAGCTTTTATATAGTATCCATCACTGTGATGGTGTCACAATAACTGATCCTTCATTATGCACCACCAAATGAAATAATTCCCCTAAAGTTCATCTTACATTAAAAATGTCTCGGAGCATGTTCCAATATTTTAGATCTTAATAGAATCGCTGTTCTCAAAATAAATTGACAACATTCCAGAAACTGATCCTTGAAATCACATTCTGCAGCAATGGGAAGGCAGGAAGGTCAAAAGAATCAAGCCTCAAGCTTTCGGAGGCTCACCTGACCCAAGCTTCAAGCCAGCAAGTAGCTAAGTTTTGAAAGGAAAACAGAAATTGCTGAGCAGGTCTGGCAGAATCTGCAGAGAGAAAACTGAGTTATCGTTTCAAGTCAAGAGATGGATGGAGTGGCTGCTCAATGGCTAATCAGCCAGTGAGGCCTTTCACTGTTTCGCTCAGTTTGTTGTGGAAAAAAAGGGAAGATAAGGAAAACATCTTAGTCTGAGAACTCTCCCTGCCAACACGGTCTCTATTTATAATTATCGGGTAAAATACCAGAGAGCTGGTGGTGTCAATAGAGCTGTAACCGACCCTGAGTCAACACCTTCAGAGAAATAAAATATGCAATAATTTAAAAGGGACCAAAGGGGCAACTTTTTCATGGAGAGGGTGGTGCGTGTATGGAATGTCTTGCCAGAGGAACTGATGGAGGTTGGTACAACTATAACATTTAAATGAAAACATTTACCCATATCTGGATGAGTACATGAAAAGGAAGGCTTAGAGGGATATGGGCCAAGTGCTGGCAAATGGGACTGGATTACGTTAGAATATCAGGTCGGCATGGATGAGTTGGATTGAAGGGCCTATTTCCATGCTGTACATTTTAATGACTCTCTCACTCTAACTTGAAAGAAGCCATTAATTACCAAGATTTGTGTGATCATCTATGTCGTTTTGTCCTATAATCATCCCCAGACATCCATTATTCTTTCATTATTCTGTATTTTTACTGATTGGAACAAGGGCCAGGTGGCTCTCATTGAGACTGAGTTTTTTGAAAGGGTCTGTTAACCTGGGCCAGTCAGGGAGCCCTGGCTTTCAGAAATAAACAAGAGGCTTGCTCCTGGGCCTGGCCAAACTGGCCATCAACAGGTCCAGGCAGCAGGCCGTGGAGGGGGTCGTTAGGGCCGACTGCCTGCCCCTCTTCCGCGGTTATGTTAGAGCCCGGGTGTCCTTGGAGAAGGAGCACGCGGTGTCGACCAACACCCTGGAGTTGTTCAGGGAGAGGTGGGCGCCGCAGGGAGTGGAGTGCATCATTTCTCCCTCCAATTCTATTTTGATTTAGTCCCTACCCTCCCCTTCACTGTTTTTGATCACACAGCACTGCCTTTTGATGTGAAGGGCAGTGTTTGTCACTGGCCACTCGGGTGTTTTCCTATCTTCCTGGTGGTGGAAATTGAATAAAGATTCGTGCACCTTGTGTCTTTCACTGTGTCTCCCACCTGCACACACACACCATGGGTGCTGGGGAAAAAATAAGCACTACCGCACTTAGGTGGTAGTGTGGGGGTTAAAGGGGGAAAAAAAAAAAAAAAAAAAAAAAAAAAAAAAAAAAAAATAAACAAGAGGCTTGCTCCTGGGCCTGGCCAAACTGGCCATCAACAGGTCCAGGCAGCAGGCCGTGGAGGGGGTCGTTAGGGCCGACTGCCTGCCCCTCTTCCGCGGTTATGTTAGAGCCCGGGTGTCCTTGGAGAAGGAGCACGCGGTGTCGACCAACACCCTGGAGTTGTTCAGGGAGAGGTGGGCGCCGCAGGGAGTGGAGTGCATCATTTCTCCCTCTAATTCTATTTTGATTTAGTCCCTACCCTCCCCTTCACTTTTTTGATCACACAGCACTGCCCTTTGATGTGAAGGGCAGTGTTTGTCACTGGCCACCCGGGTGTTTTCCGATCTTCCTGGTGGTGGAATTTGAATAAAGATTGGTGCACTTTGTGTCTTTCACTGTCTCTCACACCTGCGCGCACACACACCATGGGTGCTGGGGATAAAATAAGCACTACCGCACTTAGGTGGTAGTGTGGGGGTAAAAATATAAAAAAGAAAGAAAATAAAAGAAAAATAAGAAAAAGAAAAAAAAAAATAAAAGAGCTGTCTATATTGGGTGTGGGCGTTTGCACTCCCTTTTTGATTTCCTTAAAAACCTTCGAAAAAAAAAACAAGAGGCTTGCTCCTGGGCCTGGCCAAACTGGCCATCAACAGGTCCAGGCAGCGGGCCGTGGAGGGGGTCGTTAGGGCCGACTGCCTGCCCCTCTTCCGCGGTTACGTTAGAGCCCGGGTGTCCTTGGAGAAGGAGCACACGGTGTCGACCAACACCCTGGAGTTGTTCAGGGAGAGGTGGGCGCCGCAGGGAGTGGAGTGCATTATTTCTCCCTCCAACTCTATTTTGATTTAGTCCCTACCCTCCCCTTCACTGTTTTGATCACACAGCACTGCCCTTTGATGTGAAGGGCAGTGTTTGTCACTGGCCACCCGGGTGTTTTCCTATCTTCCTGGTGGTGGAAATTGAATAAAGATTGGTGCACTTTGTGTCTTCCACTGTGTCTCACACCTGCACACACACACCATGGGTGCTGGGGGAAAAAATAAGCACTACCGCACTTAGGTGGTAGTGTGGGGGTTAAATTACAAAACAAGAAAAAAAAATAAACAAGAGGCTAGCTCCTGGGCCTGGCCAAACTAGCCATCAACAGGTCCAAGCAGCGGGCCGTGGAGGGGGTCGTTAGGGCCGACTGCCTGCCCCTCTTCTGCGGTTACGTTAGAGCCCGGGTGTCCTTGGAGAAGGAGCACGCGATGTCCGCCAACACCCTGGAGTTGTTCAGGGAGAGGTGGGCGCCGCAGGGAGTGGAGTGCATCATTTCTCCCTCCAACTCTATTTTGATTTAGTCCCTACCCTCCCCCTCACTGTTTGATCACACAGCACTGTCCTTTGATGTGAAGGGCAGTGTTTGTCACTGGCCACCCGGGTGTTTTCCGATCTTCCTGGTGGTGGAATTTGAATAAAGATTGGTGCACTTTGTGTCTTTCACTGTGTCTCACACCTGCGCGCACACACACCATGGGTGCTGGGGATAAAATAAGCACTACCGCACTTAGGTGGTAGTGTGGGGGTAAAAAAAAGAAAAAAACAAAAAAAACAAAAAATAAACAGGCGATTAAGGGCAGTGTTTGTCACTGGGAAAAAAAAATAAAATAAGCACTACTGCACTTAGGTGGTAGTGTGGGGGTTAATAAAAGAACAAAAAAAAATATATAAACAAGAGGCTTGCTCCTGGGCCTGGCCAAACTGGCCATCAACAGGTCCAGGCAGCGGGCCGTGGAGGGGGTCGTTAGGGCCGACTGCCTGCCCCTCTTCCGCGGTTACGTTAGAGCCCGGGTGTCCTTGGAGAAGGAGCACGTGGTGTCGACCAACACCCTGGAGTTGTTCAGGGAAAGGTGGGCGCCGCAGGGAGTGGAGTGCATCATTTCTCCCTCCAACTCTATTTTGATTTAGTGCCTACCCTCCCCCTCACTGTTTTGATCACACAGCACTGCCCTTTGATGTGAAGGGCAGTGTTTTTCACTGGCCACCCGGGTGTTTTCCTATCTTCCTGGTGGTGGAAATTGAATAAAGATTCGTGCACTTTGTGTCTTTCACTGTGTCTCACACCTGCACACACACACACCATGGGTGCTGGGGAAAAAAAAAATATATAAAAAAAATAAACAAGAGGCTTGCTCCTGGGCCTGGCCAAACTGGCCATCAACAGGTCCAAGCAGCGGGCCGTGGAGGGGGTCGTTAGGGCCGACTGCCTGCCCCTCTTCCGAGGTTACGTTAGGGCCTGGGTGTCCTTGGAGAAGGAGCATGCGGTGTCGACCAACACCCTGGAGTTGTTCAGGGAGAGGTGGGCGCCGCAGGGAGTGGAGTGCATCATTTCTCCCTCCAACTCTATTTTGATTTAGTGCCTACCCTCCCCCTCACTGTTTGATCACACAGCACTGCCCTTTGATGTGAAGGGCAGTGTTTGTCACTGGCCACCCGGGTGTTTTCCTATCTTCCTGGTGGTGGAAATTGAATAAAGATTCGTGCACCTTGTGTCTTTCACTGTGTCTCCCACCTGCACACACACACCATGGGTGCTGGGGAAAAAATAAGCACTACCGCACTTAGGTGGTAGTGTGGGGGTTAAAGGGGGAAAAAAAAAAAAAAAAAAAAAAAAAAAAAAAAAAAAAATAAACAAGAGGCTTGCTCCTGGGCCTGGCCAAACTGGCCATCAACAGGTCCAGGCAGCAGGCCGTGGAGGGGGTCGTTAGGGCCGACTGCCTGCCCCTCTTCCGCGGTTATGTTAGAGCCCGGGTGTCCTTGGAGAAGGAGCACGCGGTGTCGACCAACACCCTGGAGTTGTTCAGGGAGAGGTGGGCGCCGCAGGGAGTGGAGTGCATCATTTCTCCCTCTAATTCTATTTTGATTTAGTCCCTACCCTCCCCTTCACTTTTTTGATCACACAGCACTGCCCTTTGATGTGAAGGGCAGTGTTTGTCACTGGCCACCCGGGTGTTTTCCGATCTTCCTGGTGGTGGAATTTGAATAAAGATTGGTGCACTTTGTGTCTTTCACTGTCTCTCACACCTGCGCGCACACACACCATGGGTGCTGGGGATAAAATAAGCACTACCGCACTTAGGTGGTAGTGTGGGGGTAAAAATATAAAAAAGAAAGAAAATAAAAGAAAAATAAGAAAAAGAAAAAAAAAAATAAAAGAGCTGTCTATATTGGGTGTGGGCGTTTGCACTCCCTTTTTGATTTCCTTAAAAACCTTCGAAAAAAAAAACAAGAGGCTTGCTCCTGGGCCTGGCCAAACTGGCCATCAACAGGTCCAGGCAGCGGGCCGTGGAGGGGGTCGTTAGGGCCGACTGCCTGCCCCTCTTCCGCGGTTACGTTAGAGCCCGGGTGTCCTTGGAGAAGGAGCACACGGTGTCGACCAACACCCTGGAGTTGTTCAGGGAGAGGTGGGCGCCGCAGGGAGTGGAGTGCATTATTTCTCCCTCCAACTCTATTTTGATTTAGTCCCTACCCTCCCCTTCACTGTTTTGATCACACAGCACTGCCCTTTGATGTGAAGGGCAGTGTTTGTCACTGGCCACCCGGGTGTTTTCCTATCTTCCTGGTGGTGGAAATTGAATAAAGATTGGTGCACTTTGTGTCTTCCACTGTGTCTCACACCTGCACACACACACCATGGGTGCTGGGGGAAAAAATAAGCACTACCGCACTTAGGTGGTAGTGTGGGGGTTAAATTACAAAACAAGAAAAAAAAATAAACAAGAGGCTAGCTCCTGGGCCTGGCCAAACTAGCCATCAACAGGTCCAAGCAGCGGGCCGTGGAGGGGGTCGTTAGGGCCGACTGCCTGCCCCTCTTCTGCGGTTACGTTAGAGCCCGGGTGTCCTTGGAGAAGGAGCACGCGATGTCCGCCAACACCCTGGAGTTGTTCAGGGAGAGGTGGGCGCCGCAGGGAGTGGAGTGCATCATTTCTCCCTCCAACTCTATTTTGATTTAGTCCCTACCCTCCCCCTCACTGTTTGATCACACAGCACTGTCCTTTGATGTGAAGGGCAGTGTTTGTCACTGGCCACCCGGGTGTTTTCCGATCTTCCTGGTGGTGGAATTTGAATAAAGATTGGTGCACTTTGTGTCTTTCACTGTGTCTCACACCTGCGCGCACACACACCATGGGTGCTGGGGATAAAATAAGCACTACCGCACTTAGGTGGTAGTGTGGGGGTAAAAAAAAGAAAAAAACAAAAAAAACAAAAAATAAACAGGCGATTAAGGGCAGTGTTTGTCACTGGGAAAAAAAAATAAAATAAGCACTACTGCACTTAGGTGGTAGTGTGGGGGTTAATAAAAGAACAAAAAAAAATATATAAACAAGAGGCTTGCTCCTGGGCCTGGCCAAACTGGCCATCAACAGGTCCAGGCAGCGGGCCGTGGAGGGGGTCGTTAGGGCCGACTGCCTGCCCCTCTTCCGCGGTTACGTTAGAGCCCGGGTGTCCTTGGAGAAGGAGCACGTGGTGTCGACCAACACCCTGGAGTTGTTCAGGGAAAGGTGGGCGCCGCAGGGAGTGGAGTGCATCATTTCTCCCTCCAACTCTATTTTGATTTAGTGCCTACCCTCCCCCTCACTGTTTTGATCACACAGCACTGCCCTTTGATGTGAAGGGCAGTGTTTTTCACTGGCCACCCGGGTGTTTTCCTATCTTCCTGGTGGTGGAAATTGAATAAAGATTCGTGCACTTTGTGTCTTTCACTGTGTCTCACACCTGCACACACACACACCATGGGTGCTGGGGAAAAAAAAAATATATAAAAAAAATAAACAAGAGGCTTGCTCCTGGGCCTGGCCAAACTGGCCATCAACAGGTCCAAGCAGCGGGCCGTGGAGGGGGTCGTTAGGGCCGACTGCCTGCCCCTCTTCCGAGGTTACGTTAGGGCCTGGGTGTCCTTGGAGAAGGAGCATGCGGTGTCGACCAACACCCTGGAGTTGTTCAGGGAGAGGTGGGCGCCGCAGGGAGTGGAGTGCATCATTTCTCCCTCCAACTCTATTTTGATTTAGTGCCTACCCTCCCCCTCACTGTTTGATCACACAGCACTGCCCTTTGATGTGAAGGGCAGTGTTTGTCACTGGCCACCCGGGTGTTTTCCTATCTTCCTGGTGGTGGATTTTGAAAAGGATTGGTGCACTTTGTGTCTTTCACTGTGTCTCCCACCTGCACACACACACCATGGGTGCTGGGGAAAAAATAAGCACTACCGCACTTAGGTGGTTAAAAAAAAAATTTAAAAAAAAATAAACAGGAGATTCCGGTTACGTTAGAGCCCGGGTGTCCTTGGAGAAGGAGCACGTGGTGTCGACCAACACCCTGGAGTTGTTCAGGGAGAGGTGGGCGCCGCAGGGAGTGGAGTGCATCATTTCTCCCTCCAACTCTATTTTGATTTAGTCCCTACCCTCCCCCTCACTGTTTGATCACACAGCACTGTCCTTTGATGTGAAGGGCAGTGTTTGTCACTGGCCACCCGGGTGTTTTCCGATCTTCCTGGTGGTGGAATTTGAATAAAGATTGGTGCACTTTGTGTCTTTCACTGTGTCTCACACCTGCGCGCACACACACCATGGGTGCTGGGGATAAAATAAGCACTACCGCACTTAGGTGGTAGTGTGGGGGTAAAAAAAAGAAAAAAACAAAAAAAACAAAAAATAAACAGGCGATTAAGGGCAGTGTTTGTCACTGGGAAAAAAAAATAAAATAAGCACTACTGCACTTAGGTGGTAGTGTGGGGGTTAATAAAAGAACAAAAAAAAATATATAAACAAGAGGCTTGCTCCTGGGCCTGGCCAAACTGGCCATCAACAGGTCCAGGCAGCGGGCCGTGGAGGGGGTCGTTAGGGCCGACTGCCTGCCCCTCTTCCGCGGTTACGTTAGAGCCCGGGTGTCCTTGGAGAAGGAGCACGTGGTGTCGACCAACACCCTGGAGTTGTTCAGGGAAAGGTGGGCGCCGCAGGGAGTGGAGTGCATCATTTCTCCCTCCAACTCTATTTTGATTTAGTGCCTACCCTCCCCCTCACTGTTTTGATCACACAGCACTGCCCTTTGATGTGAAGGGCAGTGTTTTTCACTGGCCACCCGGGTGTTTTCCTATCTTCCTGGTGGTGGAAATTGAATAAAGATTCGTGCACTTTGTGTCTTTCACTGTGTCTCACACCTGCACACACACACACCATGGGTGCTGGGGAAAAAAAAAATATATAAAAAAAATAAACAAGAGGCTTGCTCCTGGGCCTGGCCAAACTGGCCATCAACAGGTCCAAGCAGCGGGCCGTGGAGGGGGTCGTTAGGGCCGACTGCCTGCCCCTCTTCCGAGGTTACGTTAGGGCCTGGGTGTCCTTGGAGAAGGAGCATGCGGTGTCGACCAACACCCTGGAGTTGTTCAGGGAGAGGTGGGCGCCGCAGGGAGTGGAGTGCATCATTTCTCCCTCCAACTCTATTTTGATTTAGTGCCTACCCTCCCCCTCACTGTTTGATCACACAGCACTGCCCTTTGATGTGAAGGGCAGTGTTTGTCACTGGCCACCCGGGTGTTTTCCTATCTTCCTGGTGGTGGATTTTGAAAAAGATTGGTGCACTTTGTGTCTTTCACTGTGTCTCCCACCTGCACACACACACCATGGGTGCTGGGGAAAAAATAAGCACTACCGCACTTAGGTGGTTAAAAAAAAAATTTAAAAAAAAATAAACAGGAGATTCCGGTTACGTTAGAGCCCGGGTGTCCTTGGAGAAGGAGCACGCGGTGTCGACCAACACCCTGGAGTTGTTAGAGAAGAAAAAAAAATAAACAAGAGGCTTGCTCCTGGGCCTGGCCAAACTGGCCATCAACAGGTCCAGGCAGCGGGCCGTGGAGGGGGTCGTTAGGGCCGACTGCCTTCCCCTCTTCCGCGGTTACGTTAGGGCCCGGGTGTCCTTGGAGAAGGAGCACGCGGTGTCCACCAACACCCTGGAGTTGTTCAGGGAGAGGTGGGCGCCGCAGGGAGTGGAGTGCATCATTTCTCCCTCCAACTCTATTTTGATTTAGTCCCTACCCTCCCCCTCACTGTTTTGATCACACAGCACTGCCCTTTGATGTGAAGGGCAGTGTTTGTCACTGGCCACCCTGGTGTTTGCCTAATTTGAGTGTATGTGCAAGGACTCTCCTTGAAGGCGACTATCCCTAGACCAGCTGCCCTACAGAGAGAGGAAGAAAGGAGAAGGAGAAGGAGAAGAAGAATAAGGAGAGACCAGCACTCCCACTGCTGGTCTCTGGGACCCCGCCCAGACTTGCCTCAGCTGTTGCTGCTTGGGGCCTACCTCACTGCTGCTGCCTGGGACTTGCCTTGGGGCCCCTCCCAGGACCTCCACCACTGCCACTGCTGAAGGCCCACCTCCACTGCTGCTGCCTGGGACTCAATTTTGGGGCTGCCTGAGATTTGCCTTGGGGATCCTCCCCAACACGTCTGCCCCCACCACTGCGACCAAGGGCCTGCCCAGGACCTGCCAGAGGCCTGCCTCCACTGTTGCTGTTGTCTGAGGCCTGCCTCTACCACCGCTGCCTAGGACTCGCCTTGGACCCCTCCCCAGGACCTCCACCGCTGCTGCCTGGGACTCAATTTTGGGTTTGCCTGGGACTTGCCTTGGGGACCCTCCCCAACAGGTCTGCCCCCACCGCCGTGACTGAGGGCCAACCTAGGACTCGCCTGAGGCCTGCCTCCACTACTGTTGTCGCCTGAGGCCTGCCTCCTCCACTGCTGCCTGGGACTCGCATTGGCCCCTCCCTACAACCTCCACCACCACTGCTGCTGCCGGAGGCCCACCTCTGCCGCTGCTGCCTGGGGCCTGCCAACGTCCAGCAGCAGAGTATGGCGAGCCCGAAGGTCGCGGGGCCCAGCCGCACCTATGCCGGGGTAGCTGCTGCCTTGGGCTCGGCTGTCCCAACCCCGGCTGCGACGTCAACTCCCTTCAGGCACCTGACCAAACGCCTGGGGGTAAAGGCCTATCCCCACCCCAACATGACCATCGAGGCCTGCAGTAAGGCCATGGCTAGTGTGGTCGGCCCACTGGCCATCATCGCTGCGACCAGGATGTACGGGAAGGCTGTCTTTTTCCTGAAGACCGAGCAGGCGGTCCACCTGGCCGTGGAGAGGGGGCTCACTGTGGGCGGGACACATTTACCCGTTGACCCTCTGGAGGTTATGGCCCAGAGGGTCGTGATCTCCAATGTCCTGCCCTTCGTTTCGAGTGAGCTCCTTCTTCCCCACCTCACCACCCTGGGGGAAATCCGGTCAGGGGTCCAACCGCTCCTGCTCGGTCTGAAGGACCCTGCCCTAAGACACATCTACTCCTTCCGACGCCAGGTATTTATTTGCCTGGCCCGGGAGGAAGTCACCGAGGGCAATCTTACCGTCCTCCACGAGGGCACGGCCTACCGTGCCTTCTGGACGGCGGACGGCACCACCTGTGGGGCACATAAGGAAAAACTGCCCCACCCAGAAGGCTGCCCAGCCCGTGCCAACGGCTGATGGTGGTGCTGCCGCACACACTCCCCCTCCCTCGAAGCCAACACCTCCAGCCCCGGCACCGAAGCCAGAGGCTTCCAACACTTCAGCCTCTGGCAGGGAGGGGGGTGAGCGTCCGGCCGGACAGAAGGCGCAGAAAAAGACGCGGCGCGTCAAGCCTGCCCACGGGGAGACCACCCTATCCCCTTCCCCGACACCTAGCCCACAACCTGCCCTGCCCCGGCACGACAATGCCCCTGCGGCCGTGCCAGCGTCGCCCCGGCGCGGGAACCCTGACCCTCAAACCCCCGAACCCGTACCTGACCCTGACCCCACACCCACTCCCCACCCCGATAGAGAAACCCCTCGGGATTCGACGCCTGCCCCTGGCACTGCAACACCTGGCCCGGGGGAGCCCGAGCCCTGCCCAACCCAGCCACACCCTGGCACTAACCTGGGGGGAACCACCGCTGCTCCACCTCCTGCAGCGACCGTGTCCCCGGGCCCCGGAGAGGGAACCGGACCCCTGCCCCGCCCACCCTCCCTCACCTGATAAACCGGGGGCGGGGCAGGAAGTGACACGGCTGACCCTCCCCACCCTGGCCACGCCCCCTGTCTTCCCCCAGCCATTCGTATTCGTGGAAAGGCTGGGGGAAGGGACCCCGGGCCCCATGACCACCGAGACGGGAGGGGAAGGCCCATAAATCCCCCCCGCTCTCTCTGGGGAAGAGGCACTGGCCCTTGGAGGGGAGGGACCCTCCTGCAGCGCGCCGGCGGTGCTGCCCCTCTCTGGGGGATGAACCAACGGTGCCCCTCGACTGTCCCGCACCGCGGCCCGACTTACCCAAACAGGGGCTACAGCAGGGCCTCTTGCTGCTTCGACTCCTCCGGCCCCTGGGGAGGACCTCAATAACCACGAGGGCCGTGGTGCGGGCAACGACGGAGGATCCTCCGCTGGGTCGTCGAGCGGTGGAGGGGAGGAGGGTGTTATCCTCGCTCCTCCCTCCCAGACTGTTTTTCCGGGGGCCTTGGCCCTGGGGGATGACCTTTTCCCCAAGGAGCCAGGAGTCCCGGCGTCGGGAGAGGAGCGTGGCCCCGAGCCTCTGCCGCCCGACGACCCGAACTCAGGGTGTTCCGGGAAGGGGTGCGCCGAGGAAGGTACCGCCAGTGACCCTGGGGGTGGGGTCGCCGGGGGTTTGAGGCCGGTTGTCGGCGCCGGACCAGCCCCCATCCTCTCGGTGGGGGAGGGGTCGGTGACCGAGGGCGACCTCCTGGAGGAGGGTTTGGGATCGGTGGCGGACACCGGGGACGACGCGGACTCCGTCTGCAGTGACGTTTTTGAGTCCCAGGTGCCCCCCACCGATCTCCCCCTCATCCCCCTTGAGGAACTCCGGGAATTTGTCGAGGAAACTCGGGGTCGCCGGGATAGAGCCCAACTGGCGCTCGACCGCTGGAGCTCTTTCGAAAAAGTTTACTGGTCGGCCCACGCTGCCCGCCAGGTGCCTGGGCTCGACGTTAACGAGCGAAAGTGAGTCAGGAACTTCCTGGGGGCACTCCTGGTGAGGGCGAGGGACTTCAGTGCCCCTCCCTCGTCCTCCCTGTAAATATATACACGGGCTTGTTAATTGTACTGGTGGTGGTTGCACAACGCTTCCGACATGGAGACGACTATAGCCAGCCTCAACATCAACGGCAGCAAGGAGTCGCAGCGCAGATTCCAAACCCTCTCGGTCCTTCGGGACGGGAGGTATGCGGTGTGCTTCCTGCAAGAAACCCACACTACCCCGGGAGACGAAGCCACTTGGCTCCTGGAGTGGCGAGGGGGTGGGTCTACATGAGTCACCTCACCCGCAGATCTGGCGGGGTGGCTATCCTGTTGGCCCCGCATTTTCAGCTGGAGATCTTGGGGGTCAGGGAGCCAGTGCCAGGCCGTTTGCTTCACCTGATGGTTCGGCTGGGGGGCGCGGTGCTTCACTTGGTGAACGTCTACGCTCCCCTGGCCGGGCCGAGGCAAGCGAGCTTCTTCGAAGAAGTATCCGCTCATCTCGCTTCCATCAACGAGAACCAGTGCGTCGTCCTCGGGGGAGATTTTAACTGCGTCCTCGAGGGCAGGGACCACGGCGGTGCCCGCACTGGCTGGGCGTCGGGGAAGAGGTTGGGGGACATGGTCAAGTCCTTCGACCTGGTGGACGTCTGGCGAAATCTCCATCCCGACTCCATCGCCTTCACCTTCGTGAGGCCTGGGGCCGGAGCGTCCAGAATCGACCGCCTGTACGTTTCGCGGGCGTACGCCTCCTGTTTTCCGAAGGCCTCCACGCGGCAGGTGTCGTGCACGGACCATCACCTGGTGTGGGTGGAACTCCTTCCGTTCGGCGCCAGGCTCGGCTCCGCGTACTGGCACTTTAACAACCTGCTGCTGGAGGACGGGCGGTTCCGGGACTCGTTTCGTCATTTCTGGGCCGGCTGGAGAAGGAAGCGGGGAAGCTTCCCCTCCCTGAGGCTATGGTGGGACGTGGGCAAGGCTCACGTCCGCGTCTTCTGTCAGGAGTACGTGAGGGGGTCGACGACGAGTCGGAAATCCAGGATCGGGGAGTTGGAGAGGGAGATGCTCGACCTGGAGTCACGCCTCGGTCAGCCCGACGCGGACCCGGCCCTGCGCGGGGCGTACGAAGAGAAGAAGGCCGTGGTCCGGGACCTGCAGCTCATCGGGGCTCGGGGCGCGTACGTGAGGTCGCGGATCCAGCTCCTCCAGGACCTGGACCGCGGCTCCCCCTTCTTCTACTCGCTGGAAAAAAAGGCGTGGCACCCGTCAGCAGCTCCTTATGCTGCTGGCCGACGACTGGTCCCTCGTCTCGGATCCGGAGGGGATCAGGGCCCACGTCTGAAACTATTACACGGCTCTGTTCTCTCCGGATCCGTCCAGCGAGGATGCTCGCAGAGTTCTGTGGGAGGACCTGCCGCAGCTCAGCCCGGAGGACGCCGGAAGGCTCGAACGCTCCCGTCACTTTAGAGGAGCTGACCAGCGCCTTCAACTGGCTCGCGAGGGGCAAAACCCCGGGGCTGGACGGGCTGACTGTGGAGTTCTTCAGGGCGTTCAGGGACATCCTGGGAAGTGACTACGCACAGGTCCTGGGGGAGTGTCTAAATGCCGGACAGCTGCCCCTTTCTTGGCGCAGGGCGGTCATCGTCCTGCTGCCAAAGAAGGGGGACTTCGTTCTTTGAAGAACTGGCGTCCGGTCTCCCTCCTCAGCACGGATTACAAAATCTTTGCCAGGGTGTTGTCTTCTGGCCTGGCCTCCGTGCTGGCCCACATGATTCACCCGGACCAGTCCTACACGGTCCCGGGCCGGAGGATACACGACAACGTCCACCTGGTCCGGGACCTGATCCATTTCTGTCGACGGGCTGGTCTGCCGAGCGCCTTCCTGTCTCTCGACCAGGAGAAGGCGTTCGACAGGGTCAATCACGAGTACCTGCTCGGGACTCTGCGGGCATTCTGGTTCGGGACGCAGTTCGTCGCCCGGATCCGACTTTTGTACGCCGCCGCAGAGTGTCTGGTTAAAGTTAACGGGTCCCTGACGGCGCCCCTTCGCTTCGGGAGAGGAGTGCGTCAAGGCTGCCCCCGTCCGCCCAGCTGTATTCCCTGAGCGTGGAGCCTTTCCTACGCCTCTTGCGGAGGAGGTTGTTGGGGCTGGTTCTGCGCGGTGCGGGCACGGGGGTGGTCCTCTCGGCCTACGCCGACGACGTGCTCCTCACTTCCACCAACCCAGCTGACCTGGGGAGGATGCGCAAGTGCCAGGCCCTGTACTCGGCAACGTCTTCCGCCAGGATCAACTGGGCCAAATGTTCCGGACTACTGGTCGGTGCGTGGCGGGTGGACTCTCTGCCGGAGGAGTTACGGGGGTTCAGCTGGAGTACCACCCATCTCCTCTACCTGGGGGTCTACCTCAGCCCGGCTGAGGAATCCTGGCCGGCCAACTGGCAGGAGCTGGAGGCCAAAGTCTCGGCTCGCCTAGGCCGCTGGACAGGACTGCTCCGAGTGCTATCTTACAGGAGTCGAGTGCTGGTCATAAACCAGCTGGTGGCCGCCATGCTGTGGTACCGGCTGGTCACTTTGGTCCCTCCTCCTGGCTTTGTCGCTGACATCCAGAGAACGTTGGTCGACTTCTTCTGGGACAAAAAGATGCACTGGGTTGCCGCGCAGGTTCTGAGTCTCCCTATTGAGGAGGGCGGTCAGTCGCTGGTGTGCGTCCGCACCCAGGTCGTGACGTTCCGCCTTCAGACCTTGCGGCGATACCTTTACGTCGAGCCTCCTCCTAGGTGGTGCGCCCTGGCGACGGATTTTTTCCGCCAGGTGCGTAACCTCAACTACGACACGCAGCTCCTGTTCGTCGACCGTGATGGTTTGGAGGTCGCCCTCAAGACGCTGCCTGTCTTTTACCAGGACCTGATCACTGATTGGAACATGGTCGAATCGCACCGCGCCTACCCTCCGGCTGGAGTAGCGGCTGTCGTCAGGGAGCCGTTGCTCAGGAATCCGCACCTCCCGTACTCTTGGGTTCGAGTGGCTGTCGGAGGGGAGGGCCGTGGTGGCGAGGGTGACCAGGGTCGGGGACGTGCTGGGTGCCGGGGGCCTGGTCTGGACGCTGCCGCAGGACATAGCAGGCAGGGCAGCGGTAGACGTCCGGTACATGGCCATCTGACACCTTTAAAACGGCGGTGCTCGGACCCGACGTAGTGCACCAGTTGGAGGATGCTCAGGTGTGCAGTGGGATCCCGTCTGTGCTCACTCCAGCCCGAACGGAATTTCACATTGGCCCCAAGGTCCCGTACTTCCTGCGGGAGCCTGTGCCCCACAACCTGAGCTGCCTCCGGAATTTTCATTTTGTTCCCTTTCAGGGGGTAAAAAAGCAGGCCCTGTATAGACTGCTGCTGCACACCGTCCACCTCTTCTCCCACATCCACCGTCCGGAGACGCCTTGGCATGCCCATTTGCCACCGGGCGGTGGGGATCCCCAGTGGAGGGCTCTCTACCCGGGAGTCCTCCCCTTTTCTCTCGGGGATCTGGGGTGGAGGGCACTGCACGCAGCGGTCCCCTGCAACCGCAGATTGGGGTGGTTCACGGACTCCCAGCCCAACTGCTTGTTCTGTGGCGCTGTGGAGTCCGTGGACCATGTATATATTGGGTGTGGGTGTTTGCACTCCCTTTTTTATTTTCTTAAAAACCTCCCTCCTCTGCTTTTGGTTGCACTTCAGTCCCACGCTCCTGATCTTTGGGCACCCGGTACGGCGGAGGGAGGGCAGATCTGAAGACCTCCTCGTGGGTCTGCTCCTGGGCCTGGCCAAACTGGCCATAAAGAGGTCCAGGCAGCGGGCCGTGGAGGGGGTCGTTAAGGCTGACTGCCTGCCCCTCTTCGCGGTTACGTTAGAGCACGGGTGTCCTTGGAGAAGGAGCACGCGGTGTCGACCAACACCCTGGAGTTGTTCAGGGAGAGGTGGGCGCTGCAGGGAGTGGAGTGCATCATTTCTCCCTCCAACTCTATTTTGATTTAGTCCCTACCCTCCCCTTCACTGTTTGATCACACAGCATTGCCTTTTTGTGAAGGGCACTGCTTGTCACTGGCCACTCAGGTGTTTCCTTTCTTCCTGGTGGTGGAAACTAAATAAAGATTTGTGCACCTTATGTCTCTCACTGTGTCTCACACCTGCACACACACAACATGGGTGCGGGGGGAAATTATAAGCACTACCGTGATTAGGCGGTAGTGTGGGGGTAAGTCAAGAAAAAAATAAATAGGAATGTCAGAGGTTTTGTTCACATTTTTAAAAAAAAGAAATAAAAAAAATAAACAGGAGTCTCATAGTCTCCTCCCTCTAGAGACTGGCTCAATGCTGGCTGGTCAGAGCCCATGTACTATGTACGTATAAATAAAGGGTGACGTGGTGACAGAATACCAGCCTCTGTGCAGTTATTTCAGACTTTCAGTAAAAATATAAAATATTTGCAATTGGATGACGAGAGTCAATAAAGGAGTATTTTTTGTTTTCTGGATTGACTTGCTTTGCTAGTTATTAGTCTGAAGATTAGACTGCTGCTGGAAATCTGCAGTCCTCACTTTTACCTGAACCGCACCAGCTGCTATATTCCAGCCTCTGCTTTGAAAGTCAAGCTTTGACTTGGAGACCATGGTGATGGAGAGGAGGGGGAGGCATATACTGACAGTCTGTCACAGAGGTGGGGGGGATCTGGGTGTTGAAGAAATGGGTGGGGAGTGGGTGGGAGCAGTTATCAGAAACTGCTTAAACCCAGAAAAATGGGTGGATTCAGCTCTGTTAAAATTCCAAATGGGTGCTCTCGGTCCATTCATGTGGCAGGCAGGAGAAAGACAGTTGGACCATCATGGTTTAGGAAATTCCAGTCACCAGTTAGATGATCTCAACCATGTGTCAGAGTTGAATAGTGTGGTGCTGAAAAACCACAGCCGATCAGGCAACATCTGAGGAACAGGAGAATTGATGTTTCGAGCATAAGCTCTTCATCTGGAATGGTAACTGCAGAAAGGATGCTTTTGATAGCTGGGGAGCCCAGAATCAGAGGTCACAGTCTAAGGACACAGGGTAGGCCAATTAGGGCTGTGCTGAGGAGGAATTTCTTCTCCCAGAGAGTGGTAAGCCTGTGGAATTCTCTGCCACTGGAAGTGCTTGACACCAAACATTGATATTTTCAAGGAGGCCTTAGGTATAATTCTTAGGGTTAAAGGGATCAAAGAATAGGGAGAAAGTGGGAACAGGGGACTGTGGGGTGATCGTTCCCTCCCTAAGGGTGTTGTGGGACTACCTATAGCACGTAGACTGCAGTGGTTCAAGAGAACAGCTCACCACCATCTTCTCAAGGGGCAATTAGGGATGGGCAATAAACTCTGGCCCAGCTAGTGACACCCATCTCCTATGGGTGAATAAATAAAATGCCATGTTCACACTGAATGGCAGAATAGGCTTGAAGGGCTGAATGGTCTACATTTGCTCGAATTTAAATGTTTCTATGTATATAATCCCAATGAATAACTGTCTGAAATTAAAAGGCTGATTTTGAACTCCAGTCTGTGAGGGAGGGTGGTTTGTGCGTGGGGAATGCCCTGTGAAATGATGATAGACCCAATTCTAACACTATCTTCTAAGGAGTCACTACAATGCAGATAGAGACCATTTGGCCCATCGAATCTGCACCAAAGAGCATTTCACCCTATCCCCACATTTACCATAGTTAACCCACCTAGCCTGCACATTACTGGACACCACAGAGCAATTTAGCATGGCGAATCCACCTAACCTGCACATCTTTGGACTGTGTGAGAAACCCCATGCAGACACAGGGAGAATGTACAAACTCAAACCCAGGTCCCTGATGCTGTGAGACAGCAATGCTAACCAATGAGCTTCCCTCGTCCCATTCGACACAAATGTTGCTGGTGATAGGATGGAGATGACTGATGAAGAGATAGGGTTGAATGAATATGCCGATGAGACTCGGCACCATGCTGTGACGTAACTGGGGCCTCAGTGGTCTTCAGTTAGAGGCCTAGCAAAAAGGTTGGATCCAGAGCAGCTCAGCGGGTTCTGTTACCATAACAGCATATACATGCTGTTCATAAATATTATTCAAAAAAACCAATGCTTATCTGGAGAAATGATGGACCTGTCCTAAAACAACTGACACATTCCTGAAACTGAACTTCGCAGGCACTATAAAACACCTGGAATATCACCGCAGCAAAGAAGTGAACACAAAATGTAATTTGGATAATTCTCCGCTACAAGCCCTGGCTGCATCCCGGCCATTTGCCAGAAAGAATATAGAACAATACAGCACAGTGCACGCCCTTCAGCCCTCGATATTGTGCTGACCTTTTATCCTACTCAAAGATCAAACTAACCTACATACCCTTCATTTTATTATCATCCACGTCCCTCTCCAATAATCGTTTAAACGTCCCTAATATATCTGACTCTACTCCCACTGCTGGCAGTGCATTCCATGCAAGCACCACTCCCAGTGTAAAGAACCTCCCTCTGACATCCCCTCTAAACCTTCCTCCAATCACCTTAAAATTATGCCCACTTGATAACCATTTCCACCCCGGGAAAATGTCTCTGGCTATCCACTCTCTCTATGCCTCTCACCATCTTGTACACCTCTATCAAGTCACTTATCATCTTTTGTTGCTCCAGTGAGAAAAGTCCTAACATCCTCAACATTTCTTCGTAAGACATACCCTCCAATCCAGGCAGCATCCTGCTTAATCTGAAAGCTTAATGTATTGCTGGCTTCTAACCCATGACCACCAAGACAGCTAAAAGTGTTATTGTGTGCCCTATGTGTTGGGAGGGCTGGTCGCCCCGAATGTCAACTTCTTTCAGGAGACTCCCCAGTTCAACCAGACTGCTCAGACCAGTCTGTCGAGTCTCAACAGTTGTGCATGTTCAGATGTCAACAGACTACAAAAGGCCAAGAGGTGCCTGGAGGGCCCGCCTTGCCTCTTGGACCCGCTGCAAGTGTTAAACACATTGTTTTCAAGTGGTACTTCTAAGGGGCATTAGTCTGGCGTCAAGCTTGAATGGCTCACTTTTGTTTCATCCACTGCCCAACGCTGCTGTAAATGCTGGATCTGGTGCCAAAGGTGCTGAGCCAAGTTAGGTTCCGGGGGTCAGGCCATGTTCTGTTGTGAGGGTGCCATCTGCAATGCCAAGGATGGCAGGCCACTTTGTTCAATCTCTGTGACTCACCAAGCAGGCTCATCGAGTCTCCACTCCCGAAAAAGGTTAGCTGGCATCCCTCGAGATTTCTGACAAAGCCTCCTGCCACTCTCATTATTTTAATCATTAACAGGATACTGCCTGAATGGATTGTGTGTTGAAGACCATGAGACAGAGGCTTGCTTTGGTTGATCATTCTATTTTAAAACAGCATGAGCATATCGGAATCTGTCAGTGTGCTGGAAACTGGATGGCTGCCCTGAATTGGACAGTCGGGCATTGAACTTAATTCTGCAGCGAGGAGCTCCTGTTTCTGTGAGAGGTTTTATATCACAAGAAGGTGCAGAAAGAATAAAGAGCTTGTTATTTATCCAGTTCCTTTCTTAGAGGTCTCAGAATGCTTTACTGCCAGTTAACTACTTGTGGACTGGAGTTGCTGTCATAATGTAGAGAAGGCGGTGTAGTCAGGTTAATATACTGAACAATTCCACAAACAGGATTGAGGTGAATAGCTACCTGATCCCTCTTTAATGATAGGTTCAGAACTGGGGGACACTGTTTAAAAATTAGGTGTCATCTATTTAACCCAAGGTTTGGGGGAATTTATTTTCCCAGAGGCTGGTGAGTCTTCAGAACTCCAGCTGAAAACATGGTGGAAGCAGAGTCCTTCAGTATTTTGAAGGCAGAGTCAATGGAGTCATACAGCACCAAACAGGCCCTTCGTCCCATTGAGTTTGTACCAAACTATCTGCACTAATCCACTTTCCAGCACTTGGGCTTGAACGTTGTTACACTTCAAGTGCTCATCCGAGTACTGTCTAATGGTTGTGAGGTTTCACACCTCAGTTACCCTCCCAGACAGGGCATTCCAGACCCTCTGGGTGAAAGAATTTTTGCACATGCCTCCTTTTAAATCTCCTGCCCTTCACCTTGACATGATGTCCCCTTGTTACTGGCCCTTCAATGAAGGGAAATAGCTGCTTTTCAGCCAGCCTATCCATGCTCCTCGCAATCTTATCCACCTCAGTCAGGATCCCGCCACCCCCCCTCAGCCTTCTCTGCTCTGAAGATAACTAGAGCCAACCTACATCTCTTCATTGCTAAACTACTCCTAGCCAAGCCCAGGTAATATTGGACTCCAATCTCTTCTGATCACTTGAGAGTTTGGCAGATAGGACTATGGTTTCATTGCACACCCAACAATGCAGCGTTACCTTTCTTCCGCACCAGCATATCAGCCTGGATTATGTATTTAATTGTCTGAAGTGAAACTCGAACCAAAGAGCTAAAAAGGAAAATACTTTTTGTAAGGAGACAACAAGACAGGGTCAGCCGTCAGAGGCTGTGCTGTTGGACTTAAGTAGTTTGAAAATTTTCACAAGCTGTACCTTCTGACCATTGAATTTTCGGTGATGATGATTCAATTTTGAACTGCGTAACACGTTTAGATAAGAACTTAACATAGATGTGATATCTTGGCTTGTGCTCCACAGTTCAACATCGAAGACAGAAAGATAAATCTGTAAGTTGGTCAAAAAGTGATGAATTGTCCTCAGTTATCAGAGGGAGAGACTGGTCATTTTATATTCGGTGTGCTGTAGTTATGAATCATGTCAGTGATGCAGAGTTAAAGGTGCTGCTCATTGCACTTTCTATTCGATCTTACTGAGTTATTACTCCTGTAAAAGTGCTAGGTTCAAATAAAAAGATACATGTGCAATTCATAGACAGGCCTTTGTTTACACGGAGTACCATTCGTAAAAACACGATACACCAAGCACCGTATCACTCTGCAAACTTTGTTTCTTCAAGACTTTCAAGCTGCCAAGGAAATTTTCTAAGAAATAACTTCAAGTTACCATAGTGCCAGAGGACCATAGGCTGCTCTCTCCTGGGAATTAACTGGTAGTGAGTTTAACCTGAGAGCAGAAGGTAGGACCACTGCATTCCTCTATCTCCGACCTCTTGACGATCTCCTCCTTCACCTCACTATTGGTCTTCAGCTCCCTGGACCCGAAGCTCTGGAATCCCCTCCCTAAACCGCTCGGACTCTTTCTCCAACTTTAAGATCGTCCTGCACCTTTTTAAGCAAGCTGTTTAACTCAGTGTCAAGTCTTGTTCTAATGATGTTCCTGTGAGGTATTGTGGGTCTAGTTACTATGTTAAAAGGTGCTATATAAACAATAGTTACTATTGCTAAAAATAACTAAAAATTGGAGTAGAGATTTGTCTTAGAGATTTATATAAAATAAGTTGTATTATACCATTCTCCTTTTATATATCCCACTGGTATACCACTCTATTTCCTGGAGAGGAACTGAATAATACAGAGGCTGAAGTAATATTGCCCAAGACAAATCCCAACATTAACTTGAAGAGCAGTGATACAGAAATGGTGAAGAAGTCATTTGGTATGCTTGCCTTTATTGGACAGTTGGACAAAGCATTGAGTATAGGAGTTGGAACATCATGTTGTGGCTTTAGAGGACATTGATTAGATCAGTAATGGAATATGCATGTAATTCTGGTCTTCCTGCTGTAGGAAGGATGTTGTGAGACTTCAAAAGGTTCAGAAAAGATTTGCAAGGATGTTGCCAGAGTTGGAGGGTTTGAACTCTAGGGAGAGGCTGAATAGACTGGGGTTGTTTTCCCTGGAGCATTGCAGGCTGAAGGGTGACCTCATAGAGGTTTATAAAATCATGGGGGGCATGGATGAGGTGAAAGGTCAGATCTTTTTCTGAGGGTAGGGAGTCCAAAATAAGACGACAAATGTTTACGGTGAGAGGGGAAAGATTTAAAAGGGACCTGAGATGTACCTTTTTCACACAGAGGGTGGTGTGTGCATGGAACAAGCTGTCAGAGGAGGTGGCGGAAGCTGGTTCAATTACATCATTTAAAAAGCATCTGAATGGGTATATGAATAGGAAGGGGTCTGACAGATACAGGACAAGTGCTGGCAAATGGGACTGGATTTATTTAGGATATCTGGTCAGTATGGACAAGTAGGGCCAAAAAGTCTGTTTCTGTGATGTCCATCTCAACGATCCAAATGGTAAAACCTTTTGAATGATCAGCTGTAATATCTTTCTGTGAACTTGGAGCATGTTAAGCCTGGGGAATGAAGCACTTTCTTAATTCAATCATGCATTGATCTGCACAAGTGTTCCCAATGTGGGTTGATGCAGGGGTAAGTGTCCTCTGTGTAATTCTGCTCCAAGCTCTGAGTACTGACAACAACAAGGCCTGTATCAGCCAACCAGTTGTGGCAAATTAGGGTCATTCTTGTGTCTCAGCCATTCCACTCTCCCCACTGAGACTGCTCAAGGGGTTTGGAGAACTAAAGGAGAAAGAAAGACCTACATTTAAGTTCAGCCACCTGACATCTCAAAGCACTTTACAACTCAAGGCCTAGAATGGAACCCATGGTTCAATCAGTCCCCAGCCATCTAGCTAATTGAGCTAAACAGGGATCTACAAATCCATCTCATTGCCAAGTAGGGCACCAAGTTTCAGAAGAAGCAAGAAAGGAGGAATGACATTTTGAGAGCAATAACGATGATGCCGGAGCCAGTAAACTGGTTCAGATGTGGTGGTGATATCCCTGATGGGATGTAACAGTTCTAGTTCTTGACTCCCGGTAACCTGGATCAAGGCATTGTCTTCTTCAAGGGTGGATGGAGTCATTAAATCAGTTTGAAAATAGTCGTGTAGAAAGCCAAAAGCCTCCACAAGCTACAAACAATAATTCTTCTGATAAATTGGTTAATTCCTGCATTGTCCAGTTGGAACTGAATAGTTATCCAATCTTCTTTTGAAGGCTGCTATTGAAACTGCTTCTGGCTGTTGTGTGGGTTTGGATTTCATATCCACATGAAGTCTCTGCACAAAATAAATGCTCTGCGTCACCCATCACTCTCCCCTACCCTCACTCCCACCTGCCCACACACACAATTTCTTTTGCCATGTTAAACATTACTTGTCTTGTTTTACCTACACAGAGCACAGACACATATACTTCTAACTTCCGCCTACGCACTGCATTAATCCACCTAAATGTTCGATAAAGAGAGGTTCAGAAATAAAACAGTATCTGAAAGTATGTTGTAAAGAATGATGGAAAGGGATGGGGAAAAATAAAATCTTCAAACACATAGTTATCAAAATGGCATCCTCTTTATCATTGTGAAAAATGGCATCTAAAATGTCACAATGTCAACTCGTAAGTGGCAGTGGTACACTCAGACGATAATGGACCAGTAACTACGAGATTTATTGACTCGGATGAATGATAATGGATCAGAAAGTAGTATAGATGTCAGGCCAACCTTTCAGGTCATTTGTAAGATTGTGCAGCAGCAGGGACCATTTGGCCCATAGTGTCTGTGCTGACTTTTTGAAACAACAATGTGGAAGTTAATACTGAAACTGCATTCACCACCCTATCCAATTGCGCATTCCAGATCAGAACAACCTAACATGTTTAAAGGAAATCTCCACATCTAGCCCCTTTTATCACAAATACCCTTTGATCTGTATCCTTGGATTATTGTGATAAAGCTGGCTATAAAAACCATCAGTTATTTGTGCCTATTTTTGGGTGAACCGTATGCCATTGAGGTGAATGATGTTAGGGTAGAAATTGACCTTATTCATTGACGCAAATCTGACATTGGATCGAGCATCAGTAACTGATATTTTGTTTCACTGCAGTCAATACCAAGTAGTTGTGGAATGAGAGTTTGATCTAATAGTGTCGGTTCTTTGCCAACAAACAAGAAAAATTACCACCCCTTGTAGTTGTGGAGCAATGTCATCATGTGATTGAGAACTCAGACAAACATTTCCTCTGGTTTATTTTTAAATTTGTGCACAAACTGCTTTACTGAGGAGCCGTGCTAACGCTGCTGGATCCTGATGCACCAATGACAACACTTAAAAGGCACCTGGATGGATACGTGAATAGGAAGGGTTTAGAGGGATATGAGTCAAATGCTGTAAAGTGGGATTCGATTAATTTAGAATCTTGGTCAGCATGGACAAGTTGGACTCTAAGTGTCTTGCAACAAACCAAAGTTACAGGATCAAAGTTAAGCTCAGTTATTTAGCTTCCCATTTGAACTTACAAAATTCTTAAAGGGCCTTCCAACGTGGATGCAGAAAGAATGCTTTTCCCCTGGCTGCAGGGACCTAGAATGAGAGGACACAATCTCACAATAAACAGCAGGGCACTGAGGATTGAGATGAGGAGGAATTTCATAAGGTGGGGAAGAAATGTTTTGAATTCATTTGGGGACCGTGGAAGCTTGGTTATTGAGGATGTTCAAGATGGAGATCCATAGATTTCTAACTACTGATGAGTCAAAGAGATATACCACAGAGAAACAGCCCTGCCAGCCAATTGTGACCAGGCTGGAAAATAATGTGAAAGGATCTGGGGATAGTACAGGGAAATGGCATTGAGGTTAATGATCAGCTGTGATAGGAACACCACCAAATGCAAGTTCCCCTCCAAGTCACTCAACATCCTGGACTGGAAATATTTCGCTGTTCCTTCAATGTAACTGGGTCAAAGTCCTGGAGCTCCCTCCCTAATGGCATTGTGGGTATCCCGACACCAAATGGACTCTCAAAAGACAGCTCATCACCACTCTCTCAGGAGTGACCAGGGATGGGCAATAAATCTGGACCCAGGTAGCAACACATGAACTAATTTATAAAATGGCTTGCTCCTGTACCTAGATTCCTGAGAAGCACTGAAATAAAGAAAAACCCTGCATCAAAGCAGCTGAACTCAAGTTTAATTTCCTTCCTGGATCAACTGGTGCCCAAGAGGCAACTATATGTCAATGGGATCTTTTGGATTTCCTTTCCCCCTTCTCCTACCCAGTTTCCTCTTCATTGTGTTTGTGGCCAAGCCACCTTCAAGTCGCGGGAGCAGAGAAGGTCATTCCCTGATTGGTGATCAATCACCAAACAACCTTGGCCTGACTTTCCAGGTCCAGGTGAATAGAAAAAAAATCATATATTTTCTTCCCCTCCCAGAACCCAACCAGTTTCATCCCACTGCATTCTTTGAGGAATTGGCTTTTGAAGCAGGAGATCCTTCCAAAGGTGCACCGTTACCTGAAAGCAAGAGAGAAAAACAGCAGGGAAACTGAGATTGAAACATTGAGATGGAAGAGGCTGAGGATAGTGAGACTGACAGATTAAAGCTTTTCAAAAAGAGAGAAAATTAGAGAACAGGGAGACACATAAAAAAAGGATATTTCAAAAGAAAATCATCAAGTAGTTATCAATTAGTCACTCAGGTTGTCCCAAGATTCTTAAAAGGCGTATGAATGGGTATATCAATAGGAAGCGTTTAGAGGAATATTGGTCATACGCTGGCAAGTAGGACTAGATTTGGTCAGGATATCTGGTCAGCATGGATGAGTTGGACTAGAGAGTCTGTTTCCGTGCTGTACATCTCTATGACTCGATAATTACTTGGCTGAAGTGTATAAACGGTCCCTGGTTTACTTGCAGTGCGATCCCGTACAGAGCTGCCTGAATACTAATTATAAAGATTTGTCATGCAAACATTTCCTTGTTTACAAACAGTAATTTGATGCTAGGTCTTTCTCTATGTTCTGACTTGCGTACAAAGTGACTTACGATCATACTGGAGAATGGAACCTGTTCCCTACCCGGTGACTGCCTGTAGTTGTTGTTGCAACGTGATAAATGCAACCAATTTATGCACAGATAACTCCCACAGACAGGGCATATCTGAGCTATTTTCAGCCAATAAAATACTTTTGACATGTAGTCACTGTTGTCATGTAAGAAGCACAGCAACCAACTTGTGTGCAGCAAGCTCTTACAAAAAGCAATACAATGATGATCAGATCATCTGTTGTGTGTGGTGTGGTTGTGGAAGATGTATTGGCCCCAACACCATCTCCATTTTTTTCTTCAAACTTTTATTATCCAAGAGAGTAAGATTTCTTCTGAAAGGTGGGGAAGAGAAAATAGAACTCTGAGCAAAGAGGGAGAGATCAGGAGGACAGAGTGTGTGAGTAAGAGAGAGCACTATTAAATAAGAGACAAAAAGAAGCAACAGAGATAAACAGGAGGATGAGATAAAATACAGATGCCAGAAAAGGAGCAGACAGAGGAAGATTGACAGGTTTGTGGGGATAATGAATCAGAGAAATGAAAGAGAGAGGTGAAGAAGGTCTTTACATTATTTTGCTTTTATTTTAAAGTTTAACATTATTATTGTTACATGCAGCTCAATCTTTGGCCGTGTTACGTGTACCTAGCCTCCAGCTGTGTCTGAGCGAATAACAAATTACATGTTATTTAAAATTTGATTCTCATTGTGTTGTATGGGGCATCCAACATCCTTTATTTAACTCAATTGTGATTGATAATTATATTTTCTCTGTTATAAATATCTTGTGCCCTTTCCCTTCATAGTGAAAATCTAATTGCACAGATTTCTTTGAACCTGTTCCATTGGTTCTGTTGGAGAAATTTATTTTGCTGTCTCCTTCCCTGTAGAGGCACTGAATACACCCCCAGGGGAAAAGGTGCACATAGATTCTGCACCATCACAACAAGGACAGGCCGAGGAAAGCAACTGACCAACCAACTGTTAGTCATTTCCAAAACAAAATGTCCTCCACTGGTTATCAATTAGTTACTCAGGTTGTTCCAAAATTCTTCACAGCCAGTGAATTATTTAGTTGAAGTATATAGCCAGTCCCCGATTTATGAACATCAGTCTATTGAACATGTTCCCATACAGGGCTGTATTAATATTAATTTTAAAGATCTGTCATGCAAATGTTTCTTCGTGCTTGTGTTGGTCCGCACTGTGCTCTGACTTGCATACGAACCAACTTGTGAATTTATTCGAGAATGGAACTATTTGCAACCCTGGGAATGCCTGCAGTCACTATTGCAATGTGGTAAGTTTGCACACAGATAGCTCCCACAGACAGAAATGTGAAAAACAGGCATGAGAAATGACCAGACTGGGTGGGAGGTTGTTTGATGGGTTAGTGCAGCCTTGATGGGGCTGAATGGCCTCTTTCTGCACTGTAGGGACACTCATACACTCTCTCTCTCTCTCTCACACACACTCACACACTGACATGAACATACACACACATGAACACACACTACACACGACCACCCACACACACATACAAGCACACGAAAACACAAACAGACACACACACACAAACACTCACACTAAAGAAACACAAAATACACTTAAACATGCGAGTTAGAAGGAAAAGAAAGCCATTAGACCCCCTCAAGCCTGCTCTGTCATTAAACATGAACATGGTTAATCTTAGCGAGTTTTGAGAAGATTTGTAGCGCAGGTTGAGGTTCTGGATGTCGGTTTGCTCGCTGAGATGGAAAGTTCATTTCCAGACGTTTCGTCACCCTACTAGGTAATTCTTCAGTGGGCCTCCAGGTGAAGCACTGTTCATGATTCCTGCTTTCTATTTATATGTTTGGGTTTCTTTGGGTTGGTGATGTCATTTCCTGTGTAATGTCATTTCTTGTTCTTTTTCTCAGGAGGTGGTAGATAGGGTCTAACTCGATGTGTTTGTTGATAGAGTTCCGGTTCAAAAAGAATGGGTACCCAATGAACACAGTCCACCGATTTCTTAACAACCAACCCAAACAAGCAGACAAAACATGTCCAGAAACCCTAGCCACTCTCCCCTATATCAAAGACATCTCGGAAATGACTGCCAGACTACTCAGACCCCTTGGCATCATGGTAGCCCACAAACCCACCAACACACTAAAACAGCAGCTAATGAACTTGAACGACCCTATACAGACAAGAAGCAAAACTAATGTCATTTACAAAATACCGTGCAAGAACTGTAACAAACACTACATTGGACAAGCAGGCAGAAAACTAGCCACCAGGATGCATGAATACCAACTAGCCACAAAACGACATGACCTTCTCTCACTGTATCCTTACATACAGATAGGGAAGGACACCACTTCAACTGGGCCAACACCTCCATCCTCGGACAAGCCAAACAGAGACACGCACAAGAAGTCCTAGCAGCATGGCATTCCAACCGGAACTCTATCAAAAAACACATCGAGTTAGACCCCATCTACCACCCCCTGAGAAAAAGAACAGGAAATGACATCACCAACCCCGAGAAGCCCAAACATATAAATAGAAAGCAGGAATCATGAACAGTACTTTACCTGGAGGCCCACTGAAGGTATTACCTGGTAGAGTGATGAAACATCTGGAAATGAGCCTTCCAGCTCAGCGAGCAAACCTACATCCATATCCATGGTTAATCTGATTGTAACCATTAATTCCTTATTCCTGCCTTGTCCTAGAGCCTTTTACCTCCTTGGTTACCAAGAATCCATCCACTTTGCTTCAAGAGTTTTCAAAGACTCTGCTGGCATACCTTTACAGGAAGAGAGTTCCGAAGGCTTTCCAAGCCTCACGGCTGCTCTGAGATTCCACACGTGGTGGTTGTGGTTGGCACATTGATCACAGTACTGACCCCCATGCCTGGGAGTCACTGTCGCTCATCAACCTCAGAAGCCTGTGCTGCCCGAGAGAAAATTGGAGGGAACACTGCTCACAAACCTCTTTGAAGAACGGAGGTGGGTCTGGAGTAAGTGTAGATGGCAGCAGCTGAATAGCAGCGAGGAAGGGAATTATGGAAAATCTAGCAAAGAGGAGAAGGCTCCTGCAGCAGGGAATATTAGTTAGACCCAGAGTATGGGCTACCAATGCAATTGTACACTAAATGGCCAACTAAAGATTAGCATCTTGATTCTCAGTGACTGTCTTGTGTAGTGCTCCTTGAACACCAACAGCTAATCTCCAAGCAAATGGAAACAAGGATTAAGATCCGAACTGGTTAAGACAGGGAGGCTGAGTGCCTAACAGAAAGGTGAACAGCCATTCCTCGAAGCTTACATTCCAGTCCAGGATGGTGCCAGAGCTGGTCTGCTCTGGCAGCTTTTCTTTTTCTTTATTTTTACCTCTCTTTAATTTTGCTGTATTTACTTCCCTTGACCTGAGCCGGGACAGCATTGGCATCAGCAATAGCCCAGAACGCAGACCTCAAACAGGCCCAGGACACATGACTCAAGCGGACCCAGGGCGTGGACCACAAATGGAGCCAGTGTGCGTACCCCTTGAGTGGGTCTAGCATGGAGGAGAGTGAGCCACTAATTAGCTTTCCAGTCCAAGCCCAGCACCTGGAATCAGCCTGCTACATCGACAGCGGAGATGTTGGAGAGGTACACCCAGCAGCAAAAGATGGCATTTGAGGATCAGTGACTCTGTTGTTGGTTGATCTGGCCTGGTGGTCGCAAAAGGGCATCGTGGTAACATTGATGAGCTGGGCCCAGCAGTGAGAGACACAACTGTAACATTGATGGGTCCAGAGCAGGCATAGGCAGAGGATTATTGGCCCAGCGGCAAAAGATGGCAGCCAAGATTGGTGACTTCGATGTTGTTGTGGTTCTGTTCGCTGAGCTGGGAATTTGTGTTGCAGATGTTTCGTCCCCTGTCTAGGTGACATCCTCAGTGCTTGGGAGCCTCCTGTGAAGCGCTTCTGTGATGTTTCCTCCAGCATTTATAGTGATTTGTCTCTGCCGCTTCCGGTTGTCAGTTCCAGCTGTCCGTTGCAGTGGCCAGTATATTGGGTCCAGGTCGATGTGCTTATTGATTGAATCTGTGGATGAGTGCCATGCCTCTAGGAATTCCCTGGCTGTTCTCTGTTTGGCTTGTCCTATAATCGTAGTGTTGTCCCAGTCGAACTCATGTTGCTTGTCATCTGAATGTGTGGCTACTAAGGATAGCTGGTCATGTCGTTTCGTGGCTAGTTGGTGTTCATGGATGCGAATCGTTAGCTGTCTTCCTGTTTGTCCTATGTAGTGTTTTGTGCAGTCCTTGCATGGGATTTTGTACACTACATTGGTTTTTCTCATGCTGGGTATCGGGTCCTTCGTTCTGGTGAGTTGTTGTTTGAGAGTGGCTGTTGGTTTGTGTGCTGTTATGAGTCCTAGTGGTCGCAGTAGTCTAGCTGTTAGTTTGGAAATGCTCTTCATGTATGGTAGTGTGGCTAGTCCTTTGGGTTGTGGCATATCCTCGTTCCGTTATCTTTCCCTTAGGCATCTGTTGATGAAATTGCGCGGGTATCGTTTTTAGCGAATACATTGTATAGGTGTTCTTCTTCCTCTTTTTGCAGTTCTGGTGTACTGCAGTGTGTTGTGGCACTTTTGAACAGTGTCTTGATGCAACTTCTTTTATGTGTGTTGGGGTGGTTGCTTTCATAGTTTAGGACTTGGTCTGTGTGTGTGGCTTTCCTGTATACCTTTGTGGTGAATTCTCCGTTAGGTGTTCTCTGTACCATCACGTCTAGGAATGGGAGTTGGTTGTCCTTTTCTTCCTCTCTAGTGATTCGGATTCCTGTGAGTGTGGCGTTGATGATCCAGTGTGTGTTCTCTATTTCTGTGTTTTTAATTATTACAAAGGTGTCATCTACATATCTGACCCAGAGTTTGGGTTGAATTTGCGGTAAGACTGTTTGTTCTAATCTTTGCATTAACCGCTTCTGCTATGAGTCCAGAGATGGGTGAGCTCATGGGTGTGCCGTTGATTTGTTCATATATTTGGTTGTTGAATGTGAAGTGTGTTGTGAGGCACAGGTCCAGTAGTTTGAGTATGCAGTCTTTGTTGATAGGTTCCCCGTCCTGTTGTCTGTTCTGTATGTCCAGCAGGTTGGCTATTGTTTCTCTGGCTAGGGTTTTGTCGATAGAGGTGAACAGTGCCGTTACATCGAATGAGACCATGGTTTCTTCCTTGTCTATGTGTATATTTCTGATGATGTCCAAGAATTCCTGTGTTGACTGTATAGAGTGTCTGGATCCGCTGATCAGGTGTTTCAGTTTCTGCTGTAGTTCTTTAGCCAGTTTGTGTGATGGTGTCCCTGGTAGTGATACTATGGGTCTGAGTGGGATGTCTGGTTTGTGCACTTTAGGTAGTCCATAGAATCTGGGGTGTTGTTGCTTTCAGGTTTCATTCTCTGTAGGTTAAATCTGGTTATGTGTCCGTTTTTTTGTAAGTTCCTCAGTGTGTTGTTTATCCTGTTGGTGAGACAAACTATCGTACCCCTGATAACAAGGAAAAGACAAATACATAACCTCAACACCAAGGAGAGGGAAGCACTAAAATCACTAAGAAATGATAAGAACATAATCATACTACCAGCAGACAAAGGCAGAATGACGGTCATCCTGGACAAAGCAGAGTACATCCAGAAAGCACAACAACTACTTGCAGATACCAACACCTACCAAAAGAGGGAGTTTGACCCCACCCCACAGCTCACCAATAGGATAAACAACGCACTGAGGAACCTACAAAAAAAACAGACAGATAACCAGGTTTGACCTACAGAGAATGAAACCTGAAAGCAACAACACCCCAGATTCTATGGACTACCTAAAGTGCACAATCCAGACATCCCAAACTTTGGACTTCAATGTTGGTTTGGGTCCTGTGTAGATGGTGTAGTGAGGTCGTGGAGGAGGGATGGTGGCTCAGGCATTAATGATGGTGATGAGCTGGCTTAGGACTGAGGCACTCTCTTCATGCTATACCTTTCCTTTTTTACCCTTATTTATAAATTATTAAAAACTATGACAAATGTATTTTCTTGTATTCCTACTGTAAAATCCACTTGACAATAAAATCAAAATGCTTGGAGGCCGTTCACACAGAGATCAGAGCTGAAACGAGCTGGGGAATTAAGGTCTGTCCCCTTATTGTATCACTCTCGATACCTTGCAACTTGCCCCTAAATTACGAAATGACAAAATGACTGACTGCAGATCATCAGAGCTCCGAGAACACATCCGAAGTGCAAGTAGTAATGTATAAACTGCTGGCAAATTTCTGATCATATTGCACCTTTCGACAGTGAGTGTTCCAGCTGCAGACTGGGGAATAGAGAAGGAAAAAGCTGGAAGGTAATCTTTTAATATGACCTGCCTCTCTACATCACAGCATGCTTTCTGATAACCCTGATACTTTGAAGCCGAAACTGGAGAATCCCAAGGTAGCAATACATTTTTATGTTTAGTTCTTAATTTGTATTTCATCTCCCCGTGCTCACTGCAATTTTTCACCAGAGACTAATACTGAACACCACAATCTAGCAATACGGCAGTTATAAATATAGCAGAATTGGATTCATATCTGAAAAGGAAAGATTTGCATGCAGTTTGAGGAAACCCTGGGAGTGAAACTAATTTGATAACTCTTTCAAAGGGTAGAGACAGCCTGGCCAACTCAGTGAAAAATGTATCACTTTTGACAGCCATTGGATGTATTAAAGTGTTTTTAACAATAAATGAAGGAGGTCTGCGATCCAGTCATTGTTGTAATGCCTGAAACCCAGCAACCAATTCATACACAGCAAGCTCTCACAAATAGCAAAGTGATCGCGGTCAGATCATGCTTCTTTTGTGAGACTGTCCTCAGCTCCTGCACAAGTGCTGACACAGCGCAAACTTTCACAAGGCCCCAGAACATATCTTATAAACATTGAGGGATTATTGTGCTGGTTACTGGAATTCCATCACAACAAGGCTACGAGAAAGGTATTTTCCAAATATTGTCTTCCCACAGTAAGGTTTAGTTTATTTTAAGCAATTCTTTTTCTGTTGAAACGTTCAATGGGAGCTACCAAGTATGGCCAGGATGGTGGGGGTTGGGTAAGTTTTGATCATGTGACTTCAAGCATTATAAGCATCTGATAGACTGTGCATCTTCTGCCTATCACTCTCTTGTGCTTGGTCACACAGGTTTAGAATATGTAGAGTTTGATATCGAGGAGGGGGTGATGTCTGAGAAGTTAACTCCTTCCTGCTGCCTGGTGACCAGCCTCATACTGCTCGAGTTTCACTGGTATACTGTCTCTGGGTGTTTGGATAGAATCAACAAGGTAAAAACAATGACTGCAGATGCTGGAAACCAGATTCTGGATCAATGGTGCTGGAAGAGCACAGCAGTTCAGGCAGCATCCGAGGAGCTTCAGCTGTGAAAGCCCACTTGGTAAACCAGCCTTTCAGATTGGTTTAAATACAGAAGATCTGTTGGTGCCTGTGGAGTTTACAAGGTTTTTTTCCAGGTATGGAGAGGTTTTATTATGAATCATAGATTACCTACAGTGTGGAAGCAGGCCATTCAGCCCATAGAGTCTACACCAACCCTCTGAAGAGCATCTCACCCAGACCCACCCCGATCCCTGTAACTGCATTATCCATGGTTAATCTACCTAGCCTGCACATCCCTGAACACTATGAGCAATTCAGCAGGGCCAATCCACCTAGCCTGCACACCTGTGGACTGTAGGAGGAAACTAGAGCACCCGGAGGAAACCCACACAGACACAGGAAAAATGTGCACCGAAGGGTGGAATCGAACCTGGATCCCTGACACTGTGCTAACCACTGAGCCATCATGCTGCCCATGAGGATAAGGTGAATTGGTTGGGCTAGAACTTGTTGGAGTTTAGAAGCAAAGAGATATCTTTATTAAAATATACAAAATTCTTAGGACTCGACAGGCTAGATGAGGAATGGTTGTTCTCCCCTGTAGAATAGTCTAGGACCAGAGGACATCATCTCAGAGTAAAGGATCATCCATTTAAGGTGGAGATATGGAGGAATTTCTTCTTGCAGAGGGTCATGAATCTGTGGATTTTTTAATCAGCGGGGCCTATTAAGGATGTTCAAAGCTGAGACAGATTAATTTTTCATCAGAAAGGGAATAAAGAGTTCAGGCAGGAAAGTGGAATTGAAGATGACCATATTCGATTCCCTACAGTGTGGAAACAGGCCATTTGGCCCAACAAGTCCACACCGGCCCGCCGAAGTGTATTCCACCCTGACCCATTCTCCTACATTTACCCCTACATTATAATGCACCTAACATTATAGCATGGCCAATTCACCTAACCTGCACATCCTAGGATTGTGGGAGAAAACCGGATCACCCAGAGGAAACCCACGCAGACACAGGAAGAATGTGAAAACTCCACACAGACAGTCACCCGAGGCTGAAATCAAACCTGGGTCCCTGGTCCTATGAGGCAGCAGTGCTAACCACTGAGCCAACATGCCACCCATCTCAAACCAGCCATGATCTCATTGAGTGGTGGAGCAAACACAATGGGCTGAATGGCCTGCTTCCGCCGTTGTGTCTTATGGTCTTTAGGTCAGGCAACAAAATCTGAGTAGAATTATCATCAACTTCAGAGAACTTGCAAAAGAAACCCTCACTGAGTTATCCTGCCTCCGGCCGGCCTAGTTAAAGAGAATTGGTCATAAAAATTGTCTTATTTCGGGACACCTGCCTCAGGAGGTCAAATCTATTTTTCATTATAAGAATGAAGCATCGAAGTTACTCCAGAGACTGGATTGAGCTGGTTTAATTAGGGTAAGAGGATGATTGACGGCTGTGGTGATTATAGCAACAAAACGCGACTCAGAGGTTACATCAGCTTCCCAGTGAAGTGCCGAGAAGGTAAGGTGAAAGATTCTGCTGGATGCTGAGACTTGATTAGCAGGTTATTTGAACCCTGTCTATAATTAGGCTCCAATTGATGGTTTCCAGCAGTGTGTCACGCGCGATATAGAAACCTCCCCATTGGAGTCCCTGTTATATTTCCAAATACATCTTGGCTGACGGCCAAGTATTTTTTAAAATTCACCAGAATTCAGTCAGTAGTAATCTTGCCTCTGTGCCTGAAAGTTGCAAATTTACACTCCTCTCTGGAGACATTAGCAGAGAAACCATGTTTGACACTTGCAGTGCTGTATGAGAGAGAGGGCTATGCTCTCAGTGATGGTATGTTTTGGATGACGCCTTCATTTTCTACTTTCTCTGGTTGATGTATAAGAATATGTGTTACTATTTCAACCAAAAACTTTCAGTGTCCTTGTTAATCGTTAGCCCTCATCTAGCATCTAGAGGTTGAGGGGTGACCTTATAGAGGTATATAAAATCATGAGGTGTATAGGGCAGGTGAAAGGCTGGTGGCTCAGTGGTTAGCACTGCTGCATCACAGTACCAAGGACCCAAGTTCCATTCCAGCCTCGGGTGACTGTCTGTGTGGAGTTTGCACATTCTCCCCGTGTCTGTGTGGGTTTGCTCCAGTTTCCTCCCATCATCCAAAGATGTGCTGGTCAGGTGAATTGGCCATGCTAAATTGCCCATAGTGTTAGGTGCATTAGTCAGAGGGAAATGGGTCTGGATGGTTTACTCTTCGGAGGTTTGGTGTGGACTGGTTGGGCCAAAGGGTCTGTTTCCACACTGTAGGGAATCTAATCTTTTCCCTAGGGTGGGGGATTTCAAGACTGTGGGGGCATATTTTAAGGTGAGGGGAGAAAGATTTAAGAAAAAGTCATGAGCTGCAATGTTTTTACAGAGAGCTGTTCGTGTGTGGAATGAACTTCCAGAAGAACATTAAAGAGACATTCAGATAAGTTCAAGAATAAGAAATGTTTGTAGGGATATGGGACTAGTTTAGTTTGGGACTATGGTCAGCATGGACAGGTTGGAATGAAGGGTCTGTTTATATGGTGTATGTCTCCATGGCTGTATTAAATCAGATTGTCCCAGTGCAGTTTGTGGGATCTTGCAGTGCACAAATTGGTGTTGCTTTTCCTACATTGTAATGTAGACTACACTAAGGAGTTGAATGTTCAAAAGTTGTGAAAGATGCTATGTAAATGCAAGTCTTTCTTTCATTTTGATCCAGGAGGCCTCATATTTGACAAACATTAGTTTTCCTCAATAGCATCAACAACAACTTGCATGCGAGTAACAGTTTTTAAACTCATGAAGATCCCCAGGCACTTCACGGGAATGTTATACAACAATACTTTTACATCGAGCCACATAAAGAGACATTAGTACAGGTGAGCAAAGATCTGTACAGAGACATACAGGAACTAATGCATTTACCATGAAAGAAATCCCAAATTACAACCAGTAACTGCTGGAAAACAATGAAGATAATACATTGTGGTCTTCTGTCCTCGCTGATCCCACAATGCTCCATAATTTGCAACATGCTTGTTTGCTAATCTTCACAGTCTTCCCATCCGTAGGGAATGGTATGGAATGTTGGAAGGATACTGCAAACTGATTAGCCACCTACTTTGGCCATGTGAGCACTCTTGCATAATCCTGAAGTCCTCAGTGGGACTTGATGTCCGTACCTATGGCTCAGAGATAACAGTGCTATTCGGTTAAAGGCTCAGTGGAGTACAATACTCTGTCTTTATTAGATTGCCTGTAAGGTAGCCCCCTGCAATGTGTGCCTCCTGACTGAGCTCACACAACTACAGGAAGCTAGAAAGTATTATGTACAGTATTGCATTTCCATTCAAACATCACCCTTCTCATCCAAACAAATTAAATTTCTGTGTTGCATCATTAACATTGTGAGTTACCCCTGTTATTTAGCTGCAGTCTGTTTCGTTGTTTACTTTTCCTTTTCAGAGATGTATTGCAGCTTTCAGCAGCTCGGAATATTTCTGCGTTCCTCTTTTAGTAGCTATGCTTCTATTGCAGCTCTTCAACTCTCAGTCTCAGCTCTACTTATGGCACCATGTTACAAGCTTAATGGAGTATGATATTGTTTGCACTCTGTCTTGATTGGTATTGTCTGCAAGATGGCTGTCTGTGATGAGCACATCATGGCAGAGGTCACATGATTACCACAGGCGGGGTAGCACATTTTGTGCAGCATTGAATTTTTATCCAAACATATCCCCTGATGTCCCTTGACTGCGATGGAAAGACCAAACTACATCTTCTATTTCCAATAGAGGGAGCACAAGAGCAGTTTAAATGTGTGAGGTACAATTAGCCAAGAGATTGTGTCTTCTCTTAATTGAGGATTGATGGAGTGTTTGAATGATGAGTAATAACCAGGGATTCCTCTACACTCCAGTTCAGAACCCTGGTAGTGGGCTTGGCAAGGCATTAAATGTAATCTTCCAGGACATGGAGAAGGAAAATGCTCTTACAGCACTGGCCAAGGATGGTGGGAATCTACTGGTATGATTAGAAAATGGCACTTGACAGGTTAGCTGTTTTGTTGGAGATTGCGACTTCCCAATGCAGCTCCCCTGAAATTTCCTACCACCTCCCCCTTTCTCCACTTCCCACCTTCTCTGGATCCATCTCTAACAAGCTGGGAATATTCAGCCCTAAAAGACATTTGAATGACAAAATGTTAAGTCCGTTCCAATAGTATAATGCCCCCTCTCCCCATAGCTAATGTGCAAAGTCAGTGTGATTTCTTCAGATTGTTCGAGTGTGCAATTTAGTGGTTCTGCCCCAACTGTTAGTATCTGAAAATGTATTGAACAAGTAACTGTTTGCACCCATGTAACACAGGCTAGGGCCCTGAAGTATTTGTGCAGAGATGGAACTTGTGTTTGGGTCTCAAAAGTCCATTATAACTTGAATGTCAGGGTGTAAAAAGTGAAATGACATTTGAGCTGGATCATATTGATAGGTAAATACTTATTTCCTCTTGTTTTAAATAGCAAAACGATTATTTAAATAAAGATTTACCCCATTCAAAGCCAAGAGAGCCTGCATTATAATTTGTGATATGTTCTAACAGACTTACATTGTAGCTATTTCAACCTGAATAAATTGTTCCCATTCCATTCACTCTTAAATCACAAAAAGCCACAAAGCAATATCAATGAAACTAAATTGTCACCTCCCCCTTTGCTGTCCAGTTGATGATGACCTGGACACCTTGGGCATTCTGCTCATTATTAGCACCTACAAGACCAGCTGTCCTGTCCCTTAACTCTCTCTCCACCCTGTGACACCACAACACTCAGCCAGCCTGTGTTCAGTACCTCCCACTGAGGAGGGAGATTGTAAATCAGGCTGGGGGAGTTGAAGATTCAACCCAGGTCCCACTAGGGGACAACACCAGGGAGTTACCGGCTGTGGATTTAAACCAGGACAGTACCATTTGGCTTTCATTGCATTTTGAGGCCACCTAATGAGATTGGAAGACCAATTGCAACCCAGCTTACTGCTACATTGCAAGGCCTCCTTTCTCTTTGTTTGGTTTGCCTCCCGTATATTGACGACAATAATGAACGACTTTCCACTCAGACCTACCAGGATCAGCATCTCACTGTGGCAGCTTGATCTGGTTTGCTGTTTGAGTTAACTGTACCATAAATTGATCCAACAGAAATCTGGTGATTGATTTTGCTTTCCTTTACACAAGCTAATTAATCATCTAGAAGTTTCCACTTCTTGCTTTCACGAGGCACTGATACTTTTCGCACCAAGTTAACCTTTAGTGGGAATGCTTTGCAAAGCAAGGTAAGTGAACACCTGTTCGGATTGTTCTGTTTATTGTATTGGAGGCATTAACACATTCTAAACTAAATAGAGATTAATTGTTTATAGCAAACACAAACTAAAGAAGGCATCTAACTTCTTATCCATTTATTATCTACTATTTATTCCCTCCAGAGACTTGTGTTGAAGGCTGACAGGGAGTACTGCATTGTTGGTGATGCCATCGTTCAGTTGAAACATTAAACCTAAGTCCGTCTGCCTTCTCCTGTGATGTAAAATACCTAAGGCACTTGTTTGAACAGGAGCAGGGGAATTATTCCTAATGCCTTGCTCAACATTTATCCTTCCAGCAACATCCCAATGCAGATTGCTGTTTGCAGGAGCTTGCTGCATGTAAATTGATTGCTGCATTTGAACATATCCCTTCAAAACTACTTGTCAGCTGTAAAGTGATTTGATACTGCCTTGTAGCTCATCGTTATAAGCCATATAATTATTGCAAAATTATCTAAATGCAAGACTTCCTTTTTAAAACAAGGAATCCCTTCTGATGAGAACTTGGTCCCTACTCCCATTGAAGAAGCTTTAAGTCTGATTCATCCAATGACTTATTACCCCTTTCCCCAGAGGAATTCCTTGTTGCGAATTTCTGTGCCTTGGTTCTGGAACTTTTGTAAACTTTGACTTATTGAACAAGCTTTGCAACCTTAAAAAGTAACTGGACTTCACTCTGCTTGAATTGACAGTGAAGCCTCTGCATGTCCAATTATTCTTCATTACGAAGGTACACTCAAAGGGAACACTGCAGTCTCCCGGTCTGTACTGTCCACTTCTTCCTTTTTATATACTTAAAGATATGTAAAAGAGCACACACTGAGCAGCTCACTATGCAGAATCAGCATCTCACTATGCAGCTTTCATGCAACTTGATCTGATTCACACAGCAAACCACGCAGCAAAGTGTGGTTGATTCTCAATTGCCCTCTGGGCATTTAGGGATGGGTAACAAATGCTGACCTAGTCAGCGGTGCCCACATCCTGTGAATGAATCAAATAAAATTACAACAGCGGTCACAAAGTCACTCCCTCTCACTCATGCTGTGCTCTTGTGTCTAGCTGTGAACTAAGTGCCTAGCATAACCAATCAGGAGTCATACATGTCTGATGGTCACCAGCTATCAATGCTGTAAATGGCAGGAGGACACATTTGTGTTCAGAAATATCCCACATACAGTTAGAGTCATAGAGTTATAGAGATGTATAGCACGGAAACAGACTCTTTGGCCTAACTCGTCCATGCCAACCAGATATCCTAAATTAATCTAGTCCCAATTGCCAGCATTTGGCCCATATCCCTTCAAACCTTTACTATTCATATACCCATCTAGATACCTTTTAAATGCTGTATTGTACCAGCCTTCACCACTTGCTCTGGCAGCTCATTCCACACACGCACCACCCTCTGCATGAAAAAGTTGCACCTTAGGTCCTTTTTAAATCTTTCCCCTCTCACCTTAAACTTATACTCTCTAGTTTTGGACTCCCACTACCCTGGGGAAAAGACCATGACTATTTACCCTATCCATGCCCCTCAGCCTCCAACTCGCCAGGGATAACATCCCCAGCCTATTCAGCCTTTCCCTATAGCTCAAATCCTCCAACCCTGGCAACATCCTTGTAAATCTTTTCTGAATCCTTTCAAGTTTCACAATATCCTTCCTATAGCAGAAATCAGAATTATACACAGTATTCCAAAAGTGACCTAACCAATGTCCTGTACAGCCGTAACATGCCCTCCCAACTGCTATGCTCAATGCACTGACTAATAAAGGAAAGCACACCAAATGCCTTCTTCATTTTCCTATCTACCTGCAACTCTACTTGCAAGAAACTATGAACCTGCACCCCAAGGTCACTTTGTTTAGCAACACTCCCCAGGACTTTACCATTCAGAAGAGTGGTATGGAATCTTTTATGTTCATTTAGCACAGACAGGATTCTTTGGTTTAAAACCAAAGGTTTTTTGTTTTTTTGGTAAAAATGTCGACCTTGCAGATATTTTTTAACCAAGCTGGTCAGACATATTATGGGAGTTGATCTTCTGGCCCAGAAATAGGGACACCATAACTGTGCCCCAAGAGCCCAAACACAGGCCTTGACAGCCTGGGTGACTGGCTGAGCAGTATGCTGGAATCAGGCTCACCTGGAATTCTTGCACAGTGGCTAGCACGTGAAGAAGATCAAGCCTTCCATAACACTCTGGAGAGCTCAGAGTCCACACTGCTCATTCAATCTGTTTTTTTAAAGTTTCATTCACAATGTGAAAGCTGAAATGATTGCAAAAACCTGTTACCTGATGGAGCCACTTATGGAGGAAGGAGTGTATGATCCATTAGGATATGATCAGACTAAAAGCACAATAGCGGGAGATCCAGTGATCCACTTCACTTTTTTTTATATGTAAAGCATTCTTTTCACTAGGCAGTTCCCAGCAGCAATTCATTTCGATAATTCTCACCAACACAAGAATGCAACTTTCAAATGGAACTCTTTATTGAGAGGAGACATTATATTATCCTCAAAAATGTGCAGCTTATATTTAAATTCTGCAAAACAGAATTGTATTAAACTCTTCTGTAAATGCCTGATTAAGCTTACCCAGAATTGCCAGTGAGAAAATATGTAATACTCTCAGCCATGGATGTATAGGCCACTGTTTCTACTCACAATTGCATGTGGTGCAACAAATGAAAGCCAGCATCATATTTATAGACAAATGATTAATATTTTTTGTGAGTAAAGGAAGCTTTGCACTGCATTGGCCTTAATCTATGACTTGGGAGTACTTGATATTGCCTGATATGACACACATTCCAATTGTCAGGACTTCTGTTGATTACCTTGAGACAAACAAAAGATCTCACAAAACACATTTAGATTAGATTCCTTACAGTGTGGAAACAGGCCCTTCTGCCCAACCAGTCCACACCAACCCTCCGAAGAGTAATCCACCCAGACCCATTTCCCTCTAACTAATGCACCTAACACTATGGGCAATTTAGCATGGCCAATTCACCTGACCTGCACATCTTTGGACTGTGGGAGGAAACCGGAGCACCCGGAGGAAACCCACGAAGAGAATGTGCAAACTCCACACAGACAGTCACCCGAGGCTGGAATCGAACCTGGGTCCCTGATGCTGTGAGGCAGCAGTGCTAACCACTGAGCCACCGTGCCACCCACTTAGTGAAGTAAGACCAATTTGATAACTGGAATTATACAGGTTGTTAGATCTACACTGTTTGGAGCAAGTGGATGGATTGTGAGTGAGAAACAAACCCAGCATAATTTAATTTCCAAATGCATTCTAAATTCCACGGCTGATTTCTCGTCCCTTCATAGGGGTGTAAGGTTGGCCAGTCACTAATTGACGGAAATTGGTGGAAAGAGCTGTACAATATCCCACACAGCTGCCCACTTATTCCTCACAACTGCTCCGATATCTCCCACAGCTATCCCGATATCCCAAACAGCTATCCAGATATTCCCACACAGCTATCCAGATATCCTACACAGCTGCCTAACCATCCCGTAGCCCAGGTGAGGCATGGATCATTGGAAGTCAGAGTTGTTCAGGCTGAGATCAAGTCAGGTTATCCATTTATCTTTGATTTGATATTATAGTTGGACTAAGTTAAGCTTAAGAGTAAAAATGGCAGGGGATCTCAAATCCGTGTTATGGTCCTTTTGCTCATTGTGGGAGCTCAGGAACACGGCTGTTGTCCCTGATTCCTTCATGTGCAGGAAGTGTGTCCAGCTGCAGCTCTTGTTAGACCGCATGACGGCTCTGGAGCTGCGGATGGACTCACTCTGGAGCATCCGCGATTCTAGGGAGGTGGTGGATAGCACATTTAGCAAATTGGTCACACAGCAGATTAGGATTGCTGAAGAAGAAAGGGAACAGGTGACCAAAAGGCAGAGAAAGAGCAGGAAGGTAGTGCAGGTGACCCCTGCAGTCATCTCCCTCCAAAACAGGTATATTGTTTTGCATACTGTTGGGGGTAGATGATTCACCAGGGGAAGCAGCAGTAGCCAGGTTCATGGCTCTGTGGCTGGCTCTGCTGTACAGAGAGGTGGGAGAAAGTGTGGGAAGGGCTATAGTCATAGGGGATTCAGTTGTAAGGGGAGTAGATAGGCAGTTCTGTGGTCAAAAACAAAACTCCCGATTGGTATGTTGTCTCCCAGGTGCACGGGTCAGGGATGTCTCAGATTGGCTGCAGGGGGAGGGTGAACAGCTAGTTATCATGGTGCATAAAGGCACCAATGATATAATTAGATTAGATTAGATTACAGTGTGGAAACAGGCCCTTCAGCCCAACAAGTCCACACCGACCCGCCGAAGCGAAACCCACCCATACCCCTACATTTACCCCTTACCTAACACTATGGGCAATTTAGTATGGCCAATTCACCTGACCCTGCACATCTTTGGACTGTGGGAGGAAACCGGAGCACCCGGAGGAAACCCACGCAGACACGGGGAGAACGTGCAAACTCCACACAGTCAGTCGCCTGAGGCGGGAATATAGGTTTAAAAAAAAAGGGATGATGTCCTACAAGCAGAATTTAGGGAGTTAGGAGCTAAATTAAAAAGTAGGACCTCAGAGGTAATCTCAGTATTGCTACCAGTGCCACATACTAGTCAGAGTAGAAATGAAAGAATAGGCAGGATGAATGCATGGCTTTTTGGGACATTGGGTTCAGTTCTAGGGAAGGTGGGACTATTACAAATTGGACGGTCTACAGCTGGGCCAGACTGGTACCAATGTTCTTGAGGGTGTTTTTGTTAATGCTGTTAGGGAGGGTTTAAACTAATGTGGCAGGGGGATAGGAACCAAATGAGGAGGTTAGTGAACAATAAAGAGGTAGTAACTAAAGCCTGTAAGGAACTAGATAATGAAGTCAACGTGACTAAGGGGAAGAGGAGGCAGGGAGCAGACGATGAACACAAAGGGACAGGTGGTCTGAGGTGCATTTGCTTTCATGCAAGAAGTGTAGTAGGTAAGACAGATGAATTTAGGGCTTGGATTACCACTTGGGAGTATGACATTATTGCAATTACTGAGACTTGGTTAAGGAAAGGGCTTGATTGGCAATTAAAAATCCCAGGATTTCAATGCTTCAGGCAGGAGAGAGAGGGAGGAAAAAGGGGAGAGAGAAAATCACAGCTGCGCTGAATGAGGGCATTATACAGGAATTGAGCAGTGAGGCAATATGGGCAGAGCTCAGAAATAGGAAGGGTGCAGTAACAATGTTGGGGCTGTCCTACAGGCCTCCCAACAGCGAGCAGGAGATAGAGGTGCAAATATGTAAACAGATTATGGAAAGATGTAGGAGCAAAAGGATGGTGGTGATAGGAGATTTTAATTTTCTCAACTTTGATTGGGATTCACTTAGTGTTAGAGATCCAGATGAAGCAGAATGTGTAAGCAGCATCCAGGAGGGTTTTCTAGAGCAGTAGGTAAATTGTCCAACTCAGGAAGGGGCCATACTGGACCTGGTGTTGGGGAATCAGTCCAGCCAGGTGATTGAAGTTTCACTAGGGGATTACTTTGGGAATAGTGAACACAATTCCATAAGTTTTAGAATAATAATGGACAAAGACAAAGGTGGTCCTAAAGGAAGACGCTAAATTGGGGGAAGGCCAACTATAACAAAATTTAGCAGGAGCTAGAGAATGTAGATTGGGAGCAGTTGTTTGAAGGTACATCCACATTTGATATGTGGGAGGCTTTTAAAGAGAGTGCAGAACAGATATGTCCCTGTGAAAATGAAAGATAGAAATGGCAAGATTAAGGAACCATGGATAGCAGGTGAAATTATAAGACTGGCTTAGAGGTAAAAGGAAGCATACATAAGGTCTAGGCAACTGAAGACCGATGAAGCTTTGGAAGAATATTGGAAATGTAAGACCAATCTGAAATGAGGAATTAAGAGGGCTAAAAGGGGTCATGAAATATCTTTAACAACCAGGGTTAAGGAAAATCCCAAAGCCTCCTATTCATAGATAAGGAGCAAAAGGGTACTAGAGAAAGGATTGACCCACTCAAGGACAAAGGAGGAAAGTTATGCATGGAGTCAGAGAAAATGGGTGAGATTCTTAATGAGTACTTTGCATCGGTATTCGCCAAGGAGAGGGACATGATGGATGTTGAGTTTAGGGATAGATATTTGATTACTCTCAGTCAAATTGGCATAAGGAGGGAGGTAGTGTTGGGTATTTTAAAAGGCATTAAGGTGGATAAGTCCCCAGGTCTGGATGGGATCAATCCCAGGTTACTGAGGGAAGGGGCAGAGGAAATAGTTGGGGCCTTAACAGATATCTTTGCAGCATCCTCGAATATGGGTGAGGTCCCAGAGGACTGGAGAATTGCAAATGTTGTCCCCTTGTTTAAGAAGGGTAGCAAGGATACGCCAGGTAATTATAGACTGATGAACCTGACTTCAGTGGTAGGGACGCTGCTGGAGAAGATACTGAGGGATTGGGTCTATTTACATTTGAAAGAAAATGGGCTTATCAGTGATAAGCAACATAGTTTTGTGCGGGGAAGATCATGTCTTACTAACTTAATAAAATTCTTTGAAAAAGTGACAAGGTTGGTTGATGAGGGAAGGGCTGTGGATGTCATATACACAGACTTCAGTAAGGCATTTGATAAGGTTCCACATGGGAGGACTGATGGAGAAAGTGAAGTCTCATGGGATCCAGGATGTACTAACTGGATGGATAGAGAACCTGGCTGGGCAGCACGAGACAGAAAGTAGTAGGTTTAGAGTGCCTACAGTATGGACACAGCCCAACAGGCCCACACTGACCCTCTGAACAGTAACCCACCCAGACCCATTCCCCCTACCCTATATTTACCCCTGAATAATGCACCTAACACTATGGGCAATTTAGCATGGCTAATCCACCTGACTTGCACATCTTTGGACTGTGGAAGGAAACTCATACATGCACGAGAAGAACGTGCAAACTCCACACAGACAGTCACCCGAGGCTGGAATCGAACTCAGGTTCCTGGCGCTGTGAGGCAGCGGTGCTAACCACTGAACCACCGTACCGTCGAAGGGAGTTTCTCAAAATGGAAAACTGTGACCAGTGTTCCAGAGGGATCCGCGCTGGGACCACTGTGGTTTGTGAGAAATGAAAATGATCTAGAGGAAGGTATAGGTGGTCTTATTAGCGAGTTTGCAAATGACACTAAGATTGGTGGAGTAATAGATAGTGAAGGGGATTGTCAGAAAATACAGCAGAATATAGATAGGTTGGAGAGTTGGGTGGAGAATTGGCAGATGGAGTTCAATCTGGGCAAATGCGAGGTGATGCATTTTGGACAATCTAATTCAAGAGCGAACAATATGGTAAATGGAAAAGCCCTGGGGAAAATTGATGTAGAGAGAGATCTGGGTGTTCAGGTCCATTGTACCCTGAAGGTGACAACGCAGGTCAATAGAGTGGTCAAGAAGGCATACGGTATGCTTTCCTTCATCAGACAGGGTATTGAGTACAAGAGGTGGCAGTTGTATAAGAGTTTGGTTTGGCCACAATTGTAATACTGCATACAGTTCTGGTCACCACATTACTAAAAGGAAGTGGATGCTTTGGAGAGGGTGCAGAGGCTGTTCACTAAGGTGTTGGCTGGTATGGAGGGTGCTAGCTATGAAGAGAGGTTGAGTAGATTAGGATTATTTTCATCAGAAAGACAGAGGTTGAGGGGGACCTGATTGAGGTTGAACAAAATCATCAGAGGAATAGACAGGGTGGATATCAAGAAGGTTTTTCCCAGACTGGGGGATTCAATTACTTAGGGATGATGAGTCCAAGATGAGAGGGGAAAGGTTTAGGGGAGATATGTGTGGAAAGCTCTTTACATAGAGGGTGATGGATGCCTGGAACACTTTACCAGCGGAGGTTATAGAAGCTGGCATGGTAGCATCATTTAAGATGTATCTAGACAGATACATGAATGGGCAGGGAGCAAAAGGATACAGACCTTTAGAAAATAGGTGGCAGGTTTTTTTTTTTTAGATTAGATTACTTACAGTGTGGAAACAGGCCCTTCGGCCCAACAAGTCCACACCGACCCGCCGAAGCGCAACCCACCCATACCCCTACCTTTACCCCTTTAACCTAACACTACGGGCAATTCAGCATGGCCAATTCACCTGACCCGCACATCTTTGGACTGTGGGAGGAAACCGGAGCACCCGGAGGAAACCCACGCAGACACGGGGAGAATGTGCAAACTCCACACAGTCAGTCGCCTGAGTCAGGAATTGAACCCGGGTCTACAGGCGCTGTGAGGCAGCAGTGCTAACCACTGGGCCACCAGAGGATCTGGATCAGCACAGGCTTGGAGGGCCGAAGGGCCTGTTTCTGTGCTGTAATTTTCTTTGTTCTTTGTTCATCCAAAAAAAGCGGAACCTCTCTTGATGACAACCACAATCAACTCCATACCTGTCTGTCCCACTTAAAGTCTTAGAAGGTATCTTCAGTTAAAGTCACAAATGGAATCTTGTTGTCAGGTAACACTCACTAACCCAGGCCATCACTTTATTACATCCCTTGTTCCTATAATAATTTTTATGTGCCTGTGTGTGTTAGCGTGAGTGTGTTATCATGCACATGCACCTATATGTGTGAGTGTGTGTGGGAGTGCCTGTATGAGGAGAGAGTGTGTGTGTGTGTGTATATGTGTGTGGGAATGCCTGTATGAAGAGAGAGAGAGTGTATGTGTGTGAGTGCCTGTATGAAGAGAGAGTGTATGTGTGTGTGTGTGTGTGAGTGCCTGTATGAAGAGAGAGTGTATGTGTGTGTGTGTGTGGGAGTGCCTGTATGAGGAGAGATGTGTGTGTGTACATCTGTGTGTGGGAGTGCCTGTATGAGGAGAGAGTGTGTGTGTGTGTGTGTATATGTGTGTGTGAGTGTCTGTATGAAGAGAGAGAGAGTGTCTGTGTGTGTGTGTTGTGTGGGAGTGCTGTATGAGGAGAGAGAGTGTATGTGTGTGTGTGTGAGTGCCTGTATGAGGAGAGAGTGTGTTTGTGTGTATATGTGTGTGGGGGTGCCTGTATGAGTTACAGAGAGTGAGTGTGTGGGAGTGCCTGTATGAGGAGAGTGTGTGTGTGTGCATGTGTGTGTGTGGGAGTGCCTGTATGAGGAGAGAGAGAGTGTGTGTGTGGGAGTGTCTGTATGAGGGGAAAGTGTGTGTGTGTGCATGTGTGTGTGTGGGAGTGCCTGTATGAGGAGAGATGTGTGTGTGTACATGTGTGTGTAGGAGTGCCTGTATGAGGAGAGTGTGTGTGTGTGTGGGAGTGCCTGTATGAGGAGAGAGAGTGTGTGTGCCTGTGTGAGGAGAGAGTGTGTGTGTGTGTTTGTATGAGGGGAAAGTGTGTGTGTGTACATGTGTGTGTGGGAATGCCTGTATGAGGAGAGAGTGTGTTTGTGTGTGGGAATGCCTGTATGAAGAGAGAGTGTGTGTGTATGTTTGTGTGGGAGTGCTTGTATGAGGAGAATGTGTGTGTGTGTGTGTGGGAGTGCTGTATGAGGAGAGAGTGTGTGTGTGTGGGAGTGCTGTATGAGGAGAGAATGTGTGTGTGTATGTGTGTGTGGGAGTGCCTGTATGAAGAGAGAGTGTGTATTTGTGTGTGTGTGTGGGAGTGCCTGTATGAGGAGAGAGTGTGTGTGTGTGGGGGAATGCCTGTATGAGGAGAATGTGTGTGTGTGTGAGAGTGCCTGTATGAGGAGAGAGAGTGTGTGTGTGTGGGAGTGCCTGTATGAGGAGAGAGTGTGTGTGTGTGTGTGGGAGTATCTGTATGAGGGGAAAGTGTGTGTGTGTGTATGTGGGAGTGCCTGTATGAGGAGAGAGTGTGTGTGTGTGCATGTGTGTGTGTGGGAGTGCCTGTATGAGGAGAGAGTGTGTATGTGTGTGTGTGGGAGTGCCTGTATGAGGAGAGAGTGTGTGTGTGGGAGTGCCTGTTTGAGGAGAGAGAGTGTGTGTGTGTATATGTGGGAATGCCTGTATGAGGAGAGAGAGAGTGTGTGTGTGGATGTGCCTGTATGAGCGACAGAGAGTGTATGTGTGTGTGGACATGTGTGTGTGTGTGCTTGTTCGAGTGAGAGAGAGAGGGAGTGCTTTTGTGCCTGTGATCCAGCCTTGCGTACAAAGGCAGAGGATCTAGAATTCTGTTCCTGGATTTGAGTACAAAATGTAGACACACCCTCCAGCATTGCAGAGACAGAATGCTCAACTTGCAACGGTGCCATCTGTCAGACAAGACATGATACTTGGTCAATGATATGTCCCTCAATCAAATCAAAACATCTTCTGCTAATGATCACATTCTTGTTTGTGGGAGCTTGCTGTGCATGAATTGGCTGCCACATTTCTTACAGAACAATAACAATCACCATGAGACCTTGGTGCTAGGCCTGGAACCCTATCGCCCCCATCCCCCAGCCAGCAACAATCTGACTCCAGCACAGTAGATCCCCAAGAACCCAGGCCCTAGTTATTGGACCGTGATATACACCCCTGTCCTGGGGTGACAGGGCTGCATTGATTGTAATGCACAATAGTATATCCTGAGGTTGTGAAGCTGCTATAAGTTCTTGACGCTTTTGCTTATTTATGAGTTACTGCCCTCCAGGTCAAACATGCTAACTGCTGGTTCACATACTCTCTCATTTCTACTGAGATTCACAGAGCTTTACAGACAGGAAAAAGTAAATCAACCACTCCCCAAGTGTTCCCTTATTTTCTCTTGTAACTGGTTCAGTTCTTGAGCTGAATACTAACCTTGCAGGCACTTTGGTGACTTTGCAACTGGTAATGAATAGTAGAATGTGATGCAAAATGTTAAGAGATTAGATGTGATTTAATAGGGCTGTGTCAGTGGATGCTGCATTGCAGACGTAGCGAGACCAGTGCTCTTCATTATGGGCTGGTGAAAAATTCATTCCTTCATTTATATTTTTAGAGCTAATTTGAAATTTGAGTTTGAGAAACCTATTGAACTTGCGTACATTCCTCTCGTTCTAAAGTGTCTCAAAATAAGATGGAACTTTGGAACAGTTCTCCATGCTCACCTTGTTTGGTATCAAGTACGACCAGACTCCTGGGATTCAGTCGGTAGCTCTCACACCTCCGAGATAGAGGTTTGTGGTTTCAACACCCACGCCAAAAGCTTAACAGTGACAATCAGGGCTTTTACACCAAGGCAGGATTGAAGCTCAGCTGCACAGCTGAAAGTGCCTTTTGTTTTACGAATGAGACATTAAATTGAGGTCTCGTCTGCTCTCAGTGAGGAGATGTTAAAAGATTCCCAGCCACTATTTTGAGAAAGAGCTGGAACGTCCTCCCTGGTGTCCTGATCCATATTAATCATTGAATCAACATGACCAAAATGAATGTCCAAGTCAAAAACACATCGTTGGCCATGGAGCTTGTGTATAATTTGGCTGCAGTATGTCCGACAGTAGAACAGAGATCAAAGTACTTCCTTGAAAAGTAGGTCGGGGCACCATAAGGTGCTATATGAATATACACTTCTTGGTTTTGGTCCTTGATAGGGTTAAGTTATTTTTCTTTACAGTTAATTGGTTGCATTGGAAGAAGTTTAAAATAGACTTTCCCATTTGGTATTAAAAAGACTTGACTGGAGGCTTCTTCCCAGCCTGTCAATTGTCTGCATTTTATAAACTGGCTGCACTGATGTGTGTAAAATATGATTGTATGACTGCCCGGAAGGGAGATTTTAACCTATTTTCTCTGGATTTCTTAGGAATTTGCCACCCTCTTTGTAGTTCTGAAGGTGCAAAACTAATCAAAACTTGGGATAAAATAAAACCTTACAAAATATTGTGGACTCTAGTTCGAAAATAAAACCATATAGAATATTGTGGACTCTAAGGGTACGTCAGGGCTTAAGCACATAAACTTGAGCTGCCTGGTATCTTGGCACAGCGATACTGACGGAGTGCTGCTTGGTCAGACCTGTTGATAAACTAAATGTCAGCTTGCTCACTTTAACTTAGAAAGAGTTCAGAACACTTTTCAGAGAACTGTTTCCCCCGCAATATTCTCACTTCTACAGACACCAGCAGAACAGATTATTTGCTCATTTGCTGTTCACTGGGGACTGTCTGTTACATTTTTACATCTACTTGTTGTCAACCTCCATAGTATGTAGCTGTGGAAGGTACACCACAATGTTGTTCCATTGACACTGCAGTCAGGCATACCCCAGATTGAATTAGAATCCACAGATGTGTGTTAAAGGCAAACTCAAGCACAATTACATTCTACATTCTTGGTTGAGATAGGTACTTGAGTCAGAAATAAATCTATAAATAACTACTGTACAAAACCCTATTATAGCAGATGCAAGTGTACATGTTATGTAAAATGCAATAAAAGAGGTATCCAGTTTCCACGGCAACAATTGTTGGCAGTTCTAATTCCTTTGTTATTTATGGTGGGAAATAGCTATTTGCTCTTTTTTCCCCATTCTGCACCATCATCATGATAAACCTTGAATGAGCTATCACTTCGGTCACTTTAGCAGAGCACGGTTAAAGGAGAAATGAATTAATTAGAACTGCCAAATATAATAGTTCGCCGAGAGAAATATCTATCCAGTTACTGGTGTCCATGTGCACTCCTTTGATCCATCCACTTCATGGTGTAAAGTTCCTCAGAAGGTATTTGTGGATCAGTGCTGTATTCCTTCAATGTTAGCCTTAAATGGTAATTTGACAAATTAATGTACGTTCTATTGCAAAAGCATAGCACACAATGGCACAGCAGAGAAGGAGCCCACTCAGCTGTGAAACCTGCTGTTATTTGAACATAATCAAGGTTAAATGTTAAACCTTGCCTAGCATTTTGGCAAACTCAGTTTTTCTTACAGCCTCCATTCAAAAATATAAAAAAATTATTCCTACCAGGAGGAACAGACAAAACATAGTTGAAGAGGCTAAAAGTCTGAGACAACAAAAATGAAGCAAAACATGATATAAATGCCAGTTTCTGAATAGCTATAAACTGTATAGCCGTTGGGAGGTCATGTTGCGGCTGTACAGGACATTGGTTAGACTACTTTTGGAATATTGTGTGCAATTCTGGTCTGCCTGCTATAGGAAATATGCTGTGAAACTTGAAAATGTTCAGAAAAGATTTACAAGGATATTGCCTTAGTTGGAGTGTTTGAGCTACAGGGAGAGGTTGAATAGGCTGGAGCTGTTTTCCCTGGAGCGTCGAAGGCTGAGGGGTGACCTTATAGAGGTTTAAAAAATCATGAGGGGCATGGATACAGTAAATGGACAAGGTCTTTTCCAGGGGTGGGGGAGTCCAGAACTAGAGGACACAGGTTTAGGATGAGAGGGTAAATTTTTAAAAGGGACCGAAGGGGCAACGTTTTCACACACAGAGGGTGGTGCGTGTATGCAATGATCTGCCAGAGGAAGTGGTGGAGGCTGGTACAATTACAACATTTAAAAAGCATCTGGATGGGTACATGAATAGGAAGGGTTTAGAGGGATTGGGCCAAGTGCTGGCAAATGGGACTCGATTAATTTAAAATATCTGGTTGGCATGGACAAGTTGGCCCGAAAGGTCTACTTCCATGCTGTACATCTCTATGACTCTGCTTCAAACTCCATTTGAGAAGAAAAGATCAAGAGTTTTCATCCATTGAAGAGAGGCTTAGAAGATGGGCAATAAATGTACCAGGGCACATAGATCGCCTTCACATTTTAAAGTCATATATTCTGCTCTTATTTTTATTTTTCCCTGATAAATTCTCATATTGATTGTTTCGGAAATTGCCAATATAAATGGTCTATGCTGTAATTATGTCCTCCCACCACTGTTTGTGCTGCAGCAAGGTCAGAAGCTGTCACAACACGGTACAGATTGTGAGATTAATTGAACAGCAATTGGCCACCATCCTTGGGGAAATAAAACTGAATTCAAAGTTCTGGCAATCTTTTGATGAAGTATTTGCTTTTTTCCATCATAAATTCAAATCTGGTACCATGTTAAGGAGATTGGCAGAGATGAGGGTTGAGATAGATACTTGAGTCTGGAATAAATATATAAGTAATTATAGTACAAAGTTCCATTATAGTAGATGGAGACATATATTATGTAAAATGTAACAATACAGGTATCCAGGGATGCCATCACATAAGCCAATCATATTGAAGTATTATAACAGGCAGCAAATGAGGAAGTAAATGCATTTGTTACTAATTAGGAGGAATATACCTCTTGGTTTTGCTGTGATAGTCACAGATTTTCAATAACTGCCCCAGTGTTATGTTTAACTTCATAAAAAAGATTATGTCCCAATATTCACTTTTATCTCCTCGTGTCTCTTACAAACTGGGCCAGAGAGGGGGAGAAATGTTTTTAAATTTCATCCTTCTACCTGTAAGGATTCCATTGCATGGCACTTCATGCAGTCCACCTTGTATCCTTACCTACTTGATGTCTCTGAGGGATCTGTCATAACTGTTTTGGCAACGTTGCTGATGATATCTTTTCAATGATCTACAGAATAGAGCTACCAACACTGATTCAACATGACCTCTCACATTCAACATGACCTCTCACTTCCAACTTCCCCTCCTTCTGACTCCTGCTACTGGTCACCCAATATGTCAATCATCATGAGCCTTGCCTTTTCAATATGTTGAAAACCTGATCGCCTGACTTTTTGTAAATTTTATAGAAAGTGGAATAGAGGTTGTGATTTACACATTATGAGCAGTAATAAATAAAACTTTAAAACTGCCCATTAGATGAAACAGATTGTATTTTTATCATGAATAAAAAGTTTGGGATTACACGTACATAAAGTTAGTTTTCCAGGGCTAGAGAGATTGTTCATAATAACTGTAAATTTTTTTGCTGTTATATTCCCAGTTGCATATTACAAAAAAAGCAAAGTTTTCCCAGGTGGAGCTGTTTAACAAAGATATTAAGACAAAAATGGGGATGTTTTCATCAGCTCAGTGATTCCAAAAAAAAAATGTTGTATCTGAGGACTTCAACCACACCCTTTTGTGGAGAAGAAGAGAATCCAGAAACTTCTGGAATTTCACATTGAATTGCACACATGAGGATGTGAGATCTTCCTGTCAGTTTCACTGTTATAAGTGATGGTGAGTATTGACAGTTTTGTTATAATTAAAACCACAAAATTAAAGCCAAAGAGTTGATATGAAGCAGTTCCATTATAAAGTAGACATAGGGATATAAAATGGAAAAGGAGTTTTTGGTAGGGGTGTAAGATTTTGAATACATTAACATAGAAAGATATTCTTAACTGTATATTGTAGTCATGCTGCTTTTTGATTTCTCTTTGGGATTGAAAGATCAGAGCCTTTCAAACGTCAAAAATAGTGGATCAGGAGCAATGTTCCAAATGGCCTACTTTAGTTTCAATATATATTCACTGAGAATACAGTCTCTTCATCAAATCTCTCAGGATTCTAAACTCAGGAGATGTGACTCTTTCCTTCAAAACGTAATTAACTATTTTTCATTTAATTGCACTGTTAATCTTTCTCCTGGTTCACAAGACCAACTTCTATTTAAGACATGATTTCAGCATGAAACCAAGAGATCTGATAGGCAATCACAACCCCTAACCATTTCATTATTGCAAAGAATTGAAGGCTAGTCTCAAATGCCTACTTATGTTCGACGATACTTAAATCTTAATGGAATGGAAGGAACCAGTAGATTGCAAGCAAATTTCACACTCTACTAGAATGAAATCCTCGAGATGGTATTGTCCCAAATGAGAAAGGTCTCCCCAGTGCTCTTACTGATGGTAAGTCAAATTAACGCTTTTATATTTTGTTTTTATTTTGTTATTGGTTTTAACTCTTTTTGCTGCTGATCGATGAATCTTTATTACGAAAGATGTGAGCCATGAACAGCCAACACTTAACATTAACTCCCTCTCAGTATGCAACTTGATAGTTTTTATAAAAGAGCTTTACTTACTAGAAATAATAACTTGTATTTATAGCAGTCCATTAACACATCATAAGAAACAAGGCATGTCAGAGTTGAGGATTTGTCCAGACTGTAAAGGGCTAAGGCCAAGATAAAGGTTTTTAAATGTCTTTTTATGGGAGGGAAAGATGGAATGAATCTAGAATATGTAGATTAGATTGCAGAATATTTGTCACTGATGTGGGTTGGATAGATAGTGGAATTCACAGTAGATGTTACTATTTCACTTGGCACAGCTTTGTTCACACTAGATTATGAAGGAGGATTTTGTGGAAGGCATTATTGATGTAGCATTGGTAATTCTTTTCAATAATTCTGGAACAATGTAATGTTCATTAAATGTTCATTTATAGGGGAGATGATGGCCCAGTGCTATTATCACTGGATTGTTAATCCAAAGATGCAGATAATGTTCTTGGGACCCAGGTTTGAATCCCTCCAAGGCAGATGGTGGAATTTGAATTCAATAAAAAAAATCTGGAATTAAGAATCTAATAGTGACCATGAATCCATTGTTGATTGTTCGAAATACTCAACAGGTTCACTAATGTCCTTTAGTGAAGGAAACTTCCATCTTTACCTGGTCTGGCCTGCATATGACTCCACAACCACAGCAAATTGGCTGAATCTTAACTGCCCCCCTGGGCAATAAATGTAGGCCCTCATCCTATGAATGAATTTTAAAAAACATATTAATTAGTTTTTGGAACAAAGTAAAGGCTAAGTATATTAAGCATTAAGGGGCTGGTTAGATTAGTTGGCTAGATGATTAACATATAGTTCAGAATAACAGCATGAGTTTGATTACCTGTCCTGGCTGAGGCAGACCTGTCCTGGCTGAGGTAGACCTGTCCTGGCTGAGGTAGACCTGTCCTGGCTGAGGTAGACCTGTCCTGGCTGAGGTAGACCTGTCCTGAACTGAGGTGAGAGTGGAAGGCAATGGCAAATCATTTTTAATAGACGTTTTAAAAAAAAAGCTCAGAATAAAACATCAGCAAATTCAAGGACTTGCCTTTGGACAGGGAACACATATGAGGTTGAACATTATGAATATTTTTAGTCAACCTATTCAGAAATCTTATGACACACCTCTGGAGTAGGTGGGAATGGAGGTAAAAACAATGACTGCAGATGCTGGAAACCAGATTCTGGATTAGTGGTGCTGGAAGAGCACAGCAATTCAGGCAGCATCCGAGGACAGGCAAAATCCAAGGACAGGCAAAAGGATTTTGCCTAGGTGGGAATGGAACCCAGTAATGACACTACTTCTGAACCAAGTGAGTTATATGAGCCAACTCCTATATCCATTGAACATTATATTATTAGCTACTTACCTTGTATGCTCTAATCTGTTTAATTCTCAAAACTTTATATACATTTATCTAATAGTTTTAGCCTGAACATGACAAATTGAAAGTGCAGCATTCAGGAGTGAGAGAGTGACAGAACAGTCTATCTCATGATCAGTGTTCAATAGTGAAAGTTAGTGTGTGGTTAACTGGTTAATCCATGCCTTAGTTCCAATTCATGTGAGGCATGGTTCTCATTAAGGAACTTGCATTTCTGGTGTGGGAACAAAACCATGAGACCATCAGACATAGGAGCAGAAGTAAGCCATTCGGCCCATCTACATGGCTCCACCATTTGATGAGATCATAGTTGATCTGATAATCTTCAATTCCAATTTCCTGCCTTTTCCCCATAACCCTTGGTTCCCTTACTGATTACAAACTGTCTATCTCAGGCTTGAATAGATGTAATGACCCAACCTCTACAGCCATCTGTGGTAAAGAATTCCATGGATTTATAACCCTCTGAGAGAAGGCATTTCTCCTCATCTCTCTCTTAAAGGGTAACCCCTTATTGTGAGATTACACTCTTTGGTCCCAGATTTTCCCACAAAGGGAAACAACCTTTCTGCATGTACCCTGTCAAGTCTTCTATGAATCCTGTATATTACAAACAAATGGCAGATCTTGGGAGAGAGTTTTCATTGAGGCCTGAATTGGAAGGAGTCATACTTTCTATTTCACGACTTCACACACAGTTCTGCTGGTCTCAGCAGCTTCACTCCAGTCACCTACAACCCTTGTAGGTATTTTCCAGTCTACCGATAACAGAGATGTTACTCAACACCTCAGGAGCATGTAGGACTTGAATCAGGCTTCCTTGCTCAGAGGTACGGACACTACCACTGCAACGAGGAGACCATGAGGACCGTAGATGCTGGAGAATCAGAATCATAAAGGATGACGCTGGAAAAGCACAGCAGGTCAGGCAGCATCCGGGGGGCAGAAGAGTCAAAGTTTCGGGTGTAAGCCCTTCATATTCCTGAAACATTGACTCGCCTGATCCTCAGATGCTGCCTGAACGGTTGTGCTTTTCCAGCACCACATTTTTCGACACTACCACTGCACCACAGGCACTGACATACTATGCTTGTATACTTTATGTTTACTGCACCTCAATTACTACCACTTTAATCAATCTATGTCAATTAAACAAAAGCAATGGATGTCCCCTTCTTGAAAAGGGCACACACTAATATATTGCCTTTTCACGAACAAAACTTAAAAAAAAATTCACTGATCAAATGGAGGTGATATATTGAGGGTGATGATGTATTTCAATCTCCCTCATGCCCACTACATATGGAAATCTTCAAGTGTGTGAGAGAATACCCAGGGACATCCAATTATATCCCTACAGTACGGAAACAGGCCCTCCTGCACAAGTCCACACCGACCCTCTGTAGAGTAACCCACCCAGATTCATTCCCTGCCCTATATTTACCCTGACTAATGCACCTAACACTATGGGCAATTTAGCATGGCCAATTAACCTAACCTGCATATCTTTGTATTTTGGGAGGAAACTGGAGCACCCGGAGGAAACCCACACAGACATGGGGAGAATGTGCAAACTCCACACAGACAGTCACCTGAGGCGGGAATTGAACCCAGGTCCCTGGCACTGTGAGGCAGCAGTGCTAACCACTGAGCCACTGTACTGCCCAGTTGTAGCTGTGAAAGAGACTCTGGATGTTCGGTGCTCCTCCTCAACTGCCAGTTGCCTGGGCTTCTCTACAGCCATGCCCAGGGATAGTTTCAAGAGGAAACCCTCTAACCTGCCACTTGTCTGTCACTATGTCCGTGCCTGGGTATCCTTGGAGAGGAATGCACTGTGCCCTCTACTGTTCTCGAGACCTTCTGCACTGGATGGTCAAGAACTATGACCCTGAGACTGAGGTGCAACCAAATATTGAGGAACAGCCTCTTTCAGACAGTGAACTAAGGCTCCCACCTCCAGAGGCAAGGTCAGAATGACTGCCCTGAACTTCAAGGCCACATGTGACTGAGTGTGGCAAGAAGTAGTCCCAGTAAAGCTAAAGTCAAGGGGAATCAGGGGAAGACTGTCTGCTGGTTGAAGGCACAAACGACAATAGCTGTGGTCATTGAAAGTCATTCCGCTCAGTTCCTGAACATCACTGCAGGAGTTCTTTATGCTCCATAGCCTTGTAAATACCGTGGCTACATGAGCAGATCAGAGGTTAGGAATCCTGCAGTGAGAAACTCACCTCCCAACACCTCAAATCGCATCCACCTTCGACAAGTGTGAACAGGAGTGTGATGGAATACTCCCCACTCGCCTGGATATGTGGAGCGTCAACAACTTAAGAAGCTTGACAACATCCAAGACATGGCAGCCCACTTCATTAGCATCACATCCATAAACATTCACTCCTCCCACCACTGAATTCAGTAGCAGCAGGGTGTAGGATCTGCAAGATGCACTATAGAAATTCACCAAGGCTCCTTTGGCAGCGCCTTCCAAACCCACCATCTGGAAGGACAAGGGCAGCAGATACATGGGAATTCCACTACCTGCGCGTTCCCTTCCAGCTACTCACGGTCCTGACTTGGAAAGTGTTGGCTGATCACAATCGTGGAACTCCCTCCCATATGGCATTTACAGCACATGGCAGTTCACCACCTCCACCCTCTCAAAAGCAACTAGGGATAGGCAATAAATGTTGGCCCAGTAAGCAACACCCTCATCAGCCCCAATCTGAGTGACTTTTTAATAAAATCTTTACAAATCTTATAACCAGAGCCCTCCAGTCCATAAAAATATACAGCTGACTTTTGGAGTCTGCGAATTGACTCAATCTCCCATTACACAGAACTTCAACATGCAACCCTTCCATTCCAGATTCCTTACGGACTCCTGGGTAGAGAGGACTTGTTATTCCCATTTGGAACAGGCTACCAGATAGAATTAGGTCATCAAAGATATCCGTAAATGGAAGACATTAGGGTTGATATTCAATTCCAACCTTGCACCTGTCTGTGTATTACACTCAGAAGGTTTGCCCATAATATTGCAATGTGAGAAGTGAGAAAACAAAATGGATGTCTTGTGACCCATCTGGAAAGCAGCAATTTGTAATGTTATTCAGCTTGTGGACACTTGACTGCCTGGGTAGTTAGTTTCAATTTATCAACACTGCCTCAGAGTTCACCTTGACACAGGTAATAATGTAGGCAGAACCAACATGTTGCTCAGTAGGAATGTTTGTATAACACCTCTCTGCAGAAACACCAGCAGTAAATAATAAATTCTATTGAATATTTAATATGCTCTTACGACATTCCGCTGTATGTTAATTTGTGTAGGTTAATGCCCCCAGTAAAAAACAAACAAAATATCAGCCAGAAATGAGTAGTTGTTCATTTTCTTTCATTAGAAATATTAGCTCGGAGGTTTATAATTCAATTTGTTTAGAATTACAGAACATTTTCAATGGAGACTAATAGAAATTATTTTTAGCCAGCAATTGAATGGTCTCAACAAGAGGCCATCGTTGTTAAGATTAAACATAAAAGATTTGGTACTTTGAGCAGGGGCATTGTTTAACACAGAACATTCTGAGGCTGGAATCTACAGCTGAAATTAGCGATTGACGCAGAGACCATGTCGAATTGAAGACCACATTAGATGTGCCTCAAGAAGGGGAGACAAGGACTGTGATTAGCAGCATCTGGCTGTCTGCTTCAATTGACTTGTTTGCTGGTAGCTGTTTCAATAAAATTCAACTGAAGTTCTGGAATTATGATAGCCAAGCACTTGGAAAACAGTGTCAGGTTCAGACAAAGTTAGCATGGATTTGTGAAAGTGAGATCACACTTGACAAATCTAATGGAATTCTCTAAGGATGTAACTAGTAGAGTTGACTAGGGGAGATAGTGGATGTGATTTATTTGGACTTTCAGAAGGCATTCAACAAAGTCCTACCTTAGACATTATTGCGTAAAATTAAAGCAAATGGGATTGGGGATAGTTTATTGAAATGAATAGAATACCGTCCAGTGCAGACGGGAATCAAAAAGTGAGAGTAAACAGATCTTTTACCGACAGGCAGGCAGTGATGAGTTGGGTACTGCAGGGGTCAGAGCTGGGACCTCAGCTATTCACAATACAGTATATATTAGTGATTTAGATGAGGGAACTACATATGTTCTCTCCAGATTTGCAGATGACCCAAAGCTGGATATGAGTGTGAGCTGTGAGGAACATGCTGAGATGTTTCTTTTCGATTTGAACAAGATGACTGAGTGGGAAAATGCTTGGCAGATATAGTATAATGTGGATATGTGTGACATTACCCACTTTGGGAGCAAAAGGCAGATTATTATCTGAATGGCTACAAATTGAGAGATGGGAATGTGCAATAAAATCTGGGTGTCCGTGTACACCAGTCACTGAAGGTAACCATGCAAATATAGCAGGCACTTAAGAAGTCAAACTTTTTTGCCTTCGTAGTGAGAGGCTTTGGGTACAGAAGCAAGGCTGTCTTGCTGTAATTAAATAGGGTCAAAGAGTGTAGTGCTGGAAAAACACAGTTGGTCAGGCAGTATCTGAGGAGCAGCAGAATTGATGTTTCGAGTATAAGTCCTTCATCAGGAATGAGGATTGTGGGCCAAGGGGGCTGAGAGATAAATGGGAGGGACTTGGGGTTGTGGGGAAGGTAGCTCAGAATGTGATAGGTGGATGAAGGTGTGGGTGGAAGTGATAGGACGGAGAGGAGGGTGGAACGGATAGGTGGGAAGGAAGATGGACAGATAGGGCAGGTCAAGAGGGAGGTGCCAAGTTAGAAGGTTAGATTTGGGATAAGGTGGAGGGAGGGGGAAGAACGAGGGGATATCTCATAGAAACCTATAAAATTCTGCAAAGGACAGATGCTAGAAGGATGTTCCTGATGACAGGACCAGGGGTCACAGTCTAAGGATGCAGAGTAAACCATTTAGGACTGAGATAAGGAGAAATGTCTTCACCCAGAGAGTGGACAGCCTGTGGAATTCCCTACCACAAAAAGCAGTCAAGGCCAAAACATCGTAGGATTTCAAGAAGTAGTTGGCTAGAACACCTGAGATGAAATGGATCAAAAGATACGAAAAAAAACGAGAAGAGGTTATTGAGGTGGATGATCAACAAGATGGTATTGAACAGCAGAACAGCTCAAAAGGCTGAATGGCTGACCGAGCACTTGTTTTCCAGGTTTCTGTATTAATACAGGATATATGTGAGGGTCAGTTTAAAAAAAATCTACGTCAAATCTTAGATGTTATAATGTGAGACAATAGTCCAATATTGTCAAATGATCCATTGGGTCATCAGTGACATCAGGCTGAATTTTGTGGGTGTTTGGTTATAGAATGTGGCGCTGGAAAAGCATAGCTGATCAGGCAGCATCTGAGGAGCAGGAGAATCAACGTTTTAAGCATATGCCCTTTGTGAGGAATGAGGCTTACGGCCCAAGGGGGCTGAGATAATTGGAATGGGGTGGGGCTGGGGGGAAGGTTGCTAAGAATGCAATAGGTAGATGAAGGTGGGGGTGAAGGTGATAGGTCTGGGGAGGAGAGTGGAGTGGATAGGTGGGAAGGAAGATGGACAGATAGGACAGGTCAAGAGGAAGGTGTGAGTCAGAAAGTTGGAACTGGGATAAGGTGGGGGGAGGGGAAATGAGGAATCTGGTGAAATCCACATTGATGCCGTGTAGTTGGAGGGTCCCAAGGTGGAAGATGAGGCGTTTTTCGTCCAGACATCGGGTGGTTAGAGTTTGGCGATGGAGAAGGCCCAGGACTTCAATGTCCTTAGTGAAGTGGGAGGGGTTTGGCCACAGGATGGTGGGGTTGTTTAGTGCGTGTGTCCCAGAGATGTTCTCTGAAATGTTCCACAAATAGGCATCCTGTCTTCTCGATGTAGCATCAGGAGCAACAGACACAGTAGATGACGTGTGTGGAAGTACAGGTAAGTCTCTGGTGGATGTGGAAGGATCCTTTGGAGCCTAGGACGGAGGTGAGGGGGGTGGTGTGGGCACACATTTTGCACTTCTTCTGGTGGCAGGGAAGGTGTCAGGAGTGGAGGGTGGGTCGATGAGGCTGTGGACCTAACAAGGGAGTCGTGGAGGGAATGGTCTCCCCAGAATGCAGATAAGAGTGGGGTGGGAGATATATCTCTGGTGGTGGGATCTCTTTGTAGATGGTGGAAATGATGGAGGATGATGCGATGTATTGGGAAGTTAGTGGGGTGGAAGGTGAGAACCGGGGTGGGGGGTTCTGTCCTTGTTGCGATTGGACAGGTGGAGAAGATGTGTTGGAGAGGAAATTGCAGTCCTTGAAAAAGGAGGCCATCTGGGATGTTCTATGGTGGAATTGGTCCCCCTGGGAGCAGATGTGACGGAGGTGGAAGAATTGGGAATAAGGGATTCTCTTACTCCCTGAATGCTGCCTGACCAGCTGTGCTTTTTCAGCACCACACTCTTCCACTCTGATCTCCAGTGTCTACAGTCCTTATTTTCTTCTAAGTGTGTGAGTTATGTCAAGTTTTTTGGAGGGTTTCTTGCCACAAGATCCATTTGCCTATCACACCAAACTCACCTCATTAACTAGCTGTTCCATCCCTATGGTATTGCATTTTTTTCTAGCCTCATCTTACCACATACTATTCACAGAACAACTGCATATCCACCAAAAGACTGGCATTCCTCATGTCTGTGCCATCTTTAACAGCCCATTGTGCACGCAAACAAGCTCCATCAGCCTGGAGCTGCCCTGCACACTTCCTGATAATTTCTCTGGACATGGCAGACAGGGGGAAATTGAAGTCCCATGTTGCAGGCCTGGAGGGAACCACCAACAATTTCTCTCCGCTACCTCACCCTCACTCTATCTCCCACTTCCCATCAAAGCTAATGCTCTCCCCCTCTCACGACCACCTGCAACCTCTTCCCTCACTCAGTGTCACCACTACAACCCCCGAACTCCATTAACCTCACATTCCCTCTTTGCTACCCACTTGCTTGAGATGTCTCCATACCTGCATCAAAAGCGACAGCTACGCCATCAAGTTTCAGCTCTCTCAATACCTGCTTCTCCCTCATTCCAGAGGACAGCAGCCCACTGTAGGGCAGAAAGAGTCAAGGCGTGTGGTAGGCTGCCCAACTTTCAGCTTCTTACCCCTCATGTGGAGAATATCCTGACTTGGACTAGCCTGAGTAACTGACTGACTGTGTCCAAGCCTCTGGGCCTGGCATCAGAGGCTGCCATTAACTCACTGTGCCAGGACCTCCTGAGTGAAGACTATCTCGATTCACTTGATTGAGTACTGTTGATAATCATGTCAAGCTTTATGTCTGTGCTAAACAACAAGGCAAGATAGAAGTTATATGACTCTGGTAACTCTGGCTGAGGGGGTAAAGTGCAAAGAAGGCAAGGCAAGGCAATGTATGAGTATTGGGCTTGGCTCAGGGTAAGTGAGTGATCAGACAGTGAGTAAAGATCCTACAGATATAGCCTGGTCCAGTCCATGAGCTAGGAGGGAAGCGGAGGGTGTCTCTGAGCACACAGTGTCCATGCTGCAGAATTACAGTGAGAGTCACCAGGGCAGCATTGAAGTACAGAAGTACCTTGTAAGGGATCTTAAAGGTTGGCACATGTCAGTATTTATGAATGTGAGGTGTGTGCATTCGATGGCCATGGAGATCTTGTTACCCAGGGGCCAACATGGAAATCCTTTGGAGTCAGCAGTGAGCTGACAGGTATCCAGTCTGACTTCTAAGTCAGGAATTCTCAACATTTAGTTTTTAAATTTAGAATCTCTACAGGCCCTTCGGCCCTACAATTCAACACAACCCTCCGAAGGGTATCTCACCCAAACCCATTCCAATTACTCTACTCTTAACCCTAACCTACACATCACTGAACACTACAGCCTATTTATCATGGCCAATTCACCTAATCTGCACGTCTTTGGATTGTGGGAGGAAACCAGAGCACCCAGAGGAAACCCATGCAGAAACAAGAGAATGTGCAAACTCCATAGACAGTTACCCAAGGCTGGAATTGAACCCAGATCATTGGCGCTGTGTGGCAGCAGTGCTAACCACCGGGCCACTTCTAGTTTGTTCAGTCAGTTTGGTATAGTAGGAAACTGGATACTAATGAGGTCTTAGACTATTAATAAGATGTTAACAAGCAATTATTCCCCTTACTTGGAAACTCGGCATTGCCTAATGAGAAAATTGGCGGGTGGATCAAAGATGCAGCTAGATAAATATTTCCTTCCGCTGCTCCGGCCCCTATAAGATTCCACTATCAGTTTGATTTTCATTTTTGTGGTAAGGTGGATGCAATGATGTTACAACATAATTCACAGCTGAAACCTAGTGAGAACATTCATAAGTGCAATTTCAAAAGTGCAAATATAGTAAGTTGTAAAAGGCAAAATGATTAATAATTAACTCTAAGTGCTTGTCACCAAGCTTGTTTTGCCAGCTGTATAAGGCTGTTTAGCCGAGTGTGGGTTGAATGCTCTCTGAACTAATTGATTCTTAATGTAGATCCAGCCAAGTTTCAATGGTTTTACAATAGTCTTGACCTTGTCCTCTAGTTCCATGTTGAAACATTGCAAAACGTTAACTTTCCTTTTCTGTCTCTGACAAGGGTGCGGGTGCGTCAGATTGACTAATAACAAACAGATGGTGGAAAACAGCTCTCGGGAGCGGGGGGGGGAATGAATGCAGAAGCAAGGTCATTGCTGACATGATGAATACCATACTGCATGCATCCCAACTATGGCAATGAAAAATTAATGAAGTCCTTTCCATTCGAGAGAAGCAGAGTCAACTGTCATTTTCTCTTGCCTTCACCTTATCAGATGCTCCTATAAGTGATGTTAAGTAAATTATTCAAAGAACCAAGGCTCTTTGATTGAAGGACAAATCCTGCTTTCATACGATTATAATTGCGCTGGCAGAGGAGAGAAAAATCAAAAGGCATGAAGGAGCCCACATCCTTATAGTGACAATCGGAAATACCTATTATTGCACAGCTTCAGGCAAGTGTTTTCCATTCTCGATGTGGTATTTCACTTAACTAACCAATCACGGAAAACAAATTACAGGTTACAATGGGTGAAATGACTCGCTCACTCAAGACATTTCATGCGAAATTGAATTCAGGAAACATGTTGGGTTCCCTTCAAAAGAACACATCTAGTTTCGCTAATAAATCAAATTAACCTTTTCAATGAACTTATTTTGCCTTTCCTTGATGTTGTCATTGTGGCGCTTTGAATCCTATTTAACCCAATAATTTTAATCTGTTGGGACCACTGAATAATAGAATATTTTAAAGTCTCGGCTGTGTGTCCAAGTGACATTAAACAGGAGAGTTTATAGGAGACATTGGTTTAAGGTTTACAAGAATGTCAATCAGATTCATTGAGACTTGGCGCAATAAAAAGTATTGATTCTGCATAACAACACTGGCACAGTCTCTTGTGGTGAAGGCTTTTAAACTCTGCAAATTATATCCAGTTCAGAGGCACGTGATGCTAAACAAAGATGTCATTCTTTTCCCTTCTTTCTTCTGTGTTGTAACAGGAGCAGTGTCTTTGTAAATTAAGAGAACCAGTGATGGTAATTATACCATGATCATGACAGCTTATGAAATCAGAAAGGGATATGATGTGCAAAAATATCTGCTCCTATTAATTAATTGAGGGTGCAATGATACTGTGATGTTAGCAGCTACGGCTACACCAGCCCTGCTGCCTACAATGACAACTTCTTTTGTGTGCTGTGTTGGATTCTGGGGGCCACATTGTCAAATTATACTTTCAACGGGGATAAGTTTGAAGTTCACTCCTCATTCCTAACGGATAATTGATTCATTGCGTTTCCCCAGTTTAGATCTTTAATGGGCATTGGTTGTCCCCCCTGTCCGTTCCAGTTAAGTACAGTGACAGGTGTTCACATAGATAAGGCTGGGAGCTATGTCTAGGCCTCTGATTGCCAGCTGTAATTTAAGAATTCACGGCAGCCAGTAGATTATGTCGAATTTAGCATTGATGCTTGACGCTCCTTTGACAGTCTGGTGAGGATACATCGCTAAAGTAACAGAGGAATAGAAGGCCATTTAGCCCCTTGAGCCTGTTCTGCCAACAACTATACCATCAAGTCTCTACAACCCAAGTCTTTCCATACACATCTTTTCTCAGTGTCTCTGGTTAACAAAAAAACTATCAAACTCCAATTTAAATTTAACAATTGAGCAAGCTTCAATAGTGAAAAATAGTCGCAAACTTCAACCATCCTTTTGTACGTAGGACTATTTCTTAATCTTACCTCACAAAGGAGTGACTCCAATTTTAGACTACACCCATTAATCCTAGACTCCACATTTAACAAAAATAGTTTCTCTCTCCATGTACATCAGTTCATTTCAAAATAAATCTTATGCTCAGATCAAAATATCCTTATTGTTTTAATTTCCAAGAAATACAAGCTGTATTTTATCTGAGGGTGTGGAATCTGCTTGAGAGGAGCCCTTCAAAGTGAAATTGCTTTAATCAGACACTTAGACAGTTCAGATCATAGATATCTGTAATCATAGAAAGCTGCACATGAACCACAGGCAGTGAGCAGCTATGTGGTATACAAATTCTGGTCACAAGCAATCTTGACCATGTCATTGGTCATTACAGATTGACTATCATCATCTCATGAAGTGGGGAGTGAGTGTAAATGTGTCCCCTCTGGACTAAAATTCAAAAACAATGTAAATTTTGTACGCTGCACAAGGTGTCAGAACTGATTGCCTTTCATCTCGAACGACAAGTGTTTGGCAACATGCCCTATACTCAAAGCTGCATTTCCTATTGACCCAGTGGCCTTGGTACAATGACAGTGCAGAGAAACTGAGGATAGACAAATGTGTCAGCAAGCCCAGGACCAGCAGCAACCTCTAGAAGCTGCTGAACAGCCTCCACATGGAGCTATACAGCTGGAAACAGACCCTTCGGTCCAACCAGTCCCTGCCGAACATAATCTCAAACAAAACTAGTCCCATCTACCTGCTACTGGTCCATATTCCTCTAAACCTTTCCTATTCATGTACTTATCCAAATGTCTTTTAAACATTGTAGTTGTACCCAAACCCACCACTTCCACAGGAAGTTTATTCCACATGTGAACCACCCTCTGTGTAAAAGATTTACCCCTCATGTTTTTTTTGAAATCTTTCTCCTCTCACCCTAAAAATATGCTCCTAGTTTTGAAATCTCCCATCCTAAGGAAAAGATACCTACCATTAATTCTATCTAAACCCCTCATTATGCCTCTCAACATCCTACACACCAGTGATGGTGAAAGAGTTGCTGAAGGTTCCACCACAGGAAGGTAAAGGATACCCTGAGTCTATTGCCGCAGACTGAGGATATCCTGATACTGACCGGTGCTCCGTGCTCACCAAGAGAAACCCTCCACAACACTGGAAAATTCATACCCAGCCAATTTTTGATTAAATTTAGCCTACAGTGTTGAATATTAAATGTGATTCCATAATTGGACAACAATTACTGAGTAATCCTGAGTGTGATCAGATTTGCACCATCAACTGATTTACAATTATCAGTTGAAATTGTGAGATCTTCTTGCATTAGTGCAATATATTCTCATAGCTGCATGGTTTGTTAATTAAAAGACTTGAAAGAAATGTCAAGTCTGTAAGTGGGAGTGCCATCAAACAAAACATGGCCCAGTTATGCTTTCTAGAAGCTTAGAGTCATAGAATCATAGAGATAGACAGCATGGAAACAGACCCTTTGGTCCAACCCGTCCACGCCGACCAGATATCCCAACCCAATCTAGTCCCACCTGCCAGCACCCGGCCCATATCCCTCCAAACCCTTCCTATTCATATGCCCATCCAAATGCCTCTTAAATGTTGCAATTGTACCAGCTTCCACCACTTCCTGGCAGTTCATTCCATACACACCACCCTCTGCGTGAAAACGTTGCCCCTTAGGTCTCTTTTATATCTTTCCCCTCTCACCCTAAACCTATGCCGTCTAGTTCTGGACTCCCCGAGCCCAGGGAAAAACTTTGCCTATTTATCCTATCCATGCCCCTCATAATTTTGTAAACCTCTATAAGGTCACCCCTCAGCCTCTGACGCTCCAGGGAAAACAGCCCAAGCCTGTTCAGCCTCACCCTATAGCTCAAATCCTCCAACCCTGGCAACATCCTTGTAAATCTTTTCTGAACCCTTTCAAGTTTCACATCTTTCCAATAGGAAGGAGACCAGTATTGCACGCAATATTCCAACAGTGGCCTAACCAATGCCCTGTACAGCCGCAACATGACCTCCCAACTCCTGTACTCAATATTCTGACCATTAAAGCATATCAAATGCCCTCTTCACTATCCTATCTACCTGCGACTCCACTTCCAAGGAGCTATGAATCTGTATTCCAAGGTCTCTTTGTTCAACAACACTCCCTAGGACCTTATCATTAAGTGTATAGGTCCTGCTAAGATTTGCTTTCCCAAAATGCAGCACCTTGCATTTTTCTGAATTAAACTCCATCTGCCACTTCTCAGCCCATTGGCCCATCTGGTCCAGATCCTGTTGAATCCTCAGGTAACCCTCATCGCCATCCACTACACCTCCAATTTTGGTGTCATCTGCAAACGTACTAACTGTACCTCTTATGCTCGCATCCAAATCATTTATGTAAATGACAAAAAGGAGAGGGCCCAGCACCGATCCGTGTCACAGGCCTCCAGTCTGAAAAACAACCCATCCACCACCACCCTCTGTCTTCTACCTTTCAGCCAGTTCTGTATCCAAATGGCTAGTTCTCCCTGTATTCCATGAGATCTAACCTTGCTAATCAGTTTCCCATGGGGAACCTTGTCGAACACCTTACTGAAGTCCATTTGGATCACGTCTACCGCTCTGCCCTCATCAATCCTCTTTGTTACTTCTTCAAAAAACTCAATCAAGTTTGTGAGACATGATTTCCCACGCACAAAACCACGATGACTATCCCTGATCAGTCCTTGCATTTCCAAATACATGTACATCCTGTCCCTCAGGATTCCCTCCAACAACTTGCCCACCACCGAGGTCAGGCTCACCGGCCTATGGTTCCCTGGCTTGTCTTTACCGCCCTTCTTAAACAGTAGCTTCTCGTTTGCAGATTTCTGTCCTCGGTGAGCAGGAAGATTGTGACCAGGCGTTGTGCTTTTCTTAAATAAAAGAAACATGGATGTTCATGGTTATGTCTTTACCAATCAGAATCCATTTGCCAACAAGCCAGCACCTTTCTCTCACACAGGATAAATGTTGTTCCTTTGGGGTTTGTTATTCTTGCACCTGTCCTGATGAGTAAATAGCAAAGAGCTTCAGCAACCTGTCTTTCTTTTTTTCCCAAAGAATACTCAAGTTATGTACCACTGAGCAACAGTTTGAATATTAAAATGTTTAGTAATTGTGAATATTAATATACTCAAAAAAATATTAAAGCACGCGGGTGACAGGAAATGTTTTATACTGAGGCCGAAAGTCAGTGCAACTTCCTGTTCAGGAACTGAGGTAATTAACCTTATACTATAATGTGATTTATTTTTTAGTTTTTTTCCAAATTTATAGCCGACTGTTTACTCATTAAGGTGCAGATCATTATAGGATCATATTCCACAGGCTGTAATAACGTGCTCAGATGGTCTTGTCATGACTTCATTCCTGAGACGTGGTTATTGTTGGCTGGGCCTCCATCAGTTGCTGCTGTCCCTCGAGAAGGTGGTGGTGGACTGCCTTACACTGCTGCAGTCCATTAGCTGTAGGTAGCCTCACCATGTATTTAGGAATGAATGCCCAGGCTTTAGGCTCAGAAACACTGAAGGAACATTGAGATATGTGTGTGTATATGTGTGTATCAATGGTGAGTGTGTAAATCTGATTTTTATACTTGAGCAAAATGTATGGTGATGGATCAGTTGGGTATTATCTGAGAGCGCAGTTGGTTCTGATATAACACGATAATTCCATTCTTGTGCGATCTTACGTTATAAGAAAATTGCACAATAGCAACACCATTTAAACTAATGGGGCCGGAATTGTGTTTATAGCCAACACAATTGGGGAAAGTTTGCATTCTACAAATAATGGTCTAAATTCTTCAATTGCGTTAAAGTCAATCCATGTTGAAGGAACACGTGTTATTGTAGAATTGACTGTATATATCACGATGTACAATTCTAAAACAGTTGTGTGATACAGGCTGTATTGATAAGTGGGACCTTATATGCTATATGCCACTGTTCATGTGTAATGACCATTCAGGGGATATTCGGCAGGTAGGAATCTGTGACAATAAGATCAGCTCGGATAAGCAGGACATTTTTAAAATGTTCCCAAAGAAATCACTGAAACATGATGGAGCAGATTTTTCTACGTTAGTGCAATATATTCCTATAACTACACAGTTTTTAAATTAGAAGTCTTGAATGACTTGAAGGCCGAGAGTGAGACTACCATCAAAACTTACAAGATTGCATAAATCAATGTGCCATGGTTAGATGATGCCAAGTCTGTTACAATATTTTTGTCCCTGACCGATCCCTACAATTATCAGTTCAAGTACAATTATGTAATTGTCTAGTGCCAGATCATTATATGGTGTTTCCTGTCAATTACATTATTTTTCCTGGAAGTTATGTTTGTTTTCAAAGTACAGTTAAAATCAAGATTTTAAGTCCCACTGATGTTTAGTTCACTAAAGGACAACTTGTAACTTGTCTGCCGTCACTGTGACAAATGCACTGCCGGTGTGGACCAGAGCTGAGAAGTCTTCGGGTTGGTCCCCAAGGTGTCTGTTGAGATAGTGATTTCCCGCTTGAGTGACAGTCGATTCCAACTAACCTTAGTGATCCAGAGCTGTGGAGGGGTAATATTAATTGTGTGTGTGTGTGTGTATACACGCATGTACATTCTTGGGTGTTTGTGTGTACATGTGTACATTGTAAAGCTGTGGAGGAGTTATACGAATCATGTTTCTTCGTTTTCATCCAGTGATTCCAGCCAGAATATGTTTGTGTGCGCGCGTGCATGTGTGTCTGTGTTTGTGCAAGAGTTTTTTTTGTATGTGTGTGTGTGTGCACATGTACAATAGTATTACCAATCTCGGTTTTTGTATTCTTGTTTGTGACATGATGTTTTAGAACTCAAGAAAGTACCTACTACATACACTTTACACATTTTTCTGTCCATCTACTAGAATCATAGGCTGAGATTTCCCATTTCAAATTTAATGTAAATTGGAAGACAGAGGCTGGTGGTGGAGGGTTGTTTTTCAGACTGGAGGCCTGTGACCAGTGGAGTGCCGCAAGGATCGGTGCTGGGTCCTCTATTTTTTGTCATTTACATAAATGATTTGGATGTGAGCATAAGAGGTATAGTTAATAAGTTTGCAGGTGACACCAAAATTGGAAGTGTAGTGGACAGCGAAGAAGGTTACATCAGATTACAACGGGAACTTGATCAGATGGGCCAATGGGCTGAGAAGTGGCAGGTGGACTTTAATTTAGATAAATGTGAGGTGCTGCATTTTCAGAAAGCAAACCTTAGCAGGACTTATACACTTAATGGTAAGGTCTTAGGGAGTGCTGCTGAACAAAGACACATTGGAATGCAGATTCATAGCTCCTTGAAAATGGCGTCGCAAGTAAATAGGAGAGTGAAGAAGGTGTTTGGTATGCTATCCTTTATTGGTCAGAGTACTGAGTACAGGAGTTGGGAGGTCATGTTGCAGCTGTACAGGACATTGGTTAGGCCGCTTTTGGAATATTGCATCCTATCGGAAAGATGTTGTGAAACTTGAAAAGGTTCAGAAAAGATTTACAAGAATGTTGCCAGGGTTGGAGGATTTGAGCTATTGGGAGAGGTTGAACAGGCTGGGGCTGTTTTCCCTGGAGTGTCAGAGGCTGAGGGGTGACCTTAGAGGTTTATAAAATCATGAGGGGCATGGATAGGATAAATAGGCAAAGTCTCTTTCCTGGGGTGAGGGAGTCCAGAACCAGAGGGCATAGGTTTAGGGTGAGAGGGGAAAGATATAAAAGAGACCTGAGGGACAACCTTTTCATGCAGAGGGTGGTACGGGTATAGAATGAGCAGACAGAGGAAGTGGTGGAGGCTGGTACAATTGCAACATTTAAAAGGTTTCTGGATGGGTTTATGAATAGGAAGAGTTTGGAGGGATATGGGCCGGGTGCTGGCAGGTGGGACAAGATTGGGATATCTGGTCAGCATGGACAAATTGGACCAAAGGGTTTATTTCCGTGCTGTACAAATCAATGACCTTGACTCTAAATCCACTAGTACCTGGCACAAGTTATCTCATGGGATCATGCGCTTCTCACCAATGTCAGTAAGATGTCTTGTGGATTACTCACTCATAAGTAGAAGCAAGCTGGCATTTCCCAGGGTCAAAGCTTCAGGCACTATATTTAAAGGCCAGGTGGACAACACTCCACTAATGGCAAGCCATGAACTTCCAGGAGCCCATGGTGGTCATCTCCAGGAGCCCTGAAATGTTGACCAAGACGTCGAAGCTGAGCTGAGATTAGCGGTGTGGACTTGCTGATGCTGCTGGAGAGATTCACTGAGAGAAGATCAATCCTGTTCCCTGGAGATGGCACAAGGCCATCCCATCAGACCCATTCGGCTGGGAGCAGCTCACAGCATACCCCAGTAACAAGGGCTTGCACAAAGCAGACAGCAAGAAGTGTCGCAAGAAAGCAATGTTCAATCTCCTGTGCTGCACAAGCAATACCATCATCTCTCCAATACTCACATTCACAGGGACAACACTCAGTCTCATTTTGCCACTCCTCAGACATTTCACAAGTGCTCATATTGGCTAACTCAGCATCACATGCATAATGTACATTCAAACTTCAACCTTGGTATTTCCCATCAGTCTTTACTTTAGAAGAACAAAATAACATTTTAGTAGTAGCAATCAGTCAAGAAATGTACAGGAGGGAGGAACTCAGGAACATCACAATCACCAGAGAGGTCTGACTGAGTAAATATTTGGAGCTGTGGACCGGGTCTGAGGGATTTGGGCCTGGGTCCTGACTGACTTCATCTTGGGTCTTAAAAAAGTGGTTTGTGAAATAGTTGATGCATTATCTTTAATTCACAAAAACTCCCTTAATTCAGGGATTAGCTCCCTTAATTCCGTTCAGATTGGAAAGTAGCAAATGTAACTCCTTTATTCATAAAAGGAGAGAGTCAGAAAGCAAGAAATGCGAACATAAGAGGTATAGTTAGTTTGGATGTGAGCATAAGAGGTACAGTTAGTAAGTTTGTAGATGACACCAAAATTGGAGGTGTAGTGGTCAGTGAAGAAGGTTACCTCAGATTACAACAGTATCTTGACCAGATGGGCCAATGGGCTGAGAATTGGCAGATGGAGTTTAATTCAGATAAATGCGAGGTGCTGCATTTTGGGAAAGCAAATCTCAGCAGGACTTATACACTTAATGGTAAGGTCCTAGGGAGTGTTGCTGAACAAAGAGACCTTGGAGTGCATAGGTCCTTGAAAGTGGAGTCGCAGGTAGATAGGATAGTGAAGAAGGCATTTGGTATGCTTTCCTTTATTGGTCACAGTATTAAGTACAGGAGTTGGGAGGTCATGTTGCGGCTGTACAGGACATTGGTTAGGCCACTGTTGGAATATTGCATGCAATTCTGGTCTCCTTCCTATTGGAAAGATGTTGTGAAACTTGAAAGGGTTCAGAAAAGATTTACAAGGATGTTGCCAGGGTTGGAGGATTTGAGCTATAGGGAGAGGCTGAGCAGGCTGGGGCTGTTTTCCCTGAAGCGTCGGAGGTTGAGGGGTGATCTTACAGAGGTTTACAAAATTATGAGGGGCATGGATAGGATAAATAGACAAAGTCTCTTCCCTGGGTTGAGAGAGTCCAGAACTAGAGGGCATAGGTTTAGGGTGAGAGGGGAAAGTTATAAAAGAGACCTAAGGGGTAACTTTTTCATGCAGAGGATGGTGCGTGTATGGAATGAGCTGCCAGAGGATGTGGTGGAGGCTGGTACAATTGCAACATTAAAAGGCATTTAGATGGGTATATGAATAGGAAGGGTTTGGAGGGGTATGGGCCAGGTGCTGGCAGGTAGGACTAGATTGGGTTGGGATATCTGGTTGGCATGGACGGGTTGAGCCAAATGGTTTGTTTCCATGCTGTACGTCTGTATGACTATGACTCTAAGTTACAGGCAGATTCAATAGCAAGAATGTGAAGAAGCTGCTATTAAAGAAGTTACAATAGGGTACTAGGATAATTTAAAGGTAATCAGGTAGATGTGACATGGTTTTGTGAAAGGGATATTTTGTTTGACCAATTGATTCATTCTTTGAGGAAGTAACACATGTTGTGGATAAAGAGGAACCAGTGGATGCATTGGATTGGGATTTCCAGAAAGCTTTTTGGTAAGATGCCAAATCAAAGGTTATTGCGGAAAGTAAAAGCTCTTGGTGTACAGCATAACACATTTGCATTGACAAAAGATTGCAGATTAACAGGAAGCACAGATTTAGCATAAATGGGTCATTTACAGGTAAGCAAAATATCATTCTGAACAGTGGTGTGTCACAAGGATCAGTGTTGGGGTCTCAACTATTTACAATTTATATAAGTGACTCAGATAAAGAGTCAGAAGTTATGGTTACTCAATTGGTTGATGACACAATGACAAGCCAGATAGTAAGTTGTGAAGAGGACATAAGAAGGTTATAGCTGAAGATACAGAAAGGTTCAGTGTGTGGGCAAAGCCATGACAAATGGAGTATAATGTGGGGAAATGTGAAATTGTCTATTTTTGATGGGAAGAATAAAAGAGAACATATTATCTAAATGATGAGAGATTACAGAGCTCTGATAAAGCAGAGATAAAACAGGGTATCCCAGTACATGAATCGCAAACGGTTAGTATGCTGATACAGAGAGTAGTGAGGGAAGCTAATAGAATGTTACCATTTATCACAAAGGGAGTTGAACACAGAAATAGGGAGGTTATCCTTCTGATATCCAGGGCATCGTGAAACCACATCTGGAGTACTGTGTACAGTATTGATCTCCTTACTTAAAAAAGGATGTAAACACCTTGGAAGCAGTTCAGAGAAAGTTTACTCAATTCATTACCCCCTGTGTGGGTTGTCTTATGAGGATAGGCTAGGCTCGTGTCTGCTGATATTTTGAGCAATAAGAGGTTACTTGGTTAAGACAGTTAAGATCTTAAGGGCTCTTGACAGTGTAGAGGAGGAAAGGATATCTTCTCTAATGGGAGAATCGAGAACCAGTCATTACTATTGAGAAGTCAGGGCTGCCCATTCAAAATAAATGAGGCAAAATGTTTTTCTCTCGGAAGATTGTGAATCTGTGTAACTCTCTGCCTGAAAAGGTGGTGTAAGCAGAGTCCTGAAATATGTTTAAAGGTAGAGGTGGTTAGATTCATGTTAAGCAAGGGGTTGAAAGTTATCAGGGATAGGCAGGATTGTGGATTGGAGGTTACTGTCAGCTAAACCATGAAGTTGAACGAATAGTAGAGCAGTTGGAGGAGTTGAATGGCCTCTTCCTTATTTGCACATTTCTCCATCAGGCCAAGCACAAGAGGCTGCTGCCTTCGCCGTGTTGTGGCAGCCCCACGATCCCCTCATTGAGGAGGAAGCCAATAAACCTTCAGAGGATGCACCTACAAGGTACTCCCCAGTATCACCTCAGTAGGCTTGCATGGATCACAGATTACAGGAAGAAATGGAAGTTTAGAAAGATGTTTACATTATTCTAATCATAAAGCATTTTGTGTAGCCTCTCATTGAGTTGCTAAAATGATGATATGCCAGTGATGCTGACTAATTGAGGCAGAGCAATCCAAATTACCAATACTTTAACAGATTGCTGAAGGAGCTACTCATTAATGTTCCATTCCACTCAGAGTTACTGAATCCAGGATGATAATCCTGATTTTCAGGTCACGGCTTCAGCCTAGAGGCATTAAAGTTTGAACACTTACTCACCAAGTGAAAACCTTTAAGTTTCACAAACTTTTCCCTGTAGAAATGTAGCTATCTCACAAATCACCAGATCAGAAACTGTAACTTGAGGGGTACATGGTCAAGAAATGTGAAGATAAAGTACTTTTTCCTGAGTTGCAAGTTGCAGTGTATAGGATATTAGTCTGTTGCTCTGGGAGATAACCAGACAATCTGTGAGGGTTGTCAATAGCAGTGTGTGAATGTCTTATAGGGAAAGGACCAGGCTTTGCTAAGAGAAAGAGTGATATAAAGAATAACACTTTGGGTATGCTAGCAGAGAGCAAATGGTCCTGGTTTCAATGAACTATGTTCTAAGAGGTTGTGGCTTTAAGGTGGAAATGTAGGAATGGATGAAAAATTCCAATATGCATTGAATTTACCCCAAACATGTTGTCACATTACAAATCATTTTATGTTACTCCTTAAACCTGCCTCTTTGATCAAGCATTAGGAAACTTAAAGGAGATTTCATTAAAATTTGATCAATTTTTTAAAGTTATTTTTATACCTTCATGGAATTTGTGTGGTTTTAGCAAGGCCAGTCTTTATTGCACTCATCCAGGCTAGTGGAGAATTTTCCATCACACTCCTGAATTGAGCCTTGTAGATGGTGGACATGTTTTGAGGAGACAAGAAGTGAGTTGCCCAGCACAGACTTCCCAGTGTCGGACTTGTTCCTGTAACCACAGTATTTATATGGCTGGTCCATTGAGTTTCCAATCAATGGTAACCCGCAGGAAGTTGATGATGAGGGATTCAGTGATAGACATGCCACTGAATGACATGGGGAGCTGGTTAGATATTGGCCAGTAGTCACAGTCTAACCAGTATGATTGTCCACCTTGGAAATTCTGTGTCACTGGTCATGGGTTCTGTCGGTCCTTGTGTGGCTGATGATCCCAATCCTAGAGCTGCATCTCCCACCACGCTTCTGGAAAGTGGAATTGGTTCATGGCTTTGAGATCACTGGCATTCCTTTCTCCGATTCCTTCTCCATACTTCCCGTTGATGATGAGTGGTTGCAAAAAACTGTGTCTCTTCATACAGGAGTTTGATCCAAATTGGTTTCCTCTGAATGAGGGTCTCCCAGACGTTGGCATCTGTGTTGCATTTCCAAAAGGAAGCTTTCAAGGAGTCTTTGAACCACTTTCTTTGTCCTCCTATCATTTGAGTACCTTCCTTGAATGGGGTGAAAATGATTTGCTTCAATAGTCAGAGCTCAGGCATCCTCAGCTTGTGACCAGCTCAGTGTTATTGGCTGCTTCAAGGACACTGATGTTGGTACGCCTGTCCTATCAGCTGGTGCAGACAATCTGTCTGGAGCAGTGTTAATGGAACTCCTCTGGGGTCTTGAGGTGGCAACTATATGTAGTCCAAGTTTTGGAGCCATATAAATGTTAACAAGCTTGGTTACAATATATTCGTCAGATAGAGATGTAAAGTACTTTGAGTAGAAATTAGTCTCCTTGGACTTTTCTTTCCCCTGAAGCAATACAGTGAGGTTTATAATTGCTTTTTTTATGGTTACACCAGTTGCATTTTGAATTAGCTGAAAGTACTAAGCTGTATAAGCTGTAAGCCACATAGATTGAAATACGCATAAGATTAGCGAAAACAGTTGATCAGCTTATGAGATCACATTATATTCAGAATGTGGTGCAGATGAGAATGGTTTGCTATGTGAAAACAAAATGATCATATATTGGTTTTGAAATTCTGAATTCTTCCGTGGCATGTAAGATTTTGGATGTGTTATTGTACTGGATTAGACTAACATTTATTGATGGGCTAGATAGATAAGAGAAAGATTGGATCAGAGGATGGGTCAAGAATCCAGAAGGCATATCAGAGGAAAAGCTGAGCCAGATGGCTCAAGCCTAACTCCCAGCATCTGTGCACAGAGCTGCAGAGACTGAGTCACCCCACCTGCCCTCCCTTAGCCAGGAGATGCTTTGTGAGGAGGAGACGCTTTGTGAGGAGGAGACAGGGTATTTTCAAAGTGGGAGAGTGGTCCAGGAAATGGCTGATGGAATTTAACGTGAGCAAGTGTGAGGTCTTGCACTTTGGCAAAAAGAATAAAAGCATAGACTACTTTCTAAATGGTGAGAAAATTAATAAAGCCAAAGCACAAAGGGATCTGGGAGTGCTAGTCGAGGATTCTCTAAAGGTAAACATGCAAGTTGAGTCCGTGATTAAGAAAGCGAATGCAATGTTGTCTCTTATCTCAAGAGGGTTGGAATATAAAAGCAGAGATGTACTACTAAGACTTTATAAAGCTCTGGTTAGGCCCCATTTGGAGTACTGTGTCCAGTTTTGGTCCCCACACCTCAGGAAGGACATACTGGCACTGGAACGTGTCCAGCAGAGATTCACACGGATGATCCCTGGAATGACAGGTCTAACATATGAGGAACGGCTGAGGATACTGGGATTGTATTCGTTGGAGTTTAGAAGATTAAGGGGAGACTTAATAGAGACGTACAAAATAATACATGGCTTGGAAAAGGTGGATGCTAGGAAATTGTTTCCGTTAAACGAGGAGACTAGGACCCGTGGACACAGCCTTAGAATTAGAGGGGGTCATTTCAGAACAGAAATGCGGAGACATTTCTTCAGCCAGAGAGTGGTGGGCCTGTGGAATTCATTGCCACGGAGTGCAGTGGAAGCGGGACGCTAAATGTCTTCAAGGCCGAGATTGATAGATTCTTGTTGTCTAGAGGAATTAAGGGCTACGGGGAGAACGCTGGTAAGTGGAGCTGAAATGTGCATCAGCCATGATTGAATGGCGGAGTGGACTCGATGGGCCGAATGGCCTTACTTCCACTCCTATGTCTTATGGTCTTATGGTCAAAGCAGCAAAATCGAATTGACAGGCAAATATTCAAAGTCATGTATCCTTGTCTATGTTAGAGCCACACAAACTTCAGCATGAATCTCCCAATCTCACTGAAGGTATTGTAAGGTCAGCTGGCTTGAGAAGTGAAAAAAATCCATCCTTAATGCAGTATGGTGCATTCTTCTGAGGCTGCAGTTAACATTGTTAAGGATTCAAACCATGTTGCAATGTTATCAACCAAACTAGTTGAACGTATTTACATTTCTGGCCAAAAATAAAGTGTTTTGTATATTTTCTTTACTGATATTGCACAGATTAATTTCATCCTATTGATCAGGACAGAGTTAAGAAAGACTTACAATGTACATAAGTTGTCATCTCTGTGATCTGGCAGTCTTTGTGAATAATACTAGATGCCTGAAGCACATCACCTAACATTGGCATTTCTCCATCTTTCAAGGAGCAGGAGAATCCACATTTCAGGCAAGGAATGCTAAATGTACTAAGTTATACAGGCTGTAAGCCACAGCTGCTGCCTGACCTGCTGTGCTTTTCTGGTACCACACTCTCAACTCTAATCTCCAGTATCTGCAGTCCTCACTATCGCATATCTCTCCACCTTAGTCAATGCAAATGACTTTCTCTAAGGAGGTAAGTGTTGTTGCAAAAATATTGTGATCACCTTCTTGCTGACTGAAGCTCCAAAGTTTTGCCCAAAAGATGTAAAGGCCATGACCCAATCATATATTAGGTGGATATCGGAATAATGTCTTAGAGTGAGAAGACTAGGTCAACAACTCAGAGTCACAGAGTCATACAATACGGAAACCGTTTCTTCAGTCCAATTGGATCACACTGACCAGGTTTCCCAAATAAACTAGTTCCACTTGCTTGCATTTGGCCCATATTCCTCTAAACTTTTCCAATTCAGGTACCTGATCAAATGTCTGATAAATGGTGTAACTGTACCAGCCTCTATCACTTCCTTTGGCAGTTCATTCCATAAAGGCACCACGGTCTGTGTGAAAAAGTTGCCCCTCACATCCCTTTTAAATCTTTCCCCTCTCACCTTAACCCTACGCCCTTTAGTTTTGAATTCCTTCACCCTGGAAAAAGACTTTGGCTATTCACACTATCCATGCCTGTCATGATTTTAAAAACCTCTTTAAGGTAACTCCTCAACCTCCTATGACACGGGGAAAGAAGCCCTAGCCTATCCAGCCTTTCTTTATAACTCAAACCCTCCAGTCCCAGTAACCTTTTCTGCAACCTTTCCAATTTAATAATATCCTTCCTATAATAGGATGACCAAAACTGTATGCGGTACTCCACAAATGGCCTCACCAATGTCTTGTACACCCACAACATAATGTCCCAACTCCTATACTCAATGTTCTGACCAATGAAGGCACGTGTGCCAAATGCTTTCTTCCCCATCCTGTCTACTTGTGCTGCCACTTTCAAGGAACTATGCATCTGAACCCCTAGGTCCATTTGTTCAGCAACAATCCCCAGAGTCCTGCCATTAACTGTGCAAGTCCTGCCCTGGTTTGCCTTACCAAAGTACAACACTCACATTTGTCTAAATTAAACTCCATCTGCCACTCCTCGGCCCAGGGTTCCAGCAGATCAAGGTCCCATTGTATTCTTAGATAACCTTCTTCACTAACCACTATACCATCAATTCTGGTATCATTGCAAACTTACTAATGATACGTCCTATATTTTCATCCAATTGTTTATGTAAATGGCAAACAACAGTGGAGCAATACTAATCCTTGCAGAACAGCGCTGGTCACAGATCTCCAGTTTGAAAAACAACCATCTACCACCAGCCTCTACCTCTTTCTGTCAAGTCAATTTTGTATCAAATTGAATAGCCTTCCCTGGATCCCATGTGATGTAACCATACTAACCAGTCTAACATGTGGAACCTTGTCAAACTTCTTGATGTAGATTTATCTACACACATCCTGGAACTTAGAAATTATCGTCACTGAAAGGTTTGACCTGGCAATCACATCTGATCTACTTTGGGGTAAATAAATACAAACTGTAACAGCTACAAAAACTGATACAAGTGGAAGATTCATTATGATACCTGTCTCCATTGGCAATTTGAATGTTTAGAAAGTTTATGGTGAAGGAATATTGATAGCCAACCGGTTGACGACTGAAAAAGAAAATCCATTGCCTGCCTCCTGCAGGTACTAACATAACAAAATCAATGAACTGAATGTGGGTGGCCTGCTCCCTGTCAGTGAGTAATGAGCTCAACTGTTTAACCAAGTTAAGAAATATCAGCATTTTTAACATTGCACAATGCTTTCTGCAATAAATCTCAAAGTGGTAAAAGGTGACTTGTTCCAAAATAGTTGAGCAATTACAAACTAACCTGTGGGAATGTCTGAATCTCACTCAGTAAACTCCTGTAAAGGTTTAATTGAACAATAAAGTAATTCTTCACTTTGGACAATTGAAAGGCGTCATGATGTGAAATGTTAACGCTGTTGCTCTCTCCACAGATACTGCCAGAGCTGCTAAGTTTCTCCAACACTTTCTGTTTTTATTTCACATTTTCAATATCTGAAATTGTTGTAGTAGGGAAATACGCTTGTTTGTTTCAAAAATGTTTACACAACGTGACCTGCTGGTCATTGCTTCCCATTCTCGAATATTTCCAGAGATGAAAGGCTTGTCTAATGAGGAGCAGTTAAGTCCATAATCTTGAGTTTAGAAGGATGAGAGGAGGTCTAATTGAGGTATATACAATGCGAAAGGAGAATAGAGATGGAACGGATATGTTTCCCCTTGTGTGGAAATCTAGAATGAGAGGTCATAGTTTCAGGATAAGGGATGGCAGATTTAAAACTAAGATAAAAAGGAATTACTTCTCTGAAAAGGTTGTAAATCTCTGGAATTCATTCCCTCAAACTGCAGTGGATGCCAAGTCACTGAATAAATTTAAGAGAGGATATAGAGAGATTTTTAATTAGTAATGGGTAAAGGGTTACAGGGATTGAGTAGGAAAGTGGAGTTGAGACTGAGGTAAGATCAGCCATGATCGTATTAAATGGCAGAGAAGGCTCTAGGGGCTGAATTGCCTACTCCTGCTCATAGTTTTTATCTTGTCCCACTAATCTAGCAAGTTGTAACTGCAGCTCCTGCATGTGTTGTTCAGATATCCTCTATGTGGTGAGAAAGCATAGGGAGAGGATGACTGGGGCCCAATCTAGTTGGAATGTCAGCAGTTCACAAACAATCCAAAACTTCCAGACAGAAATTCACTCTTTTTTAAAGTGGTTGTATTGACCATATTGTTATCTCCGTCTCAGGAAGTTGTGGGCTTAAGTGCCACCCTTGGACTTGTTCACATTGCCCAGGCTCACGCAGCTGTGCAGTACTGAGAGGTGCCAAAGAAAAGGTCCTCACGAAATCTAAGCTCGTCTAACTCTTTAGATAAGACGGTAAGACCATGAGAAATAGGAACAGAAGTAAGCCATTTGGCCCCTTCCACCACTCAATAGGATCACGACTGATCCAAGATTCCTCACATCCATTCTCCTCATTACTCTTGATTCCCTAACTGATCAAGAATCTGTCTATCTCAGCTTTAAATGTGCACAAGGACTCTGCACCATGGCTCTCGGTGGCAAGGAGTTCCAAAGACTCTCAACCCTCAGAGAGAATAAATTCTTCCTCATCTCAGTCTGAAATTGAAAGCCCTTTACTCTGGGATATACTGGAGATGAACACTAAAATGTTGTTCATTCAAGCTGTGGGAAGAGCCAACCTCAGTCCTCTACACAACACAAAAATACAAAAACAAGTGAATCTTATATTAGATTAGATTTTTTTAGATTACATTACAGTGTGGAAACAGGCCCTTCGGCCCAACAAGTCCACACCGCCCCACTGAAGCGCAACTCACCCATACATTTACCCCTTACCTAACACTACAGGCAATTTAGCATGGCCAATTCACCTTACCTGCACATCTTTGGACTGTGGGAGGAAACCGGAGCACCCGGAGGAAACCCACGCAGACACAGGGAGAACGTGCAAGCTCCACACAGTCAATCGCCTGAGGCGGGAATTGAACCAGGGTCTCAGGCGCTGTGAGGCAGCAGTGCTAACCACTGTGCCACTGTGCCGCCCATCTCTTATTTGAGATCTCATGTTTGTTGTGTTGAAATTTGTAGTGTGCACATTAGCTGTTACACTTATAATACAAGAATCATTGCTGTTAAAAATAATTTGTGTTATGCATATGATTTAAGGGGGAGCACAGTGAAAATCTTTTTGTCTAATGGGCAGGATGCACTGGCAAAGGGTTAAAGTCTTCAGGCATGTCAGCCTTTAGTTTTATGTTTTAAAATGTTTACATTCAATTCCTAGTTCTGGAATGTTGGTTGTTAGACAAATTCATCCTGACAAGACAATAGATGGTAATTCAGTTACGAACTGAAAGTCCCTCTAATGTACAATAGCAGAATTTGAATACAGACACCCATTAAAATAATAGTTTGCAGGTCATTGAAATGCTCTGGCAACAACAATGTCTGTGAAAAATGAGATACATGTTGTGTGATTGAATTTAATTTGTTCCTTTTAAGAATTATGGATTAAAGTTAGCAATAAAGTAGAAGCTCCAGTTTGTAGACTTGATAGTTCACATTCTGCATAGATACTCCCTCCACCTGCTTGTAACAATCCAATCCTGTGCTGATTTAACCCTTTCGACTCCAATGAGGTCTAACATATATAATGGTACAGAATTTCTTAGCACAGCAACAGGACATTCAACTCAACTGACTCCCATGAGTGTCCACCCATTTCATGTTACCAGCATATCCTTCGATCTTCCTCTCCCTCATGTACTTATCCAGCTTCTCCTTGAATGCTCGTTATCACTACCATTGACAAGTGGTAGCAAGTTCCACTCTCTAAGTACCCTTTGAATGAAGATGGTTCTCCTGAATTCCCTGTTGGATATATTAATAACTATCTTATGCCTATGGTCCTCATTTTTCAACTCACCCACAGGCAGAAACATTTTATGCTAGCAAACTCATCCATAATTTTAAAGACCTCTATTTTGTCTCTTCTCAGTCTTCTTAAGGAAATTAAAACTCCCAGTCTGCTCAGTCTTTCATTGTGCACGTGAACTGGAGCCAATTTGCCTCTTGCAAAGACACAGAGTACGATAGTGGGATTGATCTCCAGCAGAAATGGACTGAGCTTTGTCAATTGACCTTGATCCCTGACTTACAAGGGACAGAGAAGTGTAGACTGAAAGAAGACCAGGCTCCAGTATTAATAATCCTAATAGCATTGAAATCATTCAAGATCATTCTGTTCCAGTTATAGCAACTGACTTGAATGCAACCAACCCAAACCTGAACTGATTCACAATTTTACGTGCAACTGTCTTGTAGCTTTTGCAAAATTTATTGACCAATAAATTAAAATTTCTCCGTACCTTTGCTCTACCCTGCCTTTGTTATCTCCTCTAACTCTCTGAGACAGCTACAATCCTCTCATTCTCCCCTCTTGTGTATTCTCAAGTTAAACTGCAACACCATCAATGACCAAGTTATCAATTACCTCGGTCTCAAGCTCTGAAATACCCTTCCAGGACTTCACTACTTCTCTACACCATCACTGACCAAGTTATCAACTACTTTAGTCTCAAGCTCCAAAATATCTTTCCAGCACCTCACTACCTCTCTACCCCATCAATTACCAAGTTATCAACTACTTCAGTCTCAAGCTCCAAAACACCCTCCCAGCACCTTTCTCTCTCTCTACCTTGTGTTCCTCCCTTGGGGTTGCTCTTAAAACCTACCTCTTTAATACCTTTTTGATTATCTGACCTAACATCTCCTTCTGCAGTTCAGTGTTGTATTGTTTTATAATGCTCCTGTGAAGTCTCTTGGATTAGAGATCTAAAATCATTATATAAATATATTATTGAACAACGACATTTTTCTCAGAATACTCCAGTTCCATACTCCAAATGACTCCTTTATAATTTATCACTGTGTTGGGGTCCTGGTACTCGGCAATTGGTCAGAAAACGAGGAAACAATGGAACATGACTGGGAGGTAGGTCTGCATGTGAATAGCTGCATTACACAAAACAGAGATGTCTCAAATGTGATCCATGATCCGGTTAGAGTTTGATGATTTCTGCCAGGCAGAACATACCAGTGGCTTCAGCAATCCCACTGTGATGGGGGATAGTGCTGGAGGGTAGGGGAGGAGATAGTGGCTGGTGAGAGAGCGAAGCTGGCTGGGCTTCTCTTTAATTCACTATCTGGTGAGCGGGCTGGCGGACGTGTGCAGATGTGTTCTTGTAGATGAGGAGTAGATCAAGGAGACACAACTGCAGTCTGATCGACCAATTAGGTAAGGGGAGAGTAGCAATACGCAGCAAGAAGGTACTTACAAACTGAGAAGAAAGAGAAACAAATGGTGAATCAAAGAGTTTCTTTAAGTATATTAAAGGAAAAAAGAATAACTTGAGAGAGAATAGGGCCCCTCAAGGACCAAAGTGGATATGTATGTGATTAGATTCCCTACAGTGTGGAAACAGGCCTTTCAGCCCCATAAGTCCACACCAACCCTCTGAAGAGTAACACACCCAGACCCATTTCCCTCTGAATGATGAGCAATTTGGCATGGCCAATTCACCTAACCTGCACATCTTTGGACTGTGGGAGGAAACTGGAGCACCCGGAGGAAACCCACGCAGACACAGGGAGAATGTGCAAACTCCACACAGACAGTTGCCCGAGGCTGGAATTGAACCTGGGACCCTGTTGCTGTGCGGCAGCATTGCAAACCACCGAGGCAATGTGCCACCCCTGTGTAGAACTACAGGAGATGGGTGAGGTTCTCAATGAATATTTCTCCTCTATGTTTACTGTGGAGAAAGACATGAAGACTTAGGAACCTGGGGACGTTAGTGGTGATATCCTGGGGACAGTCGATATCACAGTAAAGGAGGCATTGGATGTATTAGAATGTAGGAGAGGGGATAAATCTCTTGGTCCTGATCAGATATATCCAAGAACACGACAAGAGACAAGAAAAGAAATTGAGGGAGCCCTGGCTGATAGTTTTGCATCATCATTAGCCACAGGTGAGGTCCCGCAAGACTGGAGGGTAGCGAATGTTGTGCCCTTATTCAAGAAGGGCTGCAAAGAAAAGTCTGGGAAATATATACTAGTAAGCTTAACACCTGTGATGGGTAAGATACCTGAGAAGATTCTGAGAGCTAAAATACACATGCATTTGGAAAGACAGGGTTTTATTAAGAGTAGTCAGCATGGCTTTGTGAGTGGGAGATCATCCCTCACAAATTAGTTAGAGTTCTTTGATGAAGTGACCAGGAAGGTTGATGAGGGTAGGGCAGTTGATGTAATCCATATGGATTTCGGTAAGGTCTTTGATAAGGTTCCCCATGGTCGGCAGCTCTGGAAGATGAGATCACATGGAATCCAGGGGGACCTGGCAAATTGGATACAAAATTGGCTTGATGGTAGGAAGCAGAGAGTAATAGTGGAAGGATGTTGGACTGAAGGCCTGTGACTAGAGGAGTGCCTCAGGGTTGGTGCTGGGCCCATTGCTGTTTGTTATCTATATCAGTAATTTGGATGAGAATGTACAAGGCATGATTAGTAAGTTTGCTGATGGCACTAAAACAGGCAGTGTCATGGAGAGTGAGGAAGGTTATTAGAAATTGCAGCAGGATCTTGGTCAGCTGGGAAAGTGGGCTGAGAAATGGTAAATGGAGTTTAATATAGATATGTGTGAGGTCTTGCATTTTGGATGGTCAGATCAAAGCAAGAGTATCATGGTGAATGGAAGGGCCTTAAGGAGTGTAGTGGGACAAGGGACCTTGGAGTTCAGGTTCACAGTTCTCTGAAAGTGGAGTCACAGGTAAACGGGGCAGTGAAGAAGGCGTTTTGGCACACTGACCTTCATCAGTCAGGGTATTGAGTATAGAAGTTGGGAAGTTATGTCGTAGTTGTACAGGACATTGGTGAGGCCACACTTAGAGTATTTGTTCAGTTTTTGGTCACCTTGCTGTAGGAAGGATGTTATTAAACTAGAAAGCGTGCAGAAGAAATTTACAAGGATGTTGCCTGGACTCAATGGTCTGAGTTATAGGGAGAGTTTGGACAGGCAAGGACTTTTTTCTTTAGAGTAGAGGAGACTGAGGGGAGATTTATGGAGGTGTATAAGATCATGAGAGGCATGGATAGGGTGAATGCACTCAGTCTTTTATCCCAGGGTTGAGGAACCGAGGACTAGAGGGCATCAGTTTAAGGTTAGAGAGGAAAGAGTAAAAGGGAACCTGAGGTGCAACATTTTTACACAGAGGATGGTATGCATATGGAAAGAGCTGCCAGCGGAAATGGTTGAGGCGGGTACATTAATAACAGTTAAAAGGCATTTGGACAAATATATGAACTGGAAATGATTAGAAGAATATGGGCCAAGTGCAGGGAAATGGGGTTAGTGTGGATGGACATTTTGGTCAGCATGGATCAGTTTGGGCCAAAAGACCTGCTCTGTGCTGTAGGACTCTCTAACTCTATGACTGTAACAGGCAGGACTGTAGGTAGGAGAGAGACACAGAAGAATACCCATGAAGAAGTAAGGGAAAACAAAACAGTCGCTGCCTTTCCCCGGTATGTTGCTGAGAATTTGATCTCCCGTTGCTCAATGGGAGTTGGGCCAAAAATATGGCTAAGCCCATCCATGGAATCCACATTGTGTCAATTCTCCTGTCACAGCTCCCTGTGAATACAGCTATCGCCAGGGGGCTGAGGGATAAGTGAATTTACCCTTACATGTTACAATGATGACTGCTGAGAGCTCAGTATCAGGACACAGCATCAGTAGATAGGCTCAGTATTAGAGTCTGTGCTGTGAACCCACGCCCGAGTTGCTAAGTTCCTTGGCATTGCTTCAAAGGGAGCCAGTAATCCAAAGCATGTGGTGAGGACTGCTCTCTCAGATTGAGTCTCTTCAGACACCATCAGTTTCCATGTCTGGAAATACTTCCTAGTGGTTGATATTCTGTTAATAATGTGGAGAAAAAGGGGGAGGAGTGGATGACATAACAGGATGGGAAGTTGCCCTTTTAGTACAGGGATTAGTGCTTAGCGCTGGGTCAACTTTATACTTTCTTCTACCTGCAGTGAAATTTCAAAAAAAAAGCAAAATAATCAAAGCAACACTAAACCAGAAAATGGTGGAGGTGATGATCAAGAACCTTCCATAGACAGAGAGGGAGAGAGAGAGAGAGACAAGGTTAACATTGATGGCCTATGATCTTCCACAGAACTGGAAGAAGTAAGAAATGGGCTTTGAACAGTTGGAAGAAAGAAAGGCTGAGAGGAAGAACAAAACGGAAGGTGTGCTTTCGGGTAGCGAGATAAAATAACAAAATGTTCATCAGGTAAGGCAATGGGAAGGCAATCAGAAAAATAAAGGAAGTAAAATTGTTTCAAAGCACTTAATTGACCTATTGGCAGAATTTAAAATTAGGAAAGGTTTTGATAGTGGATATAGAGAGAACGTTGCTAATTATGGGAAAGAACATAACCATCACCATGAGATAGACTCCATAAAAGCCAATGGGAATTCAGAAGAAGTTTCCTTACCTAAAACATGGTGAAAATATGAAAATTGCAACCACAGTGAATTGAATAATGTATTTAAGGGAATGCTACTCAAGCTCTGCCTATTCAAAACCCAATGTATTTCTCATGTTTCCCAGCTCTGATCGAAGTTCACAAGCCTGCAAGGTTAACTCTGTTTCTCTCTCTCTCCACAGAACCCTTTCTGACCTGTTGTGCATTTTCATCAATTTCGATTTATATTTTGTTTCTTTATGAGTTTGGGCCTACAGCATGAGTCAGTAGTGTCAGCCAGAGAAGCCACAGGGTGGTTGCTGTGGGGAATTGGTGTGGCCCTGATGTTCTATTGTGGCTGATGTTGAGATGGAGAGAAAGATCCTTGTTCTTCCCCGAACACTGTGATGGGTTATATTTGAACATGTGGGGGGTGGGCAGAATGTAAAGCCTTCAATATCACAGCAAAACTATTAATTGATATAAAGAAAGAAGTGAATCTATATCACATCTTTAATGCCTCCAGCACATCCCAAAAACTTCACAGACAGCTATAGAGTTATACAGCATGGAAACAGACGCTTCAGTCCAACCAGTCACAATGACAATATTCCCCAAACTGCCTTTGCATTTGGCCCAAATCTTTCCTATTCATGTTTTTATCTAAATGTTTTTGAAACATTATAACTGTGTCCGCATCCACTACTTCCTCTGGCAGTTCATTCCACATGTGAGCCACCGCTGTGTGAAAAGGTTGTCCCTCATGTCCTTTTTAAATCTTTCTCCTCTCACCTTGAAAATATGCCCCCTAGCTTTGAACTCCCCCAGGGGAAAGATCCTTGTCATTCACCTGAACTATGCCCCTCATGGTTTTATAAACCTCAATAAGGTCACACCTCAACCACCTACGTTCCAGTGGATAAAGTCCCAGTTTTTTCCAGTCTATTTATACCTCAAGCCCTCCAATCTTGGCAACATCCTGGTACGCCTTTTCTGAAACTTCTCCAGTTTCACAGTTCATCGTTTCTGATCTGCTGTCATTACCTTGGCAAACCAATTCTTAAATATCATAGCTCCACAATCAGCAATGAGATAGATGACCAGGAAATGTGTAACAGTTGGCCAGGATGGTAGAGGGAGTCACTGATTTTCTTGTAACCTGCAATTTGAACAGGTCAACACGTGTCTAATTTAACACTGCATTGAAAAGACATCCATCTCACTGTGAGCTGTCAGCCTGTGCTCCAAGGCAGTTTGAACCTTTATGAACCTTTGTGAAAATGCCCCTGAAGAAAGTAAAACTAAAAAAATGGAACATTGCCCAGAAAGAGGCTAAGGCAGTTTATGATCAAAAACAAAGGATTCTGCTCCATCTGGAAAACTTGGCGGTGTAATGGACAATGAAAAGGTTACCTCAAAGTACCATGAGATCTTGATCAGATGGGCCAATGGGATGAGGAGTGGCAAATGGAGTTTAATTCAGATAAATGTGAGGCACTGCATTTTGGAAAGGCACATCAGGGCAGGTCTTATACACTTAATGGGATGGTCCTGGGGAGTGTTGCTGAACAAAGAGACCTTGGAGTGCAGGTTCATAGCTCCTTGAAAGTGGAGTTGCAGTTGGATAGGATAGTGAAGAAGGTGTTTGGTATGCTTTCCTTTGTCGGTCAGAGCCTCAAGTGTAGGAGTTGAGAATTCATGTTGCGGCTGTACAGGACATTGGTTAGGCCGCTTCTGGAATGTTGCGTGCAATTCTGGCCTCCCTCCTTTCGGAAAGCTGTTGTTAAACTTGAAACGGTTCAGAAAAGACTTACAATAATGTTGTCAGGGTTGGAAGGTTTGAAATGTAGAGAGAGGCTCAATAGGCTGGGGCTGTTTTCCCTGGAGCATCGGAGACTGAGGGGTGACATTATAGAGGTTTATAAAATCAAGATGGGCATGGCTAGGAGAAATAGACAAGGCCTTTTTGATGGAGTGGGGCAAGTCCAGACCTAGACAGCATAGGTTTAGGGTAAGAGGGGAAAATTTTAAAAAGGACCTAAGGCAACTTTTTCATGTACAGGGTGGTGCATGTAGGGAATGAGCTGCCAGAGGAAGTGATGGAGGCTGGTACAATTACAGCATTAAAAAGGCATCTGAATGGGTATGTGAATAGGGAGGGTTTAGAGGAATATGACTCAAAGGCTGGCAAATGTGACTAGATTAGTTTAGCATATCTGGTCATCATGGAAGATATGGACCGAAGGGTCTGTTTCTGAGCTGTACATCTCTATGACTCTGTTGTCGTGACCATTCCAAGGATGATCGCTCTTTGCATCTCACGTTAGTTTGCTGCCACCAGCAAGAGTTAACATACAGAGGGATATAAGCATACAGGTCCACAGTTTCCCAAAGATGGCAACACAACTGAACTAGTTGGTCATACTTACCTTCATCAGTCAGGGCACAAAGTTTAAAATTGGCAAGTCATGTTGCAGCTGTGTAGAACTTTAGTTCAGCCACATCTGAAATATTGTATTCAGTCCTGGGTTACGACACCACAAGAAGGATGTGGAGGCTTTGGAGAGGGTACAGAGAGCATTTACCAAGATATTGCCTGGTTTGGAGGGTATTAGGTATGAGGAGAGACTGGACAAACTTGGTTTATTTTCACTTGAATGTTGGAGGCTGCGAGGCGACCTGAAAGAAGTTTCCAAAATCATGAGAGGCCTGGATAGAATGGATAGTTAGAGTTGGAGCTTGTCCCAGGGTAGAAATGTCAATTACTAGGGGATATACATTTAAGGTAAAAGAGGGGAAGTTTAAAGGAGATGTGAGATGTAAGTTTGTTTTTACACAGCGGGTGGTAAGTGCCTAGAATGTGCTGCCAGAGGAAATGGTAGAAATGGCCACAATTGTAAAATTTAAGAAGCATCTTGACTGATTTATGAATAAGCAGGAAGTGGAGGGATGAAAAGTGTGGGGCTTATGCTCGAAACGTCGATTCTCCTGCTCCTCAGGAGCTGCCTGACCGGCTGTGCTTTTCCAGCACCACCCTTTTTGACTCTGATCTCCAGCATCTGCGGTTCTCACTTTCTCCTACGAAATACAGGGATCCAGATAACATACTATTCTTTCTTCTAGAACAAAGTTTTATTGCAAATGCTAATAATAAGTACAACTATGTTTGGTCAGATATAATTACAAGGACTTTATGGAACTGGTACAGATATATCTGCTCTCTCCAAAAGCTGAAGTAAACCTCTTTAGATGCAATCTTATAAGGGCCTGAGCAACATGGGCCAACTGCAGCAAGACACCCAATGCGGCCTGTCTTGACATCGGGAGCAACTCGCTGCATCTTTTAACTGAGTTTCAGGCATTGAGGCAAGATTCTCACTATGGACAGTCGCCTATTGGGGGATTATTACTTGTTAATGAGTCAGTGTTCTGAGGAAGTGTCACTGGACTCGAAATGTTAATTCTGACTTCTCTTCACAGATGCTGTCAGTCCTGCTGAGCTTTTCCAACAATTTCTATTTGTGTTTCTGATTTCCAGCATTGCAGTTCTTTCAAGTTTTTTATTTTGTACCTCTGACCTCTAACGCTCGCTTGCTCTGGACAACCTGGATGCTTGAAACATCCCTGCCTTGCCTTGTTTTTATGCTTTGCCCCTCAGGCAGAGATACAGGGCTCACAGTACTATTGGACTGTCTTGCCACTTAGCACAGACACAAAGCCAGGAAACTTGTTATGGTTGTCAACAGTGCTCAGTCAAGTCAGGGGAGACATTGGTCATGGGATCTGGCACAGGGCAACCTCTGATACCAGTCCAGGGTCTTGGACAAACAGTCAGCCATTGGAAGTGGTCAGTCAGGACCCTCTCATAAGGGGTAAGCAGCTGAATGTTGGGCAGCATTATCCCCACCATGATATTCTGGCCTGGAGTGTGAGAGAGGTGGGTATCAATGGAGATGGAAGTGGGTGGCACAGCTGTTACTCTTGGTGGGGAGTTATTCCAAGTGAATGGGCATCACAGATGGCAAGCAGGGTTCGTGATATCAGGGCTTGGGTGGGTGAGTGTAAGTGAAGGAACATGTTGCAGGTGATAGTGAGAGTGGCGGAACACGAGTTTTGGGAAGAGGTGGGTAAAGGAGCAGAGAGAATGAGGGAGAGAAGATGTTGGCACTGATCTTGGAAGAATGTAGAAGGATATCAACCTTCTTCCTGCAGCGCCGGGCATTCCCCAGGCACTGACATTGTTTTAGCAGCAGTGGTAACTTCGGAGCAGACTGGCATCGTCTGATATTAAGGGTTCCACTGCCAGTCCTCGGGGAAGCAAATGACCTGCATCTACAACACCCAGGTACCTGCTCATAAAGTGAGGTGTGCATTTCCCCCTGTCTGCCATGTTTAGGGCAATTATAAGGATCCATACTGGCAGCTATGGACTGACAATGCTTGGTCGGACGTAAAACAGCCTTTAATGATGGGATTGGGTCTGGGAGATCCCAGCAGTAGTGACTTGTTCTGCATACAGTGGGTGGTAGAATGGGGCTAGAATCATGTGAGATAGGTGGGATAGATAAGGAGACGAGTTTGGTAAGATACAGCAAGAGATCTCATTTACCATCCAAGAGAGAAACCCTCCATGGAACGTGACAAAACTGACACAGCCATAAGCTTCGGCCTTTAATGTGTGAGATCTGAGGAATGGGGTGGAGCCAATGCAACAGGAATAGCAATTCTTTAAACAATTCCCATGAAAACTAGCATGTGATCCCACATTTCTTTCCCCTTGACTTGTGGTGACCTTTACAATTTCCCCAGCATTCATGAGGAAGCAGGCAACCTCCTTGAATCCCACCTTTTTTTTTGGCTGAACTGAGATCAGCAATTCTTTGTATGGAGAATGAGGATTACTAGCTGGTCTGAACCAGTCTGGATGCTGAAAACCCAATCCAGTGTCCATCTCTCCCTGTCTTGATAAATAAGAACTTAGAGAGAGAGAGGCAGGGAAGGAGAAATCTGGTACAGTTTAACGCTCATGAATTCATTGAGGCCTACAGCACAGAAAAAAGGCCCTTCAGCCCATCAAATCTGGACTTACCACATGACCATTCTAATCCTATTGTTACGACACGGCAGTGAACCCCTCTGCTAATTAAACCAAACACCCAGAAAAGCTCACCTCGCTTCATAATCTGTTAAAAAAATGAGTGACAGAGAACTCCCACATTATACTATTTAAAGGAAATAATATCAATTTATTCTTTAACTCTAAAAGTGAGCATTAAGCAACTATTCATAAATCCAAGCCCTCCTTTCCCTTAACTGCTTATTATCTGCCTCCAACTCTGTAACAATATGCTGTTCCAATACAACACTTATTAAAATTACATCAACTTAATTTCAAAACCACACAGCGGCTATCATCTTTGATGTCTGTCTTCTTTCGGCTGAAGATCTCTCTGGGTCATCTCTCTTTTTACTGTGAGGATGTTTCGTATGAAAAAGTCCCTTGATAGAGAGTGTTTCAATGTCTTGGGTCTCTTTTGATGGCAGTTCCTCTGTCTGATTTTCAAACTGCCTGCCATTTTATATCCCTAAGATTGGATTGTCTCATTGGTTTGATGTTGGCAAAACAATAAATTCAAACTCGACTGGTTTTTAGTATCTTGGGGCATAATTTAAACTATTGGTTAAATTAGAATTGTTGTCAAAACAGCTACCAACTCAGGTACCTATTTCACAGCCAAATGTTACATATTTTCAATTTTCCAGTACACTCCGAGACTGCTCTCGTTAGGTCTCAGTGCAGAGGAGCATTCACAGTCTCTTAAAGGTACAGTACACACCTTCAATTTCATAACACTATTTCCCAGCACTTGGCCGATAGCCTTGAATGACATCTGGTGGGGGTTTCTGCCTTTACCACCCTAACAGACAGTGAGTTGCAATTCCTACCACCCTCTGGGTGAAAATATTTTCCCACACCTCCAAAGATGTGCAGGTTATGTGGATTGGCCATGATAAATCACCCATAGTGTCCAGGGTTGTGCAGGCTAGGTGGATTAGTTAGGGTAAACATAGGGTTACGGGGATAGGGTTGTGGGTCTGGGTAGAATGTACTTCCGAGAGTCAGTGCAGTCTTGATGGGCTGAATGACCTCTATCTGCACTGTAGGGATTCAATGATTTTATGATTCAATGATCTCCTCTAGACACCCTGCCCTTATCTTAAATCTATGCCCATGGTCATTGATCCCTCCAGTTACAGGATAAGTCTCTTCCTGTCTGCCCTGTCGATGTGCCTCAGAATTTTATCCATCTCAATTTCCTCTGCACCAAGGGAAAGGAGTTGGACTGAAGCTGTACAGCTCTATAATTCTTTGCAACATTCAAAAGGCATCTGAATGTGTGTATGAATAGGAAGGGTTTAGAGGCAAATGGGCCAAGTGCTGGCAAATGAGACTAGATTAATTTAGGATATCTGGTCTACACAGTCAAGTTGGACCGAAGGGTCTGTTTCTGTGCTGTACAACTCTATGATTCTAGGACCAATTTCTCTTCATAACTAAAACTCTCCAGCCCAGGCAATATCCTGGTAAGTTTCCTCTGCACCCTCTCCACTGCAATTACATCCCTCCTGTAATGTGGATTCCAGAACTGCATCTCAATAGTCTAGCTGTGGCTTTTATACAGTTCCAGCATAACCTCCCTACTCTTAAACTCTATACCTCAACTAATAATGACAGGTATCCCTTACGGTTTCTTAGCCACTTTCTCTATCTGCCCTGCTACCTTAAGGGACTGGTGAACATGCACACCAAAGCCCCTCTAATCTTTGGTGCTCGCCAGGGTCCTACTATTCATCAACATTCATGTCAGGGAACTTGGTTTGGTTAATGTGGAAAATTAATGATGTGAACCAAAAGGTGAAGCTCTTCGTATAACACAACCATAGGTTAAACAAATGCATCTCAAACTAATCAAGGGACAGGATCTACAACACTTTATGCATCCAACAGGCTAACATGATAAAATCTAATTACATACTTCGCGGAGCTCATTCAGCCTAGCAGTTAACTTATTGTCTGGGTTTTTTGTTGCCCTGGTAACTTTTAAGAATATACGTGGAGCCACTGCCATCTAAATCATCTAACAAGCCTGAACTTGTGAATTATGAATGATAAACATTATAATCTAGGGCTTTGAAGACAAGAAATCAGGATGCATTTCCAGGTGAAGAGTATATCTAGTGAACGGAATGTGAAATATATTGCCTCTAATGCTTTTGTCGTGCTTAAAACAGCTACTTCTTTGTTAAATATCTGCGAAGGAGCATACAAAATGCCATGGATCAGGTCTGCTCAGTGACAGTACAACAAGGCCACTAATTATGTTGCTTCACCGCATGTGGTACATTTGGATAGAAAATGTTTTTGCATATTCCTCCGTTTCCTCCTACTCCCTGCAGATGCCTGTGGGTGGTTATATCTATCTGGCCTCTGAGGTAATCCTTTGATCCCTGTCCAGCAATCAACAAAAACATTTTGTATAACATTTAAGGCAGAACAATGTTATACAGCGGGTGAAACCAGACATATTCAGACTCTTGTTGAAAATATATAATAGTGCCATGTTGGAGAAATATTTTCCCTGTCAACCGTCTCAAACTGATTACAATAATTATCTGTTCCAACCACCTTGCCCAATGTTTCAATAGTGCGCAGTGAACTATACTTCCATGCTTTCAAGGTTTTCAATGCGAGCTGGGAAATATCCACCTGCTTTACAACAGCCTTTTTAAAAGACTCTACAGAGTACTATTTCCAGCAGCATACTTCTGAATAAATTAATAATTGGGATTAAAAAGAAGAAATGTTGGAAATGCTCAGCAGGTAAGGCAGCATTCATGGAGAGGTAAATAAACTTCACATTTCATTTCAGGTCAACCATCTTTCATCAAGAGTGTGTGAAAGGGTGGCAGGTCATTAACAAGTAACAGTATTGCTGTCTTCCCCTACGCTGATGGTGATGTAGTGGTAATGTCACTGAGTTAGGAATCTAGTTATAAAAGTTAATACTCTGGGGACATGAGTTCAATTCCCAATTACAGAGCTGCTGAAATTTCAGTTTAGTAAATTTGGCATCAAGAGCTAGTCTCAGTAATGGTGACCATGAAAATATCATCAATTGCTATTAAAGCCCATCTGGTTAACTGATGTCCTTCGGGAAAGAAATCTGCCATCCTTACCTAGTCTGGTCTACATGTGACTTCAACCCTACAGCTAATGTGTTTGACTCTTAACTGCCTTCTGCAATGAGTCTAGCCATCCGCTCAGTTCAATGATAATTGGGAAAGATTTTGATTTGATTTATTATTGTCACGTGTACCGAGGTACAGTGAAAAGTGTTGTGTTATGTGCTTTACAGGCAGACTGTACTGTACAACTGCATCATGGTAATAGAACAGAGTGCAGATACAGTGTTACAGCTGCTGAGAAGGTGCAGAAAAAGAGAGATCAGAATTAACACTTAAGAGATTCATTCAAAGGTCTAATAACAGTGGGGAAGAAGCTGTTCTTGAATTTGTGTTTACGTGCATACAACCTGTATCTTCTGCCAAAGGAGAAGGATAGAATATAGTATAACAGAATGGGAGGGCTCTTTGATTAAGTTGGTTGCTTTCCTGAGGCAGTGTAGACAAAGTCAATGGATGGGAGACTGGTTTGTGTGATGGTCTGGGCTGTGTTCATGACTCTCTGTAGTTTCTTTCAGTCCTGGACCACGGAGCTGTTGCCATACCATGCTGTGAGGCATTAGCATAGAGTGCTTTCTATGGTGCAACAAATCCTGGCCTTGACAGTGATCACTCACATCCCTTGAAATAATAAACAAAATAAAAAGGTTGCCAGACCTCCTAGGTGTTTCCAGCACTTGCTGTTTTTATTTCAGAATCTCAGCATCTGCAGTGCTTTAATTTTGCATTGATAACTCATGTTTGGCTAATGCAACACAAAGGAATTGCTCTAGTTTTTAGTAGCATAAGCTGAAATTCCAAGTCCTTTGATACATGATTACACCTCTGTACATCCAGGTGCTATGACTTGTGGTTGGCTTTTACATTGAAGGAAACACTGACCAATTTCAAAATAATAAAATATTGGCTCCTTGGCGACAACCATGTTCATTATCAGCTTTGAAATTCTCATTGCTGGACTGGAGAGAAAGATAGGGTTGGTAATAGCTACAATGGTCAAATAAAATGATCGTACCATTACCATGTTTATTGATCTGAAGCACTGAAAACTGCCACAGTGATGGTTTTTTCCTTAAGTCCTAAATCACCCCTGTGTGATTTTCTTGATCAGTTTTGCTATGATAGCGTTCACTTTCAAAGTTGTCAGGGTTCCAGCAGTTGTGTAACTCTGCTGTTTTGCTGATGTAATGGAAAATCATTGGATATTACGCCTGGTTTGATGTGTCTTTATTGTTGGAGCTGTCATGATCTTTGGGACACAGCCTGTCGAGAGTTTTCTATCTGAGGCTCTCCAGTCTCTTCTGGTAATGGTTTCTGCCTCATTATAAACACTGCTGTTGACTCTGGTATATATGTCAAAAATTGTTTAGTTGAACTATTTTATTTAATGTTGATTTCTGTAGTATGGGTTGTTCCTTTTGTCTTCCCCACCTCATGCAAGGAACTATTGCATTATGCCCTACATCAACCCTCTTTTTTAAGTATTGTCGCATGGGATGTGGGCATCGCTGATTAGACCAGTATTTATTGCCCATCCTGAAATGTCTGGAGGACAGTAATGAGTCAACCACATTACTGTTGGATCTAGAGCCATATGTAGGTCACACCAAGTGCGGACAGCAGATTTCCTTCCCTAAAGGGCATGAGTGATTAAGACAAGTTTTTACAACAGTTGACAATGACAACTGTTACATGGTTGTCATTAGTTTTCCATTTTTATTTTAAGATTTTGTTATCAAATTCAAATTTCACCATCTGTCATGGTAGGATTCAAAGTCACATCCCCAGAATATTTGCCTGGGGCTCTGGATCACCAGCCCAGTGACATTACCACAACACCGCTGCCTCCTCATTCTCATTACATCAGGTCTCACTTTAACACATTTCCACTTTGGCCAAGACATGGACTACAAGATCAATTAATTTTATGTTTTCCAATAACTGCCACATGGAAGGTTTCAATTGCCATATCAAATAGGCTCTGGTTTCCCATTGCACTCCGTGAGGTCATCACCCTGGCTTCAATAAAACCTGAAACCCTTCAGTAATACTTCGGGCTGTAATCAAACCTTTCAATACTTTGTATTTGGAATGTCTTTGTTCAGCCTCTTACAGAACATCTTATTTGGTTTTACAAGAGGGTTAAACTAGCAAAGTGTCAGGCATTTCCATACATACAATTCCTTGCTAATATCACTCAGCAGGCATTCAGCCACTTCTTAAAGTTTCAGAACAAGAGAGGAATATTAAAACCTTCGTTATCAATCAATCGGAAAACTACGCACTTCAAATGCTGTATCTGTTAAATAAGCACATTACATGACTCCACAATTTATAAAATATTCAAGAGCATCCACTGTTGTCTGGATCGTCTTCAAAGTTGCTCTCTCTGCATGTCAGAAACGGCTGATTGTGTTTGAAACAGAAAAGAATCTAACATTTCAGGTGGATTTTGACTTGGAGACACAATATGATTAGGGGCTGCTTTTGTGTCAGAGGCAATTTTTAAAGTTTCAGCTTTGAGCACTGAATTACAAGTAGGAAAGGAATAACCTTTGTTTGATCTAAGGAATTTATTTATGATTTCAAGTCCTTAGCTGTGAAACTAATAATGTAACATCAAATGGAGTACATATTGAAATGTTCCATTTTTGGAGCCTAATTTGAATTGAAAGTGAGACTTTCTGTGTCATTTTCACCTTCCTCTGTTTTTGCTAGCACAAAAATTCCTAAGGAACCAAACAGTCAGCCAAATACAGTGGAGTAAACCACCTTTCTGCTCTCGCCCCAAGACGGACTCCTCAGCCAAAGGGCAGGAATGGGTCATTTGCATTGCTGAAGCAACTGGATTATGGCTACAAGGGCATCCCATGGGTGACCATCTTGGGAGGATGGCCTGAATGCTGCCGGTTACAGAACAGGTGAGACCCAAAAAGACCCCTCAGCTTTAGATCTTCTATTCCCACTGGGGCTGTCGTTTCCTCGGAAGCTGACTCTGGCAAAATTGCAAAGCGGGCGGGACCACAGAACAAGGAGTCAACCTGAGGTATTCCTTGTTCCAAGATGGCGCCTACATGGTAGGTGGTAGGCAGACTTGTCGGAGCCCATCTGCTCCAAGCCAGCGGTATCACTTTCTCTGTGTATTTTTCATCTGTTTTCTTCTCTCCTTCATTTCCTCTTTATCTGCGAGGCTGGAGAGGTGTTGGCAGGGCTATGGCTGCAGCATTGGCAGTGTGGATTGGGACTCCTTGTGATAGTGGCAGTAGGCCCAGAGCCTGGACTCAGGACAGTGGTAGGCACCTGGCAATGGTCCCAATGCCCGGATCCTGGACTCCTGGTGGCAATGGTGCCCAGAACCTGGACCCCTGGTGGTGTCAGCGAGGTTACCGTGATAGCAGAACTGGATCTCCTGGGGCATTGACAAGGTTGTTGCTGTTCCTGGAGCAGGGCTCCTTGAGGACTGGAACACATTGCAGAAACCCTGAAGCTGCACTTGAGATCCCAATTTGAATGGAAGATAAACTCTTATTTAAATAATTTCTTTTTATTCTTATTGTAACGCAAAATGGCGCTGGATTGTGGCAACAGAACACTTTTCACGGTAAACTCAAGATATATCTGACAAGAAATAAATCATTCATTTTCACTATTTTCCCTCAATCATGCCTCCAAAGTCCTGAGAAATGCATCCCCAATGCCTGAGGTTAAATTCTTTTATTCATACACAATCATCACTGACAAGGCCAGGGTTTCTCGTTCATCCCTAATTGCCCTTGAACTGCAAGCGTCATTTCAGAAGGCAGTAAAGAGCCAAACTAAAGTCACATGTAGGCCACACCATTTAAGAATTGTAGCCTTCCTGCCAATCGTGAACCAGATGGGGATTTTATGATGAGAGTTACATGGTTACCATTACAGCAGATTTTGTTACATTTCAGATTTGATTGGATTCAAATTCCACCATCTGCTGTGGTTGGATTTAAACCCATGTCCGCAGAACATTAGCTTGGGGTTCTAGTTTACTCTAATGACATCACCACTATACCACTGTCTTCACTACTATGGGTCAGGACTCCAGACGTCCCTTGCTTTTCTACAAAAGCACACTGGAACCTTTTTCACTCACTTAAGAGAGAATACTGGGCTGGATTTTGATGCCTCGTTTAACAGACTACATCATCAACAATGTGGTACTCTCTCAGTGTTACGCTGCAGCATTGACCTGGATAATGCACTCCTGCTTCAGCTATTGGTCTATTGTTCCTGAGTCACAGATGAGAATGCTACCCAATGACCTTCATCTCGCACAAATCCTTTATTGTTATGATCTGGTTGAGGAAAGATGAAAACACAGATATTGCTGCCTTTCAATGCAACATGTGGAATTGTAGTTTTGTGTGGACGTTCACAATTGTACATGAATCATTTTAACAAGCTCCATACTCAAAATTTTCATCATTTGCAGGGGTCCTCACTATGCCAGACTCAGACCTATGCTCATTTTAGATCCACATTGGAGTAAAGGGTTCTGGAGGGAAGCAGGAAACTGGAGCTGAGGCATAACTAGTTGAGCCATTAAATGGCAGAGCAAGGTCAAGGAACCCAATCACAGGGGTGTTGCAGCACAGAAAGCGGCCATTTGTCCCATCATGCCTCAACCAACTCAAAATGAATATCATTACCTTGTTCCAATCTCCTGCTTTTTCTCCAAACCTTTGTAAATTATTTTTATCCAAATAATCATCCTATGCCCCTCCTGAAGCCTCATTTCAAGCTGCCTCCACCACATTTCCTAACTACTCTCTGAAGGGAAAACTTCTTCCTCACTTCACTCTTGCTTCTTTTACAGATCACTTTTAAATCTACACACCCTCATTTTTGTTTCTTTTATGTGTGGGACAGTTTCTCCCTATCCACTCTATCCAGCCTGCTCATGATTTTGAAATCCTCTCAGTCCACTTCTCTCCAAGGAGAACAGTCCAACTTCTTCCATCTATCTTCAACACTGAAGTTCCTCATCCCTGGAACCCATTCTTGTAAATCCCTTCTGCACTCTCTCCAATGTGTTCACGACTTTCTTACTCCTGCTTTGATTTTGTTTGTTGCAACAAATCCCCGAAAAGAAATAACCAAGAGAATCATTGCTAGAATCTAAGATTAGGAATGGATCCTGCAGCATTTGGTTAGAGTAAGGAACTTGGTGGATTTGTAGCAATCCTAATCACAGGTGTAGAAAGCGAGGGTATTTCAGTGAATATCAGTGTCATAGGCTATAAGTAGTAAGCTGGTGCAGTTTCTGAAAATTGTGATCCTCCAAAATATATTAGAATTTTTTTCTCAATGAATTATTGAAGATGAATTGAGGTGGAATGAAACATACTGAAATTAAGAAAGTAGGAACAGAGGGAATACTGCTGGGAAATGAAATTGTCTGGATTGCTTTAGAGAGAGCCATCATGGATCCAAGGTGCTGAATGGCCTACTGAGTGGTAATCATAGAATCCCTACAGTGTGGTAGCAGACCATTCAGCCCATCAAATCTGCACTGACCCTTCGAAGTACAGCCTGCCCAGACCCACCCCTACTACTCTATCCCTGTAACCCTACATTTCCCATGGCCAACCCACCTAACCTGCACATCCCTGGACACAATGGACAATTTAGCACAGCCAATCTGCCTAACCTGCACATCTATGGACTGTGGAAGGAAACCGGAGCATCCGGAGAAAACCCACACAGATATTGGAAAAATGTGCAAACTCCACACACACCCAAGGGTGGAGTAAAACCCGGGTCCCTGGTGCTGTGAGACAGCAGTGCTAACCACTGAGCCACCATACTGCCTCAATGACTGGTGACTCAGCAACTCTACAAGACGGAGTTCTGCCTTGTATAAGTCCTCGCTTTTACAAACTTTCTCTCATATGGATCTATAATAAATCTTTAATACTTGGATGTTGTGAAACGTTTTGTATATCAAAGGTACAGGATTATCTTTTCAAGCAAGTAAATTATCATTTCCTTTGCTGGTCGCAACATGTACTGAGGCTGTATCTTGGCGCCTGGCCAAGAAACGCATTGTCTGTCTGACTTCGTCTCATCCTAGAGCCAAGCAAACAAGGGTCGCCTTCTGAGGATGTTTGAAACTAAACTGGGAGGAGCAGAGAAGCAGAAAAATGAACCAACAAGGCCAGACTCAACTCTGAACTCTGATATTTGCAGACGGATAAGAATTTACCAACTTTACAAAATTTCTCCTCTCAAATGAGTCTGTGAAATTCTCTATCCCACAGGCAATGGAGGCAGCATTATTGAACACTTAAAGCAGAGGCAGATAGATTCTTGGCTAATGGAGAGCTAAGGCATATAGAGGGTAAGCAGGAAAGTATTTTGAGGCCAAACATGAGTCAGTTATGAACTTATGGAATGGCAGAGTAGGCTTGAAGGGCCTACCCCAGTCCTAGTTCAAATATTTGTACAGTCAATCCTCTATGTCCATGAAATTATATATCATGAATTTGCCTGTCAGCATGAAAAAATAAGTAACAACAAAAATCAACATCCCCTGGCAAAGAAATCAAATCTGTGATATTTTGAATCATTTTAACAAGCTCCATACTCAAAATTTTCATCATTTGCAGGGGTCCTCAGGAACAGAACCCTTGTGGATACAGAGAAATGTCTGCATGTTCATATAATCTGCTTAAATTGAGTATCATACTTTAGAGAAAGAAAGATTTGCATTCATATAGTGTCTTTCACAACTGTATGACATCACAAAGCACTGTGCTGCCGCAAAGTGCATTCTACTGTTCGATAGAAACTGCAGCAGCAAATTTGCAAACTCCCACCAGCATCAATTTGATAATTGACAACATTTATTGTTTGTGATGTTGGCAGATCACAGCAGAAAACTCTCCTTAACATGTTTGGCTGGCACTCCCTTAAATACCTCCTTATTATTGCCTCAAACATTCCTTGTAGTAGTGAAGTCCACACTGTGACCATTCTCTCGCTGAAAAAGTGCCTCCTGAGTTCTTACTGAGTTTATCCGAGGCTGTCATACATCTGAGTCTTAGTTTTCAGCTCCCCCAACCAAGTAAAACCATTTACTCTACTGATATGGAATCGATACAGTCACTAGATAGCACAGACTTCCAGGTGACCCCTGCAACTACAATTGACTCATCTTAGTAAATATAGCTCATCTTGGTCTCAGGTTTGATATCATTTGCTCTATAAAGGAGTTTGTTGCTGCCAAATTGCTGACTTAACTTCTGTTATACATGAAAGTGATGGGGTTTATATTACTATTGGTAATCATTAGCAATGCTCAGGCACTTTAAGATTTGTAAACTATCTTTTATTTTGATAAACTGCACTGGTGAGGAAAGCACGTTGTGCCGTATGTATTTGGAAGGCTAACCAATGTTTAAAGAAGCAAATGGATTCATATTGCAGGCAAGATAAACATGCACACAGTAAGGATCAGAGCAGCACAGAGTTCCATGTGTCAGGCTATGATGAAAAGTTCTTTCTGCAGGTATCCATTAACTGAATTCTATTTCGATAAATGTGAAAACTATTTTTTTGCTGTGAAGAATAGAATTCAGTGAAACTGGGAAAGGTTATTTCTTATTTAAAACATAAACACTAAAAATAAACACACATCCACTCAGCTCCCTGGAACTACTCTGCAATTCAATCATGGGTGATCTGATATTGATTTCAAATCCATTTTCCTGTCTGACCCAGATGATCCCATGTGCATGAAGACTCTGTCCAACTTAACCTTGAATAAATTCAATGATTGGTCTCTGGGGAAGGATTCCACAGAGTCATGACCCTCAGAGAACGAAAGGTCTCTTCATCTCAGTCTGAAGAGGGAGATCTCTTATTTTTAAACTGGGTCCTCTAGTTCTAGTCTCTCCCACAAGATGAAACATCCAACCAGCATCCATCACATCAAATCCCTTCAGGATCTTATATGTACAATAAAGTCACCTTTCAAACTTCTAAACACCAATGGATCCAGACCATACTTGTTAAGCCTTTCCTCACAACATTAGCCCCTGATTTCAGGAATGAGTCAAGGGAGCCATCTCCGAATTGATTCTAATGCAGTTATATTATTCCTCAAATATAGAGTCCAAAACTGTACAGAGTACTCCAGATGTGGTCTCACTATGTTCTTGTAAAACTGCAGTAAAACATCCCAACTTTGATATTCCATTCCCTGTGCAAAAAACCTCAATATTCCATGTGCCTTCCTAATCATCTGTTGAACCTAGGTTCGAGCCTTTATTGATTCACGTACTACCACTGAGTTCTGCAAATTCTCATGGGTTATGCAGCACACTATAAACATTAGGATATTTTAATATTGTTTTCTAAACATTTTCACTGCCAACCTATCATTATAAGCCAATTTTTTTTAAAAAACTTGCATTTATATAGCATTTTTCATGATCATTGATTGTTTCAAATCTCTTGAACTACTGTTCTTGTACTGCAGTAGTGTAGGAACAGCAGCAGCTAATTTATGCACAGCAAGTTCCCACAAACAGCAATAAGATAATGATCAGATTATCTGTTTCGTCAGTTGTTGTTGAATGTTGACTGCCTGGCCCACATTCCACTTCCGACCTATGTGATCAGATCAGCATGGACTGTGAGCTCTGACTTAACACTCTCCTGGGAAGAACGTCTCCCAGCTGCTCTGTCACATCCTTAACCCCAGCACCAGGGAGGCGACAGACTATTCTGGGGTCATGTCTACACCACAGTCTGTCTATTTCCCTTAACAGTGAATCCCTTTCATGACTGTTGTTCTCCCTTCCCTCCTGTACAGCTAACCTTGCTGCACTCCCCTGAGGAACCATCACCCTCACCAGTATTGAGAATGAAAAACCTCAGCTGATTCCTGCACTAGTCCTCTTGGACTGTCTGATAGTCCCCTATTCCTTATCTACCTGCATGATCTCAACACCATGATGTAACCATCTCTCTGAATGTGCCAACCCATAGCTAGCCCACACACCTTTGGACTGTGGGAGGAAACTAGAGCCCCTGGCGGAAACAGAGAGAATTTGCAAACTCCACACAGACAGACAGTCACCCAAGGCTGGAATCAGACCCAGGTTTTTTTTTATTTCAAAAATAAACTTTATTCATAAAATATTTTGATGATCTGTACAGTTGGTCCTGCCAAACATACGTAAACATTCCATTTCTTTGCATACAGAGATCAGAATTTATCATTTTTATATACAGGTCTGTACGTTTATCAATCATATATCCATATATTTAGCTGAGGCATCATTGGAGCCCAAGTGACTGCGTGGGCCCCCTGTTCTTCTTCTTAGGCAGGCAGATGTTACACGGTGGTCTTTCCCCACCGCGCCTTGGTGGCAGCTGCCCCAAGCTTCAGCGCGTCCCTCAACACATAGTCCTGGAGGGTCAACTCCTTCAGCTGGAAGATCAACAGGTTGCCGACCGCCCAGAGAGCGTCCTTCACCGAGTTGATGATCCTCCAGGCACAGTTGATGTTCGTCTCGGTGTACGTCCCGGGGAACAGACCGTAGGGCACGGAGTCCCGCGTCACGGCGCTGCTCGGGACGAACCTCGACAAACACCATTGCATTCCTCTCCAGACTTCTTCTGCGTAGGCACATTCCAGAAGGTGTGTGACATGCTCGTCCCCCCCTGCAGCCACTTCGAGGGCAGCATGCAGTGTGGCTGAGAGTCCGGGCATGCATAAAGGATCTCACAGGCAGAGCCCTTCTCACCACCAGCCAAGCCATGTCTTGGTGCTTGTTGGAAAGTTCTGGCGATGAGGCATTCTGCCAAATGGCTTTGACAGTCTGCTCGGAACCGCTCGATAGGATCCGCCCTCTCCTTTTCCCGAAGGGTCTCAAGGACACTATGTGCTGACCACTTCCTGATGGACTTGTGCTCAAAGGTGTTTTTCTTCATAAACTTCTCACCAAGGACAGGTGATACGGAACGATCCAACTGCTCGGAGCGTTCCGCGGCAGCGAGGCCAGGCTCATCCTTCGTAACACCGGGGAGAGGTAGAACCTCAGTACGTAGTGACACTTGGTGTTTGTGTACCGGGCATCCACGCACAGCTTGATGCAGCCACACATGAAGGTGGCCATAAAGGTGAGGGTGGCATTGGATGTGTTTTTTCCCCCGTTGCCCAGATCTTTATACATCGAGTCCCTTCGGACCCGGTCCATCTTTGATCTCCATATAAACTGGAAGATGGCCCGGGTGACTGCAGCGGCACAGGTTCTGGGAATAGACCAGACCTGTGCCACGTATAACAGCAATGACAGTGCCTCAGACCTGATGACCAGGTGTTTTCCTGCGATGGAGAGCGACCGTAGCTTCTGCCCAGTTTCTGCCTCACTTTGCTGATACGCTCCTCCTAAGACTTGGCACACGCCCCAGCCCCCCCAAACCATAGACCCAAGTCCCTGATGCCATGAGGCAGCAGTGCTACCTAGGTTCATGGTCATGAGTTCTATCCCCATATCAGTAAACATTACTGGCTCTGCCTCAAAGATTTTGATTGGGGTAGTTAGATAGTAGATTTTGACTGACATAATGGGCCAAATGACCTTTTTCTGTGCTGTAGACCTCCATGACTCAATGATTATAAGAGGTTGAGGCATCTTGAGGCATTGGTAATTGCTTTTGAAAACTGGTTAATGTGAAATAAAGGCAGCAGAGTCTGTGCATCTTCGGCACTGTTATCACTGGACGTGGAATGGGGTGACCTTAATAGAACCGACGTGCCCCCTCTGCATATTTGGAATGACTGGCATTTGGAGTCATAACTCAGTTTATTTACGCTAATGAAATTCAGAAAATCTACGATCTGACAGTTACACAACCAGTTTAAACCAGACGGTTAATTAACATAGCTGACCTTCGCCTCAACTTGATTAATCCCACCTTGGAAGGAACTTCAAATGTAAAAGCAGTAAATTTAAGAAACCAATGAAGTTGTACTAGATCTTATACAAAACAATTACCCCATAAAAATACATTCCCTTCCTCACCAAACTCACAATTATCCACCCTGTTCTATTGCATTCCCACGCACCATCAATCCTGTTTCCCAGATGTCTTGAATCTGTCAGTATTTTGGCAACAGTGATTAGGTTTTAGGAAGAGCTGTTCCATCCTGCTTCAAATACCCATAAAGTCACAGTTTAATCTGTGGTTAATGAACTCATAAGAATGTATTTTCAAACAGTCCAAATATTAAATCCTAAAAACAGATGGATTGGAGATAAATCCAGGGTTAAAATGCAAACATTTTGGAGTAAGAGCCAATCCCATCCTGTTCTGTCTTCATTGGAGGTGGGTCAAAGGGCGAGGTCTAATGCACGCAGACTGGTCATTTACATATTTACATAATAAGATGGTGCGTCTTCATTTCAATGGTCATTTTGTATTTAACAACATATGGCTGGGTTTGCTGGGGCTGGGGAGAATTCAACAGCTTGAAGGAGGTTGGAAGAGCTGAATTAATGAGATAAGTGTCTCTGTGGCACTGCTTGTGGGCCAAAGGAGGAAAGATCCCTTCAGGCTAAACAAGATGCTACATAAACCCCACCACTTTATCACTTCCACTGAATGATCTGCCTCTCCCTGCCACAGATCACATCGAACATTCACCAATCACCACCCACTCCCCTGGACCAGCAACCAACACGCACATACACACACATACAACCACACAGACACACACACACACACGCTATGGAAGCACTTCTACTTCGACAAGCAAGAGCCATCCCCTCATCCTAACCCTAACCCCAGCCCTGTTACTCACCAATACACCAATCTCACCTTGGAGACTGTGTACCCTGCGTCTCTAGCTGGGGGGCCTGCAATTTCCCAATCAGGCTGCCTGGAGCAGGAAACCCTGAGTGGAGGAATAAATAAAAGCAGTTACATTCTGCAGGAATAAAACCATTCTGCTGAGGGCTTCCCAACTGTACAGCAGGCTACCTGCTCATCTCCCAAACTCTTACAGAAAACTCCTCACCAGAAAAAAATCCATGACATAACTGGACCATGTTTTCCTTCATGTAACTATTGTTTCTAATAACAGACTACAGACCTTTAATTAAAATCACAGATAATGGTGCTCCCACTTCTAATATTGCCCCAGAGTTCCACACATTCTGAAACTGGCTTGTAATTGTCCACAGCCTCACTTTTCATCTTTCCATCCAGTTTATGTGGCTGATAATAGGCTTGGGTCTAAGACCAATAGCTGTTCTAAGTACTGGAGCTCTTGATTTGAGGCTAGTCATTAGAATATTTTGTGGGTTTTTTTATTCTGCTCCCAGTGGCATGGATGCTATAATTATCCAGCTTTGTTTGCAGTATCCTGCACTGCAAACCTTCCATTTACCAGCAAATTGTTGGCCCTAACTCTGAAAAAAAGACACAACACTGAACTGAGAGCAGCATCAGAGTAAGACCTGGCTGTTTCAGATAATCCTTTCAGCCTAGGACATGCAGATACAGCTGGCAACATTAAGGGAAGAGAACTTTATGACAAAAAAAGAGCCATTGGATCCGTCTAACGAGCTCTTGTTGCCATGGTAATGATACACCTTACAAGATAGCTCTTATTTCATTGGAACACCTAAGGTAAGATCAGAGCTAAATGAGTTTGGAACAAAAAGGATTAGGAGCTGAGGCAAATCAGCAATTAACAGGGAGCCGACGCCAACTGCATTGCCTTACAACTCTGTTAGTTATACAAGGAAGGAATGAGAGGATTTTCACAATTTTGTGTCACTCAGAAAGAATATGCTGGCACATAGAAATGATTCTCAATTCCAATCAACTGCAGGCTTGGCTGGTGTTTCAGTGCTGCCGTGACGGCGTACTATTTCTTCGGAGCTGTCTCCTTTCAGGTGAGTTGTTAATCCAAAGCCTGGTCTGCTTTCTCAGGTGGGTGTAAAAGATCCTGTAGCACCACTTGATAAATCATCCAGATATCAATGTCACTGTGCTTCATGTGCAACAATATTTCAAAGCTAAGATTCTTAACCTTGTGTCCAAATGCCTTCGGGACTTGCCTCTCCCTACACTCCATCACTTCCTCTGACCATGCTACTATCTCTGATATCCATATTCCTCATTCTGGTTTCCAGATCCCTTCACCCTACCACTGTTCAGGCACTAAGCTGCGGTATTTCCATCCTTTACCCAGTTGCTTTGGTACTACTCCCTCCTCCTTTATGACACTCCTTGAAAATGTGCATAGCGCAATCCCACAAACAACGATGAGACGAGCAACAGCAACAATCTGCATTTATATAGAACCTTAAGCATAGTAAAACACCCCAAGATGAAATGCAAGAGTATTATCAAAGAAAGTTTGACCCTGAGCCTCATGATGAGCTATTAGGAAAGGCAACCAAAGGTTTGCTCAAAGAGTTGGTTTGAACGGGTGCATTAAAGGAGGAGAGAGACGGGGAGACAAGGATGTTTAGATGAGGGTGTTGGTTAGGGAATTAGATGATGGAGTAATCAGCTGTCACTGGCAGAGTGATTAAAATCAAGAATGTGCAAGCAGACAGAATTGGAGTAGTTCAGAGTTGTTGGAAGGTTGTAGGGTGGGAGAAAATTATAGATGAGGACATATGGAGGGATTTGGAAACAAGAAGAGCTTAAAATGCGAGTGTCTCCACAATAAGGAGTAATGTAAGTCAGCAAAAACAGGGGAGAGAGCATCATTAAACCAGTGAGGATATTTTGATCAAATGTTACAAGATAACATAACACAATAAATGTAGCTAATAGAATTTCATAATAAACAATGATGTATCTCTCAATAATCTGTAGTAAAATATATAACAGGTTTCTATCCTTCACTATGAATGTCTTCACAGATCAATGATACAGAGCAGATTTGTTAGAAACTCTTTATAACCTGAAGGCAGCAAGGCATGACTAAATGTGGCAGGTGATGGCCTAGTGGCATTACTGCTGGCCTATTAATCTGGAGACCCAGATTCAAATCTTGCCATGCTGAAATTTGAATTCAATTTTAAAAATCTGGAATTACGAGTCTAATGATGACCATGAATCCATTGTCAATTGTTGGAAAAAACCCATCAGATTCATTAATGTTCTTTAGGGAAAGAAACTGCCATCCTTACCTGGTCTGGCCTACATATGACTCCAGACCCACAGCAATGTGGTTGACTCTCAATTGCCCTCTGGGCAATAAATGCTAACCTAGCCAACAATGCCCTCATCCCATGAATGAATTTTTTAAAAGTGACTTAAAATTTATACAATACTCATTAAAAAAATATTTTTCTGGACCTATTTCCCAGCTATCTTTTAAGCTTGAGGTTCTGATGGAAGTTTTTGTTGAAAATTCACTTGTGGGCATCGCTGGCTGGGCTGGCATTTATTAGGTAAAAACAATGACTGCAGATGCTGGAAACCAGATTCTGGATCAGTGGTGCTGGAAGAGCACAGCAATTCAGGCAGCATCCGAGGACAGGCAAAATCGACGTTTCGGGCAAAAGCCCTTCATCAGGAATAAAGGCAGAGAGCCTGAAGCGTGGAGAGATAAGCTAGAGGAGGGTGGGGGTGGGAGAGAGTGGCATAGAGTACAATAGGTCAGTGGGGAAGGAGATGAAGGTGATAGGTCAGGGAGGAGAGGGTGGAGTGGATAGGTGGAAAAGGAGCTGGGCAGGTCGGACAAGTCCGGACAGGTCAGGGGATCGGGTTTCTGGAGGTTAGAAGCTAGGATGAGGTGGGGGAAGGGGAAATGAGGAAACTGTTAAAATCCACATTGATGCCCTGGGGTTGAAGTGTTCCGAGGCGGAAGATGAGGCGTTCTTCCTCCAGGCGTCTGGTGGTGAGGGAGCGGCGGTGGAGGAGGCCCAGCACCTCCATATCCTCGGCAGAGTGGGAGGGGGAGTTGAAATGTTGAGCCACTGGGCGATGTGGTTGATTGGTGCGGGTGTCTCGGAGATGTTCCCTAAAGCGCTCTGCTAGGAGGCGTCCAGTCTCCCCAATGTAGAGGAGACCGCATCGGGAGCAACGGATACAATAGATGATATTAGTGGATGTGCAGGTAAAACTTTGATGGATGTGGAAAGCTCCTTTGGGGCCTTGGATGGAGGTGAGGGAGGAGGTGTGGGCGCAGGTTTTACAGTTCCTGCGGTGGCAGGGGAAAGTGCCAGGATGGGAGGGTGGGTCGTAGGGGGGCGTGGACCTGACCAGGTAGTCACGGAGGGAACGGTCTTTGCGGAAGGCGGAGAGGGGTGGGGAGGGAAATATATCCCTGGTGGTGGGGTCTGTTTGGAGGTGGCGGAAATGTCGGCGGATGATTTGGTTTATGCGAAGGTTGGTAGGGTGGAAGGTGAGCACCAGGGGCGTTCTGTCCTTGTTGCGGTTGGAGGGGTTGGGTCTGAGGGCGGAGGTGCGGGATGTGGATGAGATGCGTTGGAGGGCATCTTTAACCACGTGGGAAGGGAAATTGCGGTCTCTAAAGAAGGAGGCCATCTGGTGTGTTCTATGGTGGAACCGCTCCTCCTGGGAGCAGATACGGCGGAGGCGGAGGAATTGGGAATACGGGATGGCATTTTTGCAAGAGGTAGGGTGGGAAGAGGTGTAATCCAGTTTATTACCCATCTCTTTCTGGCCTTGCCTTGAGCCTTACAAACCATTCAAGGTTCCACATTTACATTTGCCTAATTCTCATTTGATTATTTGTAAAACAATATACAAAAGTGGCCAAATCTGTATTTACTGCTGAGCGCACGATCCAGAATAAAACTGATCCTTAGGAAGCTGGATTGTTTATATTTGACCTTTAGTTTTGGATGAATTTCCTGATCTAATAGAACAAAAATGATGAACTTTAGAATCCCTGGGCTAGGAAAGAAATAAAGAATTGCATGTAAATCGCACATCTCATTAGACACCACAGCTTCTGCCCAATGTGCATTAATGAGTTGTTGTGATAAATAACAGGAGATGGGGGCATGGGCTGTAATCATCAGCAAAGCATTGAGATTGTTGGGAGGCTCCTAAGGACAATTTGCAACATTTTTGCACCTCAAACTGACAGACTTGTTGCTGCATGTTGCAGAGCTGTTGACTTTCCTGTGATTCAATATTTGTTTCCCATTCCCTCTCCACCAAAAACAAGGTGAGAGAATTCAATTAGCAGCATCAAATTCAACTTCCCATCCCACTGTGTTAAAGACCCATGAATTCTTTCCAACTTGTCCTGTACATTGAGTCGCCTCAGCTGATAGTTAACTTACTTCTTGGTTGGAAAGCCATGGATTTGAATCCTTTACCAGCTAATAATACAGGCTGGGACATCAGCACTGGGCATTATTTAAGTAGCAATGATAAGGCTGGTCACAAATTACCTTTTGTATACTACTGCCAGCCAATAGCTGGCAGTAGTATACAAAACTATACTAAAACAGTTCGACTAATTGGCCCTTTATTGTGTCATGACATTACTGCACAGAACATCTGACCTATTTGCCTACTTAACAGCAGCCACAGCAGTTCACAAGTTACTTGAAGCATTTTGGCATAATTAGGTTCTACACTGACCAAACTACCCTGGAGTCTCAAAGTTCATAATTTTCCAACTAAGACGTAAATTAGCTATCAACTGAGGTGACTTAATGTACAGGACAAATCTTATTTACGTAACATATTCACATTCTGAGCTGTGAGAAAATGGGCTGGAGGCCATTCAAGTCACAACAAGGAAAGGATGGTGCATCTGTCAGCTCCCAAGAGGGTGGGTTGACAAGTGCTGCTGTCAAGGATGTAGGTGAGGGGTCCAGTGAGGCAGCACACAGGGAACAGCTATGATCAAAGCAAAAGTGTGCGGATGCTGGGAATCTGAAATATACAGGAAAAGTGCTGGAGAGACTCAGCAGGTCTGGAAGTATCCCTGGAGAGAGAAACAGAGTGTTTTGGGTCCAGTATGTCTCTTCTTTGGGTCTGAAAAGAGCTGGGAAACATAGATTTCCACACGCACACAAAGATTCTGGTTAAAATGGCTAGCTTGTCATCAGCCTCCCATCACAGGCTATCAGCCTGAAGGAGTCCAGCTCTGGGTTGGCCAGGAGAATCGTGCAGAACCTGCCCACGCTGCTGCTCCCTCCTACCTGTCACTGCCTGGGTGTAGGTTGCTCACCTGCTCCCCTGCCCCTACATTGTACGTGTGGAAAGACAGTGCGGCACATCCATGAGCTCAACACAAGAGTCCTCCAGAAACACAGCAGCACATTTCCAGACACTTTGCAAAAGAGAAATAAAAATTTAAAACAAGCTTACCTGCAGTTTGAGTTCCTAGCTTTTTCTGTGCCAAAAACAGTAAGTTGGATTATTGTAACCTGAATGGAGATAGATTGGGAAACGGAGAGGTGCAATGAGACCTGGGTTCCTTGTGCCCCAGTCACTGAAAATAAGCATGCAGGTGCAGCAGAGAGTGAGGTAGGCAAATATTGGTGTTCATTGTGACAGAATTTGAGTGCAGGAGCAGGGATGTCTTACTGCAGTTGTACAGGGCCTTGTTGAGACCACATCTGGGATACTGTGTGCAGTTTTAGTCTCCTTTTTTAATTCATTCGTGGGACATGGGTGTCGCTGACTGGGCTAGCGTTTATCGCTCATCCCTTAGTTACCCTTCAGAAGGTGGTGGTGAGCTGCCTTCTTGAACTATTGCACTCCAGATACTGTAGGTTGACCCACAATGCCCTTAGGGAAGGAATTCCAGGATTTTGACTCAGTGACAGTGAAGGAACCATGATATATTTCCAAGTCAAGATGGTGAGTGACTTGGACGGGAACTTGCAGAGGGTGGTGTTCCCATGTATCTGCTGCCCTTGTCCTTCTAGATAGAAGTGATCATGGATTTGGAGGGTGTTGTCTAAGGATCTGAGGAAGAACGTTTTGGTAGGGACCAAAACATTGAGTGTTTACAAGGAGAAATTAGACTTGGTACATTGGGCTAAGAGGAGTATGGAGGAAGTGGGAATAGGATAGAGTAGTGTGATCAGCTATGATCATATTGAATAACAAAGGCTCAAAGGACCGTATGGCCTATTCCTGCTCCTTCTTTTTCTGTTTCTTTTTCAAGAATTATCAATGCAGGGCCCACCTTGTCTCCTCATACCAGACCTTAGCTCAGCAAATACAAACCCAGGATCCACATGCCCAAAATTTTGAACACTGCTTTTCTATCAGCTGATTGGGCTGTGGAGAAAGTGAGGACTGCAGATGCTGGAGATCAGAGCCAAAAGGTATAGTGCTGGAAAAGCACAGCCAGTCAGGCAGCATCCGAGGAGCAGGAAAGCATAAGCTCTTCATCAAGAATGAGGGCTGTGACTCAGGACAGAGTGGGTGTAAAACCTCACCTTCACCCGTTTCCAGTCACAACGCCCCATACACCTTGTAGGAAGAGACTGGTGGCATATTGCCAGAGGGCATTCATACGCAATCGAAAACCCAACTCATAAAGTCAACAATACCAGGAAATTCAATCAGAAAAAGAAATGCCATTTAATATTTGAATTGAAGCAGGTGGTGAGTTCTGTCTACCTCCCACGGATTTTCACCGGATATGTGAAACTTCAACTAATTAACAGCTAGCAGTCGATTGTGGTGCTTTGGCCAAAATCAAGAGAAGTTGAATGAGTGAATTATCTTTCAACACCACTGTTCGTCACTCAGAAATGACAATTTAAGACCAACAAAAGCAGGAAATAGAAAACATCTATCACTTGGCATAGTTCCTATTTGTATTATTGTACCATTTACTTTCAAAATGCTGACAAGGTGTTAGAGAGGGATGTGATAGCAGCTCACATCAGGAAAAAAACCTGGGCCATGAATAATTGAGGTCAAGCAACACATTGAATCTTGAACAACGGCCATCCTTACCTTCTCCCCATGGACACTTCCTGGCAATTTCCCTCACCCACCATCTGTATTTTTCATGCTGCCTGAGAGCTTCTAACCCCTTATAACATCTAAATTAGTTCAAATAAAGATTTGAGAGAAATGTTCAGATGGAAAGCCAGTAATGCTATGTCCCTCACAATGTGTTCTATAATGCTAAAGGAAGACTGCATTATAACAACTACAGGCAATTTGTGGTCCATTTAGTAATGTGAACAAAGTGTGGAAATTACAAGGGTTTTAAATAAAACAATGTATGAACTCATCAGACAGAATGTTACTGGAGAACAGAACTCAATTGATTTGGTGCACCCAGTGCAGACATCGTACAAATTTGGTTTGGATGCCACAAGGTCAGATCCAGGCCATGATGGAACAAAAATATCATAGAATTCTTGCAGTGTGGAAACAGGCCATTCAGCCCAGGAAATGCACCTTCTGAAGAGCATCCCATCCAAACACAGCCCCCACCCCCATCCTATCTCTGAAACTTTGCATGTATCATAGCTAACCCACCAAGCCTGCACATTCCTGGACACTATGGGTAATTTAGCATGCACATCTTTGGATCGTGGGAGGAAACTACAGTACCCAGAAGCAATCTACACAGACACGGGGAAAATGTGCAAACTCTACACAGACAGTCGGCTGAGGCTGCAATCAAACCTGTGTCCCTGGTGCTGTGAGGCAGCAGTGCTACCCACTGAGCCACTATGCCACCCCTGCAATGGTCATTTATACCTACAGCAGTAACTAATAAGCATGTGAGCCTAACCCTCCAAACAGCTAACTGAATGGATTGGTCTGTAAGCTGGTTTGACACCCCATGTGACTTTAGTCTCAGTTGAGGATAACAGAGCAACATTAGGTGGGATGAGAAACTGGCTTTGGATTCAATCTGATCTGTTCCCATCCTGTGAGTTGGTTTAAAATTACCTCACATTTCACCTTGCTTACCTTACAACGCTGACTAAAATTGGGATGTCAGCACCACAGTTTCCACTTGGGAACCCTGCAGCCTTCTGGACTCATGGTCAAGTTCAACAGATTTAGGGCTTGAGCACTTTTCCTTGTGCTTTCCTGCACCCCCACACACCAGGCCTTGTCATCGTGGGCTGCTACCACACACTATCCATTGTCAGACACTAATAGGCCCCATTAGCAGTTATTCATTCTCCCAGAATGACCATTAACCACTCCTTTGTCTGTCCAACTGTTTTTCTCTTGATGTCTGATGTTCCAACACCTTCAGAATTAAAACAAGTTTGCAATGCAGTGCCCACTGTGAACTGTGACGTGAAGGCACCAGTGTTGGGCTGGGGTGGACAAAGTCAAAGTCACACTACACCAGGTTATAGTCCAACAAGTTTATTTAAAATCGCAAGCTTTTGGAATGCTGCTCCTTTGTCAGGGGTGACTTCACCTTGTGATTCAAATAAACGTGTTGGACTGTAACCTGGCGTCGTGTGACTTCTGACTTTGTCCACTGTGAACTGAACACACACATTAGCATCAGCCAACATCAATCCCTGGTCTTTGCTGAGTTAGGTGATTTTAGGCCAGGAGCAGTAGAAATGGTACAAAATAGCTTTCATGGACCGACATAGGAGGGGAAAGATTAGCCAGTGACTGATATCCAGTTATTCTTAGTGGAAAGTGTGATTTGTGGATGATATGTGAAGATAGGATTAAATTGAACTCTGTAGGCCTTCCCCTGACAGTTAATTAAACTGCTGTCACTCATTGACTGGGCTGACATACAAAAAATGGTCACTTCAGCAAGCACAGGGCAGCGGATGCCTGTTAGACCAAGCCTTCGCAATAGGGCAACATCTTTAGGACAGAGGGGAGGAAATTAGGGTAAATAGGGAAAAAAAGATTCTCAACAAACAGCATTATCAACAATTCCTTGAAATTGACTTCTGATCTCTTCCCATTAATGTTTAATGCAGTTAATTTATAAAACTTTCACACAAAAACTTGGCTCTCGAAGACCAAGTTATAACAAGGATTGAGAGTAGTATCAACACAGACAAATGGTGGCAACACATATTCTAAGACAGAAACACATTAAGTAGTAGCAATGGCTTAGTTAACTCAGACAGTTTAACAACTGTTTATCCTACAAATAAGATGCATTAACTGCCTTGAAACATTCCCATTCCAGGCAATATTCGTTAGTCTCGATGAAGCTAAAATGCAGCCAATGTTTGAAGGGTTTCGCTCCTTCCTTCCAATAATGTTCCTCTCAGAAGATGCTCACACAGAATAATACAGAGGACAGTCTGCACATTTGTTCCATCCTGGTTCTTTGAAAGCTATGTCTAATGGCTCCCTTTCTGTGTAGCCATGCATTTCTTCCTCTTTCAGCATACCCAAATCCCATGTGTAATTTATCATAAAATATGTTTCTACTATCATTTCAGAAATTGCATTCTAGTTTGTAATAGCTCACTACATTGAAAACAATTCTCTGAATTTCCCCCTCTGTATTTTATCCCCCATTTTCTTACATTGGCATCTTCTAGACACTGACACTTCTCCTGATGGCATTGGTTTTCCCTGCCTATCCTATCAAAGTCCTGCATGTAGATATGTCATTCCAAGAACACCAACCTCTTCCAGAACTTCACCCAATTTGCCCTGTATTTTATATAAAACTGCCATCTGAGTTTCAGCATGTGATACAACTCTCAGAGCAATTACAGCCAAGCTTGGCACTGGTCTTACCTCAAATACACAAACACAAACAAGTAAGAACAAAAACACACACACACATACAAACACGCACATACACACAAACAGTCACAATTAAACACAGGCACAAATACACATAGGTACTCAAGCAAGCACTTTTCAGTAATTTTTAGATAAGGTGCAAGATGGCTGGCTGACATTTCCTCTCCTTAATGCTAGGCACTGAGTCCATGAACTTATGAATTAGGAACAGGAGTAGGCCCTGTGGCCTCTCGAGCCTGCTCCATGGTTAGGCAAGATCATGACCCATCTGATTCCTACCCACCCTTGAGAACCTCTCACCCTCTGGCAAAACACAAATCTATCTGCTTCTGCCAAATAAAGTTCAAATATTCTGCTTCCACAGCCCTTTGGGTAAAAGACTTCCAAAGTCTCACGACCACCTGTGACAAAACATTTCTCTTGTCTTAAATGGATGACCTCATGACTACCTAGGTGTAAATGAGAGATTCTCTCCCACTGCCCTGACTGAAAGTAGATGAGTTGACACAGTAAAGATCGAAGTGGGACATCTCCACCCTGAGTCACTCAGCTGCACACCAGCCAATTGAATGATCAAGGAGGAGAAAGTGAGGTCTGCAGATGCTGGAGATCAGAGATGGAAATGTGTTGCTGGAAAAGCGCAGCAGGTCAGGCAGCATCTAGGGAACAGGAGAATCGACGTTTCGGGCATTCCTGAAGAAGGGCTAATGCCCGAAACGTCGATTCTCCTGTTCCCTAGATGCTGCCTGACCTGCTGCGCTTTTCCAGCAACACATTTCCATCCATAATTGAATGATCAAATCAATCTCAATGTTTTGAACTTTCATTCTAAAATTTTTCTGTTCTGCCTCTTTGCTTACACATACAGCTACAAATAATGTGTAACCTATCCCAATGCCTGGGTCAGAGTTCACTGGGCTTTGGAGATGTTTGAGTGCAGTTCCTCTATCCATCCTCAATTAGCTATTAACTCATCCTGTCTTGCAGGGTTTGTTTTGACATATACCTAGGAATTTCATCACAAGAATCTCAGGGGGAGATGTTGCATGGGGTTGGGTGTGGGGGGGGGCAATGTTAGGGGCGGGGTGAGGTGTTGCATGGGGTTGGGTGTGGTGTTGGGGGCAGGCGGATGGTGTTGGGGCAGGGGGCGGTGTAGGGGATGGGGGGCAGTGTTGGGGATGGGGTGAGGTGTCGCATGGGGTTGGGTGCAGGGGGCAGTGTTGGGGACGGAGAGAGGTGTTGCATAGGGTTGGGTGCGGGGGGCAGTGTTGGGGACGGAGAGAGGTGTTGCATGGGGTTGGGTGCAGTGTTGGGGGCAGGCGGGTGGTGTTGGGGCAGGGGGCAGTGTGGGGATGGGGGATCGGTGTTGGGGCAGGGGGAGGTGTTGCATGGGGTTAGGTGCGGGGAGCAGTGTTGGGGACGGAGTGAGGTGTTGCATGGGGTTAGGTGCGGGGGCAGTGTTGGGGACAGAGTGAGGTGATGCATGGGGTTGGGTGAGGGGGCAGTGTTGGGGACGGGGTGAGATGTTGCATGGGGTTGGGTGCGGGGGCAGTGTTGGGGGTAGGGTGAGGTGTTACATGGGGTTGGGTGCGGGGGCAGTGTTGGGGACGGAGTGAGCTGTTGCATGGGGTTGGGTGCGGGGGGCACAGTGTTGGGGGCAGGGTGAGCTGTTGCATGGGGTTGGGTGCGGGGGGGCACAGTGGGGGCAGGGTGAGGTGTTGCATGGGGTTGGGTGTGGGGGCAGTGTTGGGGGCAGGGTGAGGTGTTACATGGGGTTGGGTGCGGGGGGCGCAGTGTTTGGGGTGGGGTGAGGTGTTGCATAGGGTTGGGTGTGGGGGCAGTGTTAGTGCAGGGGGAAGTGTTGCATGGCGTTGGGTGCGAGGGGCGATGTTGTGGCGGGGGAATGTGTTGCATGGGGTTGGGTGCGGGGGGCGATGTTGGGGTGGGGGAGGTGTTGCATGGGGTTGGGTGCGGGGGGCGATGTTGGGGTGGGGGAGGTGTTGCATGGGGTTGGGTGCGGGGGGGCGATGTTGGGGCGGGGATCAGTGTTGCATGGGGTTGGGTGCGAGGGCCGATGTTGGGGCGGGGGTGAGGTGTTGCATGGGGTTGGGTGAGGGGGGTGGTGTTGGAGGCGGGGGGAGGTGTTGGGGCGGGGGAAGGTGTTGCATGCGGTTGGGTGCGGGCGGCAGTGTTGTGGGTGGGTGGATGGTGTTGGGGCGGGGCGGGGGAGGTGTTGCATGGGGTTGGGTGCGGGTGACGGTGTTGGGGGTGGAGGGAGGTGTTGGGGTGGGGGGAGGTGTTGCATGGGGTTGGGTGCAGGTGGCGGTGTTGGGGGTGGGGGAGGTGTTGGGGTGGGGGGAGGTGTTGCATGGGGTTGGGTGCGGGTGACGGTGTTGGGTGCGGGTGACAGTGTTGGGGGTGGGGGGAGGTGTTGGGGTGGGGGAAGGTGTTGCATGGGGTTGGGTGCGGGTGGCGGTGTTGGGGGTGGGGGGAAGGTGTTAGGGCGGGGGAAGGTGTTGCATGGGGTTGGGTGCGGGTGGCGGTGTTGGAGGTGGGAGGAGGTGTTGGGGCGGGGGAGGTGTTGCATGGGGTTGGGTGCAGGGGGCGGTGTTGGGGGCGGGAGAGCGGGGGGAGGTGTTGTACAGAGTTGTGGGTAGGGGTTGGAGTTGGGGTGGGGGAGGCGTTGCACAGTGTTTGGGGCGGGGGGCGGTGTCGGACGGTGTTGGGGGCGGGGTTGTTGGCGGGGAATCAAGCGGTGTGTGTGGCTGCAGTCTCCTGCATGGGGAGCAGACTTTAAAAACTCCAAGCCAGAAAGAAAAGGCATTTAATCGATTTTCCAAATAATCAATTATCTGAATGAAATAGTGCCCGCCCATCACGTTCAGATAATCAAGGTTCCCCTGTGTATCTGTCAGCCAGGCCTCCCTTATTGGACCAGGTTAACAGCCTCAATCAGGGAACTCATATTCTATGAGGTACACCTGGCTGACCTCGTCCCAATCAGTATAACCATCAGATGGACAATCCTTCACTTTCCTTACAGCCTCCAAACTTTAACTGTTCGTCATACGTTTTATTGTATTTCTTTTATTAACTTTTATTCATAATGATTACAATACTTGTCAGTGCAGCTAACCAGCATTTCTTCATTAATCTGACCATCTCTCCTCCTCTTCATAATCCCTGTGAAACCCTGCATTCATTTGGAGGACATCAACTCTGGATGGATATATTTCTGGGAGTTTTATCACATGACCTTCCACCTCCAAACATCCCACCCAATTAAAAGCTTTAATTTCCCTTATTTCCAATCAATCAACAACTAGTAAACTAATGTTAAACAAAAAAGAAAAGATTCACAGTTGGTTTAATGCTCCTGTTATTTATCACCTGGATTTTTCTGACCGCGGTGTCCAGGAGATTAAACTTTAATTCCTGGAGATTTGAGGATCCCAATCTGACCTAGCTCCATTTGCCAATTACCCCTCTAAATCTCTTCTATTCATATACCCATCCAGTGTCTTTTAAAATGTTGCAATTGTACCAGCTTCCACCATCTCCTCTGGCAGCCCATTCCATACATGCACCACCCTTTGTGTGAAAAAGTTATGCTTTAGTTCCTTTGTAAATCTTTCCCCCTTCCCCTTAAACCTCCACCCTCTAGTTTTGGACTCCATCACAATGGGAAAGATACAGAGGAACCTCGATTATCCGAATATCGGATTATCCGGTAAGATCATAATGTCCTGATGCTCAGCTAACCGATGTTATCCAGCATTTGATTATCCGGAATTTGATTAACCGAATGAAATACTCCCCGTCCGTGTCCTTCGGATAATCGAGGTTCCTCTGTATTGGCTATTCACCCGATCCATGTCCCTCGTGATTTTATAAACCTCTATAAGGTCACCCCTCCGCCCCTGACACTCCAGGAAAAGAAACCCAGGTTATTTAGCCTCTCCCTGTAGCTCAAACCCTCCGGTACCAACAGCATCCTTTTCAGCAACCTTTCAAGATTAACATCTCTCTTATAGAAGGGTGACCAGAATTATACAAAGTATTGCAAAGGTGGCCTCACCAATGTCTGTACAACTGCAACATGACCTCCCAACTCTTATACTCAATGTTCTGACCAAAGAAGGCAACTGTGGCAAGCGCCTTTTTCATCACTCTGTCTACCTAGGACTCTACTTTCAAGGAACTGTGCACCTGCACCGCTAGGTCTCTTTGTTCAGCAACACTCCCCAGGGCCTTACTATTAAATGCATAAGTCCTGCCCTGGTTTGCCATACCAAATTACAACACCTCACATTTATCTAAATTAAACTCTATCTGCCACTCCTCAACCAATTAGCCCATCTGATCAAGGTCCCATTGTACCCTGAGATATTCTTCTTCACCGTCCCCTACACCACCTGTTTTGGTGTCATCTGCAAACTTTACAAACCATATGTCTCATATTCACACCCACATTGGCAGGAAGAAATAGGACTTTAGTCTTATTCAAGTGATGAAAGACTGCAGAAAGCTGCAGCACAAAATGATTTGGGGATTGTAGTGCATGTATCACAAAAATGTAGTATCCAAGTTCAGTGGGTAACAGGGAAGAAAATGGACTATTGGTCTTTATTTCAAAGGGAAAGGAATTTAAAAACAGAGAGGTCGTCTAAAACTATGCAGGCACTAGTCAAACCACACTTGGGAAGTTGTGAACAGTTTTGGTCCATTTATCTAAGGAAAGAGATATTGTCTTTAGAGGTGGTCCAGGGAAAGTTCATGAGGTTAATTCCGGGTATGCAGGGATCTTCTTAGGAAAAGATGTTGAGTAGTTTGGGCTTGCACTGTTTGGAGTATAAAGAGTGACTTGATTGAAAATTCTTAGGGAGCGAGACAGGGCAAATGTCGAAAGTTAATTTCCCCTTGTGGAAGAATCTAGGAACAGAGGGCATAATCACAAAGTAAGGGGTCATCCATTTAAGGCAGAGGTAAGAAGATTCTTTGATCACTCAGAGGGCAGTGAATCTGTGGAATTCTTTATTACAGAGGGCTGCTGAGGCTGGGTCCTTATGTCTATTCAAGGCTGAGATAGAGAGGTTTTTAATAAGCAAGTGAAATAAGGGGTATAGTGAGAAGGCAGGAAAGTGGGATTGAGGATGATCATTTCAATCATAATGTCATTGAATGACAGAGGAAACTCGAAGGGTCAAGTGCCCAATTGTCAAGGTCTTATGTTTTATGGTATGTAGTACATCAGCTGATCGTAGAGTCCAAAACTGTAAAGTAACACTTCCTGAGCAGTTCTTAACATGATCAATTCTTTGGGAGGAAATTCAATTTGTGGTTCCAACTTCTGTGTCAGCTGATAATGGATGCCAATGTGTGTGTTGGTCACAGCTCCCAAGATCAATGAGTGAATGTCTAGATTCCAAGCCTGAATTTATGCCTTTGTCCATATACACCAAAGAAAATGAGCCAGAGAGGTTGTTCAGCTAGATGAAAACATACACAAGAAATTGTACTCAAATAATTGCCTTTGTGATGTGTGACATATATATATATATATATGTAGCAAAATCACTACTTTAAGGGTTTGGATTTTAAACTAGTGGCATATAGGTGTTGGTTGATTTTGTGAAGTTTTAAAATTTATTTAGTGAGCCTTTCCAGAACCATGTCAGACAGTATGTGTCAGTCGCCAAGTCACTGAAAGAACCCCTCGAGTGTTAATGGAAGTTGTTTACATTATGGAGATTTAAGACAGGAAAGACAAACACTCAGCTATTAGCTTCAGTAGAATCTAGAATGAGCAATTTTATTTTTCAAATTTAGTTCTAAACTTTCAGGTTCAATTTGAATGAGGCAAGATTGGGGTCAGAGGCAAAATACGGCCTCTCCTAGAAAAGGAGATTGGTCAGAGCAGTTTTTAAAAAATGTTTCATCCCTGGGATGTGAGTGTCACTGGCTAGGTCAGCATATATTACCCATTCCTAATAGCCCCAAGGCCAGTTAAGAACTAACCACAGCACTGTGAACTGTTCTCACATGTAGGCCAGACCAGGTGAGGACAGCAGATTTCCTTCCCTAATGGACATTAGTGAACCAGATGGGTTTTTATGATAATTGACTTTATGATCAGAATTAGATCAGTGTTTTATCCCAGATTTTTACTGAGTTCAAATTTCACTACCTGCCATATTCAAAATGCTTGTGCCTAGAACATTCACCTGGAGTTTTACATTACTAGCCCAATGATAGGACCATTATGCCACCACCTCCTGTCTTTAAACAAGCAAGTTACCTCAGTGAAGAGCGTAGTTGGTGAAACTCCAGACCATGAGTGTTTGGTTCAAATTCTGCATATTAATAAAAGACTGAGAAAATCTAATGTAATGGAACTTCTAGTAGCAAGTGGCAATGGTTAGGGAAGGCACTCAATCAATCAATTGGACCACCACTGGAATAAAGGATATCTTTTGGGAAAGGGGCGCTCATGGGAGGAAGATTCCTCAACCAAATGTAAACTACAGGCTTTATTCCATGTAAGCACAATAAATACTTCCTTGTTTAATCTTAATTTCACTTCATGAATAAAGAATCCTTACTTCATGATCTTTGGGACTCCTGTGTGTCTAAATCTCATGTTACACTGAACTCTTGGGTGTCTGAGTATTCCAGGAAAAGTGTTGACAAATCCACAGGACAGGAACTGAGAAGAAACATTTAAAAACATTTTGGATAGGTACATGGATGAGAAAGGTTCAGAAGAATATGATCCGAATGGGATATGTGAGCAATTGGAACTAGCTGAGTGGGCATCATAGTCAACATGGACCAGTTTGGGCTGAAGGGCCTGTTTCCATGCTGATTTACTCTATGACAATGACTCTAAGACAAATCTACAGACTGGACAGAGAAAGAAAATTTATCTGGATTTTGATTAACTGTAAAGTGATAATGTTGGGGACTAAATGAGACTTTGCCCTCCTTATAATATGATCTTTTTGAACTGTATTATTTGTAGATATCTTGGTTTGGTTTATTTTATTATTAGTTCTTTTGTGAACTAAACTTCTGTTTCATTTTTAAAACAGCCACGTGCACTTATGTTTCAGTCAAAGACTATGTTAAATTAAGAGACAACAAAATATAATCCATCAAGCCTTTATTCGTCATGGCATAGATTATAAGAGCAGAGAGGTTCTGCTGGAGCTGTAAAAACTTTGGTTAGGCCTCAGTTACAATATTGTGTGCAGTTCTGGTCACCTAACTATAGGAAAGAAGGGATTGCACTTGGAGCGGGTGTAAAAGAGATTCACCAGGATGTTGCCTGGGATGAAGCACTTTATCCATGAATAGAGGCTGAATAAGTTCGGTTTGTTTCTTGGGAGCATAGAAGATTGGGGGGGGTAGGAAGCTGGTAGGAATAGTGATGTGCAACTTTATGAGGAGCATTAATAGGGCAAATGAACGGTTCTAACCTGAAACGTTGACTCCCCTTCTCCTCTGATGCTGCTTGACCTGCTATGCTTTTTCCAGCTTTACACTTTATCCACTCTGACTCTCCAGCATCTGGAGTTCTCATTATCTTCATAGACAGGGCAACAGTTCCCCTTAGTCAACGGTTAATAACAAGACAACGTAATTTTAACGCGAAAAGCAGGAGGTTTAGAGCGGATTTGAGGAAAATCTTTTTCACCCAGAGGGTATGGAGGTCTGGAATGCACAGCCTTGGAGGGGAATTGAGGCAAGAAGCCTCACAATCTTTAAAAGGTACTTGGGTGAGCACTTGAAGTGTCATAGCATTCAAGGTTATGGGCCTAGTTAGGGAAAGTGGGACTAATATAGACTGTAGCATATATTTGTGTCAGTACAGACGTGGTTGGCTGAAGGCCCACTTCTGTACTGTGTATGATTCCATAGTTCTATGATTTGAGCTGGCTTGTCCAGTACTAACACTTTTTTTTATTGTTGTCCTTACAGGCTTCAGAATGAACAGCAACTGACAGTGAAATATGATTTCTTCTGTTTCGGTATGAAGGGAAATGAGATGTAAAATCAAGAAACATTTTTTTCACGCAAGCAATAGTAAAAATCTGGAAGTCTCTCCCCTAAGTTACTGGAATAATTTGTGCTTTCTGGATCGATACGTTTTAAAAGAATTTAGATCAATGTAAGGATATGGAGCTAAGATGAAGCTCAGCTCTGGATCTAATTGAATGACAGATCAGGCTCAGGGGGTTGAATTGCCACCTCCTGTTCCTATTACCGTATAAACAAAGATGAATAAATCTTTTCTGCTACTGCTTCCCACACCACAACAAAATGTCAAACTGCCTTGATGTTGTTCTCTAGCTACCGGCTCCGACAACACCCAGCTGAAAAAAAGCCTGTATTTTACTTTCAATCAGAGGCTAAAAAACAGACTATAGAATCCCTACAGTGTGGAAACAGGCCCTTCTGCCCAACATGTCCACACCGACCCTCCGAAAAGTAACCCACCCAAACCCATTCCCCTACATTTAACCCCCAACTAATGTACCCAAACTACACATCCCTGAACGCTGTGGACAATTTAGAATGGCCAATTCACCTAACCTGCACATCTTTGGATTGTGGGGGGAAACCCACACAGAGAGTCACCCAAGGCTGGAATTGAACCCAGGTTCCTGGTACTGTGAGGCAGCAGTGCTGACCACTGAGCCACCATGCCACCCAATATTTATTTGCATTTTATTTTTTGGTGGGCTGTCAGCATCCTTGGCAAGGTCAGATTTGCTGCAAATTGCCCTTAAACTGAGTGGCTTGCTGGGCCATTTCAGGGGCAGTTAATAGTCAACCACAGCAGTATAGGCCAGACTAGTTAAGAAAGGTACAAAGTTAAAAATCAGGCAACACTACATTATAGTCCAACAGGTTTATTTAGAAGCACTAGCTTTCGGAGCGCTGCTCCTTCATCAAGTGGTTGACAATATCATGGTGTGTGATTTTTAACTTTGTACACCCCAGTCCAACTCCAGCACCTCCAAATCATAAGAAAAGGTACATTTTCTTCCCTAAATGACCAATCAATGATAGTTTCCTGTTGTGGTAGGATTCGAACTCACACCCCTAGCAGGCATTAACCCAAGCTTTTGGATCACTGGTCCCATGACTTTGCCACTATGCCATTCACTCCCTCTTCACAGCTATCCATATTCTGGAATGATAAACTCTTTGCTCCAATGGCTGCACTGATGATGCCTCAACTCTTCCATGATCAGAGTGACTGCGTTGTTATAGGCACTGACCAAAATGCTGCCATCAGTTGGCATGGGCACAGAAAGTAAAGAACACAGAGTTTACAAGAAAGCTGCCACTAGGTTGAAAGTTAACTAAGGGAGAGTGGCACCTGCAGCTCAATCTCCTAAAATCTGGTTATAATTGAAATGTAAAAGCATTTCTGTTATGTTATGACTCACAGCAAATGTGCGTTATACCTTTAAGGGACATGCTTATAATGGCATGTGATCTAATGGCATAACAGCCTCAGGCTCCATCTCACTGAGCCCTGTCCTCTTGAAGCATAATGCTGAGGGGAGCATCTGACAGTACATATGTACTGCATAGATTGAGCCATCAAGTGCCTTGCTTGTGGGGTAAATGTGTAGATATGATGAGCTGTAATAAAATTAATTGAAATCTTCAGGACTACATATGACATATTTCATATTTATGTTATAGGAGCTAACATAAGCATCACAGCATGTATAAGCTGCAGACCATCAACTATCATGCTGTTCCATCATTCCTGGTGGCAACACAGTAGTAAGCATCAGTAACAGCTTATAAAAGAGTCCTCACCGAAGATTATTCAACACAGGATTGTAAAATATTCAAACAAACAATTACAATACGTTTATGTGAGTACAGATTGCCAACACAAAAAGAAAGATTTACCGTTCTACTGAAAGGTCAAGACCTAGAAGCCTTCTATCTTGTTTACAAAACTTAAAATGTAATTTCAACCCTCTCCCTGATATAGAAGTTAAGCTACAGCAATTAAAAGGCTTCTTACAGATTTAGCAGCAAAGTCCTCAGCCAAAAGCTTCTTACTGGCTTCAAAACCATATTACGGCATGTGACCTAAAGGTATAAAGCTTTCAGTCTCAATCTTACTGAGCTCAGTCCTCTTGTAGCATGAGGGAGATGTTCAACAGTACCTCAACATTGCTTAGCTTAAGTCCAGAATGCAAATACATGCATATATGGAATTATAAAAAGCCATAATTAAAATGGATTTAATTCTTCACCAGTGTATAGCCTATGTATTTATGTTACTGGAGCTAACATATTTACTGTATGATTTGAAATCTTCCAAATTGTGTTTTATATATAAATAACTCAATTTATTCTGTTTTATTTTTGTCTATTTTGCATAACAGCTTTTTGTTGTTATTATTAAAACCAATTCTGTAGCGTTGCATACTTGTAGTTGAATGGAAGGTCACCTTATTAAATAAAACAAAACAAAATATGATTTTTCAAGCTAGCTTTCAGTGTTGGATCTGACTTGTCTAGTAATTACATTAACTTCATGACAATAAAGCTAATTCAATTCAATCATAACACTCAGTATTCATACAAATTGCCCACTTAGGTGTGGTAATGTATTGTTAGAAGCGAAGTTTGGATCAGATACTAATCTGAGGGTAGTCTGCCTGGTCATACAGACTTAAACATTTTGAAACACTATTTAAAAAGTAACTTTGTTTTCCCAGTAGCCTGACCAACATACCTCCCTTCATCAATAAAAGTGAATTTTTGTTTTCATTTTTCACTTTTTGTTACTCTCTATTTAATTGATACTGTCACATCCATATTTCTTTGATAAACATATTTTATTTATCCTATTCTGCAGAAGATGTTTCCTCTCTGCATCTTTACTGTGTTGAAATTCAGATGGACCAATTCTTTCACTAATTCTTTCCTGGAACTACAAACTTGTGGAGACACCTTCACTTTTGCCTTCCTCAAACAGCTCTCATTTAGTATTATGTGCCAGCACATAATGATCTACCTCATTTTCACGCCAACCCAAACCTTGATGGAAACTCCACCACAGAAGTTGATGTCATCTCATGACCAGTCAGAAAAAAAAATTCAACCCATGGTTGCTAATTTACATTTCTCAAATTCACTAATTCCGTCAACCAAGTTCCATCAATCACCATCATCTGCTGTCCCTTAATTCAATTATAATGTCAGATTTAAGGTCTTTGTGTGACTGAACGGGCCAAATCTTGACCTGCAGATCTTGAGGCTCAAGCCTCAAGATGGCCCACAAGATATTAGGACCTGAGGGACAGCATTTGCTTCCTTTCCTCCTCTGCTGCTACTCTGCCTCATTGTTAAGACGTAGTGACTCAAAGTGTGATGCAGCTGGATGGACAAGTCCTTGCCGTAAGCTGCTCCAAGTTATGAATGTCAATGCTGCTGCACTTCAAGGAGAGCTCAAGTGATTTTGTCGCAATTTCTTTGTCCTTCCCTGGAACATTGACCATTCGAGAGTTGAGAAACAGGATCTGGCGGCAGAGACATTCTTCAGTCATTGGATACCGAGTCCAGTCCATTCCAGTTTTGCTGGAATTTTGCCATGATGCTCCTGGAACTAAGTTCCAGGTTGACATGAAGATTTGTTTGATAATCTTCCAACTTTCTCCAGAGGATATGGTGGAAGCATTGCAGATGGAATTTCTTGAGCACGTCATTTGATTTGATTTATTGTTGTCACATGTACCTAAGTGAAAAGTTTTGTTTTGTGTGCAGTACAAGCAGATCACAACATACAAAGATCACAGGGTGATTGAACAAAGTGAGGAATACAGTATTTGAGTGTGTCACTGATCCATAGCCCAGATCTCAACACAGGATGGGAGGGTGTAGATGACAATTTGTTCAGTACACTACGACCTTTGTTGACCTGTCTTTGTTGCCAAATAATTAATGCCATAGTGTGTAAAAATCTGAGCTGGCCCAGTTTATTGCATGTTAGATTTCTTTGTCAATTATGACCTTTTGAGAGAGGTGTCAAAGGAGGGTTGGAAATTGCTCAACATATTCCAGAATCGCTTCTTGAAGAGATTTGGGTCAGAAGTCACACAACACCAGGTTATAGTCCAACAGGTTTATTTGAAATCACAAGCTTTCAAGCACTACCCCTTTGTTAGGTGAAGTCTCTAAGCTCCAGCAATTATGCTCCGAAAGCTTGTGATTTCAAATAAGCCTGTTGGACTCTAACCTGGTGTTGTGTGACTTCTAACATTGTCCACCCCAGTCCAACACCAGCACCTCGACATTATGAAGAGATATAGGTGATGGAATATTTAGCTGCTTGTGTTTTTGAGTCAGTGAGGACCAGTAAGTGACCATTGATTTACAGATGGTGCTTAAGGCACTAGATTTAGGATAAAATTGGAACAAAAACTTGACACCTGTAATTTGAGAGTGGATTGTTGCAACTGAAATAGGCTCTTCCAGACCCAGCACTTTCAGCTCCTATTGACTTTGTAATTTGATATCTGAGTTTACTTTTGGTAACATTCAAGGACTGGATGCGTTTCTTCTTTATAGACACAAAGAGTTTGTGGGTGGTTTACTAACTCACCATTCTGAAACTCTCTAACTCTACCAACCCAGCTCCCAAAGTTACATCATTAGCAATAAGTGTCTCCACCAAAACATAGAATAGATCACACAAAAAAAAAGTTTTTAAAAAATAATCACGATTCTTTGAAGATTTTCTTTCTCAAATGAGCCTACTGTTCGAGCCTTTTCTATTGAAGATGCCTGGGGTTATGGTAATACAAGTGTCAATTACCCTCTGGTATCTCATCAAGGGACCACTCTTGAGCTTTAAGTTTAGACAGTGAAAATTGTTGCTTAATTAGCTCGAGGAGACAGTTTCCTCTGAGCCTGCTGGCACTTGAAAGGTCAAGTGGGAAGTAGTGAATAATGAAATATTTAAAAACTGACCTGTTTAGGTAAACTGTTGATTGATTCACATTTGCAAAGGTCAGAAAGGAAGAAATTAATCTAATGCTTAAGCATCCATGGTAAGAACAATACTACATGTTAATGAAAGTAACCCTAAGTGTTCAACACTTAGGATAAAAAGTAAAATGTATTGGATGGAGGATTTTCAAACATTGTTTGAAGAGAGGTATAATGTTAAGTATAACAATTGCGTTTCTGTGTATGGACTAATGTGACCCTGGGTACTGGGAATATGTAAGACATGTTATATCAAAAAGCCAAATTAAATGCCAGCCAAGGACTTTACAAGCTTGCACACATGGGGCGGCATGGTGGCTCAGTGGCTAGCACTGCAGCCTCACAATGCTAGGGATCCAGTTTCGATTCCAGCCTTGGGTGACTGCCTGTGTGGAGTGTTTCTGTTGGGTGCTCTGCTTTCCTCCCATAGTCCAAAGATGTGCAGGTTAGGTGGATTGGTCATGCTAAATTGCCCATCGTGTCCAAAGATGTGCAGATTAGGTAGATGAACCATGATAATTGCAGGGCTACTGGGAAGGAGCGTTGTTATGTTCTTTGGATGGCCGGTGTGGACTTGATAAGCTGATTGGGCTGTTTCTACACTGTAGGAATTTTATGAATATCTTCTATGTTAGTGTGTTGCTCTGTATCAATACAACCTGACCCAATGATCTGTTTGGAGGGGTTTAGGTGAATAGCTTGGGCTTGTCACTCACTGGAGTTCGGAAGAATTGGGGGGAGGGGAGGGGATCTGATTGAGGTATATAATATGCGAAAGGGGATTGATAAGGTGGACGTTAAACAGATGCTCCCCCTTATGGGACAGTCTCTGAGAGGAGGTAGGTTCAAAACTGAGTCCCCGTGTCTGTGTGGATTTTCTCTGGGTGCTCCGGTTTCCTCCCACAATCCAAAGGTGTGCAGGTGAGATGAATTGGTTGATGCTAAATTGTCCGTTGTGATCAGGGATGTGTATGTTAGGTGCATTGATCAGGGACAAATATAGGGTAGGGGAATGGATCTGGTTAGGTTAATCTCCGGAGGATCGGTATGGACTTGTTGGACCGAAGGGCCTGTTTCCACACTGTAGGGATTCTATGAAGTCTTCTACGAGATGAGGAGAAACAACTTCTCTCAGACGGTTGTGAATCTGTGGAGCTCACTGTCCCAGAGTGCAGCAAAGGCAGAATCAATCAACACATTCAAGAAAGAAACAGATATGTTTCTAATGAAAAGCAGGAATAAATGACCATGAGGAGCAGGCAGGAGAGTGGAGTTGAGACCAGGAGATGAACAGCTATGATCATGTTAAATGATGGAGTGGCTCAAAGATCTGAATTGCCTACTCCCGCTCCTAATTCCTATGTTCCTATGTGTTGGGTGTGGTATAAATATGGCAACAGGATGCTTCCTATGCCCTTCCTCAGATAATGCTATAGGTGACAGATGGGGGCTGTGGTCTAACATCTCAAATAAAAAGGTTTGAACCCCGAACAGAGGCAAGAGTTTAGGGTAGAGTCCATTATCTTGTCTTCTGACATCTGATAATCTCTGCCTTTATTCAGACACCCTCTTTACCCAGAAGTTGCTCTCTTGAAAGAGAGACTGACACCTGCAGAACCACAGGAGAGGTTTTGATAGAATAGCTGGAGTAAAGCTGTGATAGAATAGCTGGAGCAAAGCAGAGCCAGTAATCTGAGGACACATATTTAAAATCAACAACAAAAAATATTATATGGCATCTTTCACCAGCCTTGGACATGTCAAAATGCTTTCCAGCCAATTAGATACATTTGAAGTGTCATCACTGCTGTAATGTAGCATCCAATTTGTGTGAAACAAGCTCCCAAACATCAGTTTTTGTGATGATAATTAATGGAAGAATATTGGCATGGACATCAGAGAGACATCCCCTGCTCATTTTTGAAATTGTTTCGTGGAATCTTTAGCATCTATCCGAACAACAGAAGTGGTCTTGGTTGAATGAACAAACAAAATTGAATTAGGTGACTTCTGAAGATGAATCATACTGGACTTGAACTGTTTCTCTCTCCACAAGATGCTGCGAAGACCTGCTGAGTTTCTCCAGCATTTTATGTGTTTAAAATGAATGAGGAGCGAGTGTAGGCCATTCAGCCCGTTGAGCCTGTTTTGCCATTCAATAAGATCATGGTTGATCTGATTGTAACTTCAAAGTTGTATTCCTGCCTGCCCCTGATAACTTTTAGCCTCTTGCTAAACAAGAATCTCTACCTCTGCCTTGAAAAATATTCAAGGACGCTGCTTCCACTATCATTCCAGGAAGAGGATTCCAAAGATTCACAATCCTCTAAGAGAAAGATTTTGCCACATCTTTGTTTTAAATGGTTGATCCTTGATTTTTAAACAGTAAGTCCTGATCCTAGATTATCCCATAAACCAAAACATTCTCTCCACATTTACTCTGTTGGGACCATTTGGGATCTTACAAACCGTCCTAAAGGATAGCACCTCTGATAGTGTTTCTCAGCACCGCACTGAAGTGTGAATTTTGAATTTTGTGCTCAGTCCCAGACTGAGTCATGGAAAAAAAGTATGGAAGCAGGCTATTCAGCCCATCAAGTCTGCACTGAAGTTCTGAAATGTATTCCATACACACCATCCCATCTCTGTAACCCTGCATTTCTCATGGCTAATCCACCTAGCCTGCACATCACTGGACACTACAGGGCAATGTAGCATGGCCAATCTGCACATCTTTGTGACTGCAGGAGGAAGCCAGAGCACCCAGAGAAACACACGGAGAATGTGCAAACTCCACACTGACAGTCGCCCAAGGATGGAATTGAACTGAGGTCTCTAGCGTCATGAGGCAACAGTGCTAACCACTGAGCCATCGTACCATCCCTACTTGAAGGTAAAATATTAGGACCCAGAAGAGGGAGTGCTACCAATTGAGCCACAGCTGAAAATTGGCATTAGATAAATACATTGGAGGAGATGAGGTGAAAACTTTGTAATGCCATAATCTGTAATCCACTGGCTGAAAGACTGGTGGAAACAAACTCAGTAGTAACTTACAAAGGTGTATTTGAAGAACACTTGAAAAATAAAAGCAATGCCAAGCAATGAGAAAAAAAAGGGAGTTTTCTCAGTGGGCTAACAGAGACACATTGGGTTGAATGGCTTTCTTGAGCTATTCAATGAAACTTCAGAGAAGTAAAGGTGAAAATTAATGGAAAATAAGCATGGAATTTGTTACTTTGTGAGGCTGGTTGATAGAAAACAATGTATTAGACATTAAGGCTTTTTTTGAAAAGAAAACATGCTACACTGTCAGAATTTCCAACACAGATCAAACCATGCCAGAGAACAAGGTATAAATCTGTGTACTGTCCAAAAAGCTGTTGCTTCCAGCTGAATGTTTTAGTTGCACAACACTGTGCTAAAATGATTCCATCAGATTCTTTGTTTTCTTTATTCCAGTGGCTTCAAGCATGACAGAGAGGTTAATAACAGATACAGGACCTAATAAGTTAAAGCCTGGCACCGCAACACATCACAATGTGACAATTAGAAGCACGTCCTGAATACAAATCACCAACAACCTGATAGACTTCAAACCAATCCACTAGGTTTTGCATTCTCTCTTACTCTCTGACTCATCTATCATTTTCCTGACAGCCTACAAAGCTCACACTGAACATTAGGATCACTTCCTAACTCCACTGTGAATGATCTATGCAATAAGAAAATGGGATAAAATCAGTTCTCCTACCCATTGAATATTTATTACGTGCTTCTTCCACTTTCCTTGCAGCCTAAGGGCCTTTAAAAGGAGGAGGTTATGTGGGTTATGCTATGGCTATCCGTCATACAGCAATGTCTACTGATTGCGTTATTAAGAACATCCATTTACTGTGAGTCATTTTGCAAATGCAGATAAAAGAACAATCTGCTAAATAGGCAACTGCATGAAATTCTCTTGGATAGCAACAAAATAAAACCACAAAGAAATTACGAAATTCACAGACGTGATCGTGGGAACAGAAGAACCAATAATGGATTTTTTTTTTTAAATCTGAGTTTTGATGCAGGTTTCTTACATAGTTCTATAAGATGCCAATTTTCACTCTGCAGTGTTGAAATTGCTGTCATTTCTGACGTTTGATCTGCCCACCTAGCAAATGAATAAAGACTTTGGCTCAGCCAAGGCAACCGCGGGGACACTCTAATTAGCCTCAGATCCCAAGCTGGGTGGGAGCATGAGGGAAGTACACACCACTGGAAATCAATCAGGGTGCTTGCCAGTGAATGAAGTATCTCAGCGTGGTTAAAGGTCAGGGAGTGGGGGGCAGGGGGGGCATTGAACGACTCAGGTAGTGGTGATGCATGTTCTTTCCAATGATGATCTTTTTAACAATGGGATGATCATTACACTCAGCTCATTTATTGTGTATTTATTGGGAATATTTTGGTTTATATTATTTTTCTATGTGAATATGAGTTGTGGCTGTTGAGTTGAAGTGCGCAGACTCATTGCAAACAGGACTTCCTGAACCAATGACATCAGGGAACTGAATTATAGACTCATAGAGTCATAGAGATGTACAGCATGAAGGCAGACCCTTTGGTCCAACTTGTCCATCTGACCAGATATCCTAAATTTATCTAATCCTATTTTCCAAAATTTGGCCCATATCCCTCTAAACCCTTCCTATTCACGTATCCATCCAGATGCCTTTTAAATGTTGTAATTGTATCAGCTTCCACCACTTCCTCTGACAGTTTGTTCTATACAAGCACCACCCTTTGCGTGAAAACATTGCCCCTCAGGTCCCTTTTAAACCTTTCCTTCTCACCTTAAACATATGCCCTCTAGTTTTGGACTCCCCTACCCATAATGCCGTTAGGGAGGGAATTACAGGATTTTGACCCAGCAACATTGAAGGAACGTCGATATATTTCCAAAGCAGGATGGTGAGTGGCTTGGAGAGGAACTTGAAGGTGGTGGTGTTCCCATGTATGTGCTGTCCTTGTCCTTCTAGATGGAAGTGGTCATGGGTTTGGAAGGTGCTGTTTGAGGATCTTTGGTGAATTTCTGCAGTGCATCTTGTAAATAGTACACACTGCTGCCACTGAGCATCAGCGCTGGAGGGAGTGGATGCTTGCGGATGCAGTGCCAATTAAGCAGGTTGCTTTGTCCTGGATGGTGTCAAACTTCTTGAGCGTTCTTGGGGCTGCACTCATCCAGGCAAGTGAGGCATATTCCATCACACTCCTGACTTGTGCCTTATAGTTGATGGACAGGCTTTGAGGAGTCATGAGTTACTTGCTGCAGTATTCCTAGCCTCTGATTTCCTCTTGTAGCCACTGTGTTTATGTGGTGAGTCCAGTTGAGTTTTGGATCAATGATAACTCCAAGGATGTTGATTGTGGGGGATTCAGTGAAGAATGGCAAGCAGCGGTGGTTAGATTGTCTCTTTTTGGTGATGATCATAGCCTGACATTTGTGTGGGGCAAATGTTAGTTGCCACTTGTTAGCCCAAGCCTGGATATTGTCCAGATCTTGTTGCATTTGGACACAGACTGCTTCAGTATCTGGGGGATGCAAATGGTGCTGAACACTGAAATCATTGGTGAACATCTCCAGTTTTAATTTTTATGTATTTTTAAATGCATTTCAATAAAACATGCTATTCTTTTAAAAAAAGAGGGTGTGAAACATTGAAGAATGGGGTAAATAATTAGTTTTAAATCAGATTATTGGAGTGAAATTCCTGCCACGCTGCACCTAAATGTGCTTCAGTCCAAACTTCCCAACATGGCTTTCCTTAACTTTTCTCCCATTTTTCAGAGTAAGGAAAGCAAAGTGGTATCAAGTTATACAATTTGTCAAGCTGTGCTCACTGAGAGCAGGAATAGTGCTCCCCTTAATTCAATGACCATTTTATTTTGCATGTGTGCATTTCAAACTGATTCGTCCAGTCGTGAGAGGCAATCATACTTCCCTGGAGTTTCCACTCACTGTCTCCAACTAAATGTGCAATGAGGTCACTTTCTATTCAAGAAATCAGAATACCTTTAGCATTGTGGGTGCGGATTTTGCTTCAGTCCACAAGGATCACTATTATTTTGTGAGAGGGATCACTGTGGATTTTGGTGTGAATTTCTGTCATAGTAAAACGGACTGATAAAACAAAGATGCAAATCAGCTGTGTCAGCTCTGGAAGAGTAACTTCATTAGTTTTCACTTGCTGGTCTTTTCCCCTTCAAGTTTTTGTTCAATTTCCTTTTGAAATTACCATTGAATCTAATTCCTACACCATTTCAGTCAGTGTGCTCTGTTATAATATGAAGTGATACCTCTGGGTACCAACCACTGGTGGCTTGTGGTAGGGTTCCTTGGAATCTCTGATTCTGAAAGTGTTAGGAATAGAATCCCACACTTACTGTAGGTAGATGGTAAATACCCAAAAACAGCCAACAAAATCAGGAAATATGCAACCTATCATCTGGACTGCATTGAAACTCCTTTCTGTACCACACACCATCCTGGCTTAGGACTATATTCCTTCACTGTCACTGGTTCAAAATCTTGAATCTCCCTCCCTATAGCAGAGTGGGGTCTCTATATACATGGATTGCAGTGGTCTAAGACAGCCTGTCATTACCTTCTCAATGGCAGTTAAGGAAAGGCAGATGCATAAATCCCACAAATGATTTAAAAAAATGTCACTTCTGAATTTGTGAAGTAATTTAAGATATCTGATCAGCATGGACAAGTTGGACCAAAGGGTCTGTTTCTGTGCTATACATCTCTATGACTCTATGAGTGCCTTGAGATGGTCGAACGTACTATATAAAGGGAAAGTTGCCATTGTCTTACTGGACCGTAGAGCTGCACTTCCATCAGAGAGAGACATACAAATGATGGTGGTTTAACCTGATGGTCACCATACTTCAGGTAAGGGACGAGGTCGAGGAGAGTCCTTCATGATGACCCCAACCAGTGCAGGAACTGAACCCATGCTGTTGGCCTCATAAACTGCATTGCAAACCAACTATCCAGTCAACTGAGCTAACTGACCTCTTGTGCAATGTGTTGTTGATTGGGAGATGAAGGCTTATGTGCATCATAAGATTGGGATAAAAGAAAAGGGCCCAGATGATTTCAAGAGTTCATCATCTCCATTTTTTTAGTTTCTCTGAAGAATTTCCAAAGCTTGAAGATTCAGTCATGGTGTTGGAGTGAACATAACAGAGAGAAACAACTATTGCAGTAGTTAATCTAAAACCAAAATTTGAGACTCGTAATTGCATATTTGTCAAGAGCGACATAGAATGAATTGTTAGCTTTCCCTCACATTTAACATTCAAGTCCTGATTTACATTCCTGGGTATATGGTACCATCAATCCAACCTTTAAAAATAGCCATCCAAATTTCCCATTTGGGGAATGTTGAGGGGCAGAACTTGTTGTCAGATTTAGTGTCCTGAGGATGGCTGGGGAGGCTGCTAGCTCATATGTTGAGCTGGGAGAAAGCCCTGTCTCAGGGTCCAAACATTGCAGTTAGAAATTAAAATGAAATAATAAAATGTAAAATATTCTTCCAGCCTTTAGCCCCTCCTCACTCCATACACTCCATGCGTCGCCAATGCCAACCTCTGCCACCCAATGCACTCCACCCATCCCCCATTGTACCTCAAGCCCTTATACCATCTTATGCCCCTCCATCAATCCTCCATTGCTCCTCATACAAAGAAAGTAATTATCAAGAATACAGTTAGCAGATGCCTAGATGCAGGCCAATCCCCTGTCCTACTGGACAGCAAAGATTAGCCTATGTGGGAACAGGAAGGGCACTTTCTTGGCAAATTCAAGGTGGTAAATCACACAAATATAGAGTTGCCTCCTAATTTTTAGAAAATATTTGGTTACATTGATGTATTCATCAATCAGTTGTACCTGGTATATGTTTAAAATGTGTAGGAGAATTTTAATTTGATTATTTGTTACAGTTATACACAAGAAACATAACAGAACATAGAACATTACAGTGCAGTACAGGCCCTTTGGCTCTCAATATTGCACCAACCTGTGAAACCAATCTGAAGCCCATCTACACTATTCAATTTTCATCCATATGTCTATCCAAAGACCATTTAAATGCTCTTAAATTGGCGAGTCTATTACTGTCGCATGGGATGTTGGGTGTTGATTAATTATGATTGATTAATACATAATGGGTGTTGTAAACATGTACTGGTGTCGGCATTAAATGAAGGACAAAAAGTGCATACATTTTATTATAAACTTATGTGAAACATGATCCACATACATCTTGAATAATTATAGATATTTTCCTCATCAACTTGATGATAAATGTTATTACACACCTCCTGAGCAGGTGGGACTTGAACCAAAGCCTCCTGGCCCAGAGATTGGGTTGCTACCACTGCCCCTTTGAATAACTATATATTGTATACAGGGCTATATAAATTTGTTGCTTTGCAATTTATTTTACATTCTTTCTTTCATTAGAGTTATTTATTTACTCTGTCCAAAAGTTCTATGGCTAACTAAACCTTAGTGTGTAAACAAGCCATATGGTCTGTGAGAGTGCTAGGCTGGGAGATCCCTGTCAGAATGCTGAAGGCGCATGGCAAATGACCAGTCACTTTGCAGCTAGTGAAGTGAGAATTAATTCTTTAGTTCTTCAGCTCCTGTTTGTAGTTCAATAATAAAATGTGCATGCCTTTGAATGTTCAGTACAGAAAGGATTTAGCAAGTTTTGAAAAGATTTGTAGCTCAGGTTGAGGTTCTGGATGTAGGTTTGCTTGCTGAGCTGGAAGGTTCATTTTCAGATGCTTCGTCACCATAGTAGGTAACACTTTCAGTAACATAGTCAGGAGGCTCACTGAAGATGTTACCTAGTATGGTGACGAAATGTCTAAAAATGAACCTTCCAGCTCAGCGAGCAAACCTACATCCTAAAAGGATTTAGTTGAAATGTTTCTTTTCCAAATTTAAAACCCTGAGAGTGTGGAGGAGGCAGACTCAATCAAAACATTCAACAGGGAATTGAGTAATTATTGCAATATGGAATAAGGAGCAGGGTTATGGGTGGACAATGGAAGAATGACATAGCTCATTCAGAGAGCTGGTGCAAAATGACCTCTTCTGTGCTGTCAAAATCTGTGAATTTCTGCTGATGTTCACTTTCAAGGTTCACATATGAAGAATGATCACCAAGGTGAAGAGGTTTCTGAGGACTGCTGGCACCCACAGGATTAAGTGGCATAACTTAATTTGTTCATGGATGTAGACATTGCTGTCTAGGTCAGCTTTTTCTGCTCATCCCTATTTGTCAGACCAGGTAAGGTCAGCAGATTGCCTCCCCTAAAGGACATGAGTGACTTTTTGCAACAATCAACAGTGCTTTCGTGGTTGCCGTTAGGCTAGTATTTTATATTCAGGTCAGGTGTGGAAAATAATTGGGAAGAAATTACATTAACTTAGTCCTTCGAAAAATATACACAGTGTGCTTAAAATTCTGATGATTGACAATGGAGTCAAAACCAATGTTAAAATTCACTTGTTTCATGTAATTTACTGCTTATATATTATTAAAAAGAACTTTCATTGTGGCCATATCAGTTTTATGAAAATTATATGAGAGGTTTTCAGACCACACCAAGTACTTTCTGCAGGCGTGTGGAAGAGTCACATAGACCAAAGCTCATGACTCTCATAAAATGCATGATTTTGTGAAAAGCTGTCAGTCCATAAATCTATCAATTTTCCAGGTAAATTATTAAAAGCTGGCTCAGAATGATTTAGAAGCACTGAAGTTTATCAGTTGTAAGAGAAAAGAAAAACAGTAATCTTAATTTAATCTTCTTGCAATGTTTCTTCTCATTCTTGCTTTTAATTTTGCTTCGTAGTTTTATATGAAAACTACAGAATAGTCACGCTTCAACTCTTCCACAGATTCCCATACTGATCCTGCTTGAAGGCCTGGTTCAGGTGTGTATGTACTGACAGACAAAAAAGAAAATAATTGTTCTCTCTTCATCCTCCTTGAGTACACACCATAATGAAGTAGTTCATCTCTGCTTGAAGATATGTTGAGTCAGCCATGATAATTGGACCAAAGCTCTAAAAATATATTAAATGGTGGAAATCTAAAACAAAATACTAAATGACAAGAAATGGACAACAGGTCTGCCAGTATGAGAGAGATCAAATGATATAAACAGAATCAAATTATTAAGCATGAAGCATTTAACAGTCTGCTCCAATTTAGACTTTCTTGGTCTGATTCCATTTGTAATATGTTCTATCATTGCTGGTTTGGACCCGTAACTCGAGGAGTTGTGAACTAAACAGATGTAATTCCACAGGACCAAATTGGTTCTGTATGTTTATCATTTGAAATTTCTTGCTTATTTTCATAGCTTTGGCACTGGAAACTTTAATACTTTTATGTCTGTTGCAGAATGAGAAATCTTCAAAGAAATAATTGATTGGAGGGGAGTACTAGTCTTGTACCCGAGCCTATTAATGTAAACATTTACATTCCTTTCTAGGCAATGTCAGATAGAAAAGAAGAAAAAATTGAAGGCAGCTAAGTTGGGTTTCATGGAGAACAAGTGCCTCAGTGTGAATCTAAATGTGATTGTCCCATAGTGCTTTAGCAAATATGTAAGTTTAATCTTAACCAATACAAAGTTTGTTACCGAGCTACATACCACTACCTGACAACCGAAGATGACCCAGACCGAATGTAGCCTGAGTGTCATGTTTCTCATGAAGATTAACTTATGACCACATATCTGCACCATCACTAAGACCATTTATTTATACATAACATTGCCCAGATTCACCCCTACCTCAGTTTGCCTGAGACTGTAACCCTCATCTATGCCTTTGTTACCTCAAGTCAATGCTGCCTTCCTATATTCTACTCTGCATAAATTTGAGGTCATCCAAACCCTGCTACCCACAACATAACTCACACCAAGTTCCATTTATCCACCACCCCTGTGCTCACTGACCTACACTGGTTCCACACCAGGCAATATCACGATTATAAAATTTTCATCCTTTTTTTCAAACACCGCCATGCTGTCACCAACTCTATCTCTAAATTCTCCTCCAGCCCTACAACCCTCTGAAACATTTGTGCTTCTCCAGTCTATTGGGCATCCCTGGTTTTAATTGTTTCAGAAATAGCCATACCTACAGTTGACAATTTTAAGTCAGAATTTCATCCCTAAATTCTTACCCCTTATTCCTCCTTTAAGATGCAACTTGGTCAAGCCCTTGGTTATCTGGCATCATATTTCGGTTAGTGGCTTGGTGTTAGATTTTGCTTGATAATGTATTTCTGAAACACCTTTGGGTTGTTTTAGTATTTTAAAGACTTTATATAAATGTGAGTTATTATTGATAACTTGCTGTGACCATATAAATCTTATATGTTGAACTCTAGTGACATCAATATCCACTGAAACTAACATAAACCCATCCAATGTGACACTTCTATTCGACTTTAGTCAGTTACTGGGAAGACCATTTTCTTTTCACTTATTTCTGTTTGACCATATCCAGCAAGTTTACTGTGCATTTGCTCCCAGTTGATGGTGTTTAACAAATCGATATTCATACATTGAATTATCCAGCAAAATACTTTGGGTTTTATTGAAAATACATAGTTTAGCATAAACATTATTTTACCACCACCAAATCACCAGTGTTTCGAACAAATATTACAATTATTGAGGACTACCCACTAGGAGCATTGCAACGACAAATAGTTAAGGAAACGGAAAGAACAAAATTAAAATGGCGTTGGAGGGTGAAATAAGGCATTCCAACCCTGCGGTGCCCATCTCTCTCTCTCTCTCTCTCTCTAAAGGCATCGAGAGTGATGATAAACATCACATACTCCACCTTCAAGGACATGCCCCAGAGGCAGTCTTTTAGTCCCTTTCTCAAATCCAGAAGTGTTATAACACACAAGTAAATGTTTTTTTCCTCACCATCAAATCACACATATCCAACACCATTAAATTCCAGAGGTAATATTTTTTAATCAACCTTTTAAGAGGTTATTACATAGCCCTACGGCAGGTGAGACTTGAGGTAGGGGCACTTTAAGCTCAGTTGGCTGGACAGTTGTTTTGCAAAGCAATGTGATGCCAACAGTCTGGGTTCAATTCTCATCACCAGCTGAGATCACCATGAAGGACTGTCTCTCTCAACCTCTCCCCTCGCCTGAAAAATGGTGGCCTTCAGGTTAAATCATCACCAGCCATCTCTCTCTAATGAGCGCAGCCCTATAGTCTTTTAAGAATGTGGCATCACACAACCACTGAACCACAAGAACCCCTCTGGGAGCTGCCTTATATAAAAAGCCCAAGGAGCATCACCGTGTCCTGGAACTATTCTGGTTGAGCCTAACACTAACAAATAAGAACATGTACAATGGGATTGGAGGGCAGTATGTTCTCAATAGCAAGTACGGAAGCAGCTAGTTTTAATATTTTGTCCTGCATTTCTCCTCCTGATAATAAAAGTCTAAAACATAAATGCTTGTTTCGATGGGTTGCAATGAGAGACTGGTCTTCTCAGCCATTTCACTGAAGATTGTCTCATTTTACAACCATCTTTATTGTATTAAACTCTCCAGTGCTAATGCTATAAAATTAAGCAGGAATTGACAAGCAATAAAAAGACAGAATCAATTTGGTGCTGTGGGAGTGGATCTAGTTGATTCACAACTCTTCAAATTAATCAATCAATTTTTCATTCTGCATTTTAGGTTTTGCATTTCACATATATTGGTACTGTCAGCTGTCTTAAATGTTATTGATCTGACAGATCAGGAGAGAGAGTCTATGATAAAACAGATAAACTGAAGATGCATCAATAGGTTATACATATAACATTTAATTCTGCAAGTTAGATAAAACTAATACAAGTTGAAAACTGCAGAATGAAGGCTTGTGTGATTATCAGGCAGACTAAACTTGTTGATTTATTTTTGTGATTTTTCTTCACCTTGTTGTTTCTTTTATAAAGAGCTCTATAACTTTTCTCTAACACAGTTAGAAGGGTGGGAAGAGGCATAAGTTATTCAGTAACAATCTTTAAAAAGATGGTTATATTTTCTCCCAGTGATGGCACATGATTAGCGTGGCTGACCATCATAACAGCTTGGACCCACTCAAATTAGATTATCATTCTTTGTGTTACAGTACTGACAAAAAGTATCAAGAAACTAATGACTTTGAACAGAAAGTGGAATTTTAATATGTCTAATGGCATGGTGTGAGGATTTAGCCTGAATGTGACAGAAATGTCACAGAATGTGACAGACTTCCATTTTTCACAGAATGCTTTTATGGACCCATTTGATCCTTTTTATTTATTATTGTCACATGTAACTAAATGTAGTGAAAAGTTTTATTTTGCGTGCAGTGCAGGCAGATCATAACATTCCAGAACAATCAGATCATAGGGTGATTGAATATAGCAACACATACAAAGTTATGGCTGCACAGGAGGTATGCTAAAGCAAGATCAACATTAGATTTGAAATTTGAGAGGTCCGTTTAGCAGTCTAATAACAGTGGGAAAAAGCTGTTCTTGAATCTACCACACAGTGGGGTGATCAACATCAGCATTAGATAGCCCCACAATTAGCCGTAGCAAAGCTGGTTTGGGGAGGAGTACATGAAGGGCCATGGGGAGAAATCATGGGTGGATGTAGGTTTGCACGCTGAGCTGGAAGGTTTGTTTTCAGACCTTTTGTCACCATACCAGGTAACATCTTCAGCGAGCCTCTGCATGAAGCACTAGTGGTGTAGTCCACTTTCTATTTATATGTTTGGCTTTCCTTGGGCTGGTGACATTATTTCCTGTGGTGACATCAGTTCCTATGGTGATGTCATTTCCTGTTATTTTTCTCAAGGAGTGGTAAATGGGATCCAAGTCAATATGTTTGTTGATAGAGTTCCAGTTGGAATGCCATGCTTCTAGGATTCCTCATGTGTGTCTCTGTTTGGCTTGTCCTAGGATGGATGTGTTGTCCCAGTTGAAGTGGTGTCCTTCCTCATCCGTATGTAAGGATACTAGTGAGAGTGGGTCATTTTTTTTGTGGCTAGTTGATGTTCATATATCCTGGTGGCTAGTTTTCTGCCTATTTGTCCAATGTAGTGTTTGTTACAGTGCTTGCAAGGTATTTTGTAAATGACATTAGTTTTGCTTGTTGTCTGTGTAGGGTCTTTCAAGTTAATTAGCTGCTGTTTTAGTGTGTTGGTGGGTTCGTGGGCTACCATGATACCAAAAACCCACGGGTTTTGGTATTTCTCCTGCTCCCACACCCCTTATTGTATACAACCACACTCCTCCACCCTAGCTCATCTTTATTTCCTCTTCCTGTCACAATCTTCAGAAAACAGGATCTGATGAGGGAGTGACTGTTCAGTCATCTTGACTGCGTTTATTCCATTGCGGTTTGTTTTACAGGAGTTTTGCCTGAATGCTTGTGGAACTGATCTTATGAATGACAGATGGAGCTGCCTTTTTTCCCTGAAGGCCAACTGGGATTTGTCACCTTAAGTGACCTCCAGGTGGTTCCTATCTCACTTTCTCTTCTATCTTTATCCATGGAAGTTAATAACTGGACACATTCACAATAGTCTGCCAATGTACTTAACATAAAGAATAAATATTTATTAAACGAGAAACATGAACTGTATTACAACAGACAAAGAAATTGGAAAATAATCATTGCAAATACCGAGAGTGCATTCAAACTCTCACACAATCTCTTATTTCAGCAATATCCTTACAACATGAAAACACTTGGTGAAGATTTACCACTATCTCCAAAACTAATGTTTTTGCTCAGCCTGGTACAACTGCAAGCAGTTTCCTTCAGGTGAATTTCTGATCATTCACTCAATATTTTATTTTCTTTTGCACTTTTTGTCCCTGAAATACCTCATACTTGCATCATCTCTAAATTACCTGACATTGAACGCCGTCAGCTGCTGAAGCCCTCATCTATGTTACCTCTGTACTTCACTATTCCAATGCAATCCTGACTTGTCCTTTTCATCCTAACCTCCAATCCTCTTCTGTCCGTACCTTTGCTCACAGCATGCCCCATCACCATCCCAACCATTTTAGCCTAACCACGCTCACTGGTCTACATTAGCTCCTGGTCAAGCAACATCTTGATTTTAAAATTCTCATGTTTCTTTTCAAATCTATCCTAATCTTTGCCCTTCCCATCTAACCTCTTACAATCCTGTAACCCTCCAAGATATCTATGCTTTTCTTATTCTGGCTTCCTGTACATCCCCAATCATAATTTCTGTACCATTCGTGGCTGCATCTGCAGTTGCCTATGTCTGAAGTGCTGGAAAACCCTGCCAGAACCCCTCCACCTAATTACGCCCATTGAGTCTGCTCTGCCATTTATTGACTGATCTGATTATCCTCAACTTTACTTTTCTGGCTTTTGCCTATAACCCTTCATTTCCTTACTGATATAAAAAAACTGTCTATCTCAGCCTTTGCAAGTGTAACCTCCTTATAACCTTCCTTAAAACCTGTCTAACCAATCCTCAATCTATGCCAATTATAGTACCACCATCTTATGTGCTTTGATTTTGCACATTAACTTCTTATGTGAGACTATTATTAAAAGCTCTGAAAATCAAAACATACCTTATCCACTGGTCCCCCTTATCTCTTCTACGAGGTATACCCTCAAACCTCTAGTACGTTTGTCAAACACGATTACCATTTCAAAGATCCATGCTGACTTAGTGTAACATTGGTAATATTTTCTAAGTGTCTATCTCACCCTTGAAAATAGACTCTCGCATTTTCCTTACTACTGGTCTGTAGTTCCTGATTTTCTCCCTTCCGTTCTCCTTTTTAAACTGTTGGGTTACATTTGCCAACCTCCAAACTGCTATCACTGTTCCAGTATCTACAAACTTTTGAAAGATGCCAACCAATGCATTCATGATTCCCATGACAACTTTATTACCCTGGCCCTGGGTATTTATCCGCTTTCAGTCCCACTAATTTCTCCAGCACTTATTAAATTAATATTAATTGTTTTCAATTCCTCCTTTCCAATACACCATTGCTTCCCTAGCAATTCTAGGTAATTATCTGGGTTTTCTTCAGAACTAAAAGTAGTTGTTTAATTGCTCTGCCATTTCCATATACTCCATTATCAATTTTCCCATAACAAACTAGAAGATACCTTCATTTAGAATTAAGATTTATTTAATATTTAACCTAGGTATAGTGAAAAATGTATAATGCTGCCAGTTTGCGGCACCATCTTGGATTACACAATCATTTACTGAATCAGTTGTATAAATGATACTGAATAAATTAGCATTAAATTGATATTGCTAAAACTGACACAGCTTCAAAAATTCATCTTACTGTTTCCGACGACTTCACTTTTTTTGGTCTTCCAGTCACTGTCGTCGACATCATCCCTGGGGTCCTTATAGTGTGCATCTTTTCTCCTGGCATTGGCACTGTTGCTTCCACAGTTGCCACCTCCAAGGCAGAGGAGTTCATGCTGTGCAGGTTCTGCACCTCCTCTGATGCTGGACTTTGACTGACAGGGTCCTGCCTCTGGGTTGGCCGACAGAGTCGTGGCATGACTTCTGATGCTGCCACCAGAGATGGAGCTGGGGTGGAGGTACACAGGGACCTGATCTCACAAGGACAACAGGAGGAAGCCCCAAGGCAACCAAAAACCAAAATAAATTTGACCAAGCTACCAAGCTAGAAATACAACAATGAAACCGTGTAGAGGTAGCTGGACCCACTGCATGAACCCATGAACAAAAAGACCCCACACTCAGGAGCGGAATGCTACTGCCCTGGTGCCACCATCTTGGAATTTGTCTTCACCGACCTTTCCTTTTTACACACTTATAGCTCTTACAGTCTTCTTTTATATCCCTTGTAAGTTTACACTCATGCTCTATGTTTTCCCTTTTAAACAATCTCTTCGCCCTCCTTTACTGAATTCTCTATTGCTCCCAATCCCCAGACTTGCATGACAGGGATGAAACGAAATAAAATGAAAGGAAGCCTATGTGGAACATAAACATGGACTTGTTGGGCCAACTGGCCTATTTCCTTCTGTAAGTTCAATATATTGTGCAATGAGGAGCATTAGTCTAAAGAAAGCATGTTCAAACCGTGGTCCCTTGCCAATTCCAGCACTTTAATACAGCCCACTAAATCTTTTTTACATTTGTTAGGGGTAATCCACAATCCAGGTATTGTAAGTCAGTGATGATGCTAACAACTGTAGCCCTAATTCTCTCACACCCCACAGAGAATAATTCTCACAATTAGTCATCATTGAGTCATAGAGATACACAGCATGGAAACCTTCGATCCAAGTCGTCCTTCCATACCAACCAGCTATCCTAAATTAATCTAATCTCATTTATCAGCTCCTGGCCCATATCCATCTAAACCTTTCTGATTCATGTACCCATCCAGATCCCTTTTAAACATCGTAATTGTACCAGCCTCCACCACTTCTTCCGGCAACTCATTCCATACACGCACTACCCTTTGTGTGAAAATGTTGCCCTTCAGGTTCCTTTTAAATCTTTCCCCTCTCATCCTAAACCTATACCCTCTGTTTCTGGCCTCTCCCACCCCAGGGAAAAGACCTTACCTATTGACCTTATCCATGCCCCTCATGATTTTACAAACCTCTAAAAGGTTACCCCTCAGCCTCCGACTCTCCAGGGAAAGTAGCCCCAGCCTATTCAGCCTCTCCCTATAGCTCAAGCCCTCCAACCCTGGCAACATCCTTGTAAATCCTTTCTGAACCCTTTCAAGTTTCACAACATCCTTCCTATAAGAGGGAAACCGGAAATATTCCAAAAGTGACCTGACCAATGTCCTGTACAGCTGGAACATGGCCTCCCAACTCCTATACTCAATGCTCTAACCAATAAAGGAAAGCATACTAAACGCCTTCTACAGTAACCTATCTAGCATGTTTGATTTTTTTTAGTTTTTGGAAACATTTTCTGAGTGCTGTTGCTTCAATCAATAGATTATTTCTACAGAACCTGTTCCTATTAGTAATTTGAAATTAATGGAAAAGTTGATTCAAAGCTTGTTTGTGAGCTCCTGAAACTTTACATAATGCACCTACTGAACTAGCACACAATGTCAAAAAGTGTGCACTATTGCTCTAAGTGTGTAACTCATCTTACTATGAAGAATCAAAAATAGCTACAAAGTGACCTGAAATATTGGTGTTGTGTAATTCAGTAGAACATTAGAATTTCTTGGAACAGAAAAAAACATTAGGCCCAACAAATCTGTCTCTGTCTGATAAATCAAAATAGCGTGCCACTGAATGATGGAATTGGTCATGCTTTCCATTCAGGACAAGGGCCTTGAAATTATAATCTATGATGTACACATACTGCATCTGCATGAAACTTCTATTTCTGCTGTGTTAACTGGGATATTAAAGCATTCAAAATTAACAAATTATTTCCTCCATTAACATAGCAAAGGAATTACATATGAAGATATTAAGTATGCATGAAATAATATTGTGCAAAGTAATTTCAAGGTCATGTAGTATTTCTAATTTAAGTGAAGCCATTGGGAGAGAGTGTACAGTAGAGATAAGATGTTTTATCAAAAGAGAGGGTACAAATCAGAAACAGTGTCAAATTCTCTTTACTGTAGCATAGCAGCAATTAACAGCCAAAATACTGTTGGTGAAGGAGAGAGAGTTCCTGCCAACTTCTTGTGTTAGCAATGGTATATCTATTGAAACATGTTGTGACAAGACAGAAGATATATAAAGCTTAATTGATACAAACTTTATTTTGAGAACTGTATTGGGTAGTCAAATCTCAACAAGGAAGCACACGCCTGTTTCTATTAAAAAAAATACATCACCTAACCATCAAAAGTCCTTGTAGACAATGTGAAAATATACAATTAGGATGATGCCTTAATTAAGTTGCTGCTTTGCTTTTATTGCCATAAATCTACAAAACAGTGCTGAAGCAGTGCTATGCATTTTCACCTCAGATTTGTAATTTTGTACATGCTTTAATGCTGTCTCACAAAGTGTTAACACTTTAGGTTCAGCGCCAACAATTATATCAGGATCAGTAGTGTGACACCAGAATATTAAAATTTAACACCTACTCGCATTGTTATAAAATATGTAAAAGTACACAGACATGATGTGTGATTTTGTTCCTGTTTGGGTCTAGTGTTATTTGTTGTAATGAGTTTAGCAGATTATTAGCTTAGCATTTAAGATGACATTTTGCAAAACCTCCATTCCAATATCTAAGCTGATTGAAACAAGCAGTAGTAGTGCTAGGGATAGTAGAAAGATCATAGGCTTAGGCACTGATCTATTACAAGTTATATTATTTTACTTACGTTTGGGGCATTCAATGGCTGTAAGGGGCCAAAAGATCAGCCACAGTGTTATCATCAGTGCTATACAGTCAGAAAAGTGTGTGACCGTCATATAGTAAGAATCATCATCTTCAGAAAAGATAAACAGAATTAAGAACACGTGCATTTATAAATGCTGGACTATTGATCTTAGTCAAACTGGTCCCACTGTTCCAATCTCTAAGAAGAGACAGAGCAGGTGACCAAATCTTCAATAATTTCTAAATGTTGTAAATAACACTGCAGGAAATCTATCTGGAAGGCTGGTCCTGTAGGTTAGACTCGGAATAGCTTTATTCAAAATTTGAGAGCTGCCTGTTTTCCCCTTATCCAACAATGGTATGTGATGAAGGAAAACAGTCAAGAAAAATATTGCCCCCTAAAAAAATGAGAATCTTAAATAATTTCTCCTCAGCCTCCCAATGTCAAATTCCTCAACTGTGCCTCGATTGAGATTCTCTCATCCAGCAGAGACTTGGGATTGAACCTATTATTTTCCTAATTAGTACAGCTCTGCTATTCAGCTTAATCAGCTGAGTTAGTTGGTGCAAGTGTTTGCAACATGTCATCTTAAATACAGATAAAATTACTCGGCACAAACAGGAACAAAATTACACCTAACATCTGTAGCAATTTTACACCTTATTATAGTAAGTTTCAGTTTAAATTTGAACATTTTGGTGTCAGATTACTGTTTCAATTTAAAGATTAGCCCTATAAAACCAAAATTCACACATTTCGAATATTAACCAAAGAATTGAACCTCCTAATACATGTAATACAAAATGGTTTAAGAATAGTCAGCAACAGATTAACTAGCTTCAAATGGAACACTTTAAAGTTTAATTCCTTCAACACATATATAGACTGTAATAGCACCGACGTACTCACAATAAACTGTGAGGACTGTATATAGAAATTATAGTCTCAAATAGATTGTAGTGACCCTGCTGCAGTTTATTGAATGTTAATGAATGCTATGATCACTCCTCAGGTTAGAGTCCCCAATTTGTAATGATTCTAAATGGGATACTTCCAAGTGATTATGCTCCTAGCTGAGGAGACTCGAGTTGACACCCCTTCTTTATCCCATCCCTCTCAAATGTGGTCACAACAATGTTGATTTAGAAAGGATTTCATCATTCATGAATGTTTAACCCAGCCCAAATATATTTGTTTTTGTTTTAAAGGCAAATAATTTGTAAAACATTATGGTCATTAAGTAGGTGATTCTGGTAGCACTAACACCGAGAGCTGAGTACAGAGGAACCTCGATTAACCAGCATTCGATGATCTGAATTTCAGATTATCCGAACAAGATCACAAGGTCCTGATGCTTGGGTAAACTGTGTTATCCGGCATTCGATTATCCAAACGTTCAATTATCCAAACAAAATACTCTCCGCCCGTGTCATTCGGCTACTCGAGGTTCCTCTGTAGAGTCATAGAAATGTACAGCATGGAAACAGACCCCTCGGTCCAACCCATCCATGCCGACCAGATATCCCAACCCAATCTAGTCCCACCTGCCAGCACCCGGCCCATTTCCCTCCAAACCCTTCCTATTCATATACCCATCCAAATGCCTCTTAAATGTTGCAATTGTACCAGCCTCCACCACATCCTCTGGCAGCTCATTCCATACACGTACCACCCTCTGCGTGAAAAAGTTGCCCCTTAGATCTCTTTTATATCTTTCCCCTCTCACCCTAAACCTATGCCCTCCAGTTCTGGACTCCCTGACCCCAGTAGTTGTTTCCAGATTCCTTGTTCAGCAGTTAGCTAAAAGGAGTTTGTCTAACTTTATTTAGCAGTAGCTTTGTTGGCCAATTGTTTTCAACAATCAGAGCAACTTTATTCCTTTTTACCTACACACATAAAGGTGTGTAATGAAAGTTCTCAGCTCACTTTAGAACAATATGATTCAAATCACAAACTAGCACACCAGCACAGTCGTGTTCTAAGTCACAGGGATCAGGATATTTGTTTTTTTTTAAACCCCATTTCTTTTGTATTCCTGGAAAGCTCAAACACAAATATGCAATTCACCCAGAACCATTTTTTTCAACTCCTATCTACAGTCTGTGTTACAACCTAAAGGAAATCATGGGTATGTTTTTTGAATGGTACCTCTCCTTTTGAAATGTTGCTGTCTGAGTTGCCTTGACAAACCTCCCGGTGTAACATTTCATGGTTCTGCTTGGTACTCAATGTAATCTATACTCGGGTTTCAGACAGCCACTGAATTTAAATTTTCACTCATCTTTATGCTTATAAGTCTTGCATTTTAAAAAATACATGCTGAATTTAAACATTCAATATATCTACATATAACATGACATTATTTTTTAATGATAGAATGTAAAATGATAATTTAACCCTATAATTCAATTGACACGCAAAACCATTAGAGCTTAAAAATGTGTTGCTGGAAAAGCGCAGCAGGCCAGGCAGCATCAAAGGAACAGGAGAATCGACGTTTAGGGCATAAGCCCTTCTTCAGGAATGAGGAGGGTGTGCCAAGCAGGCTTAGATAAAAGGTAGGGAGAAGGGACTTGGGGGAGAGGCGTTGGGAATACGATAGGTGGAAGGAGGTTAAGGTGAGGGTGATAGGCCGGAGAGGGGGTGGGGGCGAAGAGGTCGGGAAGAAGATTGCAGGTCAAGAAGGCAGTGCTGAGTCTGAGGGTTGGGACTGAGAAAAGGTGGGGGGAGGGGAAATGAGAAAGCTGGAGAAATCTGCATTCATCCCTTGTGGTTGGAGGGTTCCTAGGCGGAAGATGAGGCACTCTTCCTCCAGGCGTCGTGTTGCCATGGTCTGGTGATGGAGGAGGTCAAAGACCTGCATGTCCTTGGCGGAGTGGGAGGGGAGTTAAAGTGTTCAACCACAGGGTGGTTGGGTGGTTGGTCCAGGTGTCCCAGAGGTGTTCTCTGAAACGTTTTACAAGTAGGCGGCATGTCTCCCCAATGTATAGGAGGCCACATCGGGTGCAGCGGATGCAGTAAATGATGTGTGTGGAGGTGCAGGTGAATTTCTGACGAATATGGAAGGATCCCTTGGGGTCTGGGAGGGAAGTGAGGGGGAGGTGTGGGCGCAAGTTTTGCATTTCTTGCGGTTGCAGGGGAAGGTGCTGGGAGTGGAGGTTGGGTTGATGGGGGGTGTGGATCTGACGAGGGAGTCGCAGAGGGAGTGGTCTTTCCGGAATGCTGATAGGGGTGGGGAGGAAAATATATCCTTGGTGGTGGGGTCTGTTTTGAGGTGGTGGAAATGACGAAGGATAATACGATGTATCTGGAGGTTGGTTGGGTGGTAAGTGAGGACCAGTGGCGTTCTGTCCTGGTGGCGATTGGAGAGGCGGGGTTCAAGGGCGGAGGAGCGGGAAGTGGAGGATATGCGGTGGAGAGCATTGTCTGAGGGGAAATTGCGGGCTTTGAAGAAGTAGGCCATCTGGGTTGTTTGGTATTGGAATTGGTCCTCCTGGGAGCAGATGCGGCGAAGGGGAAGGAATTGGGAATATGGGATGGCATTTTTACAGGGGGCAGGGTGGGAGGAGGTGTAATCTGGTAGCTGTGGGAGTCAGTCGGTTTATAGAAAACGTCTGTGTTGAGTTGGTCGTCCGAGATAGAAATGGAGAGGTCTAGGAAGGGGAGGGAGGAGTCTGAGATGGTCTAGGTAAATTTGAGGTCGGGGTGGAAGGTGTTAGTAAAGTGGAAGAACTGTTCAACCTCGTTGTGGGAGCACGAGGTAGCGCCGATACAGTCATCGATGTAGCAGAGGAAAAGGTGGGGGGGGGGGGGGGGCCAGTGTAGCTGCGGAAGATGGACTGTTCCACATATCCAACGAAGAGGCAGGCATAGCTGGGGCCCATGCGGCTGCCCATGGCTACTCCTTTGGTTTGGAGGAAGTGGGAGGATTGGAAAGAGAAGTTGTTCAGAGTGAGGACCAGTTCAGTCAGTCGAAGGAGGGTGTCAGTGGAAGGGTACTGGTTGGTTCAGCAGGAAAGGAAGAAGCGGAGGGCTTTGAGGTCTTCTTGAGGGGGGATGGAGGTGTACAGGGACTGGATGTCCATGGTGAAGATAAGGCGTTGGGGACCTGGGAAGCGAAAATCATGGAGGTGGTGGAGGGCGTGGGTGGTGTCCTGAACGTAGGTGGGGAGTTCTTGGACTAAGGGGGACAGGACCGTGTCAAGGTATGCAGAAATGAGTTCGGTGGGACAGGAGCAGGCTGAGACAATGGGTCGGCCGGGGCAGTCAGGTTTGTGGATTTTGGGCAGGAGGTAGAAACGGGCGGTGTGGGGTTGTGGGACTATGAGGTTGGAGGCGGTGGATGGGAGATCCCCTGAGATGATGAGGTTATGGATGGTCTGGGAGATGATGGTTTGGTGGTGGGAGGTGGGGTCATGGTCAAGGGGGCAGTAGGAGGAGGTGTCCGCGAGCTGGCGTTTAGCCTTAGCAATATAAAGATCTGTGCGCCAAACTACCACCGCAGCTCCCTTGTCTGCCGGTTTGATGGTGAGGTTGGGGTTGGTGCGGAGGAAGTGGAGGGCTGCACGTTGCGAGGGCGAGAGGTTGGAGTGGGTGAGAGGGGTGGACAGGTTGAGGCGGTCAATGTCGCGGCGGCAGTTGGCTATGAAGAAATCGAGGGCAGGTAAGAGGCCAGCAGGGGGTGTCCATGTGGATGGGGTGTGTTGGAGGCGGGAGAAGGGGGTCGTCAAACCATAACGCAAAACCATTATCCTGATCCTGATCATTTATAATTTGACTGTAATCAACCAGTATTGTCTATGCATTGAATGTTTAGACTAACAATTATTTGCTGTAAATGGTGACAAAACTACCATCTGGTGCTAAACCAAGGCCTTCTCTATCAGTGGTTCTTGTGAACATGGCACTATTCAATAATCTTAGACTACTAGACTAGATCTGATTGAGGTGCATAAGGAGGAGGTATTAGCAATTCTGGAAAATGTAAAAATAGATAAGTCCCCTGTACTGGATGGGATTTATCCTCAGAATCTCTGGGAAGCCAAGGAGGAGATTGCCAAGCCTTTGGTTTTGACCTTTATGTCATCGTTGTTTGCAGGAATAAAGCTAGAAGACTGGAGGATAGCAAATGTTGTCCTCTTGTTCAAGAAGGGGAGCAGAGACAACCCTGGTAATTTTGGCCAGTGAGCCTTACTTCAGTTGTGTAAAGTAAAGTGTTGGAAAGTGTTATATGAGACATGCTTTATAAACATCTAGAGAGGAATAAGTTGGTGAGGGGTAGTCAACGCTGTTTTGTGAAGGGTAGGTCAAGCCTCACAAACCTTATTCAGTTCTTTGAGAAGGTGACCAAACAGGTGGATGAGGGTAAAGTGGTTGATGTGGTGTTTATGAATTTCAGTAAGGCATTTGATAAGGTTCCCCATGGTAGGCTATTGCACAAATTACAGAGGCATGGGATTAAGGGTAATTTAGAGGTTTGGATCAGAAATTGGTTTGCTGAAAGAAGACAGAGGGTGGTGGTTGATGGGAAATATTTCTCCTGGAGTTCAGTTACCAGTGGGGTACCACAAGAATTTGTTTTGGGTCGACTGTTGTTTGCCAATTTTATAAATGACCTGGATGAGGGCATAGAAGGATGGGTTACTAAATTTGCAGATGACACTAAGTTCGGTCGAGTTATGGATAGTGACAAAGGGAGCTTAGACCAGGGGCCTGCCGGGAGCGGTGAGTCACTGATTTGAGCTGTTATATTTGAAATCAGAGAGCAGAGGTTTCTGGGAAAGGAGGAACTTCTTTTTATTTCCGTCCAGCTATATAAGTCAGTGTTTTCTAATATAGGTTCTTTAGATCTTCATATAAACTCAGGCCAGACATTGAGGTTAGTTTTAAAGAAGGTTTATTAATAGATTGTACATGATGGTATGGCTCCAGAGCAGCATGCAGGGTTGTACTAGTTCCAACCTCCTAGCAGAATACCAGTGCATAACAACTCATATCACATCACAGTTTACCTCGGAAGCTTTTCTACATATTAATTACGCTCTCATTATGGACTAAGCATTTAGGAATACTATATTTTGTTTTAAGAACTGAATATTGTGATGTTTTCTATGTCTCAGTTTTATTTCTTGGGCATGAGGAGGATGTTAAAGTCTAAACAAAGCACATCACCAGCTCACATTTACATTTGTCACCATTTTTATGTCAGTGCATTTTAAAGCTGTGTGAATGTTCGGTCTTGAAAAAACAGCAGTCCATAAGCATACTAAAATATTATACAATGGAATGCCCAATTTACGTTTTACAGTGAGGGCATGGTTTTTGCAGTCAAAGGGATGAGTTACTTGATGGTTCCAGAAAGCAATTTGTAGGAACAAATAGAAGTGCTTCTTCTGCTAACTGAGGTTTACCTCTCACCTCCACCATGACTGCAATCAACCCCCATCTCAAGATCACTGTTTCCGTGGTCTGTTCCCCAGAGTAACTATGCAGATTTTTGCTGCCCATTTGCACACATGAGAAGGAACAAGAAAAAAAATCTCATTAAATTCAGAAGATCTCTGCCACCTTGGTTTAATTTAATTATGGGAACGTGGTTGGGGAAGTTCTTTCACCAAGTCCATCATTGCAAATGCAACATGCCCTATCTATGTCCATGGACAGATCAAAAGCTCATCTCACAATATGAACTCAGAACTGACACTACCTTTGGTTTCTTCAAATTCTTCATTATGACTGTGAGTAGATTTTCTTTATCTGGAGATGTGTAATCATGGTCGAGGTATGGATTGGAAAAGTTGACAGATATAGACAAATTTTCATCTCTATTTCCTAAGAAGTGAAGAAGAAGGAGAATGTACATGATTGGATACACTTATCTGATTAGGCTGTTTGACAATCATTATATATGTATTTATTCCAAAAGGTTTTTAAAAAATTACTCACAAATCATTCTATTTAATCTGGTGCAATGTTAGTTCTCTCACATTAAAAGGTTAAAATATTGAAGTTATTAAATGTAGTTTCTTTAAAATGTGTCATTAGTTCTATGCAGTCAGGGAACTGACAAAGATTATGTTTTTTTTATTAATTTAGGGAATTAAATCCACATCAATGAGGTACTCTAGTGATGAGGAATTAAACATGTTGCCATTTCAATTACCAAGGGTCAGCATCAGATACTTGCAGTTTGAGTACATCATAGAGTACATAGAGGTATAACCTCTATCCAGCGACATAGCTCGGAAATGCATCTCCTGTTGCAATTGGATGGCTTTCAACTACGAACACTATCAGAATGCAACTGCCAATTATTTCAGAAGCTGGAGCAATTTTGTGAAATGAATGGACGCTCATTACAAATTTTCAGGACACAAGTAATGTGTGTTCAAGTTGGATAATTTGAAACTTGAAGGTCACAGTTTTTCCATGGCCCTTCTGCCCACCTTTCTCAGTGGCGAGGTGCTGCCAAAATTAATTGAGCAGTCCATTCTATAGCTAGCATATACCAGAACTGGAACTTGCTAACAGTGAAATTGATACAGCAGCAAGAGTGCTGGTCAAGCAGATGTTTCTGATCTGGACAGTTTCAATTTCCTCAAGTGTGTTGCAGCTACATCCTTCCAAATCAATGTCAAACATATTCAAAAGAGATGTCTTTTTTTAAACTTAAGTAATTAAGGGCTAGTGTGTGATGATGGATTTGAGGAGAATGTTTTTTTAAAAAATATTCATTTTATGGGATGTGGGTGTCGCTAGCTGGCCAGCATTTTTTGCCCATCCCTAGTTGCCCTTGAGTAGGTGGGGGTGAGCTGCATTCTTGAACTGTTGCAGTCCACCTGCTGTGGATTGACCTACAATGCCATTAGGGAGGGAATTCCTAATGACACTGTGGGTCAATCCACAGCACGAGGACTGTAATAGTGTAAGAAGGCAGCTCACCACCACCTTCTCAAGGGCAACTATGGATGGACAAACACTGCTGGCCAGCCAGCGACACCCACATCCCATAAAATGAATAAATAAGAAAAAGAATTCTCCTTGACTCCAACGTCACACACTAGCCCTTAATTACTTTAGTCAAAACAAAAACTTGACCAGTTTGGAATATATTCAACATTGACTTGGATAGATGTGGCTGCAACTACACTTGAGGAAATTGAAACTGTCCAGATCAGAATTATCTGATTGATATCCTAACATCCTAATACCCAATAATCCTGTTGATGGCAAAACAGATTTGGAAAAGCCTACTCCAATTCATATTACTTCTATTATTTCACTGCACTCAGATTTGAGCCAAGCAGAAGATGGAGAAACATCAAGGGGGTTATGGTTATGAGTCAATCATTAAAGCACACAGTTTTTGCTTGGTTTTACAAACACATTATTGATATGGCTAGTCCAGTTAAACTTCTGGCCAATGGTGATCCTATGATACTGATATACTGACAATTCTGGCAGATGGTTAGTTGGGGATGGGGTAGAGTAGATTGATGTGCACTAATACTACTGATATAAAATTATATTTAATCGCCTATTTGCTGTACCCAAAGACAGATCCTTAGCTCATCATCTAATGATGCTTTACTTTAAGTCATTTTGTTTTTCAATGGCTATTGTCTGCCACTTTCAGGGATAGAGCAAGGAGACAGCCCCAAGTCTACTGCAAACAGGAATCAAACTCATCCTGTTGCCATGAAGCTGAATCTTGTACTAGCCATCTAGCCAACTGAGCTAATCAGCCTTCTATTTGATCTACTATATTTGTCATACTTATATCATGAATATACAATCATAGAGATGTACAGTATGGAAACAGACCATTTGGTCCAACTCGTCCATGCTGACCAGATATCCAAAATGAATCTAGATCCATTTGCCAGCATTTGGCCATATCCCTCAAAACCCTTCCTATTCATGTACCCATCCAGATGCCTTTTAAATGTTGTAATTGTACCAGCCTTCACCACTTCCTCTGTTAGCTCATTCCTTACATGCGCCACCCTCTGAGTAAAAAAGTTGTCCCGAAGGTCACTTTTAAATCTTTCCCCTGTCACCTTAAATCTATGCTGTCTAATTTTGGACTCTTCCCACCTGAGGAAAAGACCTTGTCTATTTACCCTATCTATGACCCTCATGATTTTATAAACCTTTACAAAATTATCCCCTCAACCTCTGATGCTCAACGGAAAATAGCCCCAGCCTATTCAGCCTCTCCCTATAGCCCAAACCCTACAACCCTGGCAACATCTTTGTAAATCTTTTCTGAACCTTTTCAAGCTTCACAACATCCTTCCTATAGCAAGTTCTGTAAGAATGTTTTGAAAACACTATTAAAATTTCAAATGAAAATGTGTAACCATCCCACTTTGATTTGATCCTCTGTAGTCATGGGGACATTATAAATGAAGCTTCGCTGACAATCCCAGAGGCCAAATTTACATTTCAAACACCTTTCTGTTATTTCATGAAACTGCTCATTTCAAATTCTCCAGACTGCAGAATGCTATAACATTAAGATGTACGGTCAGTATAATTGCATTTGACTCCTCCCACTTTGTTTGAGGCTCTGCTCAATGTGTGAACAATAATGTCTTCATTATTGAAGACAAGATTTTAAGGTGACAGGATCAAAAATGGATGAGGTAATTCGTGTATCTGGATGGAAGTATACTGCCTGTTATGACATTTCCCACTATCAGTACTTTGCTATATTTATTAAGAAACGATTAGGCCTCAACAGTAAGGGAAGGTGGGAAAAGAGTGTCATGGATAGGTGTGGAAGGGTGTGATGAGGTTTGTTGAAGGTCTTACTGCACTGAAAACAAGACTCAATTTCAATTATTCAACATTAACTATGTTTAGTTTTTATGGAATTATTGCTTAGTTGTAAAGTCTTCTGTCAGTTGGATAACAGATGATTTAGAGCTAGTAATTTAAAGAAAAACACCGGTGATTTGGTGGTGGAAACTAAAAAAAAGGTCAGTTGTGCTTAATAACATTGTTGATGCGAATAAAAGGAAAAAATAAATCCCTACCACTAGATCAGGTTCAAATCCCAACTGCTCTAGAGGTGTGTAATAACCTTTTCCCAGCCCAATGCTATATTTTACTATGCAGTCCATGTATCTTTTTGTTGGTTTTGAGTGGCTGCATCCCCTTCTATATTATTTGTACTTTTGTTGGCAGCTCAGCATCTCCCAATCTTTGGGCAACTGGTGTGTAGGGATGTTGGCAAGTCATAGGTCCCCTTCACAGGTATGCTTCTGGGTCTGGCCAGGTTGGCCATTAACATGTCCACAAAGAGGATAGTGGAGTCTGAAGCTGCTGACTGCCTGCCCCTCTTCTGCAGCTACATTTGCACCCAGGTGGTGTTGGAGAAGAAGAATGTAGTAGCTACTGATACTCTCAATGTCTTTCCACAGGGTGTGGAATGCGTTATCTCACCCTCCAACTCTAGAGTCAAACAGTCATAGAGATGTACAGCACAGAAACATACCTTTTGGTCCAACTCATCCACGCTGACTGGATATCCCAACCCAATCTAGTCCCACCTGCCAGCACTCAGCCCAGATCCTTCCAAACCATTCCTATTCATATACCCATCCAGATGCCTTTTAAATGTTGCAATTGTATTAGCCTCCACCACTTCCTCTGGCTGCCCATTCCTCACACGCGTACCAGCCTGTGCGTGAAAATGTTGCCCCTTAGGTCTCTTTTATATCTTTCCCCTCTCACCCTAAACCTATGCCCTCTAGTTCTGGACTCCCACACCCCAGGGAAAAGACCTTGTCTATTAACCCTATCCATGCTCCCCACGATTTTATAAACCTCTATAAGGTCATCCCTCAGCCTCCAACGCTCCAGGGAAAACAGCCCCAGCCCATTCAACCTCTCCCTTTAGCTCAAATCCTCCAACACTGGCAACATCCTTGTAAATCTTTTCTGAACCCTTTCAGGTTTCACAACATCTTTCCAATTGGAAGGAGACCAGAACTGCACGCAATATTCCAACAGTGGCCTAACCAACGTCTTGTACAGCTGCGACATGACCTCCCAACTCTGTACTCAATACTCTGACCTATAAAGAAAAGCATACCAAACGCCTTCCTCACTATCCTATCCATCTGTGACTCTACTTTCAAGGCACTATGAACCTACACTCCAAGGTCTTTTTGTTCAGCAACACTCCCTAGGACCTTACCATTAAGTGTATAAGTCCTGCTAAGATTTGCTTTCCCAAAATGCAGCACTGCACATTTATCTAAATTAAACTCCATCTGCCACTTCTCAGCCCATTGGCTCATCTGATCAAGATTCTGTTGTAATCCAAGGTAATCTTCTTTGCTGTCCACTGCAGCTCCAATTCTGGCGTCATCTGCAAACATACTAACTATACCTCTTACGCTCACATCCAAACCATTTATATAAATGACGAAAAGTAGTAGACCCAGCACCGTTCCTTGTGGCACTCCCGGTCACAGTCATCCAGTCTAAAAAGCAACCCTCCACCACCACCCTCTGTCTTCTACCTTTGAGCCAGTTCTGTATCCAAATGGCTAGTTCTCCCTGCATTCTATGAGATCTAACCTTGCTAACCAGTCTCCCATGGGGAACCTTGTCGAATGCCTTACTGAAGTCGATATAGATCATGTCTACTGCTCTGCCCTCATCATTCCTCTTTGTTACTTCTTCAAAACACTCAATCAAGTTTGTGAGACATGATTTCCCATGCGCAAAGCCATGTTGACTATCCCTAATCAATCCTTGCCTTTCCAAATACATGCACATCCTGTCTCTCAGGATTCCCTTCAGCAACCTGCCCACCACTGATGTCAGGCTCACTGGTCTACAGTTCCCTGGCTTGTCCTTAACACCTTTCTCAAATAGTGGTACCACGTTAGCCAACCTCCAGTCTTCCCGTACCTCACCTGTGACTATTGATGATACAAATACCTTAGCAAGAGGACCAGCAATCACTTCCCCAGCTTCCCAGAGTTCTAGAGTATGCTTGATCAGGTCCTGTGGATTTATTCACTTTTAAGCATTTCAAGATATACAGCACTTCCTCCTCTGTAATATAGACATTTTTCAAGATGTCACCATCGATATCCCAAATTTGGTATCTTCCATGTTCTTTTTCACAGTAAATACTGATGCAAAATGCTCATTTAGTATCCCCCCCATCTCCTGCAGCTCCACAAATGCCACGTCTCTCTCTCTCTCTCTCTAATCTTTGGTGTTTGCTGCATCACATTTCATGAGTTTGCTCATAAATTAATCAACTGGAACACAGGTGGAAAAGAGATGAAAAATACCATTGGATGGTCTTAAGTGCCCAAAGTAACTTTTTAGTTTAATTTTGCTAGATTATTTTAAAGTTTTGATTTCTGTTGCAGTGTAAGGGACTGTCACTTTTCAATTTGATTAATATAGTTTGACTTATTTTAATTTGTACTTTCAAAAGAGCCATTTACTGAAGGTGCATCATGTTTGAGTGAAGAAGCAGTTTAAAAATTAATCCCTAAAGTAAAATGAAGTTGTAGTGAAGGGAGAGCAATTGTTATGGTTGTCATGATATACAGAGATACAACACTGCAGCTGTGCTGATGACAAATAAGACTGGACAACACGTCTCTAGGATCTCTCATTACTAAGCCTTACAGAAACAATTCTGGATTCTGGAAAAATATAGCTTTAAGGCTTCAAGACTGTAAAAGGAAAGGAAGACTAAGAGAAGTCAGAAGTTTTGAAATCTTATAAAACAATGACTTACACAAAAATGCAACACAATGACTCAAATTCAACAGAGGAAGGATCCAGGTATAAGAAAGCTTCATTTATTTAGAGCTTAGGGTGCTGGTAAGGAATGCTCAAAGGTGCAATTACCATAATAACCTTCATAAAATATAAAATGCAAAAAGCTGCAAATGAGCACATGGTGAGGACATTGCAGGAGAGAGAGAGAGACAGAGAGACAGAGAGAAAACCTGCACAGTTACTGCCTTTGATGTTTGAATTTGTGTATCACTCGATATTGGAGTGCAACTGGGAAAATTATCAAACAGTGAAATTCACAACTGATCTTGGAGGAACTGTTGGGCGAAGTTCACAGCACAGAATCAGATAAGTTTCTCATTGTTTTAAGTGTGGCCTACAGAGAATCTGCAGTAGTGAGTAGAGTAGGTTCTTTCTTGATTTTATATTTTTGGAGATATGTCTCTTGATTAAACTTAAAATATAAGCCATAACTATTAATTTAATCTGGGACAGTGTTTGTAGAGGAATAAGACGGTGTTATTTTCTGGGTCTGTAGATTGTGAAGGAGCAAAAATGGCCTTTGCAGTGATATGTACTTCTTGTCAGATGTGGGCGTTTAAAGAGAGTTTAAGGGTTACTGTGGATTATATCTGCCATAAATGCTGCCCATTGTATAAACCTCTGTAGGGTCACCCCTCAGCCTCCAACGCTCCAGAGAAAACAGCCCCAGCCTATTCAACCTCTCCCTTTGGCTCAATGGATCGGTTGGAGAAACAGTTAGAAGCAATGAGGAATTTGCAACAGCAACAGTATGTGATGGATGGCAGTTATAGGAAGCGGGGCAAGTCTCAGATACAGTCACATAGATGGATTAACTCCAGGAAAGGTAAGAGAGGTAGGCAGCTAGTGCAGGAGTCTTTTGCAGATATACCCATTTCAAATAGGTATGTTGGTTTGGAAAATGTAGGGGGTGATGGATTCTTAGGGGAACGCAGCACGAACAGCCAAGTTTCTGGTATTGAGACTGGCTCTAATGCAACGAGGGGTACGTCAGGTTCCAAGAGATCAATTGTGTTAGGGGATTCTCTAGTTCGAGGTACAGACAGACGTTTCTGTGGCTAGCAGCGAAAAAGCAGAATGGTGTGTTGCTTCCCTGGTACCAGGATCAAGAATATCTCAGAGAGGGTGCAGAATGTTCTCACGGTGGAGAGGAGCCAGCAGGAGGTCATTGTCCATATTGGAATGAACGACATAGGAAGGGAAAAGGTTGAGATTCTGAAGGGAGATTACAGAGAGTTAGGCAGAAATTTAAGAAGGAGGTCCTCAAGAGCAGTAATATCTGGATTACTCCCGGTGCTACGAGCTAGTGAGGGCAGAAATATGGGGATAGAGCAGATGAATGCATGGCTGAGGAGCTGGTGTATAGGGGAAGGATTCACATTTTTCCATTTCCACAGTAAATACTGATGCAAAATACTCATTTAGTATCTCCCCCATTTTCTGCGGCTCCACACAAAGGCCACCTTGCTGATATTTGAGGGGCCCTATTCTCTCCCTAGTTACCCTTTTGACCTTAATGTATTTGTAAAAGCTCTTTAGATTCTCCTTAATTCTATATTCTCACGTCCCCTTTTTGCACTCCCTCTTAAGTATACTCCTATTTCCTTTCTAAGGATTCACTTGAATTATCCTGTCTATACCTTACATATGCTTCCTTCTTTTTTCTTAACCAAACCCTGAATTTCTTTAGTCATCCAGCATTCCCTATACCTACCAGCCTTTCCTTATATCCTAACAGGAATATGCTTTCTCTGGATTCTCATTATCTCATTTCTGAAGACTTCCCATTTTCCAGCCGTCCCTTTACCTGTGAACATCTGCCCTCAATCAGCTTTCAAAAGTTCTTGCCTAATACTGTCCAATTTAGAACTTCAACTGTTAGATCTGGTCTATCCTTTTCCATCATTATTTTAAAACGAATAGAATTATGGTCGCTGGCCCCAAAGTGCTCCCCCACAGATACCTCAGTCACCTGCCCTGCCTTATTTCCCAAGAGTAGGTCAATTTTGCACCTTCTCTAGTAGGTACATCCACATACCGAATCAGAAAATTATCTTGTACACACTTAACAAATTCCTCTCCATCTAAACCCTTAACACCATGGCAGTCCCAGTCTATGTTTGGAAAGTTATAAAATCCCCTATCATAACCACCTTATTTTTCTTACAGATAGCTGAGATCTCCTTACAAGTTTGTTTCTCAATTTCCCTCTGACTATTGGGGGATCTATAATACAATCCCAAGAAGGTTATCTTCCCTTTCTTATTTCTCAGTTCCACCCAACTAACTTCCCTGGATGTATTTCCGGGAATATCCTCCCTCAGCACAGCTGTAATGTTATCCCTTATCAAAAATGCCACGCCCCCACCCCCCCTCCTCTCTTGCCTCCCTTTCTATCCTTCTTGTAGCATTTGTATCCTGGAACATTAAGCTGCCAGTCCTGAGCCATGTTTCTGTAATTGCTATGATATCCCAGTCCCATGTTCCTAACCATGCCCTGAGTTCATCTGCCTTCCCTGTTAGGCCTCTTGCATTGAAATAAATGCAGTTTAATTTATTAGTCCTACCTTGTCCCTGTCTGCCCTGACTGTTTGACTCGCTTCTGTTCTCAACTGTACCAGTCTCACTATCTCAACTGTATCTTTCTTCACTATCTCCCTGGACCCCACCCCCTCCACCTTCCCAGTTTAAATACTCCTGAGTAGCTCTAGCAAATCTCCCCGCCAGTATATTAGTCCCCTTCCAATTTAGGTGCAATCTGTCCTTCTTGTACAGGTCACTTCTACCCCAAAAGAGATTTCAATGATCCGAAAATATAGACTGTCGGGAAATAGATGGTGACACCTTGCAAAATGTCCATATTACAGAGGAAGAAGTGCTGGATGTCTTGAAACGCATAAAAGTGGATAAATCTCCAGGACCTGATCAGGTGTACCTTAGATCTCTGTGAGAAGCTAGAGAAGTGATTGCTGGGCCTCTTGCGGAGATATTTGTATCATCGGTAGTCTCAAGTGAGGTGCCGGAAGACTGGAGGTTGGCTAACGTGTTGCCACTGTTTAAGAAGGGTGGTAAGGACAAGCCAGGGAACTATAGACCAGTGAGCCTGACGTCGGTGGTGGACAAGTTGTTGGAAGGAATCCTGAGGGATAGGATGGACATGTATTTGGAAAGGCAAGGACTGATTAGGGACAGTCAACATGGTTTTGTGCGTGGGAAATCATGTCTCACAAACTTGATTTTTTTGAGGAAGTAACAAAGAGGATTGATGAGGGCAGAGCGGTAGATGTGATCTATATGGACTTCAGTAAGGCGTTCAACAAGGTTCCCCATGGGAGACTGATTAGTAAGGTTAGATCTCGTGGAATGCAGTGAGAACTAGCCATTTGGATTCAGAACTGGCTCAAAGGTAGAAGACAGAGGGTGTTGGTAGAGGGTTGTTTTTCAGACTGGAGGCCTGTGACCAGTGGAGTGCCACAAGGATCGGTGCTGGGTCCTCTACTTTTTGTCATTTACATAAATGATTTGGATGCGAGCATAAGAGGTACAGTTAGTATGTTGGCAGATAACACCAAAATTGGAGATGTAGTGGATAGTGAAGAGGGTTACCTCAGATTACAACAGGATCTGGACCAGATGGGCCAATGGGCTGAGAAGTGGCAGATGGAGTTTAATTCGGATAAATGCGAGGTGCTGCAGTTTGGGAAAGCAAATCTTAGCAGGACTTATACACTTAATGGTAAAGTCCTAGGGAGTGTTGCTGAACAAAGAGACCTTGGAGTGCAGGTTCATAGCTTCTTGAAAGTGGAGTCACAGGTAGATAGGATAGTGAAGAAGGCATTTGATATGCTTTCCTTTAATGGTCAGAGTATTGAGTACGGAGTTTGGAGGTCATGTTGCGGCTTTACAGGACATTGGTTAGGCCACTGTTGGAATATTGTACGCAATTCTGCTCTCCTTCCTATCAGAAAGATGTTGTGAAATTTGAAAGGGTTCAGAAAAGATTTACAAGGATGTTGCCAGAGTTGGAGGATTTGAGCTATAGGGAGAGGCTGAACAGGCTGGGGCTGTTTTCCCTGGAGCTTCGGAGGATGAGGGGTGACCTTATAGAGGTTTACAAAATTATGAGAAGCATGGATAGGGTAAATAGGCAAAGTCTTTTCCCTAGGGTGGGGAGTCCAGAACTAGAGGGCATAGGTTTAGGATGAGAGGGGAAAGATATAAGAGAGACCTATGGGGCAACATTTTCACACAGAGGGTGGTATGTGTATGGAATGAACTGCCAGAGGAAGTGGTGGAGACTGGTACAATTGCAACATTTAAGAGGCATTTGGATGAGTATATGAATAGGAAGGGTTTGGAGGGATATGGGCTAGGTGCTGGCAGGTGGGACTAGATTGGGTTGGGATATCCGGTCGGCATGGACGGGTTGGACCGAAGGGTCTGTTTCCATGCTGTATATCTCTATGACTCTTAGAGGTTGAGGGATAGCATTACATAACATGCTTATCACACAACAAATCTTGTTTTGTTTATTCCATTTGCCAAACTGAAAAGGTCATTCATTTGTTGCATAAATAGAAGATGCACAGAATGGTCATGCTAGCATTGAATGTTGACAATTATTTCACAAACACCATATTGTCTTCTATCGCCTCAAGTCACAGAAACATTGCAACCCATTGTGTATAAAACAAGTAGTTGAGATTTTAATGAAGCTCAATAATAACCTTTGCACAGCAGCAGCACCTGCTTCAGTTTTTCAGGGCGAGAAAGATTCAGAGGAACCTCTGTTCATGTTCCATCCACTTCCACTGCATGAGGTAGCCATACCAGGAAGATACGTAAACTTATTTATTCAATAAGGTGATAAATGTGGCTGTGAAGACTGTGTGTCTGCAGCTCTGCTTAATCCATTTTTTCTTGACAGTACTCTGTTGTGGAGCCTGCTGATTTTAAATGTTTACATCAGCTTTGTTGAATATGTGTGCATGTGTCACTTGGGAGGAAACTGCCATTCTGCAGTAATTAAAATAATGTAAGACTGAGCAATGGAGAATTTTCAGATAATGCTGCCAATATTTATTGTTCAATTTTGAGGTGACAGTACAGTTTCATGGCTTCACCCATCTTGATTTCTGCAGCCTCCCTGAGCTCTACAAAATTTTCTATTCGCCTCAAATGTTGGTCTCTTGTGTATTCCTGATTTTATGGCCTCTGTAATGCAAAGGCATCTTCAGCTTCTTCGGTACTAAAGAACTCTGGAGTTGCTTGCAGACACATTAATGTCTTAGCACTCTCCTCTTTGAAAGCAATTCTTACAATCTATCCACTTGGTCATGTTTTTGATTACCTATCCTAGCCAATGTCACATGTAGCTCAGTTCAGTGACAAATTTAGCTTGATGAAGTTCCTGAAAAGTGAAACAATTTAATGTTATGCAAGTTACATAAATGCAAAATGTTGCTGTTACTGCCAGAATGATTACTTGATTTGGTCTGTGTGCTTGCTTGCAAAAGGTTGTCTCCCTCACCACTGTGGACCTTGTCCCTATTAATGGATATCACTGCCCAGTATACAATGAACATTGTTTTGCTTGAATCTGGTCCAACTTTTATGTAGCATATTATGTAACAGGCACATAGAAGGAAAATAAGGCTAAGAATGCTAGGACTGTGCCTGAAATACATTCTTAGTACCTATATAATCTTGCTTTGCCAAGCACAAAACTCCAGCAATTCCTAAATAACTTCCATAATGTAAATGTTAAACTTTAATATTATAAAGACTGAAACCATCCTGTTCAGTTCCTGTCAGATGGTGTTATGTCTCAGATACCAATTTCACTTTCCTTCCCAGCCACTTGCTTGTATAGAAACCAAGGTTAGCAACACTAAAAGGTCCTAACACCACCAGTCTGATCTTCAAAATTCACATCTTAGCTGACATCAGGAATATGTACCTTTAAGTTTGGAGTGGTGCTTGTTTATTCTCATCCCTTGAAGTGCTTAATTGCACGTCCTCAGTTCAAAGCCTGATGTTTCTCTTTGCTGGTTGCTCTTGCTGGATTTTACATAACTCAGATGTTTGAGGCCTTCATTCCAATCTCTGTTGCTTGGCAAACATCCATTACTCTTAAGTCGCTAGTATATCAACTACAAATCTTCTACTGCAAGAGAGGTACAGGGAAAAAAATACAAATCAAGAATTTATGGCTCTGTGAAATGTAAATTAGTAAATAATGCTGGTTGCGAGTTATTCAAATCTAATGCATGGGAGCTGTCAGTCTAGTTCTGTCTTGTATTTTACCATAACCCATTCCGATTTTGTTGCTGTCTCATATAGAGACAGAGACGTACAGCACGGAAGCAGAACCTTCAGTCCAACTCGTCCATGCCGCCCAGATATTCCAACCCAATGTAGTCCCACTTGCCAGCACCCAGCCCAGATCCCTCCAAACCCTTCCCATTCATATACCCATCCAGATGCCTTTTAAATGTTGTAATTGTACTAGCCTCCACTCATTCCTCTGGCAGCTCATTCCATACACGTACCACTCTCTGCATGAAAAAGTTGCCTTTTAGTCTCTTTTACATTTTTCCCCTCTCACTCTAAATCTATGCCCTCTAGTTCTGGACCTCCAGACCCAGGGAAAAGACTTTGTTTATTTACCACATCCATGACCCTATAGCTCAAATCCTCCAACCCTGGCAACATCCTTGGAAAATCTTTCTGAACCCTTCTGATAGGAAGGAGACCAGACTTGCACGCAATATTCCACAGTGGCCTAACCAATGTCTGTACAGCTGCAACATGACTTCCCAACTCCTGTACTCAATACTCTGACCAATGAAGGAAAGCATGCCAAATGCCCTCTTCACTATCCTATCTACCTGCGACTCTACTTTCAAGGAGCTATGAACCTGCACTCCAAGGTCTCTTGGTCACAGGCCTCCAATCTGAAAAACAACCCTCCACCACCATCCTCTGTCTTCTACCTTATAGCCAGTTCTGTATCCAAATGGCTAGTTCTCCCTGTATTCCATGAGATCTAACCTTGCTAACCAGCCTCCTATGGGGAACCTTGTCGAACACCCTACTGAAGTCCATATAGATCAAGTCTACTGCCCTCATCAGTCCTCTTTGTTACCTCTTAAAAAAACTCAATCAAGTTTGTAAGACATAATTTCCCACGCATAAATCCCATATTGACTATCCCTAAACAGTCCTTGCCTTTCCAAATACATGTACATCCTGTCCCTCAGGATTCCCTTCAACAACTTGCCCACCACTGACGTCATGCTCACAGGTCTATAGTTCCCTGGCTTGTCCTTACACTTTTCTTAAATAGTTAACCACGTTAGCCAACTTCCAGTCTTCTGGTACCTCACCATGACAGCTGATAAGTTCTAGAAGATGACTGTTATTTTTGAGGCATCAAACTGTAGTCAATATTTCAATTCTTTTGAACGAATGGCAATAATCTTTAATGATTGGATGTTTCAGCAAACATTAGACAATTGCAGCTTGGCACCAAAAGCAATCACTTAAAAGACTGCCAAACTGGATAGTAACGTGCACAGGTTGTCTAATATATTCTGTAGTTTTAGAAGTTAATATTCAGTTTACATAATGTAGCACAAATACACTCTTTGAATGATATATCACTTTATACATCTATATTGCATGCTGGTTTCAATACTGTAAAATTACTTTAATAGAAAATAAACACAATGATAAATGTACAATGTGATATTGTCTGAGCCATATAGACCAGATTCACTCCTTTCTATGATCTTAGTCAGCTAGATTTGTCTGAAGTAGCAACTGGGGTTCTACAATTATTTTTAGCAGCTCAAGGGGAGATACAAAAAATAAAGTTAACCAGAGCCACTTACATTGTCATAACCTTCAGGGCTCTCAACTAAGAGCTGGAAAATGGGAATCGTGTAGTAAGATCTTTGCTGACCAGTGTTCATGTCTGTGAGCCCTTTTCCCATACTGTTACCAGTGGATGTTGCTGGAAGTTAAATGTCTCTGCAGGATGGGTGATGACAGGATTATTTCTGAACCTTCCATAATCGAGTACAACTGCACCCGAACAAGTAGTTACAACTTTGTCCTAATAGTCCTAAATAGCTACTGGCACTCATTATCTGAGTTCACAAAAATAGTCTCTTAAAGGACTGGATAGCTTGCGGCACTTGTGTAATTCCATTCTTTACAGCTGAGAGCCCTCAGGATAGATGAGGCAATTGTTTTTAATTTTAAAAATGTCATAGGATTATTAGATCCATCTTTAACTTAATCCATATCCATATTTTTAATTTAATTGATGCAGGAATGGTATTCATATACATTGGGAATATTTCTAGTACGTTCTCATCTGTTGACAACATTCTAGATGCAAAGCGTAGAGTATGATCATTCATTTCACTTGAATATCCTCTTTGGTTTAGAAGTAACAATACAACCTGCAAGACAAAAACTTGTTGGCTCAAGGCTTGCATGAATGATTTCATCGCATAATCCAAGGTGACATGTTAGTACATCACTGAGAGAGTGCAGCATTATTGAATCTTTATCTTTTCAATGAGTTGTTAAACTGAGGGCCCATTGGCGCTCAAAGACAGATATAAAGAATTCTACGACATTATTCAAAACACATGGAGTTCTACAACATAACTAAAAGAAAAAGAAAGATTTGTATAGGCATAGCACTTTACATGGCACGTGAGTGCCTCAACGCACTTTTCGGCCAAAGATATACCGTCCAGTGAAGTCACACTCTCTAATACAGGGAACACAATCACCAATTTGCTCAGAGCAAAGTCCCAGTAAATTGATAATGACCAGATTTTTTTGGGGATACAGATTGATGGATAAATATTGGCCAGGATACTGGGTTAATTCCTCTGCTTTCCCTTGAAATAGAACCATGGATCTTTTGTCATCAACCTGACAGAGCAAGAAGGGTCTTTAGTTTGGCATCCCATTCAAAAGCTCCAATATTATAGCACTCTCTCAATATTATAATGCAGTGTCAGATTTGATTTTTGTTTTGAGTTGTGGAGTGGGACTTGAGCTGAGAACTTGGTGACTGAAAGGAAAGAGAGCCATAACCAAAACAGCCATATTATTATCTTCTTGCTGCTGTGGAATTTTACTAAGGGCAAGTTAGCTGTTGTGCTTGCTCCATTGTAGCATTGAACCCAATTCAAAAATACTGTTTTGATTTCAAAGTGATTTGAATGTCCTGAGGTTGTTCAGGCTCTATACAAAATCAATTAATCTTGTTTATTGACAGAAAAATGTTTTGTAGGACAATTATGTGTTCTCTGAAGAGGGTTGATGGAACCTTTATAATCTGTTTAATATCCTTTCTGAAAGATTGCATTTCTATTTTCAAGAGTTCCTTCTGTACTGCAGAAAGGGCAATCCAGGTTGTGTTTAACTTCTGAACTGGAGATTAGACCCACAGATATTTGATTCAACTCAAGGGGTCAAATAGCCTATTTCTACTCCTTTTTCATAGCTTCATTGATTCTGAGGCAAGAACACAGAACGTTACAGCGCAGTACAGGCCCTTCGGTCCTCGATGTTGTGCCGACCTGTGAAATTAATCTGATGCCCATCTAACCTTAACCATAAGACCATAAGACATAGGAGCGGAAGTAAGGCTATTCGGCCCATCGAGTCCACTCCGCCATTCAATCATGGCTGATGGGCATTTCAACTCCTCTTACCCGCACTCTCCCCATAGCCCTTAATTCCTTGTGACATCAAGAATTTATCAATTTCTGCCTTGAAGACATTTAACGTCCCAGCCTCCACTGCACTCTGTGGCAATGAATTCCACAGGCCCACCACTCTCTGGCTGAAGAAATGTCTCCACATTTCTGTTCTGAATTTACCCCCTCTAATTCTAAGGCTGTGTCCACGGGTCCTAGTCTCCTCACCAAACGGAAACAATTTCCTAGCGTCCACCCTTTCCAAGCCATGTATTATCTTGTAAGTTTCTATTAGATCTCCCCTTAATCTTCTAAACTCCAATGAATACAATCCCAGGATCCTCAACCATTCCATTATTATCCATATGTACGTCCAATGCCCATAATGTCTACTATTGTTGCAGGCAGGGTGTTCCACGCCCCTACATCCCCTGATATCTGTCCTAAATTTATCATCCCTCAATTTAATGCTATGTCCCCTCATGTTAGCCTTTGCCAATTGAGGAAAAAGGCTCTCAGGTTCCGCCCTATCTCACCCTCTGATTATCTTATATGTCTAGATTAAGTCACCTCTCAAACTTCTTCTCTCCAATGAAAACAGCCTCAGTTCCCTCAGCCTTTCCTCATAAGACCTTCCTTCCAGAACAGGCAATATCCTAATAAATCTCCTCTGAACCCTTTCCAAAGCTTCCACAATCTTCCTAAAATGTGGTGATCAGAACTGTACGCAATACTTCAGGTGCAGTCTTATCAGTGTCTCATCCAGCTGAAACATAACCTCGTGGCTCTGAAACTCAATCCCCCTTCCAATAAACATTAGAACACCATATGCCTTTACAACCCTATCAATCTGGGTGGCAACTTTTAGGGATTTATGCACCTGGACACCGAGATCTCTCTGTTCATTTGCACTGCCAAGAGTTTTACCATTAGCCCAGTACTCTGCACACCTGTTACTTCTTCCAAAGTGAACTACCTCACATTTTTCTGAATTAAACTCAATTTGCCACTTCTCAGCCCAGCTCTGCATCTTATCCATGTCCCTCTGTAACCCACAACATCCTGCAGCACTACCCACAACTCTGTCTACTTTAGGGTCATGGCAAATTTAGTAACCCATCCTTCTACACCCACCTCCAGATCGTTTATAAAAATGACAAACAGCAGTGGGCCCAAAACAGATTCTTGTGGCACACCACAGATAACTGAGTTCCAGAATGAACATTTCCCATCAACCACCACCCTCTGTCTTCTTTCAGCTAGCCAATTTCCGATCCAAACCGCTAAATCACCTTCAATCCTGAAACTCCATATTGTATGCAATAACCTATCGTGTGGAACCTTATCTAACACTTTACTGAAGTCCATGTACACCACATCAACGCTTTACCTTCATCCACCTGTTTTGTCACCTTCTCAAAGAACTCAACAAGGTTAGTGAGGCACGACCTACCCTTCACAGAACCGTGTTGACTACCCCGATCAAATTATTCCTTTCTAGATGATTATAAATCCTATCTCTTATAACCTTTTCCAAACCTTACCCACAACTGAAGTAAGGCTCACTGGCCTATAATTACCAGGTTGTCCCAACTCCCCTTCTTAAACAAGGGAACAACATTTGCTTTCCTCCAGACTGATACCAAAAGAGCCAAAATTAATGGTGTTCTACAATATATAAGTGACGAAGCCTGTAAGCTTTATTTGAGATTTCTATCAAGGCCTGTTTGTTCCAGATCTTTAGATGGTTGTTAAAGATCCTACTTTAACTGTTCCAAGAAAAGCGGAATCTTCTCCCAGTGTCCAGCATTTCTTCCTCAACCAACATTAGCGAAAAAAGATCAACTGATCTTTCATCTGAATGTTATTTATAGGAACTTGCTGACTGCAAAGCAGCTGCTGCTTTTTACTATACAACAACAAGGGCACTTCAAGGCAGTCCATCATATTTTTAATTCATTCTCAGATGTGGGCATGGAGAATGGCATTAATTGTTCATCTGTAGTTTCTAAGAGGTGGGATGGTGGTGCACTTTCTGCAGGAACCAGGAACTAGATATACAACACAGAAACAGATCCAACCAGTCCATGCCGAACATAATCCCAAACTAAACTAGTCCCACCTACCTGCTCCTGGCCCATGTTCCTCCAAACCTTTCCTACTCATATTATCTATCCAAATGTCTTTAAAAGTTCTAAGTGCACCCACATCCACCAATGGGGTATTCTTTATTATATTTTAATACATTTCAGAGGGAAAATCAGAATCATTGGGAGCACAACTGTGCTCCCAAGGGCAGTAAGACAGCAGGTTTCCACCCCTGAAAGAATATAATGAACTACTTGCAATCAGAATTCATGGTCACTTTTACTATACAAGCTTTTTATTTCCAGTTATAATTGAAACTAAGATTACATTTGCAAGCTGCTAGGACCAATTCATTTCCATAGCCACAATGTTACCTTATCTGAATATGTGAAGTACTTTAAGACCAAATACATTTTCTCAATCCATAGTTATCTTGGTCAATACACAAGAGGGTGTTGCTTGTAGAACTGCTGTTGAAGAATAGCCAAGTGCTTCCAGTTTTCTTCTTGAATTTAGAAAAGCTGATTGGTATTTTACTTCTATCATTTTAGATTAAATAATTATTCACTTGACCGTGGGGGCGACATTTGAGAAATTTGCAGATGACATAAAAATTGGCCATGTACTGGATGGTATAGAGGGTAGCTGAAGCTGCAAAATTACATAGATGGGTTGATGGAGTGGGTAGGAAAATGGTAGGTCAAACAGTAAAAAGGAATACACAATAAATGGGAATAAACTGAGAGGAGTTGACGAAGTGAGAGATCTTGGCATACAAGTTTAAAAATCCTTAAAGGTAGAAGTAGAGGGGGAGAGAAGGTTGTTAAGAAGGCATATGGAATGCTCTCTTTCATTGGCAAAGGTATTAATTGGCAAAGAATACAAAATTAAGGATATAAAATTGAAACTGATGAGGCCACAACTGGAGTATTGTATGCAGTTCTGGTCACCATATTACAGGAAGGATATTTACAGAGAATATTTACTAAAATGTTGCTGAAGAATTGTAGCTATGAGGAGAGATTGGAGAGGTTGGGGTTGTTTTCCTTTTAACAGAGAAGGCTGAGAGGTGACATGATTGAGGTACACAAAATTGTCAGCAGTAGGGTAGACAGGAGGAATCTGTTTCTCTTGGCAAAGAGTTCAAAGGCCAGGAGTCATAAATTCAAGATAAGGGCAGAAGAGTTAAAAGGGGTGTGAGGAAAAACTGTTTTTACAAAGAGGGTGGTGTGTTCAAAGTTTGTGAGAAGATTTGTAGCTCGGGTGCTCGTTGCTAGGAATTCCTAGAAGCATGGCACTCATCCACAAACTCCATCAACAAACACATCGACCTGGACCCAATATACCGGCCACTACAGCGGACAGCTGAAACTGACAACCGGAAGCGGCAGGGACAGGCCACTATAAATGCCGGAGGAAACACCACAGAAGCGCTTCACAGGAGGCTCCCAAGCACTGAGGATGTCACCTAGACAGGGGACGAAACGTTTGCAACAAAAACTTCCAGCTCGGCAAACAGAACCACAGCAGGGTGGTGTGTGTCTGGGATTCGCTGCCTGAGTTGGTTGTGGAAGCAGAGAACCTAAACTCTTAAAAGGTGTTTGGGTCTGCACCTTAAGTGCTGTAAGCTGCAGGACAATGGGCCATATGCAGGAAAATGAGATTAGAAAAGGCATAAGGATAGTGATTTTTGAGAAGATTTGTAGCTCAGATTGAGGTTCTGGATGTAAGTTTGTTTGCTGATCTGGAAGGATGGTTTTTAGATGTTTCGTCACCATACTAGGTACCATATCTGTGAGCCTCCATTGAAGCGCTAGTGTTATGTCCTGCTTTCTATTTATGTGTTTAGATTTCCATGTAAGGAAACCTAAAGTAAGGAAAACTGAAGTTGACATAGACAAGATGGGCCAAATGATCCCTTTCTATGCTGTATAATTTCTATGGGTTTTAACAGTTAAAAAGGCATTCAGAAATGGAGGGCTAGATTATAGAGTGGTAAAATTGAGATTCTCCAAAAATATTGTAGAAGAATTGTCAAACCCATCTGAGGCGAGGATCGAAAATTCTTAAGTTAGAAAAAAACTACGATATAGCGAATTTGATTTTCTTTCCCATTATTTTGAAGTCTGAAAAGAGTTTGAACTTTAATGAAGGGTCTGAACAAGCGACTGAAGCAGATTTACGTAGCTTAGCTGGTTCCTGATCTACACATTCTGTGTAGCCAACATAATTAAGAGGCAATTCTGCTGGACTGGCAGACATAATATGGTGAAAATACATGCAACACTGAGTTCCAGTTCGTAATGGTCTAGCACAGTACAAGTCCAACTGAAGGTCTACAATCATAAAAGCTTTTTCAAGGTTTGTGTAAAGATTTGCAGCTCGGGTGCCAGTTGCCATAATTGTGTGTATGTTCGCCGAGCTGGAAGGTTGATTTGCAGACTTTTCGTCCCCTTTGGAAGTGACATCCTCAGTGCTTTGGAGCCTCCTGCGAAGTACTGCTGTACTTTGTCTTCTGGAATTTATTTCGATTTTTCTGTTCTGTTCGATACAGTAGTGCTTCACAGGAGGCTCCAAAGCACTGAGGATGTCACCTAGAAAGAGGACGAAACATCTGCAAATCAACTTCACATCTCATTGAACATACCCATAACTATGATTAAAGCTTGTATTTATTCGGCACTTTAAACATTAACAAATATCTCAATGTGCTGCACAGAGACATTATAAGACAAAATGCACTGACTCATAACAAGATATTATGGTCGAAAAAAATCAACAGTTTGGTCAAAGAGGTTAGGTTTTAAGGAGTTCCTTAAAGAATGAAAGTGACAGAGAGGTTTAGGGATGGAACTCCAGAATTTAAGGCCCAAGCAAGTGAAGATCTGCATGCCAGTAGCAGAGCAATTAAAATTCACAAAGTTCAAGTGACTAGAATTAGAGGACTGCTGATGTATACTTATATGAAATAGAAGGAGTGGACCATTTTGCTCAACAGGAATCATGGGTGAATGGGATCTGATGAGAGTTAGGGCAAAGGCAAAACAGTTGGAGGTTACTTCAAGTTTTAGAGTAAAATGCAGCAAAGGTGCTGTACTATTAAAAAGCCACATGGCTTAATTACTTTTTCTCTTCACACAAAAAGCCAATGATAGCACAGAAATCATATGTCTTCCCTCATGACCTCACTCTCCTATCATTGTATTGTCCTCAGCCCATACCCAACTAATTCTAGTTACAAGCATTCCTCTTTTCAATGTTGCACTATTGATGGCCAAACCTTCAGCTTTATAGGTTCTCACCTCACTACCCAGCCTTCCTCCTTCAATACATTACATAAAGCATACCCCTTCAACTAGGTTTTTGTTATCTTCCTTATAGATGAGAACATAAGATGAATCAAAGAAAACCAAAGCAGCCATTTGGCCCATCAAGACTGCTCCACCATTCAATGAGACCAGCTACCTGGGTTCAATTCCAGCCTCGGGCAATTATCTGTGTGGAGTTTGCACATTCTCCCAGTGTCTGCGTGGGTTTCCTCCCACAATCCAAAGATGCGCAAGTTAGATGAACGACCTTTGCTAAATTGCCCTTAATGTTCAGGGATGTGTAGGTTAGGTGCATTAGTCAGGTGTAAATTAGGGGAATGGGTCGGGGGGGGGGGGGGGGGGGTGAAGTGCCTGTTACCACACTGTCAGGATTCTATAACATTTTCTGTTTATATTTCACATTCCCAACATATAAACACATAAGGAACAAGTGGTAGGCCAGTCAGCCCTTTTCACTATTCAATAAGGGCATGACTAATCTGTGCCAGCATGGAGTAAGCAGGAATCATATCAGCCCATGCTCTAGTTGAATGGTAGAATTGTGTTGAGGGGCTGAGAAGCAGACACAGAATCCCTACATTGAGAAAGGAAGACGTTCAGCCCATCGAGTCCATAAAAACTTTCTGAAGAACATCCCATCCAGACCCATCCTCCTTTCCCTGAACACTATGGGGCAATTTAGCATGGCCAATTAATCTAATCTGCAGATTTTTGGATTGTGAGAGGAAACCGGAGCACCGGGAGGAAAGCCGTACCTCTGCTCCTCATTCACAATTTAGCAACCTTGGGGTGGGGGAGACGTGAGAAGGAGTATAGAGAGGGGGGAAACGTTAGGCAGACAAAGGAAATTGTTGACCACCTCCAGTTATCGGCGCACTCCTTTCACATTCATCCCCCATCATGGTAAATACCATGGCTTTCTGAAGAAGGGTCACTGAACTCGAAACATTAACTCTGTTACTCTCTCTGTAGATGCTACAACACGTTTCTGTTTTTGTTTCCGGCCCAGATGCTACTTGGTCCAAGCATCCCCAGGGGCGTCTTCACCCTGTCTCGCAACTCCATTGGCCGGGCCCGTCTGGCCAATCAGCAAACACGCTCCCCGGGATTGCCAATCGAGTGCCACCGGTGCGTGTGATTGACAGCGGACCGGTGCCCCGTCTCCACCCCCAACGGAGACCACGGGACCCGATTGGCTAAGTACCCTGGACGCCCCGCCACATTCACGCGCCGGGGGCGGGGCCACCTGTCAACCGCCTGCATGGCGTGACGTCGGCCACTAGTCAACTCGAGCCGCGGCCTCCATACACATTGCCCCCCACCCCACAGCCTCCCCTCAAAATAAAACAAAAACTCCAGAAAAAAAAATCCACGGCTGCTTCAGCGAGGCTAAAGATCAACCCCCCTCCATGAACGGGAGCAAGAGTGAGGCCTTAATGCGATATGCGAGCGAGTTAGTGCCACATTGCAAAAAGAAAAATTCTGTGATTAATTTTTTTTTAAAGACAAGTGGATTTGCGGTCCGGATTACCTTTGGTTCAGGTAGGCCAGTTCAACAGTGCGAATGAAACCGGCTTTCATCCGATTTATTTATTTACCTGTCGCTGCATTCAATGCCTTCCCTTTGGAAAGGGCGGCTGGCGGCGCTCGCGCGGAAACAGTTGGCCCCCAACGAATCCCCGCCTCCCCACCAGTGCGCTGCAGTGGATTGGCCGGCCGGTTCCAAGGGGGCGGTGTTCGCCTCCGGCTGCTGATTGGTCGATTCACGTGTAAATCACAGGCTGAATCAGGTGCGCATGCGTGCTCCCTCCTCACCACCCCACCTCCTTCCGGGTGTCTGACTGCCCGGGGATGTAGTTGGTGAGCGGTGCTCCTGCCTGCTTTTTCACCGGTAAGGTGTTCCCGTGCAGAGTTAGGAGCGTTGTACTGATTGATCTCTATTATTACTCTTCCTTCACACTGTGTGCTCGCCTGCGTACGTGTTTCTTGCACTCCTGAAAATGTTACATTTGCAGGAAATAATAGTAGACCGGAGGTTGGGGAAAAAGAACTGAAGTACAACAAACCTTCTGGTGTCAAAATCAGTGCCTCTGTTGTGATGACTGAACGCCTTCTGTGGGATTGAAATGTAAGGCGTTTGGGTTTTTTGTTCAATCGAGATAATCAGTTTTTGGCACATCAGTAGTTGAGAATGCGCCCTCTGGTAATTTTCTTTCTTTCTGTTTTCCCCTTTCCTTCATAAAATACCTTGTGTGTATTTTACTGCGATGCTTGCTTTATCTCATGTAGTAGAATTAGATCTTTTTTTTAAAGATGGTGCGTATGGAATACCAAAATCTCAAATTGGACATCGTACGGAAAATTATTGGGCTAGCATTTAGTGAGAATGTAACAGGTACGCAAATCGATGCTACTCCATGAGATTAGAAATTTTATTTTGTTAGTGAAAGTTCTCTAATCTAGTATAATTTATTTATTAAATGCTAACTTTACATTCTCTCTCTCTCTCTCTCTCTCTTGTTTAATCTCGTCTGATGTTTGCTAAGCATCTTTGAAAATCTATTGAGGTAAAAATTAAAATGAGCAAAAGGCTGAACTCGAATATTACCAAACCTGATTTGAAAATGTGAGGTTTTTGATAGAATTTTGAAATGCAGTACAGTATATTGAAGAGGCACAGTATTCATCCCATGGTTTTATATTGTTTTGTGCAACTCCCGGACAAGTCCTGCAATCTATCTATGAATTTAAAATATGGGTAGTCAGTTACTGTCCAGTTTTGTTTTGCTTTATTTAAAATTGTGTATTAATTCAGCAGGAGTTTGAAACATGTTAGCATAATTCTGTCTAATGACATTAGCATTTCAATTAAGTGTAAATAGATGTGTGTGAAATTTTATTTCTACAATATCCAACTAAGAAATGCCAAAAACAGAAGTAAAATTCAGTCCTTTGATTTTACAGTTTTATTGCAATTTGGTTTGTCTTTTTAAAGTACATTAAGATGAGATGTGGTACATGTTGATTTGCAGCTTTCACTGGTGGTGGGAGCAATTTGTGATGGTAAGTTAGGAGAAGCGGGGAAGAAGGTTGTCACAACATTTGATCATGTTTGCTTAGGTGCACTTTTCTCTTGAAGTGTGTTGCTGTTGAACATGCTTCTGGATAACGCTGCACAAAGTTGTTACTGGACAACTGTAATGTGGTTTGTGAAGGATCTGTGATGACTGTTCAGTTCAGGTTAGATGCCTCTTAACATCAACTTGACTAGAGAAGTATCAAGGTTTCAACTTTCATTCTGAACTTTTTCATGGGAAAAGATGATAAATCTTACTGGTGCCCCTTCATAGTCTGTGTTATTCTGATTTTTAATTTGTAAATGCATGTGTATTTATTTGCTTTAGTGGGTGTAAGTAGGAAGACAATATCCATTTTTCATATCAGATAATAATCAGATGTATGTATTTTTTTTAATAAGTGACTTTGCTTTATCTGTTCATTGTATCACATTCAATATCAGTGCAACAGGGAAGCTGTCAATTTATTGTGAAGCCTAATATATAACGCATTGATCTATTTTCAGTTTCCTCTCATCCTGCGGCAGCATATGTATTGACGATTCTTTATCACAGTTATTTGAAAACAACACACTTTCTATAAGCATTCCAATGCTTTTTAAAATAAATAAAGCTTTGAATGGATTGCATGATATGTGAGATATTGTTTGGATCATTTGTCTTCAGTCTGTTTCTCTAACTAATACCAAACAACAAATGTTTGGTTGCCCTTGTCTGAAATGTTCTGTGGCCTACGTTTATTTCATAAATGTGATCATTGGATTTTTGCAAATACTTTTTTAAAATCTAGATCATTTATTGTATAAACAAATATATGTTAATTTATTGAAATTAGAAAGCTGTGCTTGATATTATGAGTGCAAATCTTAATAACAAACTAAGATAACAATCAATCAATCACACTTCAATATTTCTATTGCAAGAAAGCTTTTTAAATAAGTGAATTAAAAGCATGATTTTTTTTCCTTCTATGATTTTGCAGAATTTTGTTTGTTTTTTAACATTTATCTTTATGCAAGCCTGAAACAAAGTTTGGGAAGAAATGAATCGAGCACCGCGTGTGGACAGATTCTTATGAAAATAAAATTGAGCCTGTTGGCACTTGCACTCTGTATTTATTCAGTTATTTGTTCTTGGGGTGTGGTTGAGCCTGAAGCACTAAAGGCCATATTTGCCTTAAGGACACTGTACTTGAATGTAGGGTTAGCACTGTCCCTATCTGAAGGAAGTTTAGTGAGGGAAATGGATGGTTCCTTAACACATTGTTTTACCACAGTGCAGCTTGAATTTTGATCTTTGGGCGACTAATCTAGTGCTTTAATCCAAAGGCTACCACGCCATCAGTTCCTCTGTCATCTTTCTTTTTAAGCTTTTGATTTACCTCCGATATGCATGGGTCTAGTGTGAGTCAGCATGAGAGCTTGACGCAAGGTTTCTCCCTTTATTCTGTAAAAATTTTAGTATCTAATTTACTTCCTGACTGGATAAGATTAGGAGCGAGTCTATGCTTTTGTGACATTTGCAGGTTTCTAAATATCTCCAAGCTAAATTGGATGTTCAATTTTAAAAAAAGTATTTTTCTTCTTCCCTTACAAATCCCTCTCCCCACAATCTGTACCAGATCCTTGTTCTCCATTAGGTGGGCATTATTTAGATTTACTTTTTTTGTTTTTCTACTATAATTGAATGACTAATCAATTCATCATACATTATGCTTTCTAGACTTTTCTAAAGTAACAAGTCAGTAAAACATTTCACTAGTGTGTGTTTTTATGTCATTTGGAAGTTAGAGAAGTGTTTCACTGCCAGTTATTTTGGTGTGTAGACACTGGTGTGTTGATTTAATGGTAATAAATACTGGACTTCCCCATCACACCCTGTGACGGGTATCTTTGTTTTCGAAAAACTCACTTGTGTATGTCACAAATTAATTGAGCAGTCAAATCCTTTTAACCTAGGAAGAACTGTTTTACTTCTGTTGGAATGGTGTCATGCAATTTGTACTTGTAGACAAATCAAGTCTGTAATGAATGTCTTTTGAAAATGGAATGGGACATGAAGATTTGTTTGTTTAAAAATTACATTTCGTGGCTAACTTCTATAGTATCTGCTTGTAGTCAGGTATTTGAAAGCATCAATTTTGTGAAATACTTTTTCTTTGTTAACCTCAATCTATTGTCAATGAATGACTATTGATGCAGCTTCTGAAAGTACTGCCCCTTTCCACTATGTCTCTTAATTAGCTTATCCAATTAGAGACAGAGTGAACTGAAGCCTACATTATTTTGATTATTTTGCTCTCAGCCCAATAGGAGTGGTAATACTGAGGTGAATAACCCTTTGCCTAGTATTTTCTCCTATTAAAGTTGTGTATAAATGTATGATTTGTTGCTGAACTTTGCTTCAGAGGTTTGGTGCATTCTAACATTCTCTTCCAATGTTATGATTTCTATTTGTACGACAGATATTTTGCACACGTAAATTGTAGTAATGCACCTTTTTCATGCCCAAAGTAGTTGGGGCAGACTGATCCCGTTCATTCTATTTAGAGTCATAGAGATGTACAGTATGGAAACAGGCCCTTTGGTCTGGGTAAATAATGGTACATATTTGAAAAACGATGGTATAGTTAGGGAATGTTGGATTATTGAGCCTAAATTAGTTTCAGGGTATCTTATAGGTTTAACAGTAAGTATTTCAACAACATTTTGAGGACTGCTCTGTACCAAATACAGAATTTTAAAAAAAAAATTTGTTGCTTTTGTGAAACTGTAGTTGGATTTTTAATAATTCAAATTAAATAACTTCAGATTGATCCAAATACGTTGATCTCTGAGAATGCATACTGTTGATTTGTACCCATCTTTGAATTCTGTTAGCCATCTTTTATTATTTTGAATATTAGTTTTTGCTAACAGATTAAGTCAGATGACACAACAGAATGTTGTATTGAATTATGCAGGCTTGTATGTGGAATGTTTCCTTTGGGCAAAGTTTATCATGATTTATACTTGCTTTTTTAAGTTGATCTGAGAACACAGCACTATTCCAAGAGCCTAAAAAACCTTCAATCTACTCGAGCCTGTTAGAGCTTCCAATATACTGTAGCTTTAGTAGAAATAATATGTAGCTACTTAGACTTCACAGGCTGAAATATTTTCTGGTTGCAATCACAAAGAATTCAATTTGAAATACAACAACAATTAGGCATGCTTAAATTATTTCCATGTGTAACTTTCCCAGCAGTGTTATTGGATATAAATATATTAAATCTAGGGTTATGCTTCCAAAATGATGTCACTTATACATTCCAGTAATTAAAATGGTTCAGGGGTTAGAGGTACAAAGATAGAATTCGAGGCTGATATTGAAATATCAGCTGTCCAACAATCAGGCATTTCATTTTGTTTAAAAAAAAAACGCTATTTCTTTCTTGGGTGTATGGAGCTTGTCAAATACTCACTTTATGTTGTTGTGGTTGTGGTAGTGGTAGTGGTGGTAGAGTATAATATTATGTTTTTGGAGAGACGCTTCATTTCTTACAAAGAAAAGGCCACCTTCCAATTTGTCAAATGTTCAAACATATTTATCCTAATTGCAAAGTGATTGATTAATTGACTGTTTAATATTTACAAATATTGAAAATCTTGTAATTAGCAACAAGTGTGGTTTTAGATTAGCTCCAAAGAAATAACTAGTTACCTTTTTTTAAATCCAGCCTATGCATTCATCAATTAATGTACTTCTATATAAGTTGGAGATAATACATGAGGGTTTAGAATTGCATCCATATAAAATGTGCATTCAATAATGCTGCAGTATTTATTAAATTAAACCTTTTTTTGAAGCTTGTAGTAAGGTGACACAGGTGAATATTGTAATATTTTTCCCCAACATGACAATGCTCTGTAGTGCCAGTGAAATTTATCTAAAAACCATTAACTTATTTCAGCTTATGTTAGAGCAGTGATGAAGGCAAATCAGGAATGTATACCATATTTTATACACTATATTTTATTTTTCATTTAAATGTTAGGGCTTATGATTTAAATTACTCAATGTTAGATTTTTTTCACTGATGCTAGAGTGAGCTATGTAAATGGATTAGAAGTGCAACATTGAACAGAATATTGCAACTCCTGTCATTCAACTTTGGTTTACCTCTGGCTGATCTTTCCATGACAGAAGAAACTGGTAAATTAACTGAAGCAGTCCAAGCCTCAATGCAACAAGACCTGGATATTATTCGGGCTTAGGTTTAGAAAAGATTTACAAGGATGTTGCAAGGGTTGGAGGGTTTGAGCTACATGGAGAAGCTGAATAGGCTGGGGCTGTTTTTTCTGGAATGTTTGAGGCTGAAAGATGACTTTTAGAGGTTTGTAAAATCATGAGCGGCATGGATAGGATGAATAGCCAAGGTCTTTTTGCCTGGGGTGGGAGACTCCAAAAGTAGAGGTCATAGGTTTATGGTGAGAGGGGAAAGATATAAAAGGGACCTAAGGGGTAACTTTTTCATGCAAAGGACGGTGCATGTATGGAATGAACAACAAGAGGAAATGGTGGCGGCTGGTACAATAACAACATTTTTTAAGAAGAATCTGGATGGGTATACGAATAGGGAGGGATATTGGACAAATGCTGGCAGTTGGGACGAGGTTAATTTAGGCTATCTGGTCAGCATTGAGTTGGACCGAAAAGTCTCTTTCTATGCTGTACCTCTCTAAGACTCTATGACTCTAAATGACAAATAACATTCATTCCACAGAAGCGCTGGGCAATGACTGTGACTCCACCATCACCCCATGACATTCACTGGCATCATCATTATCATCACTAAATTCCCTACAATCAACGTCCTAGGGGTTACCATTGCCCAGATACTGAACTGCATTAGTTGTATAAAATACTGCACAAGCAAGTCAGAGTCCAGGAATCTTGGGGTGAGTAATTCGCCTTCTGACTTCTCAAAGCTTGTCGACCATCTATACAGTACATATTAGGAATGCTCCCCATTTGCCGAGATAAGTGCAGCTCTAACAACACTCAAAAAGCTTGATACTGTCCAAGAGAGTGCAAGTGCTTGATTAGCACGGCATCTACAAACATTTGCTCACTCTCTCCATCACTGCCACCTCTCAGCAGTTGTGTGTAATAATAGCTACAAAATACACTGCAGAAATTTGCCAAGGCTCCTTCGTGCCTTCCAAATCCACAACCACCACCATCTAAAAGGGCAATGCACATATGGGAACACCACCACTGCAAGTTCCCTTGCAAGCCTCTCTTCATCTGGATAGTATTGCTGGGTCAAACTCCTGGAACTCCAGATTGTAGTGTGTAAGTTGTCATCTCCCTGACCTTCAAATTGGTGGACAATTCTGTTATATAAAATATGGTGCAGCATGGGTAAAGAAGGTACCATTGACCAAGGACCACATATGAGCACTTAAAATATCATTTGCATGTAGACTTCAAACAGTATATACTAATTATAACACTTTATTTACATTGAGTCATAGAGATGTACAGCATGGAAACAGACCCTTCGGTCCAACCTGTCTGTGTCGACCAGATATCCCAACCCAATCTAGTCCCACCTGCCAGCACCTGGCCCATATCCCTCCAAACCCTTCCTATTCATATACACATCCAAATGCCTCTTAAATGTTGCAATTGTACCAGCCCCCACTACTTCCTCTGGCAGCTTATTCCATACACCACCCTCTGCGTGAAAAAGTTGTCCCTTAGGTCTCTTTTATATCCTTCCCCTCTCACCCTAAACCTATGCCCTCTAGTTCTGGACCCCCAGACCCCAGGGAAAAGACTTTACCTATTTACCCTATCCATGCCCCTCATAATTTTGTAAACCTCTATAAGATCACCCCTCAGCCTCCGATGCTCCAGTGAAAACAGCCCTAGCCTGTTCAGCCTCTCCCTATAGCTCAAATCCTCCAACCCTGGCAACATCCTCGTAAATCTTTTCTGAACCCTTTCAAGTTTCACAACATCTTTCCGACAGGAGACCAGAATTGCATGCAGTATTCCAACAGTGGCCTCACCAATGTCCTGTACAGCTGCAACATGACTTCCCAACTCTTGTACTCAATACTCTTACCATTAAAGGAAAGCATACCATTCGCCTTCTTCACTCCTATCTACCTGCACTCCAAGGTCTCTTTGTTCAGCAATGCTCCCTAGGACCTTACCATTAAGTGTATAAGTCCTGTTAAGATTTGCAAAATGCAGCACCTTGCGTTTATCTGAATTAAACTCCATCTGCCACTTCTCAGCCCATCTGGTCAAGATCCCGTTGTAATCTGAGGTAACCCTCTTGGCTGTCCAGTACACCTCCAATTTTGGTGTCATCTGCAAACTTACCAACTATACCTCTTATGCTCGCATCCAAATCATTTATGTAGTGGATCCAGCACTGATCCTTGTGGCCTCCACTAGTCACAGGCCTCCAGTCTGAAAAACAGCCTTCCACCACCAACCTCTTTCTTCTACCTTTTGAGCCAGTTCTGTATCCAAATGTCTAGTTCTCCCTGTATTCTGTGAGACCTAACCTTGCTAATCGGTCTCCCATGGGGAACCTTGTCGAATGCTATACTGAAGTCCATATAGATCATGTCTACTGCTCTGCCCTCATCAATCCTCTTTGTTACTTCTTCAAGTTTTCCCACGTGCAAAGCCATGTTGACTATCCTTAATCAGTCCTTGCCTTTTCAAATACATAAACATCCTGTCCCTCAGGATTCCCTCGAACAACTTGCTCACCATCGACGTCATGCTCACTGGTCTATAGTTCCCTGGCTTGTCCTTACCACTTTTCTTAAACAGTGACACCACGTTAGTCAACCTCCAGTCTTCCGGCACCCGTGATTATCGATGATACAAATATCTCAGTAAGAGGCCCAGCAATCGCTTCTCTAGCTTCCCACAGGGTTCTAGGGTACGCTTGATCAGGTCCTGGGGTTTATCCACCTTTGTGTTTCAAGACATCCAGCACTTCCTCCTCTGTAATATGGACATTTTGCAAGGTGTCACCATCTATTTCCCTACAGTCTATATCTTCCATATCCTTTTCCACTGTAAATATTGATGCAAAACACTTGTTTAGTATCTTCCACATTTTCTGTGACTCCACACAAAGGCCGCTTTGCTGATCTTTGAAGGGCCCTATTCTCTCCCTAGTTACCCTTTTGTTAATGTGTTTGTAAAAACCCTTTGGATTTTCCTTAATTCTATTTGCCAAAGCTATCTCATGTCCCCTTTTTGCCCTCCTGATTTCCCTCTTAAGTATACTCCTACTAAGGATTCACTCGATCTATCCTCTCTATACCTTACATATGCTTCCTTCTTTTTCTTAACCAAACCCTCAATTTCTTTAGTCATCCAGCATTCCCTATACCTACCAGCCTTTTCTTTCACCCTGACAGGAATATATTTTCTCTGGATTCTCATTATCTCATTTCTGAAGGCATCCCATTTTCCAGCCGTCCCTTTACCTGCGAACATCTGCCTCCAATCACCTTTTGAAAGTTCTTGCCTAATACCGTCAAAATTGGCCTTTCTCCAATTTTTAGAATTTCAACTGTTAGATCTGGTCTATCCTTTTCCATCACTATTTTAAATCTAGTAGAATTATGGTCGCTGGCCCCAAAGTGCTCCCCCACAGATACTTAAGTCACCTGCCCTGCCTTGTTTACCAAGAATAGGCCAAGTTTTGCACCTTCTCTAGTAGGTACATCCACATACTGAATCAGAAAATTGTCTTGTACACACTTAACAAATTCCTTTCTATCTAAACCCTTAACACCATGGCAGTCCCAGTTTATGTTTGGAAAGTTAAAATCCCTTACCACAACCATCCCATTATTCGTACAGATAGCTGAGATCTCCTTACAAGTATGTTTCTCAATTTTCCTCTGACTATTAGGGGGTCTATAATACGATCCCAATAAGGTGACCATCCCTTTCTTATAACTCAGTTTCACCCAAATAACTTCCCTGGATGTATTTCCAGGAATATCCTCCCTCAGCACAGCTGTAATGCTATCCTTATCAAAAATGCCACTACTCATCCTCTCTTGCCTCCCTTTCTATCCTTCCAGTAGCATTTGTATCCTGGACTATTAAGCTGCCAGTCCTGCCCATCCCTGAGCCATGTTTCTGTAATTGCTATGATATCCCAGTCCCATGTTCCTAACCATCCCCTGAGTTAATCTGTCTTCCCTCTTAGGCCCCTTGCATTGAAGTGATGCTTTCCATGTGAAGAGATGTTTCAAAGCTGTTGTCAGGAGGGAATAATGGAGATAAAATTAGAGGTGAGGCAGGAGATTTAGAAAAAATGACTGAAGGTGTTGTCCACAAAATATGCTTTGAGCTTTTATAAAAGGTCACAAGTTGAGACAAGTCCGATGAATGCATAAAGATGTGATGGCCGTAGCCTACTGTGTGTAGTGGAGTTGATGCTGCACTGCAAGTCAGTTGTGAATAGAACAACTGGGATATATAGTTGTGGCATGCATGAAGGAATTTGCAATGCAGGGTTAAGAATCATTGGTCAGTAGGACAGCAGTTGTAAATTAGTATTTTGGCTCTAGAATCTTTTCATGTATTGCTGTGTAAGAACAGCTTGGAAAATTTTAATTTTTGCTTAAAATAAAACTGACTTCGTGTTATATATGGCATGCTAAGAAGTTGGAAGTGAAAGTTGCCAGTAGACTCTGGCACATTTGGAGTTTAATGTCAAGTCATATTGATAATGTGTACACTTGAGAATTTTCAGTTATGAGTCTGGGGAGGCAAAAGAATTAGTAGATGGTGTGATAAGGATTCAACATTTTAAGATGCTGCTTAATTTCATAAACCAATTGTGTCTGATCTTGTTCTAATTGATGTCATGCTAATCAAAAGTTTGTTTTTGCAGTTCAATCGAAATTGCTGCATTCTCTAGATTTTGCCACAGACTGAATTTTTTTTTTGGTATAAAATAACTTTTTTTTATTTTCAAGTAATGACATTCCAGAGATGAAACTGAGGCTTTTTTTTTGTGCTTGCTTGCGTTTCTGCATTGGGAGATTTGAGTTCTGTGGCAGAATAGCAAGTGTTTGATGGCATTATGGGAACTACAGACAGAATAAGGAGTAGTGTGAATATGTAGAAAGTGAGTACAGATTGTCAATAATCTTTCAGGTTTGCTTAAAGACCTGTTATTCAGATTCTTTCTCTGCAACTCCAAAGGTTGAAAGTTTTTGAATGTTCACTTTCAAAACAAATCCACCTTGGATTGCCTGTTATAGACAATAGGTGCAGGAGTAGGCCATTCTGCCCTTTGAGCCTGCCATTCAATATGATCATGGCTGATCATCCTTAATCAGTATCCTGTCTGCCTTATCTCCATAACCCTTGATTCCACTATCCTTGAGAGCTCTATCCAACTCTTTCTTAAATGAATCCAGAGACTGGGCCTCCACTGCCCTCTAGGGCAGAGCATTCCACATAGCCACCACTCTCTGGGTGAAGAAGTTTCTCCTCATCTCTGTCCTAAATGGTCTACCCCATATTTTTAAGCTGTGTCCTCTGGTTAAATGAATAATGAGTATGAGCATATATCGTAGTGAATGTGAGCCTAAAGAAAGTAACAGGCAATTCAAAGAATGCTGGTATGAAAAGTGTAAAATTCTGCCAACTTCTGTGATGTTGACAGCGGCACATTAGAAAGCGTAATGCGGCAAAGGGAATGTGGTCTCGTGGTGAAGTGGCTAGTATCCTCCTTGCTGCATAAAAAGCTCTGGGTTTGAGTCCCTTCCCAGGACCTGTTAACCAAGGAAAGTATGTTCACAATGTGACCAAACAGGTTGATTTTTTTTATCATCCTGCAAATTCTTCTACAATGGTAATGGCAGGCAGTAAGAGTGAGTGTTTTTTGGTCAGCCATATGTTGGAAAGAAAGTTGAAGATTACCAACAACAGGTTACAATATGCTTATAAAAGTGTATGTTGCCACTGCAGTAACATACTCCCAAATGATAAATTTGACATTGGGCTGCCTAATATATGATTACATACTTTGAACAGGGAATTCATCAAAACCTAATGGTACTGAGTAGCAAGAGTACAGATCAAGACTTTAAAAATTTTGCATTTACTGTAATACCACAGTATCTAGATGTTCAGTCCTAAAAACTTGAAAGTATGTGCAGGTAGCCAGATCTGAGCAGTGGAACTCTAGGAATAGCTAAACAGCTAATGGTTGGCTTGACCTGCAATTGAATGTTTGTTTTGAAACTTTTAAATTTGAAGCTTGTTTAAAACTTTTAAAAATATGATCTTTTGAGGCCTGCATTTGGGTTTAATGACTTCTGCAGTTATTTGATTATTTTGATATTTTTATCATTTGGCTCATCTTATTATGCTGTTTTCATGCTTTGCTTGTAAATTTTATTATTTTTCTTCGAATGTCCAACTCCCTATCAAACAGTGCAAATTAGTAAATGTAATGCACTCATTGGAAGTATTTGTTTCCTCAGAGTAGTTTGTTTTTAAATGCTCACTGTCTTCTGTGTGTACTGTCCTTCTCCAGTGTACTTTTTTTTACAAAAATGCTTGCTGTAATGCTAGTGGTTAATGTTCTGTACGTGTCAGTTCTTCTGGTGCATATCTGCTGAATTTGATTAAATAGATATAAATGTACATTTGAGATGCTGACGTGCATTCTCGGAAGAATTCTGTATATTTGTAACTACACCTGAATTTTAAATGATGTTCTGTGGTGTAAATTAAATGCCCTCGCTGCTATCTGAGGCAAATCTGTTACATTCACACCCAATGCTAAATCTCCTTTTTTAACTGCAAGGTTCTGCAATACTATGCAGTGTAAAGTAGTAGTATAGTTGTAAAGTCATTGGACTAGTAAAACAGAATCCCAAACTAATGTTCTGGGCGTGTTCGAATCCCACTGGAGCTGATGGTAAATTTTGAATTCAGTTAAATTTTAGAATACAAGGTAGCCTAATGATGACCAGGTAACGGCTGTTCATTGTCATGAAACCTCCTCTGGTTCACTGACATTTAGGGAAGGAAATCTGCTATTCCTACCTGGTCTGGTTTACATGTGACTCCAGGCTCACAGTAATTTGTTTAATGCTTAAGTACATCTTGGTAATTAGGAACAAGCAATACAGTTTAGCCTAGCCAGTGATGCCCACATCCATGAATGAATACAGAACTTGAGTTTTGCATCTGTCATGAAAGTGCTGAATATTAGGTAGAAAAGTTAAATTGTACTAAATTTTTATAAACCTGATCAACAATAAATTCTGCTGACAGGAAATCTGCAATTACATTTTCTAGTTGAAATGATTTTTATATTGCAATCAATATTTTGAGTGAGGAGTGGGGGCAGTGCCAAGTGGCTTTGTTTGAGGCATATTGAGAGTGCTAAAACTATTGTTTTCAGTTCCTGCCGTAAATTTCATTTCTTAGCCACCAACTCCATCCCTCCCTCTGGTTGAACTACTATTGTTTGCAAGCTGGTATCATGTTTGACCTCTGGACTGCTGGCTACACTTTGTCAAAGAGTAATACAGTCATACAGAACGGAATCGTACCCTTCAGTCCAACTCATCCATGCCTACCAAGTTTCCTAAACTAAACTAGTCCCATTTGCCTCGTTTTGGCCCATATCCCTCCTAAACTTTTCCTATTCATGTACCTGCCCAGATGTTAATTCTAAATATTGTAACTATACTTGCATCTATCACTTCCTCTGGCAGTTCATTCCATATACAAACCACTCTGTGTGGAAAAAGTTCCCCTCAGGTCCCTTCTAAATCTTTCTCCTGTCACATTAGTTTTGAACTCACCAACCCTAGGAAAAAGACCCTTGGCTATTCCACTTATCTGTGCCTTTCATGATTTTATAAATCTCTATAAGGTCACCCCTCCACCTCCTACACTCTAGTGGGAAAAAAAAAGTCCCAGCTTATCCAGCCTCTCCTTATAACTCAAACTCTCTAGTTGCGGTAACATTCTTGTAAATCGTTTTTGCACCCCCTCTAATCCTTCCTAGTCAGGGCAACCAGAACTGTACACAGTACTCCAAACATGGCCTCACCAATGCCCTGTACAATCTCCGCCTGAGATCCCAACTCTTAAGTTTAATGCTGAAAATGTGTTGCTGGAAAAGTGCAGCAGGTCAGGCAGCATCCAAGGAACAGGAGAATCGACGTTTAGGGCACAAGCCCTTCTTCAGGAAGAAGAAGAGCTTGTGCCCGAAACGTCGATTCTCCTGTTCCTTGGATGCTGCCTGACCTGCTGCGCTTTTCCAGCAACACATTTTCAGCTCTGATCTCCAGCATCTGCAGCCCTCACTTTCTCCTCTTATGCTTAATGGTCTGAGCAATGACGCCAAGCATGTTAAATACCTTTTTTTTTATCACTGAAAGTTGTGCCACTGGTAGACACAATGAACTATGTACCTGAATCCATAAGTTTCTGTTCTACAACACTCCCAGGACCCCACCACTCAATGTGAACCCTACCCTTGTCTGTCTTAGCAAAATTCAACACTTCGCATTTATTTAAATTTAAACTTCATCTGCCACCCATTGACCTAACTGAGCAAGATCCCTTTGTAATCTTAGATAACTTTCCTCATTGTCTACTATACCACCAATTTTAACATCATCTGCAGACTGACTAACTATTCCTGTATTCTCATCCAAATTGTTTATGTAAATGACAAACAACAGTGGACCCAGCACCAATCCCTGTGGAACATCACTAGTCACAGGCCTCCAGTCTGCTTATTTCTACCTCCTGTCCTATCAATGAACCTTGTCCATATCATTAACATATCTGTTGCTATCTGTACTAATAAGCATGCCTTTGTTACCTCCAGACTTGACAGTTCCAACAGATCTGGCTGACTTCCTATGTTCTACCCTCTATAAATTTGTTCACCTTAACTAATGCTAGGTCCCATCTACTACAAACCGACCGACTCCCACAGCTACCTGGACTACACCTCCTCCCACCCCGCCCCCTGTAAAAACGCCATCCCATTCTCCCAATTCCTTCGTCTCCGCCGCATCTGCTCCCAGGAGGACCAGTTCAAAATACGCACAACACAGACGGCCTCCTTCTTCAAGGACCGCAATTTCCCCCCCAACGTGATCGACGATGCCCTCCACCGCATCTCCTCCACTTCCCGCTCCTCCGCCCTTGAGCCCCGCCCCTCCAACCGCCACCAGGACAGAACCCCACTGGTCCTCACCTACCACCCCACCAATCTCCATGTACAGCGCATCATCCGCCGTCACTTCCGCCACCTCCAAACGGACCCCACCACCAAGGATATATTTCCCTCCCCTCCTCTATCAGCTTTCCGTAGAGACCACTCCCTCCGCGACTCCCTTGTCAGATCCATACCCCCCACCAACCCAACCTCCACTCCCGGCACCTTCCCTTGCAACCGCAGGAGGTGCAACACTTGCGCCCACACCTCCCCCCTCACTTCTCTCCAAGGCCCCAAAGGAAACTTCCATATCCGCCACAGATTCACCTGCACCTCCACCCACATTATCTACTGCATCCGCTGCAGCCGGTGTGGCCTCCTCTATATTGGGGAGACAGGCCGCCTACTTGCGGAGCGATTCAGAGAGCACCTCTGGGCCACCCGGACGAACCAACCCAATCACCCTGTAGCACAGCATTTCAACTCCCCCTCCCACTCCACCGAGGATATGCAGGTCATTGGACTCATCCACCGCCAAACCACAACAACGCGACGGTCGGAGGAGGAGCGTCTTATCTTCCGACTGGGAACCCTCCAACCACAGGGGATGAACTTGGACTTCACCAGTTTCTTCATCCCCTCCTCCCCCCATCTTGTCTCAGCCGAATCCCTCCAGCCCGGCACCGCCTTCCTGACCTGCAGTCTTCTTCTTGACCTCTCCGCCTCCACCCTACTCCGACCTATCACCCTCACCTTGACCTCTTTCCACCTATCACATTTCCAACGCCCCTCCTCCGTCCCTCCTCCCTACCTTTTATCTTCTCCTGCTGAACACTCTCTGCTCATTCCTGAAGAAGGGCCTGTGCCCGAAACGTCGAATCTTCTGTTCCCTAGATGCTGCCTGACCTGCTGTGCTGTTCCAGCAATAAAGTTTCAGCTTTGATCTCCAGCGTCTGCAGACCTCACTTTCTCCCCATTAACCCATCTGTACTCACTGACTTACATTGGGTCCTAGTTAAGCAAAATATTTGTTTCTAAATTCTCAAGTTTGCTTTCAGATCTCTCCCAAAGCCTTTCATACCCATTCCCATTTTTCCAATCAACGTCATTCAAGATATATCGACTCTTAAGCTTCTCTGATTTTATGTCTTGCCTCTTGACTCCACAAAGTCTTTCCGTCATCAACACAGCCCAGGATAAGAGTGCATGGGAATCTCTCCAAAAGGATGTATGTATGCAGCTCCACAACACACAACTCAGTACAAATAAGGGCAGAACTGCTTGATTGACATCCCATACATTAGTTTAAACATTCATGCTCTGTACAGCCAATTCACCATGTCTTAGGTTCTTTTCCCAAGGTTTCACACCCTAGATGCAATTTGCACACACCAACTTCTACAAACAGTTAAAGTTTATTAAAGCTTGTACAAGCTAGATGACCCCTTTGACCCCCCCTGCATGTGAAGTTGAGTCAAAATGTGGCCCTGAATAAAGAAAACACATACCCTTAATACAGGTCAGTTGTTCATGCTTGTAGATACTCTGACTCCCCCATAGTCACATGCCACTCAAGACAACCCCCCGGCCATTCCCTCACAGTCACATGTTACCCCTGGTAAAATGGTAGGATGAGATTATCCTCTGAGATGATGCAAATGTTAATGCTCTAATTCTGAGGAACCATTATGCAGATGATTTCCTGACTCGGTGATTCCCCAAGACAACTCCGGTGCAACACACCTAGCTTCAGGGAATGGCTGTTTAAAGAATTTCTGAATGAAAAAGATTGAATGATCATTTAATTTGATTAATAATAGGAGGAGTAGCAGGAAGTGACTGCCTAATTGGTGTGGGAGTTATTTGCATTCCTACATGACTCTCATCCCCACCCAAAGGCAGTGCAGTTTAACCCTTTAATATTATCTTAATGCTCAGAAAGATATTCCCATTTAATCTTTTAACATAGAATCTCACCAGCCTGTGACCTCTGTCATTGAGAAAGACAAAGACAGCAATTCTTAAGAATGCCACTGTTTAGAAATCTCAGTCCTGACTTGGAAATATGGAATCATTTTTTTTGATCAGTGGTAGGTGGAATTCCAGAATTTTTATCTATCAACATCATGAAAGTATCTTTGAATACACAGACTACAGTGGTTTACGAAGGGGCTGACCACCATCTTCTCAACTGCAGTTGGGATGGACAATAATTGCTGGCCTTACCAATGGGTACCAAAGCCTGTTTTTAAAAATCACTCCATCATTGGCTGCTGTGTTTTCAGTTACCAAGGCCCTAAGCTCTCAAATTCTAGACAGCTCTGCTTTTCTCCCTCATTTTCATCCTCTAAATCTATCCCTGACCAAAACGTATATCATCTGCCTTAATATCACATTATGTGGCTTAGCGTTACATTTTGTTTTCTTGTAATCTTGTGAAGTGCTTTTTGAGATTCTATGACATTAACACCAATTTGTACTTAGAAAAGTGACTTTATTGTAGATGTAATGTATGTAGGAAGGTATGAGCTACTATGATGGTAGCGAAGTGATTAGGAGCAACTTTCAGAAGACATCTCAAAGGAAAACAAGCAAGAATTTTCCTTTTCTGGTCCATCTTCAGGTTTCTAATCAACAAGCACCGAAATTAAGGACCTCTTGATGGCTAATTGTTTTCTACACATAACCAGTAACCTAACATAATTTCTTCAAGCATTAAAATTTTGATCTTTTAAAAACATTAACACATGGATTTGTAGGTTATTTTCCCCAGATTCACTTCATGTTTTCAGCTGAAGAACCTCAAGAAGACAATAGATTCCCTACTGTGTGGAAGCAGACCATTCAGCCCATAGAGTCCACACTGACCCTCCAAAGAGCATCTCACCTCCTGACTCTAAACCTGCAACCCTGCATTTCCCATGGCTAATCCACCTACCTTCCACATCCTCGGACATTGAGTAATTTATCACCGCCAGTCTACCTAACCTGCATGTCTTTGGACTGTGGGAGGAAATCAAAGAACACGGAGGAAACCCACACTGATACTGGGATAATGGATGACTGTGGAGTTTATACAAGGATGGAATCAAACCTGGGTCCCTGGCATTAACCACTGAGCCACCATGCCACCAAGATGGAATTGGAAATTCCGTCAGTTGTTTCATTTGAATTTCATAAATCTGAAATAAATTTGTGTTGCGGTTTACTTCATTTCCTATTTGTGTGCTAAACTGCAATACTGCAAATTTTGGATTTGAGGATAGAACTGAGCAGGGATTTGAATTGAACAGTGCATGGAATCATAAATCAGGTTTGATATCTACAACCCCAGATTTCAAAGGAACGTCATTTAAATGTATTGGATGTCTTTGTATGGATGGCTGTTTAGCATTTGCAGCGTAGAGTCGTGTTCAAAGCTCTGCAACAAAATGACTTTTGTCCTGCTACAGCTACCAATATTATTTGTCTGCACTATATATACACCTTTTTCTCATCTTTGTTACAGACACAGGCTGGTTTATTTTCTCCAGTCTGTGTAGATCAACTGTGAAAACAAGCAATTGATTTGCAAAAGAAATGTGTGATACTTTACTCTTGCTTTACTTTGTATTGTGGGAAGAAGGCATTGAAATCAGTCTGACGGTGGCAAATAGACATTTTGCAGAGAATTCCAGCAGGGAATAGTATAACAACTAGAAGATTAGCGTTCAGTGGCTGAGTAAAGGAACTGGACAATGAACATGGAAGGATCAGCAGAGTGGCAGATGCATGCATTCATTTGCAGCTGGAAAATGTACTTCGAATAATGTAATTTTATTTTCAATTTGACTTTTGGCTTGGTGGTATAATAATTCATGGAACTCATCAAAGATGAGTGTGGAAACTACATGCAGGTTTCTGCCTGGCTACCTAGCTCTCCTAGATTGTCAGGTAATCACCCATTCCTTCCCTGTCTGTACTTTCTTAACCTTCAATGTGACCAGCTAATTAAATGTGAAAACCCTGTAGTTCTCAGTCTGCGAATGCAGTCAATGACTCTAGCCATTGCTCAAGTTGTAAAATCCAGAGCTAAATTTTCAGTTGGTGACACATTACATCTCTAGTCAACTGGGCACTTTGAACTCTTGTGATATAGTAGTAATGTCCCTACATATGGGTCAGAAGGTCCAGGTCAAAATCCTAACTGCTCAAAAGGTGAATAATAATATCTCCTGATATTTTTCTCCACCTTTTTCAATGAGACCACTGAAAGTGCCATGACCCCACATCATAGGATTCACGTTCCACTAAGCTAGATTAACTTGCCTTTACTTTGCTGACTGTTTATTGTGCAGGCATCCCTAATTTTTACAAACTTCTGACTCACAAATGCTTGTACTTATGAATGCGATCCCATACGTGGGAGTAATTTTAAAAACTGAACATTTCCTGTACTTAAAAACAGCTGCTTTACATTGTTCCGAGTTGTGTACAAATCGACTTGTGAGCTAAGTTCAAAATGGAGCCCATTCACAACTCAGGGAGTGCCTGTAAACTAGAGATTATTATGTAGAATTACTTACCAACTGCTTGCTAATCATTTCTTTCCATATGTCACTTTTTTTTCCCCACTTGATGTCAGGTTTCAAACTCCACCTATACTCCATTCCTGCTGGCTGTTTTTGAATCCTGCTGAAATTTTATTCCTTGTTGCCACTCTCCAAGTTATGTTACAGCTACCTCAGTGACATTAAAGTTTTATTTTTGTTTGGATGATTTTCTATATTTCAATGCATTTTAAGAACAATTCCCCCCCCCAAGCAAAACTGTTGACAGCAGTGTACTAAATTATTTACACCTAGTCCCTAACAGTACTTTCCAACCAATCAAATAATGGCTGTCTTTTGAGGTTCAAGTATTTTTCTTTTGTCGTGAAACCCAAAGCTGATTTTCTGCAGCAGCTGCATTAGCCCTAAGCACTGGTAAGTTTACACTAAAACTGTCATTCTGAATTTTTTTTTAAAATTCAAGTTTCATTATTAATTTCCGTGGTCATTTTCAAATGCAGAACTTGAGTATTGCTGCAAAAAATACATATTTTGTCAAAGCCAGGGAATGACTGTCAGTTGCTTTGTTGAGTTGATTGAGTTGAAATGGGTGCAGTATTGTGCATATTCTTTCTTTCTGCAAAGCACTGATTTAATGTTTAGATTCCAGTCTAAGCAAGTGTGCTACACGGTAAACTCATCACCTTCTGACTTTTGTTGTCAGCACTTAGAATTATTTAGCAAATGTGAAATTGTGGAATTACATCTATTGTTCAAAGAAAACAGGTAATCACCATTCTCTGATCAAAGCCCTGACCAGAGAAATAAACCAATCAGAATCAACATCCCTTGTTTGAATTTAAATTTTGACCGTTAACTGTCAGTTGTTATTCACGAGTGCTTTCTTCAAGGCAATACCTTTGCTGATCAGAATACACTTGCACCCAACCAGCACTCTTCGTGTACAGTGTAAAGAGGTTGTTTTTCCGTTTATGTTGACATTTCTTATGGATTTCTTTGATGAATGCAAGGTGAAAACTTTAACAGAATATCTTTATTTTTCTGCAGCTAAACTATTTCCTTAATTTTGTTTTTGAAAGCTTTTCCATGTAATCCTATTCCAGCTATCATCCTAGAATTAGAAAAAGGAAGTAAAACGATTTGCTGTTTAAAGTCTGCATGTGACCATTGCACGTTCACTAAATTACATTGCAGTAACTGGGGTTAATAAAGGCATTAGTATTGTTGAACTGCAGTAAATATTTCTTTAATAGATTTTCTGTTCTGCGCATGATACCATGTGTATTTTGTTGGTAGAGACGCCAGGTTATGTCTGCCTGCTTCTTTGTCAGTGAGCTGTTGACCTTGGATTTGATATTGGCACAATACAGTATTGGGTTCCAGATCAGTTGCTTTGCTGCAAAAGAATTGAAAATCAAAGTTGGAAAGGTTTGCCAGTGAGGCTAATTGAAGCATTTCTGTCAATTTGATTCTTGTAAACAAAATTATTGTTATAAATAAGTTTTCTAGATCCTGCCAGCCAGCTTGAAATAATGGCCACCCAATGAATTTCTCAGCATCCCAACATCAAGCTATCTATGGACAGCAAGAATACATCCAAGTACCAATACAGAGGCTTAGCAAGTAAATCCTCAAGACATCTATCTCAGCAAAAACTAGTGAAGAAAATTGCTCCCTGTTTATCTGCCAGGGTCACGACTGCTATCGTTCATTCATCCATTCATCTATCCATTTATCCAATCTTCCAACCATCATCAGTACCACCTTTTCAAGTCCAACTCCACTGCCATGCCATTGTTCCTTCCACTGGCAAAATGCCTAAATAGCACTTCTCAAGGATGCTGAGATAAACAATTCTTCATTGTAGCTTTGCTGCTCTAAAACAGCTTTCTAGCAATTTATTTTTTCTTTTTATTCTGTTGTGGGACTTGGGTGTCACCGACTGGCCAACATTGACAGCCCATCCCTATTTGGCCAACATTGACAGCCCATCCCTATTTGGCCTTGAAGGTGGGAGTGAGATGCCGCCTTGAATTGCTGCAATCCACTTGCTGTGGGTTGACTCACAATGCCCGTAGGGAGGGAATTCCAGGATTTTGACCCAACAACTATGAAGGAATGGCGGTATACAGTATTTGCAAGTCAGGATGGTGAGTAGCTTGGAGGGGATCTTGCAGGTGGTGGTGTTCCCAAATACCCACTGCCCTTGTCGTTCTAGATGAAAGGTGCTGTCTAAGGATCTTTTGAATTTCTGCAGTGGATCTTGTAGATAGTACACACTACTGCTACTTAGCGCCAGTGGTGGAGGGATTGAATGTTTGTAGATGTGATGCCGATCGAGCAGGTTGCTTTGTCCTGGATGGTATCAAGCTTCTTGAGTGTTGTTGGAGCTGCACCCATCCAGGTAAATGGGTTTATTCCATTACACTCCTGACTTGTGCCTTGTAGATGGTGGATAGACTTTGAGGTGCAGGAGGTGAGTTACTCGCCACAGTATCCCTAGTCTCTGACCTGCTGTTGTAGCCACTGTGTTGATGTAGTGGGTCCAGTTGAGTTTCTGGTCAATATTAACTCCAAGGATGTTGACATTGGGAGGGGTTTCAGTGATTTCAGGGGTGGTAGTTAGGGTGTCTCTTGTTGGTGATGGTCATTTTCTGGCATTTGTGTGGTGTGCATGTTACTTGCCACTTGTCGGCCCAAGCCTGGATATGGTCCAGATCTTGTTGCATTTGAGCACTGACTGCTTCAGTATTTGAGTCGTCACGAATGGTGCTGAATGATGTGCAATCACTGGCAAATGTCCCCACTTACGATCTTATCATAGAGGGAAGGTCATTGATGAAACAACTGAAAATTGTTGGGCCTAGGACACTACCCTAAGGGACTCCTGTAGAGATGTCCTGGAGCTGAGATGACTGACTGTCCACAACCACAATCATCTCCCTTTGTCTAATTATTGGTACTCAAAGCCATGCCTTGATTAGAAGAATAGTTTTATCCTCCCCTTCGCTTCAAAATATTGCAAACTATTCTGACATTAAATCTTTGAATTTTTGGCTTCCAGTAGTAAGGATGCATTCTAAAATATTTAATGTTTTGCATGACAATACAAAGTATTAGTTTCTGATTTTGCAAATTGGTGCTATGTCAGTGCTTTTAGGAGCTCCTTGTCAGCAATCACTCTCAGCTTTCTGCTTTTAAAATTGTTAAATGTTGAAAGTAGTACTTTTTAAATTTGTGTATTCTTGTACCTGTTGCCTGTTTTTTTCAAACTTAGTTCTGTACAAAATTGAGACTGAAAAAAATGAGTTGGTGTGACACTCAATAAAAACAACCATAGGATCCTAAATTAAAAGTAATAACAACCTGGTTGGTAACCTGTTTTCAAGGCTGCAGACCCGATGAATGAACCCCTTCTAGATACTGAAATAAAAATGATTTGCATTTCTTTGTTTTGATTAGAGACCATCGTAATACTAATTTGCTCGTTCATAAAAAGCGGTGTTCTGAGGTGGAAAAAATAGGATTCAAAATATAGGAAAGTGTTTGAAAAGCAGTTTTGTGGCTGATACAGTTTTTAAAGAAACAATCCATCAATAATCAGTTTCTGGAAAGTTCTAGGTTGATATGTATTGTGGCCTTGCATTATTGTGTTGCAATCTCTGCTCCATATTGAGCACTTAAAATTTTGGGGCAGGGAATGAAGTTTGGTCTGTTTCTACATCCCAACCCAATATACTGTGGATTTCCTGTGTGATGCCCAATTAATGACCAGAACAGAGGCCATCCAGTTGAGTGTGGCAGACAGGTTATCTCAGTTGGAGGTTCAATTCAAGGCCTTGCATCTTCCAAGGAGCAGTTGGCTGAAATGGAAAGTCAGCAAGCAAGAGGGACTTCAACTTTGAAATCTTTTAATGAAAAACTAGATTCGACGAATACTGCAAAAGTTGCTTGGATGAAACTTTGACCGGTCTCTGATTTCACTGTTGGCAGAGGCTGAAAATCCAGCCCTTTTTGAAAGTTGGGAAGGGTGAGCGGCCTGATTTTCTTTTTAGGCTGTTGGTATCTCTGTATTTCCTTTGCTTTTTCAAGACAATTGCATTAAATAATTCTGCCTTGGTCCCAAACAGAAGTGTCATGAGTGTGTTCTGGGGTATGCTGGATTAATTGAATCAGGGCAGCTGATTTGAAAGAAGAATAAACTGAAATGCCATACTTTAATCACTCAGTCAAACCTGTTTTGTCCGCTTTTAAATGCAAAACAATTAGTTGGCAATGGAATAATTCCTTGGCCTCTGCACATTTCCTATAGACATACAGTTGTTTTCAAAACTGGCAGTCTGGGAATTGAGGCCACGCAGGATTTTGGGTTTTTACAGATTTTAGGTAAGTGCTTTGGGCAATGGTCACTTCACTTCAGGCCAGTTCATGTTGAGTAGGATCAAGGGTTGTTTGGAACGTTGTCATAGGCTGGCATGCGAGATACAGAAGCTGGTTAAAAAACAACAGCTTATTGGACTACTGAATGGACCTCTCTAGTTTCAAATCTAATGTTGAGCTTGCTTTTGTGCACTCCTGTGTCGTCGTAACCTTGTATGTCTTGTTCTGTCCAAGCAACCTATGGTCTGCATGTCCTGGTTTGTTATGATTTGCCTGTACTGCTCGCAAAACACTGTACTTGGGTACAATAAATCAAATCGAAGAATGAAAGCATAACTAACCTGACATCATGCAGCATCTGACTGAATTATCCATGGACATTGATTTTTAATTGAAATTAAAAAGAAATTATGCATTGTGTTCAAAAAAAGGTCCAGTATTTAGAGAAGCAGCTTTTGAGCTATAATGTTTTGATCGAGTTGACTGCATAAATCGTGATATCTGCCTTTTCTTCGTTCAGAATTAAGAGTAGTAGTCTACCAATAATTTTCTTGAATGCATTTGTTTTTGTTCAGGTTTTTGTTGTTCTGTTCTTGACTCTTGGATTAAAATAAGGTAAGAGTAGTCATGGTTTTAAACGTGTACTATCTTGTGCAGCATTCAGTAGGCAGAATGATTAAAGCTCTTGCTATTTATTTGGCTTCACAGGGTGGTACAATGTACTTTTGAAGTTTGAAGATGTAAGTTGGTTTCTTTATTCATGTTTTGCTCTTACCTTACTCTTTTTGTCAACCTGGAACAATGCTGTTTTATGAAAAGTGTTTCCATTTGGCTTTCAGTCAGTTCAATGAGCAACTTTAAGATAATTATTCAACAAGACAATTGGTCAATCCTTTGTTAAAAAATGGTCATAATGAACATTGGAACCATTTGACTAGGTTGCCTTGCAGATGAAAATTTCTCCCAATTAAATAGCATTTTACATCCACATCTCATAAATCAATTCAGAATTTTTAAAAAAATTCATTCATGGGATGTGGGTGTTGCGAGCTGGCCAGCATTTCTTTCCTGTCCCTAGTTGCTCTTGATAAGGTGTGGAGCTGCTGCCTTGAACCACTGCTAAAGGTTGACCCACAACACAATTAGGGAGGGAATTCCAGGATTTTGACTCCGTGACCGTGAAGGAGCAGAGATTATATTTCCATGTCAGGATGATGAATGCCTTGGAAGGGAACTTGCAGATGGTGGTGTTTCCATGTATCTACTGTCCTTTTATTTCTGGATTTGGAAGGTGCTGTCTTAAGGGATCTTTGAATTTCTACAGTGCATCTTGGAGATGGTACATGCTGCCTGGATGGTCATACATAACGGAAATAAACCCTTCAAACCAACTTGACCACGCCAACGAGACATCCCAATCTGACCTAGTCCCATTGCCAGCGTTTACCCATAGCTCTCTAAATCCTTCCTATTTATATACCCATCCAGATGTCTTTTTAAATGTTGTAATTGTGTCTGCCTCCCACCACTTCCTCTGACAGCTCATTCTATACATGCATGACCATCTGCATAAAAATGTTACCCCTCAGGTCCTTTTTTTTTCAATCTTTCTCCTGTCACCTTAAACCTATGTCATCAAGTCTTGGACTCTTTCCCTGCCCCCCCACCCCCCACCTAGGAAAAAGACCTTGGCTATTCACCCTAGTCATGCCCCTCATGATTTTATAAATGCCTACAGGGTCACCCCTCAGCCTTTTCAGCCTCTCCCTATAGCTCAAGCCGTCATGTCCCAGCAATATCCTTGGAAATACTTTCTGCACTCTCAAGCTTAACAGCATTCTTCCTATAGAAGGGTGACAAGAATTGCATGCAGTATTCCAAAAGTAACCTCACCATGTCCTGTACAGATACAACATGACATACAATGCCTTTACTCAATGTTTTGACCAATGAGGGCAAGCTTGCCAAATGGCTTTTTCACCACCCTGTCTACCTGTGACTCCACTTTCAAGGAACTATGTACCTGCACCCCTAGTTCCCTTTGTTCGGAAACACTCCCCAGGGCCCTACCATGTACTGCCCTAGTTTGCTTTTACCAAAATGCAGTACCTCGCATTTATCTAAATTAAACTCTGCCTGCCACTCCTGACCCATTGGCCCATATGATCAAGGTCCCATTGTATCCTGAAAATACCTCCTTTGCTGTCCATTACACCACCTATCCTGGTATCATCTACAAACTTACTAACTCTACCTCCCATATTCACATCCGAATCATTTATATAACTGATGAAAAGCAATCGATCCAACATCAATCCTTATGGCACACCACTGGTTGCAGGCTACCAGTCGGAAAAGCAAGCCTCTGCTACCACCTTCTGACTCCTACCTTCAAGCCAACTTTGTATCCAATTGGCTAATTCCCCTGGATCCCAAATGATCTAACTTTGCTAAGCAGTCTACCATGCGGAACTTTGTCAAACCCTTTGCTGAAGTCCATATAGATATCTATCACTCTGGAATCATCAGTCTTCTATGTCAACTCTTCCAAAAAAAAGTCAGTCAAGTTAGCAAGACACGATTTCCCACACATGAAGCTATGTTGATTATCCCTAATCAGTCCTTGCCTTTCCAAATGCATGTAGATCCTGTCTCTCAAAATCCCCTCCATCAAATTACCTGCTATTGACATAAGGCTCACCGGTCTATAGTTCATTGGCTTTTCCTTACAGCATTTGTTCAGTAATGACACCGCATTAGCCAACCTCCAGTCTTTCAGCACCTCGCCCGTGGCTATCGATACAAATATCCCAACAAAGGGCCCAACCACCTCTTCTCTAGCTTTCCCACAAAGCTCTGGGAAACATCTGATCAGGTCTCAGGGATTTACCAATCATTGTGCATATTAAGACCTCCAATGCCTCCTCTTGATGGTGGGTGTACCAGAACCAGGGGTCACAGTCTGAGGATTTGGGCTAGATCATTTAGAATGGCGGTGAGGAGGCATTTCTTCACCCAAAGAGTGGTGAGCCTGTGCCATTCATTATCACAGGAAGTAGTTGATACTAAAACATTGAATGTGTTAAACAGGCGGCTGGATATAGCAAATGGGGCGAATGGGATCAAAGATTATCAAAGATTAGAAAGCAGGATTAGGCTATTGAGTTGGAGCATTAGCCTTGATTATGATAAATGGCAGAACAGGCTGGAAGGGCTAAATGGCTTCCTCCTCCTATCTTCTATGTTTCTATAATATGAACTCCTCCTGTTTTTTCAAGGCATCTATGTCTTTTCATCAGACATCTTTTCAAGCTTCTATGTCCTTCTTCACTGTAAATACTGGTGCAAAATATTTGTTTACTGTCTCTCACTATATGCTTCCACGCATGAATGGCCACATTTGATCTTTAAATGGCCTTATTCTCTCGCCGGCTATTCTTTTGCTCTTAAGGAGAATCCAAAGAAATTCTATAACTCTATTTGCCAAAACTATCTCATATCCCCTTTTTGCCCCCCTGATTTCCCTCTGGTATACCGCTACCGCTGTTATACTCTAGACATTCGCTCGATTCCAGTTGTCTATACTCGACATATACCTACTTTTTTTTTCTAACCAAAGTCTCAATTTCTCAAGTTCTCCAGCATTCCCTGCACCTACTAGCCTTGCCCTTCACACCAACAGGAATATGTGGTCTCTGGACTCTCGTTATCTCATTTTTTGAAGGCCTCCCACTTCCCAACCATCCCTTTTACCTGCGAGTAGCCTCCCCCAATCAACTTGTGAAAATATTGTCAAAATTGACCTTGCTCCAATTTAAACTTTAACTTTTTGATCAGTTCTATCCTTTTCCATAACTATCTTAAAACTAATAGAATTATGATCATTTGCCCCAAAGTGCTCCCCCATTGACACCTCAATCACTTGCCCTGCCTTATTTCCCAACTGAAGGTCAAGTATTGCTCCTTCTCTAGTAGGTACACTCTCAAACTGAATAACAAAGTTTTCTTCTACACACTTAACAAATTCCTCTCCGTCCAAGCCTTTAACACTGACAATCCAGTCTACGTTAGGAGAATTAAAATCTCCTACCATTACAGCCCTATTACATTTATAGATGTGAGAACTGCTTACATATTTGCTTCTCAATTTTGATTTGTCTGCTGGGTGACCTATAATACAATACTTGGCAGATGATCATCCCTTTCTTATTTATCAACTCCATCCAAATAATTTCACTGGACAATATCCAGGAATATCCTCCCTAAATACAGCCGTAATGTTAACCCTCATCAAAATTGCCATTCCCCCTCCACCTCTCTCACCTTCCTATCTATCCTTCCTATAGCATCTATGCTCAATATAAAGTTGCTAGACCTGTCCATTCCTGAGCTGTGTTTCTGTAATATCCCAGTCCCATGTTCCCAACCATCCTCCAAGTTCGTCTGTCTTATCAGTCAGGCCTCTTGCATTGAAGTAAATGCAGTTTAATTTATAAATCTTGCCTTGTTCTCTGCCAAACTCGTGTCTGCCTTGACTATTTGACTTTGCCTCTCTTTATATATTGTACCAGCCTCAGCCTTTTCTCTCTTCTCTCCATCACTTGATAGGGATTGTTGCTTCACAATATGAGCAATTGCAAATGGTGCTGAACGTTGTGCAATCATTGAATATCCCCACTTCAGACTTTATGATGGAGTGTCGGTCGTTGATGAAGTAATTGAAATGGTTGAGCCCAGGACCCTACCCTGAGTGACTCCAGCCAGTGGAGAGTTTGCCCACTGATATCTACTGATTCCAGTTATGCTAGGGCTTCTTGATGCCATTCTTATTGAATGTGACCTTAATATCAAGAGCCGTGTCTTGCTCTTGCGCTCGCGCTCTCGCTCTTTCCCCCTCTCTCTCCGCTCTTTTGCCTATGTTCGAACCAAGGCTGTAACAAAGTCTGGATTAGTGGTGCTGGAAGAGCACAGCAGTTCAGGCAGCAAAGTCAGGAGCTGAGTGACCCTGATGGAATCAAATTGGGCATCCTTAAGCAGGTTATTGCCGAGCAGCTGCAGTTTAATAGTACTGTTGGTGACACCTTCCATCAGTTTCATCACCTTCCACCTCCTGGACAGTTTTCCACATTGTCAGGTAGATGCCAGTGTTTTAACTGTACAACTCGGCTAAGGGAGTGACAAGTTCTGGACCTCAACTCTTCAGTACTGTTGTCGGAATGTTGTCATGCAGTTTTCAGTGTTTCTAACTGTTTCTGGGTGTCACGTGGAATGAATTGCATTGGCTGAAGACTGGCATCTGTGATGCTGGGGACAACTGGAGGAGAAAAAATAAATAACCTGGCCTAACTTCAGAAATGGGCCACAAAGTTAACTTCATTTATGTGACTCTTCCTAAACTGGCAATCTTTTTAATTTTAAGTAAGGCCAGTTACATGTCAGTCAGTCTCTTGCCTGCATCGGGAAACTGTTTTACAATATCAGAGGAACATACTTTACTATGTCAGTTTTCTTAGTAGCTGGACCAATATTTTAAGATAGTACTTTTTTTTTTAAAAACTGTTTGTTTTGCTAATATACCTTTTCTGGTAAAGTACAAAAGAGACTTCATACAGGAAGTAAAAGTCCTGGCTAATGCAGTTGTGCTGAACTGCTTAACCCATAACTACCAGAAAACAGAACTATCAGAAGCGGTAAGTTTGATTCTGTTGTACTGAAATAATTCACTTGATATGTTGTAGTTTTTGTTCTGTGCCATATTTTGGCTGGTTGATGAGGAGATAAATTTGAGTCGATTGTACATATCCCAATGGAAGTGAAAACTCCCATTTCACAACTACTATTGAAATTATGATGAACAATGGAGTTTAAAACTGTGGTGGTTAGATTTATATTTAACTGTAAGTTGAAGTAGGCATTCTTCAGTTTTCAAATTTAGGAATTTATTTCTGAAGCAATGGAATTTATGATTGAATTAAAAATGCATTAAAATTTCTTCATGAGATGCAGATGTCATTGGCTAGACACTATATTGGCTAGCCGAGAAGACAATTTAAAGTTGGCCACATTGCTGTGCAACTTGAGTAGCATTTAGGCCAGATCAGCCAAGGATGGCAGATTTTCTTTTGAAAAGCGGCATTGGTAAAACAGATGGGCTATTATGATAATTGTTACATCTTGCCATTAGGCCAGCTCTTTACTCCAGATTTGTTTTTAATGAGAATTTCAACATCAGACATGGTGGAATTTGAATCCATGCCCCCAGAACAATGGCTCGGTGTTCCAGACTACTACTCCACTATGTTAACACCTCCCCTTATGCTCCCCTTTTAAATTAGATTAGATTAGATTCCCTACAGTGCGGAAACAGGCCCTTCCGCCCAAACAAGTACACACCAACCCTCCGAAGAGTAACCCACCGAGACCCATTCTCCTACTCCCCTACTAATGCACCTATCACAATGGGCAATTTAGCATGGCCAGTTCACCCGATCCGCACATCTTTGGACTGTAGGAGGAAACCGGAGCACCCGGAGGAAACCCACGTAGACACAGGGAAAATGTGCAAACTCCACACAGTCCCCCAAGGCTGGAATCAAACCCGGGTCCATGGCACTGCGAGGCAGCAGTGCTAACCACTGAGCCACTGTGCCATCCCTTACTAACTCCAGTGACTGCTGTTGAAAATGTATTGATTGGTAAGCACATAATCAAGCGTGACTGTTACTTTTCACCACCTTTTTCGACTGCACCCCGCACTACACCTTCTTGGTAAAAACAGGGTAAAAACAATGACTGCAGACGCTGGAAACCAGATTCTGGATTAGTGGTGCTGGAAGAGCACAGCAGTTCAGGCAGCATTCGAGGAGCAGTAAAATCGACGTTTTGGGCAAAAACCCTTCATTAGGAATAAAGGCAGAGAGCCTGAAGCGTGGAGATATAAGCTAGAGGAGGATGGGGGTGGGGAGAAAGTAGCATAGAGTACAATAAAAAGAAAACCAAGAACTGCAGATGATGGAGATCCTAACAACACACTCCAGTCATTTCTGTTTTTTGTGTGTTCCTGTCCTACGACAGAGCGAGGGTGATGCTGCTGACTGACTACCATAGCATGAGTGATAGGATTTTGGAGAAGCGGAATAAAGGGAAAACATCCCAAAGAATTGCTTTTTGGCTCCTCTTTTATACTTCTAGTTTATATTTATTAAAAGTGAAAATCTGACAATATATTTAAACTATTATATTTTAAAAGTATTGATTGCAACATGAGTAGAAATCTTTATTTTCACCCAAGATAAATTTTCATAAAGTTTGAGTATTACAGTTTTGAGTCTTTAAACATTAAACAAAAACTGCAATACCCATCTTCAGCTAAAGTTTTGGAAACTTTTCTCGATCTGGACTGTATTGTCACATTTCGTATAAAACTATTTACATCGGTTTGACTCATTTTAAAGTTTAAATCTGGTGTGTATTTCCAGTTGGTTGTAAATTGTTGGCTAGTTTTCATTTGAAGAATGCACCTTTTTAGAATGAAAACAGCTTTGTTACATAAGGTTTGTGTAAATAGTTAAAGTCTACCTTAGAAAAAAAAATTCAAAATACTAAATATCTGCCTTTTATAATTTAAGATAGAAAATATATGTGAGTCCTGAACCTCAGCTATGTGATATTTCAGCATTAGGTGGATTTTAGAGAGTTAGTTTAAAAGCATGCAATATGTTTTGAACAATCCTGATTTATGAGATCTTGAATGTGTTGTGAATAGTAGGGAAGAAACATTTATTATCTTATAGGATTGGTGTATGTTTTTGTACAGATCTCAGGCTGTAAAGAGGGCATTTCTAAAATAAAACTAACCATTATCTTGGATCCATCTTTATAAGGATTTTTGCTGCAGTAAAGACATTAGAGTTTTAAGTTGTGTTGTACTTGTCTATTCATGTATGTTTTTTTTTGTCTCTCTAAAACATTTATCTTTGTGAACTTAATGTTTTGTAATACTTCCTGTAATTTAAACTGCCCTTGAAAGATGATACGGGATCTTAAAAATGTAGTTAATCCAGCATTTCTTTTTTTAAAAAAACCTATTGAGTAGCAATATTATTTTAAAAACTAATTGTGGAAGGAAAAGACCTTTGTTTCATTATAAGATTGGTACTGATAACATATTTTATCCTCATACAAGTTTGTAATACATAAGAAAAATAATTTTTTACCTCTTTCAGTAACATGGTTGGATTTTTTAATATATATTAAGAAATATGAATGAATTTGAAGACTCCTTGTTTTGGTTGAAGTTTCAAGTTGGAGATTACTTGACAGTTTAGTTTTTTTCACCACCAGCAGTTTTGCATTCTGTGCACATTATTTTGCTCATTTTTCAATTCGTAGGACGATTGAAGCCATTAGACTATAACCCGTTTGTGATGTTCACTTCATTAACTATACTGTTTCATTAGATACAAATTGAAACAAAAGTGCATTTTAGCTAGATCCCAAGCAGTTATTAATTATGTATTCTAAGATCGTAAACCTTCCATATATGAAAAAGCTTCAAATGACCCATTTATTTTGACAAATGAAGAACACAAAAATGGTCTTCTATTCATTCTTGCACTCAAATAAAAGCTGCATAACTAATTTCTGTGCAGATTAAGACCAAATCATTGGACTATTCAGTTGGTACAGATGGCACAGAAAAATATGGATCACCATTGGCTGGTAATATTATATAAAGATGATTTGCATCATATCTGAATCACAAGTTTTCTTCATTACATTGCAACAGTGAATACAAAATTCAGCACTTGCAGCATTTTTTTTTAAAAAATGCTACAAAAGGCTTTAGTTATCCCTATCCATGATATTTGCCTTTGAAACTGAACGTGTCATTTCATTAGCATGATCAATATGAAAGCTGATCAAGATTTGAGTAATTTACATTCCGAGTACAGATATTAATGGTAATAAAATTGCATGCTTGGAGCAGTATCCACAATGAGATATTATTGAATTTGGCGAATTTTTGTAAGGTATAATTAATCACAATCACTATGTTGTTCATGTTAAACTGCTCTTGGATAGCCTTCTGTTGAAACAGCAAAAGGATATTATTATAAATTTGAGGTGCTAATTGTCACAAATATTAAGTGGGACGTACAGAGCTGGCTAGGAAGCAAGCAGGAACAGGACTTGCAGAAAATGAGCGAGTATTGATGATACAGAAATGACCATCTGAAAGTCTAGAGGGGTCATCTGCTATGGAAGGAAGTAAACTTAACAGCTTTGGGTGTCTAATCTAGTATGGGCAACATCTGTCTGTCTTGTATAAAAATACTTGATGTAAATGCTAAAATTTCCAGATTCTTGGATAAATACAGCTGGTTCACTGATGTAATTCAAGGAGGAGCCTTTTCACCCCTGACTGACTTGGTTCATACGAAGTACATTTCCAACTAAGTACAGGTCATTCTGCTATAACGTGTGTTTCGTTAATGCAAATTCACTATAGCACTACTGACAAATTGAGGGTACTATTGCTGTAGTGCAAACTTTTCAAGCATGTATTAATTATAACACGATTCTAGCCCCATTAGTTTAAATGGTACTGCTATTACACTATTTTCTTTTAACATGGGATTTCACAAGAACGGAACGACCGCATTATAGCAGAACTGACTGTAGTACACTGTTCATGTCCTTAAGAACACTTGACACAAACAATAGGAACTTCATTGTCAGTCACCCACGTCACATGTAGAATATTGTTTAGAAAAAAAGCATGCAGAGCCAGAGAAATAGGAGCTAATATGGAAGCAGGGGTTGTTTTCAAAAAAAATCTGGAAGTACAATTACTAACTGTAAAGATTTCTATCAAATATAAAAATTATTTTAAAGGTTCCTCTCAGCTCTGAACATACCATATGGTGACTATTTGTATTCTCGTGGCTTTGTTCATTAGTGGTACATCTTTCAGCCCTGTTGTGAGCTGCAATGTTCTTTTAAACTGCAATGATACAGCCATCAAAAATAACAGTTAACAGCACCATCTCATGGAAGAACCAAGAATAGCAGTGGTTAATATTGCTAGCATTTTCCATGAAGGCTGTCACCAATTCAAAACATTTGTGGAATTGATTAATATTTTTGAGTTGAATTAAAAGGCTAAAGTTGAGCTTTTTTTCACAATAGTAGAATGATTCCTATCGTATCAGTTGCAATGCATTTTTTTTTTGCCTCCAAATTTTGTATTTTTCTCCCTATAGTACCCACAATACTTTAATAAAAAGATGCTCTGTGTACAAACCCAACCTGGCCCCATTTTCCCCCAGCTCTGGAATTCTTGCATTGGTTTGCAGGCTTCCCTGTTTTTATCTTGCTTACTCAAGCAGAAAAGAAAGGTAGTTGACCAGCTGTCTATTTGAAAACAAAAAAACTCTATTTTTGTTGTTTTAAAAAAAATTCAGTAACTTTTCTTTAGTGGAATGTCATACATGGCTGCACTCAAAGTGCTTGCATAGGTCCCTCCAGTCCACTTTTTAAATCTGCTCTGAATGCTGGACTCTGAGGCCTGTTGCAACCTAGGCATCCAGCATTCTAAAACTGTGCTTGACTGGTTATTATAACTGCAATCATCCCTTGTTTGCAGTTTGACAAGGATCTTTTGGCACATTGGTAATCTCTCTACCTCTGAGGCAAAACGTACAGGTTCAAGTTCCACTTGGCGATCTCATAATGTGTCCAAAGAAGTTGAGTTAAGAAAAAGACATCTGCTAATATCTAAGAAGTTTTTCACATGGCCCTTTCTTTAGAAAACATGAAGGAGTACGAATACAGTTAACTGCTTTCTGGGTTGTTTTAAGTCAAAAGAGATTGTGGTAGACTTTGGCCTGGATGTTAGAAAGTGAGAGAACTTGACTTGCAGTCTGCTGGAAAATCTCAGGAGGTCTGGCAGCATCTGTAAGGAGAGAAAAGAGCTGACGTTTCGAGTCTAACTGGCCTTTTGTCAAAGCTGTCAGACCTGCTGAGATTTTCCAGCATTTTCTCTTTTGGTTTCAGATTCCAGCATCTGCAGTAATTTGCTTTTATTGACTTGCAGTCTGTTGATTTTATAATTTTTAACAAATGATCAAATAGGGAAAAAAAATGTTCTTCTTTGAATTTGAGCTGACAATTAAACTTATTGTATGGTGTGATTATTGGTTCAGAAGTATTCAGAAGCTTTTTTCCAGATAGAGGGTGGTAGGCGCCTGGAATACACTCCTAGGGGTGTGGTAGAAGCAAATGCAATAACTGTGTTTTAAAAGACATTTAGTTAGATACATGAACAAGCAGGGAATAGAGGAATATGGGCCATGTGTAGGCAAATGGGATTAGTTTAGAATGGCATCATGGTCGGTGGATATGTGGTAGTTTGAAGGGCCTGTTTCTGTGCTGTTCTATATTCTGAAAAGGAGAAGCAACTTGACATAATATTGCCATTCTTACTTTATCCTCTTTCAATGTTGATCACTTGTGATTAATCTTTTCAATCTGGACATGGCAAGAGTGTTGCATATACAGTGGTGAAAAATTAGCATTATAAAAGAACTGTACAATGTCAATACCTTGATTTGACACCAGTTGTGAAATTCATGACCGACTTGGTGTTGAGTTATTTCCTGTGACACTGACATTGGGCATATATAATATTATCACCCTTTTATTTTTAGTTTATTTGTAATTAAACATTTGTATGTTAAATCTCAGTCTGGGTTGTTTGAACTTGAATGCTATAGATTGTCACAGCTGTCAAAAATGTGGACAGCATTTCTGAGCAGTCTGTCGGATATGGATTTGCCTAAAGCCTTTTCTGAGAGATGGAAGCTCTTGACAAAAGTATGTGCTCTGAGAGTCTTAGTCATTTGTTCTCAATGTGACCACATCTATGATTCAAATATAAAAAAACAGTCCTTTTTAAAATCTCTAAAACCATGGTTTTTCCAAATTTGCTTGCAAAGTTAAGCACATTTCTTTATGGTCTTCATTCTGAAAGACTGAAAAATGCAAATAATGTGGTGGAGTGATGAGGGGAACAAAAACTTTAAAATGATTCTTTTTCTTTTGAAGTCTGTTATTTGCCCTAATCAGCAGAAAACTGATTTACCTCCCCTCCATTTGAAAACTCTCAATGTACTGATTTTAAAAAATAGCTTCACTAAAAAAGGTTTACTCTTAGTCTGTTTGAGAGAGTTTAACTAGTCTTTTCGCCTTTCACTTCATTCAAGTGCTACAGTTTGTGTCAAATTTTACTCTGCATCGCAAGACAGTCAAAACAATGTGCAGTTTACTTGCATAGTTATTTTAATGACCATTCTAGATTTCTTGAATCTGTTCTTTCTTTTAAAGCCTGTTTATTCCTCTCTTTCCAAAGTTGACACCCTTTGGAAAGACCCTTTGAGTAAATGCCTCAAAAACAATAAATATGTTGCCTCTTACATCTTGATGTGTGGAGAAAAGATTCTGACTTCTAGTTTGAAAGGTGCTGTTGTCAGCTAAAAAAATTAGATTTGTCCAATAATGGCAGTCACATGTTATAACTTGTGTTTGATTCCCCTTTTTCCTCCATCAAAATACAGTTTCAAAAGCTGAGAAATATGTTGTTGTGTTAAAACTGTGTTTTTATCCCGTAGTCCTGAGAAGTGGAAATGGACAGTCTTTTTAAGAGAGAATGCTTACATATTCGTACCATGCCTACCTTTTACCGTTTGGTTTTAACTCTGTTTTAGTGGGATGAGATATAAATGCACACTATGGTATTTTTGAATTTAACTAGGAAAACTGTTGTGAAACCCTTTTCAAGAAACCATTGAAAGCCACATTAAAAAAACACATCTGCAGAAATTGAAATTCATGCAAAGCCTAAGTGACGCTGTACCGTTTACTGACTCCTAGCTGAAAGCTTCTGACAAGCATATCGTTTTTGCCTAGTAACATCTGAATTATTAAGCCTGGCTTTGTTCATCAAATTGAACAACCAATAAGGTGGTTACACATAAATTAGGGAAGGGGACATAAAGATGATGTGACTGTGTGCATTACAATGCACACAATTATTGTGAGTACAAAAGATATCTTGGTACTATTCAGTTGAATTGATTAAAATGGGAAAATAGAAAGTAAAAGGAAAGCTGATGCACATCAGGGAATGTGTATGTATAAGTTTTTTTCCATGCAACATTTCTTCAGCACTAATTTATATTTTTATTCTGTTAAACCTTACTTTATAGAGAAAGTTAAATTGCGACTGGTGTTTCCTTCTAGTAGGGAAAAGTTGACTCTCTTTAATTATATTTTCCTCTGTAATTCATACGTAGCATTTGCACTATTACAGGAAAGTTGAGCCACAAGTGTTTTTATTTCCAAAACCAGGTGAAGTTATACTTTGACCCTCCTAGCTCATTTGAATTGAATTGGGCCAATGGACTACTATTATCATATCTGTAGCATCCTGTCTGTAGCATTCCATCTTAGCTTTTGCTACTTCCTCCCTACAATATTATTATTTTGCAAATGTGCTATACAAGTAAGGTTCTGTGCAACCTAAGCACTGTTTTTTTCTAGAACAAAGTGTATTTATAAATACCGGTATTTATAAATCTTATTTCCCTTTTCCAGTAGATTTTTACATTGTTTGTGGGCCTCTTTAAACATTTATCACTTATGATCCTCTAATGTCATGGCTGCGCTTGGAATCTCTACGGGTGAGAGGAAGTATCTGCACACATTGAGAAGGTGTGTAGAGTTCACGTAAAATGATATCCCATTACATTTAGTTATTAGGACTTTTTCCGGGAATTGGGTTATTTTCTTTCAAGACATTCTCAGGGTAACTGCTTAGTTTGTAACAGGGGCAAAGCCTTCCTTATCTTTTTATGGTGGAACTGTGGCTCAGTGCTTAGCACTGCTGCCCCGCAGTGCCAGGGACCCATGTTTAATTCCATCCTCAGGCGACTGTGTAGCTTGAACATTCTCCCTGCATCTGTATGGGTTTCTCTGGGTGCTCTGGTTTCCTCCCACAATTCAAAAATGTGTAGCTTAGGTGGACTGCCAAGCTACTTATCCATAGTGTGCAGGGTTAGGTGTTTATAGCCACAGGAAATGCATAGTTATGGGCAATGGTAGAGTAGGGGTCTGGGTCTGGGTAACTGTTTGGTCGGTGTGGTCTCAATGGGCCAAATGGCCTGCTTCCACAATGTGGGGATTCTATGATTTCGCAACTGTACTACAAGTTGTCAACTTGGTCTAAATTGTTAATCCTTGTGCAAATATTTGTCATCAAACTTTTGAATAGTTCCGCTAATGCACATGTGACATCAGTGATTACTATCATACTACAGTATTGTGGATATAAGTTAGCTCCATTTGTTTTCAGGTGTTTCATCACCATGACTAGGTAACATCATCAGTGAGAGTCTCTGGTGAAGTGCTAGTCATGTGTCCCACCTCTCTATAGATCTTGGTTTCTTAAGATGCGTGATGTCATTTCCAGTTCTTTTTTTTTTCCAAGGGAAGGTAAATGTGGTCTAAATCAATATGTTTATTGATGGAGTTCCAGTTAGAATGCTAGGCTTCTAGGAAAGAAGGAAGCTTACTTAAGGTTAAGGAAGCAAGGGTCATACAGAGCTTTAGAGAGTAACAGGTAGCTAGGAAGGAACTGAAGAATGGACTTGGAGCTGGAAGGGGACATGAAAAAGCTTTAGTGGGTAGGATTAAGGAAAACCTTTAAGGCATTCTGCACTTATGTGAGGAACAAGAGAATGGTCTGAGTGAGGGTAGGGCCAATCAGTGATAATGTAGGGAACCTGCACCTGAAGTCGGAAGTAGGGGAGGTCATTAATGAATACTTTGCTTCAGTATTCACTACTGAGAGGGCCCTTGACATTTCTGAGGATAGCGTGAAGCAGACCGGTTGATGTTAAGAAGGAGGATGTGCTGAAAATTTTGGAAAACCATAAGGATAGATAAATCCCCTGGGCCAGATGGGATATAGCCGAGGTTACTACAAGAAGCGAGGGAAGAAATGCGCTGTTGGTAATGATCTTTGCAACCTCACAGTCCACTGGAGTACTGACAGATGATTGGAGGATGGCAAATATTATTCCCTTGTTCAAAAAAGGGAACAGGGATAATTCTGGGAATTACAGACCAGTCAGTCTTGCATCTGTAGTGGGCAAATTATTGGAGAGGATTCTGAGAGACTGGATTTGATTACTTGGAAAACCATCTTTAGAGAGTCAGCATGGCTTTGTGAGGGGCAGATCGTGCCTTACAAACCTTACTGAATTCTTTGAGGCTGTGACAAAACACGTTGATGAAGGTAGAGTAGTGAATGTGATGGACATGGATTTTAGCTAGGCGATTGATATGGTTCCCCATGGTTGGCTCATTTGGAAAGTAAGGAGGCATGGGATACCGGGAAATCTGGCTGTCTGGATACAGAATTAGCTGGCCCATAGACAGAGGATGATGGTAGATGGAAAATATTCTGCCTGGAGCTCAGTAACCAGTGGTGTACCACAGGGATCTGTTCTGGGACCTCCTGCTCTTTGTGACTTTTTATAAGTGACTTGGATGAGGAAGTGGAAGGGTGGGTTAGTAAGTTTGCTGATGACACAAAAGTTTGTGGAGTTGTGGATAGTATGGAAGGCTGTTGTAGCTTGTGACGGGACATTGACAAGATGCAGAACTGGGCTGATAAGTGGCAGATAGCGTTCAACCTGAAAAAGTATGAAGTCATTCACTTTTGAAAGGTCAAATGTGAATGCAGAATACAGGGTTAAAAGCAGGATTTTTGGCAGTGTGGAGGAACAGAGGGATCTTGGGGTCCAGGTCCATAGTTCCCTCAAAGTTGCCACCAAGGTTGATAGGGTTGTTAAGAAGGCGTCTGGTGTGTTGGCTTTCATTAGCAGGGAGATTGAGTTCAAGAGCCACGAGGTTATGCTGCAGCTCTGTACAGTCCTGATTAGACCACACTTGGAATATTGTGTTCTGTTCTGGCTGCCTCATTACAGGAAAGATGTGGAAGTTTTAGAGAGGGTGCAGAGGAAATTTACCAGGTTGCTGCCTGGACTGGAGGGCATGTCTTATGAAGAAAGGTTGAGGGAGCTAAGGTTTCCCTCATTGGAATGAAGAAGGATGAGTGGTGACTTGATAGAGGTGCACAAGATGTTGAGAGACATAGATAGAGTAGATAGCCAGAGACTTTGTCCCATGACAGAAATGTCTATCACAAGGAGGCTTAATTTTAAGGTCATTGGAGGAAGGTTTAGGGGAGTTGTCAGAGGTAGGGGTTTTACACTGAGTAGTAGGTGTGTGGATTGCACTGCCGACAGTGCTGGTAGAATCAGATACATTTGGGACATTTAAGCGACTCTTGGGCAAATGGATGACAGTAAAATGAAGGGTATGTAGATTAGTCTGATCTTGAGTAGGATAAAAGGCCAGCACAATATGGAGAGTTGAAGGGCCTGTACTCTGTTGTACTGTTATGTTCTATGAGGGAATACAGGATTGCAGGGAATAAGGTTAGCGGGGATGGCTCTTCAGAGGTTCAGTGTGGACTTTATGGGCCAGAAGACTGCTTCTTCACTGCAGGAACTCTATGCAAATTCTATTATTTTAATTGTACAAAAGAGAAATTAACACCTGCCATGACAGAATCTGAATTTTCTTTCTGTTCATTACTATTATAATTTTCTGACGAAATTGCAGTGGAGTACGAGCTCTAACTGGAACTCCTCTGCTCCACCTATTCTTTTTCTTTATTCTTTCTTTTCAACTCCAACTAACTTGGAGTTACCCGGAGGGGAGAGCAGGGGTCCTACCGAGCCCCGGACACGAATCCTGGAGTGGCAGCCGGAAAGGAAGCAGTCCCGGAGCAATGGCCATCAAGTCCAGAAGTGGCGGCTGGCACAGGAAAGCAATCCTGGAGTGGCAGCCAGCAAGAGAATAGAGTCCTGGAGTGGCAGGCAAAGGGAAGCTGTCCTGGTGGTCAGCATGAGGGAATGAGTCCTGGAGAAAACTTGGAGGAGCTGAGAACCAGTGTGGAGCAGACTGGAGGCTTGGAGCAGTGCGGGAATGGTTGTTGGGCAGGGCTCTGATGCGAGCAGTCAAACCACATGTGGAAACTCCTGCGCTGGACTACTGCAATGTAATGTTTATTTGTAATTTGTTTAACTGCCTGTAATGTCCATCCCTTTTAAATATGGCTTATCTCTAACTTTTATACTATGAATCACTGTGAAGTAATGCTCTTTATTGAATCTAAGATTTATACCTAGGTACTTGTACCTAAGATGGTGCCATAAGAGGTGGCCCATAAAGTCCTCTTATTGTAAAACTTTTCACTGTACTTCTGTACTTGAGTACAAATGACAATAAAGGATATTCTATTCTATAATCCAATGTGTTAAATTTTTGCAGGGCTTCATAACATTATACTTACTAAATGTAATTGAACTTCCTTTACTTTGTACACTGGCATTTCTTTTATGTGGTGCTATAGCTTACTGAATGCATATAACTGGCAAAAAAGGCAATCGGGTGGGTACTTGAGTAGAAAGGGTTTAGAAGGATATGGGCCAAATGCAGGCAGATAAGACTAGATCAATTCAGGATATCTGGTCAGCGTGGACGAGTTGGACTGAAGGGTCTCTTTCCATGCTATTCAACTCTGTGACTCTAAGTTGAAAGAGCTATTGCTTTTAAGATTATTTTCATTAAACTGTTACATTTAGATGTACTGACTTGAATAGTTGACTGACAAAGCCATTAAGTTATCAGTAGCAATGATTGTCACTTTTGGAGTATCTTAAGTGTTTTAGTTCAATGATGTCCCACTCTCCAGCTTAATAACTGCATCAAGCTAGTTTTCCTAATATCCAGTGCTTAAGTAGATCATTTTAAAAAAGGCTTTAAACTTGCATTTGTAATTATAGATGCCCATGATAGAAGATGAAATGGTTCTCTGCCGCTGGTTTTTGTTTGGAGTTTATGTCTGAATCAACATCCATAAGAAACTTCAATTCCAGCTGATGAAGGTCATTTCATTTGAGCCCTGAAACCCTGCTAGTGAGAAATTGATTGTAAAAATGTTATTTGTTCCATTATGTTACTACCAGTACAGAAAAATAATAATTTTTGTGATGCAGCCATTTTAAGACAAAAGCTCTGAAGTTTCCTTCACAAAAGAAAAATTAACCTGGGGCCCATTTTTGATACCATTGTGAGGTGAAATTAAATAAATTGCTTCTAAAGCCATCAAATGCTTGTAGCAAAATTGATTACATTCCCTAATAGCTCCAAACAGTAATTGATTTGTTGACTTGTAGTATGATTTTTTTTTTGCCTCTACAATATAGCTGTATATAAAGTAACTTCTGACTTCTAAACTGTTTTGTTAGGAACAAAAGCAGAAATTGTTGGAAAGGCTCAGCAGGTCTGACAATATCTGACGAGAAATGGCTTTGTTTTAACATTTTAGTGCACTTGCTGAAATCTTGAGCTGTCTGATATCCAGAGGTCCCTTGAGCTATTGGTAGAGAAGGGAGAGTGAACATATAAATCGTAGTTCTAAAAAGAAATGACATTGTTATCTGTCATTACTAGAAAGCTTTTTTTACTTAATTTACTATTTGTACAACAATTAATGTCTCTATTAGAATTCAAGCTCAACCCAGAAGGCTAAAAGTAAGTATTTTGACCAGTTTTGTAAAATGGTAATGCTTGTATAAATTTTTTTTTGTCTGCTGAATAAAAGCAATTGTTTGATTCCAGATGCTTATTTATGTACTGGTTTTTATTTTCGCTTGTATCTGATTTCTGTCATAGTTTGCAATTGCTGTTTTTGTATATTTGCACCAAATGGCACCTGCTATTGTACAGGGTAATTGAAAGTAGGAAGTTGTATTGTATTGTATTGTATTTTATTATCATATACTCTATACTAGAGATTTACTCTAACAGTACTGAGGTAGTACCTATGTTTCAAAATAGCAATACTGACCAACATCTGAAAAGGAAACAAAATGCTTAATGTTTCTAGTGGAAGCTATTTGGCATCACTCTATGGAAGACAGAAATGATTGTGTGCTCTTTGAAATTCACTTCAATTGGTTGGTGGGGTTCGAGTGGGGGGGTGGAGGAGAAGGCATTTGTGGCAGAGTGCTTGTTTGTACTTGAGCATATCTTCAGTTCTGCCTTAAAGAAAAGCCAGGAAGGGTGAAATTTGTCTGCATTTCGCAAAACAAGCCTACAATGAATAAGCAGCGTTTTTTTTTCCCATGACAATTGTTATTTTGTGTTAACTTTGAAATACAGCTAAGAATTTTAATTTTGATCCAGGTGAAAACAATTTGAGATACCAGCAAACTTGTCTCTCTTGAATAATAATCTGCATGGCTAGGGAAGCACTTATAGTTCATCAGATTATTAACGTAGACAATCAGCAGGAAGAGCCGACACTGTGTAAATGGTTGTGATGTCATCTGAAATAGAGAGCTCAGTACTAGGGCAATGGCCAGAGTTCTAATTTGAGCTGTTCCTCATCTTCAACTTGAAAAGTGAGTGGCCACATCTTCCCTGACCTGTCCTCAAGCATTTGAGGGTTGTTCAGATTTTCACCGTTCACTTATCTTTCGTGCTGGCAGGTATCTTTGATTTTATTAGGAGGTGTGCAGTGACAACGTCAACATTGATTGATTTGTTTCCAGACATTACAGGGATTTCTATGCCTTTTGGCTTGAATGCATACCTAGAGGTAGGCAATACCCTTCATGTGGTCCTCGTGGTAGAAATGATTTTTAAGCTCAAATCTCATTTACTGTCAAGAAGGCTTACAGGCTATGGGTCCAAGCAGTTTAAAAAAAAAGATACTGGAAAATGAAATTTCTCATGGACCACAAAGCCAAGAAATAGGACCTGCAACAAAAATATACCAACTTTTAATGTTGAGGGCCTGTCTTAACCGAAACATAGCTCTCTAATAAGAACGCAGACAGAATTGTAAAGAATCCCTGCAGTGTGGAAGCAGGCCACTCGGCCCATTTGAGTCCTCACTGCCCGTCTGAAAAGCATCCCACCCACACCCAACTACCTATCCTATCCCTGTAACCCTGCATTTCCCATGGCAAACCAACCTAACCTGCACCTCTTTGGACACCAATGGGAAGAAACAGTAGCAGCCAGAGAAAATCTGGGGAAAATATCTCTGTCTCTGTCAAGTTTGCACAGTCTCCCGAGGCTGGAATCAACTAAGGTCCCTTACACTGTGAGGCAGCAGTGCTAACCACTGAGACACTGTGTCACCCTGCAGGAAGCCCACCTCATGAAAAGTTCAGCCATTGTACCAGCCTCCACCACTTCATTTGGCATCTCATTCCATGCACGTACCAGCCTCTGCATGAAAAAGTTGCCCCTTAGGTTTCTTTTACACCTTTCCCCTCTTTCCCCCTAAATTTATGCCCTCTAGTTCTGGACTCTCCCGCCCCAGGGAAGAGACCTTATCCATTTATCCTATCCACGCCCTTTCATGATTTTATAAACTTCTATAAGGTCACCTCTAAGCCTCCGACACTCCAGAGAAAACAGCCCCAGCCTATTCAACCTCCCTATAGCTCGGCCTGTGAGAGGTTGTGAAGAAAGGAAGTATGAGGAGGGAAGGACTGCGTGAAATCTTAAACTGACAGTATATTCTCTCGTGTGCACTCTCTCTTTGCCTTCTTCCCTCCCTTTCTCCCTCCTTCTAGAATACAGTAAACTATAGATGCTGGAAACTGATATACAAGCAGATATTGCTGGAGAAATTCAGCATCTGTGGAGAGAAAACTGTTAACGTTTCAAGTCCAGTCACCTTCCTTCCTTCCTTCCTTCAGAGTTGATGGCTGCTAGGAAAAACTGGTGTTTAGGCTGATGACAACGAATAGGGGGGGTTGGGGGCAAGAGTAAGTGGACGGGTGGAACAGAGAGGGAGGAAGGGAAAAAATGTTAGGCAAAGGAATTGTAGATTGTAAACCAGGGAAGAAAGAAAGGTGGTAATAAAGGGGACTATAGTGGGTGAAAATGAGTTGGCTATGCTGAAAGCAACGCTCGTCATGACAGGACCTGGAGTGTGGGGGCGTGGAAAAAACACAGAATGAGGTGTTCGTGCTCTAAAATGTTTGAACTTAATATTGAGTCCTGAAGGCCTTAAAGTCCCCGTATGGAAGCTAAATGTTGTTCTTCCAGTTTGCATTAAGCCTTGCTGGAGCACTGTAGCAGAAATGTTGGCATGGGAACGTTGTGTCTTGATCGCTATCTGGTATGGCAACTGTACCATTCAAGATCAGAGACGGCTACAGAGAGTGGTGAACTCGGCCCGGACAATCACAAAGGCCAACCTCCCATCTATAGAATCTATCCACCAGGCCCGCTGTCAAGGAAAGGCAATGTTTTTCTACAACCTCTACCATCAGGGAGTAGGTACAGAAGCCTGAACACAAGCACCAGCGGGTTTCAAAACAGTTTCTATCCTACTGTTAGAATACTGAATGGATTCACAAACCCTGAACATTTGCCTGTACTTGTGATTTTGTTTTTGCCGCTATTTACCTATTATTTACTTATCTATGCTACTTAACTCTGCGATCTGCCTGTATTGCTCACAAAATAAAGCTTTTCACTATGCCTCAGTACACATGACAATAAATTCCATTCAGTTTGAGTGGCAGGAAACTAGAAGCTTTTGTGGACATGTCACTGATAGGGTGACCATTCTGCATGGTGAAAGCATTTACAAAACAGGAGTTTGTTTGTTTGTTTATGGCTGTCTCTCATGACAGTGTTTACTCTGAATATCAAGGTCTTTAAATGTGAAACGCTGAATTGTATTCTGTTACAAACTCTGTATCAGGTGGTTGTTATGAACAGTAGTAGGAGGCGAATGCTTTAAGCTGTTTTAAAACATTAGTCTTTTTATTTCAAAACTTATTCCATCTGAAATTAATATTTAATTTAAATCAATTACATAGAGTCATAGGGATATACAGCACGGAAACAGACCCTTTGGTCCAACTCGTCCATGCCGACCAGATAGCCCAATCTAGTCCCACCTGCCAGCTCCTGCTCATATCCCTCTAAACCCTTCCTATTCATGTATCCATCTGGATGCCTTTTAGATGTTGCAATTGTACTAGCCTCCACCACTTCCTCTGGCAGCTCATTCCATACGCGTACCAGCCTGTGCGTGAAAAGGTTGCCCCTTAGGTCTCTTTTATATCTTTCCCGTCTCACCCTAAACCTATGCCCTCTAGTTCTGGACTCCTCCCCTCCCCCCCCCCCCCCCACCAGAAAAAGACTTTGTCCATTTATCCTATCCGTACCCCTCATGATTTTAAAAAACCTCTGTGTGGTCACCCCTCAGCCTCCGATGCTCCAGGGAAAACAGCCCTAGCCTTATCAACCTCTCCCTATAGCTCAAATCCTCCAACCCTGGCAACATCCTTGTATATCTTTTCTGAACCCTTTCAAATTTCACAACTTCTTTCCGATAGAAAGGAGACCAGAATTGCACGCAATATTCCAACAGTGGCCTAACCAATGTCCTGTCTAGCCGCAACATGACATTCTCAACTCCTATACTCAATACTCTGACCAATAAAGGAAAGTGTACCAGATGCCTTTTTCACTATCCTATCTACCTGCAACTCCACTTTTGAGGAGTTATGAGCTTGTACTCCAAAGTCTCTTTATTTTGCACCTTCTCTAATTGGTATTATGGTTATCTACACAATGATGTAGTCATTTCTCCCTCTATATTTTGTCTAAGCTTATGTTTTTGATGCAACGTACAGAAGAATTAACATTAAAGTTTGTGCGAAGATTTGTAGCTCGGGTGCTCGTTGTTGTGGTTCTGTTCGCCGAGCTGGAAGTTTTTGTTGCAAACGTTTCGTCCTCTGGCTAGGCGACATCATCAGTGCTTGGGAGCCTCCTGCGAAGCGCTTCTTTGATGTTTCCTCCGGTGTTTATAGTGGTCTGTCCCTGCCGCTTCCGGTTGTCGGTTTCAGCTGTCCGCTGTAGTGGTTGGTATATTGGGTCCAGGTCGATGTGTTTGTTGATGGAGTTTCTGGATGAATGCCATACCTCTAGGAATTCCCTGGCTGTTCTCTGTCTGGCTTGCCCTATGATAGTAGTGTTGTCCCAGTCGAATTCATGTACAGAGAACACCAAACAGAGAATTCACTACAAGGGTATACAGGAAAGCCACACACACAGATCAAGTCCTAAACTATGAAAGTAACCACCCAACACACAAACGAAGCTGCATCAGGACACTATTCAAAAGGGCCACAACACACTGCAGTACGCCAGAACTGCAAAAAGAAGAAGAGGAACACCTGTACAAGGTATTCGCCAAAAACGGATAACCGCGCAACTTCATCAACAGCTGCCTAAGAGAAAGACCACGGAACGAGGACATACCACAACCAAAAGGACTAGCCACACTACCATACATCAGGAGCATCTCTGAACTGACAGCCAGATTACTGCGACCCCTAGGACTTATAACAGCACACAAACCAACAGCCACGCTCAGACAACAACTCACCAGAACGAAGGACCTGATACCCAACATGAGCAAGACGAATGTAGTGTACAAAAATACCATGCAAGGACTGCACTAAACACTATATAGGACAAACAGGAAGACAGCTAACAATCCGCATACATGAACATCAACTAGCCACGAAACGACACGACCAGCTATCCTTAGTAGCCACACATGCAGACAACAAGCAACATGAATTCGACTGGGACAACACTACTATCATAGGGCAAGCCAGACAGAGAACAGCCAGGGAATTCCTAGAGGCATGGCATTCATCCAAAAACTCCATCAACAAACACATCGACCTGGACCCAATATACCAACCACTACAGCGGACAGCTGAAACTGACAACCGGAAGCGGCAGGGACAGACCACTATAAACACCGGAGGAAACATCAAAGAAGCGCTTCGCAGGAGGCTTCCAAGCACTGATGTCGCCTAGCCAGGGGACGAAACATTTGCAACAAAAACTTCCAGCTCGGCGAACAGAACCACAACAGAATTAACATTAACTACACAAATCAAAAAGTTCAATTTATTGCTTTCCATTTCAATGCCTCAATACTATATTTGTTATGGTCAGCTGGAGTATAAATAGGCAGGTGAGCCACCTAATACATTCTCACCAAATTTTAAGGTACGTGGAACAAGAACACGGTGGCACGGTGGTTAGCACTGCTGCCTCACAGCGCCAGAGACCCAGTTCAATTCCCGCCTATGGCAACTGTTTGTGTGGAGTTTGCACATTCTCCCCGTGTCTGCGTGGGTTTCCTCCCACAGTCCAAAGATGTGCAGGTTAGGTGAATTGGCCGTGCTAAATTGCCCATAGTGTTAGATGAAGGGGTAAATGTAAGGGAATGGGTATGGGTGGGTTGCTCTTTGGAGGGTCGGTGTGGACTTATTGGGCCGAAGGGCCTGTTTCCACTGTGTAATCTAATCTAAAAACACAGCAGCAAAAACAGAAGCTGCTGGAAAAGCCCAGCAGGTCTGGCAACATCTGAGAAGAGAATCACAGTTAATGTTTTGGGACCTTTCCTGTATATCATATGATAGTCCCAAAGGCTGTTAGGTGCCTTTTTACAGAAAGATCTCTGGAAAAGGGCCCAGGCTCTATTTCAAATTGAGAAACTGCATAGAAATACCATAGCCTTCAGACATTGGCACTTTGATATGGTTTAACTGGAGTGTGACCACCTGACAACTGGTCCATTCCATCTTTGGGTCATCTTACCCACCCAGTGCTCAAGGATGAAACCACGTGGTCAAGACCAATGCACATCTCCTATGTTCAATAGGTATCAATAGACTCTTATACCATAGTCAGAGCAACAGCTCATGAGAATGCTGAGAGATGCCCGTACGTTTTGCACTATGCCTTTAGTACCTGCCATTTTATTGATTCCCATAACTTGGCATCTACATGAAGCTGAGCAATGTTAGTTGTGTCCTCTTTGCTCTTGTGGGAACTGGTTGGAGCAGTCACGACCCATTCACCTGCTCTTGCATTTAGCTTCTGGTCAGCATGAATAAGATAGTAAATTAACTGCATTTTGGAAGATTGCTGAGGAAGCTCTGCCCATGCGGCCACACAATCTATAAATGACCCATATTTTGGATAATGACTCAACTCCACTTCTCTGGTAAAACCTAGCCCATTGTCGCAAAAGCAACTCCAGAAATGTAAGGAGCTGTATTCCAACAATCAGAAACAAAGAACCGAATGCTGGAAATCTGAAAATAAAACTGAGCTAATCACTAGCCGATCCTGGGTATGGAGGGACTGTATTATGAGGTGAGATTGGGTAGGTTTAGAGGAATGAGAGGCGACTTTATTGAAAAATATAAGATTCTTAGGGAAGTTGACCGGCTAGATGTAGAAAAGTTGTTTCCTTTGAAGTGAACATCTAGGACCAGAGGGCATAATCTCACAATAAGGGTCACGCATTTAAGACTAACATGAGAAGAATTTTCTTTTGAGGATAGGGAATCGAAGGAATTCTTTACCAATGAGGCTGTCAAGACTCCTTCATTAAGTATATTTAAAGACTGAGTTAAATTTTTAATCAGTAAGGGCGGGTTATTGGGAAAAGACAGGAAAGTGGAATTGAGGGTTATCAGAACAGCCATGATCTCATTGAATGGCAGAGCAAAATCAATGGGCTGAATGGTCTGCTTCTGCTCCTGTGTCTTTAACCTTACAAACTATTGTACAAAGTGCATAAATGTAAAGTTTCCAGTAACTACTTGAAGTGCTTTGTCAATAAAGCATTGTGGAAGTGATCGATTGAGTTCCATTTGTAGTTTGATTTAACACGCACTTTGTTTTAATGACCCTTATTGTTATTGCCAACCGTAACTTTCTTTTCAATAGATGGCAACTGTTGAACATTGCATAGTCCATATCACCTGTGTTTTATAGCAGGTTTTCTTCAATTTATTACGTTACCAATGGGGAATAGTGTTTTGCTGGGTAAATGAAACAGTATCACTAAGTATTATAAATATGTATTATCATCACCTATTATTTATGGCCTTATTCTCAATATTATGGATTTATACTATAATTCCCGTAACCACCCCCATAATTTAATGTCTTGTCGAGCCAATGCATGTGTTTCTGTGTGGTTACGTGATGTATCAAATAACTTGGAATCTGTTTTTATGTATTTTCTGTATTGCTTATAATCAAATTACTGTGTGAATTCACATCATGGTGAATTAGCAGGCATGCTAGATTATAAATCTGACAAATTGACTGACTGCACAACTGTATTTATTAAATAATTACTCTTTGCAGTTGTATATGTTTTTCTTTGTAGATGCTAGTGTTTCATGCCATTTAATGGTGTGGTATTCTGATAACTATAAAATTCAACAAAAGAGACTTGATTGGTCGAATGACATCCACACTTTCCTTCTGAGTAAGAATTGTTCTTTCTTTCTGGTCTTCTTTCTTACTGATCAAATCCTATACTTTGTCTAGTAACATTAATATATGTTTCACAAATAATTACCATTCTTAAAAACTCAGAGGGTTGCTCAAAGTTTGTGAGAAGATTGTGAGAAGAGTTACAAATCAGAGGGTTGCTTTTCAGACTGGAAGCCTGTAACCAGCAGTGTGCCACAAGGATCAGTGCTGGATCCATTGCTTTTTGCCATTTAGATAAATGATTTGGGTGAGAATATAGGAGGTATGGTTAGTAAGTTTGCAGATGATGCCTAAATAGGTGGTGTGGTAGACAGTGAAGAAGATTATCTCAAACTACAATGGGACCATGATCAGCTGGGCCAATGGTCCAAGGAATGGCCGATGGAGTTTAATTTAGATAAATGTGAGATGTTGCATTTTGGTACGGCAAACCAGGACAGAACTTAAATTTAATGGTAGGGCCCTGGGGAGTGTCACCAAAAAAAGGAGACCGAGGGATGTGCGTCGTTCCTTGAAAGTGGGGTTGCGGGCAGACAGGGTGGTTAAGAAAGCATTTGGCATGCTTACCTTTTATGGGTCACAGCATTGAACATAGGAGTTGGAATGTCCTGTTGCGGCTGTACAGGACGTTGGTGAGGCCACTTTTAGAACACTGCATACAATTCTGATCGCCCTTCTATAGGAAGGATGTTGTTACCCTTGAGAGAATGCAGAAAATATTTACAAGGATTTTGCCGGGTTTGGAGGTTTGAGTTATAGCAAGAGGCTGAATAGGCTGGAGCTTTTTTCCCTGATGAATTGGAGGCTGAGGGATGATCTTTAGAGGTTTATAAAATAATGAGGGGCATGGATAGGGTGAATAGCCAGGTCTTTTTCCAATGGTGAGGGAGTCCAAAACTAGAGGTCGTAGATTTAAGGTGAGGGGGAAGGATTTAAAAGCGCCAAAAGAGGTCTTTTTTTTTCATGTAGAGGGCCGTCGGTAAATGGAAAGAGCTGCCAGAGGAAGTGGTGGAGACTGAGACAATTGCAACATTTAAAAAGCATCTGGTTGGGTATAAGATCAGGAAGAGTTTAGAGGGATATAGGCCAAATGCTGGCAAGTGGAAGTAGATCAGATTGGGATGTCTGGTCTGCACGGATAAGTTGGACCAAAGGGTCTGTTTCCCTCTTGTATGACTCTATTATCTTTATTTGAACCTGTTTACCTATCAATGCTGCTCTTTTATACACTTGGTCTTTTAAGGCACCTCTTTGACCAAGCTTTAGGGAATCTGACCTAGTATTTACTTTTATGGTTTGATGTCAAATTATGGTTTGCTGGTGCTTCTTTTAAGCATGTTGGAACAAGTCACCATGTTAAATATGCTGTATAAATGCTTAAAAAAAAAATAGCAAAATACTGCAGTTGCTGGAGATCCAACACAAAGACAGGAGGTGCTCGGGAAACTCAGCAGCTCTGGCTGCATCTTGGGAGAGAAGCAGTTGTTTCAAGTCAAATGTGACTAAGTTCTAAAGTATTCAGAACTTTGCTTCTGAAGAAGAGTCACATTGAGTTCAATGTTAACTCTGTTTCTTCAGATGCTACCAGACCTGATAAGCTTCTGATTTTGGTCACAACAATAACTAGCATATATATGGACAAAATGCCCAGTCAAGGTCAACTAATTTGATGTGAGAAGTATTTTTATTTAAGAAGAAATATATCCTGGTTTTAATTAGCACTTTCCATCATTGTGAAAAGTTAAGCATAGGAAATGTTGATTTGAAATTGTTTTTGATTTTTGGAGCTGTATCATTATTGGCGAGAAGGAAAGGCAAAGGAGTGGGTTTTTTTCAATCTGACGTATCAAAATCTACAATTGTCATTTACTGTGTCATTGTTTTTTCTTTGTTCCAGTGTCAGCTGTAGGATATCAGGATACGAAGTCGAATTTCAGGCATCTTTGTCCGAAGTAGAAAATGAATACTGCTTTGGGGCTCATCAGTATAACTTGATAACAGATCAACTACGTACGTATACTCCATAAACTATCATCAAAGTGAAAAAGGTAAGTTCAGTTTGCCTCTAGTCTCTAGCATAATATTAATGAAGATTGGTGCTACTCAGAATATGAAAATGAACTGTTCATTTAAGAGAGCTAAACTTCATGAAGATATATTATGAGACTGGAAAGGACTGTGAACAGAAGTACAATTCCACACTTGATAAAGGATAGTTGCTGAATGCTCTCTTGTTTATATTTCTGCTCTATTTTCTATAACAATTGAAACTGCAAGTAACCACAGTGGTCATTAACAAGATGAAAATTTTGAGGTGTGAAGAAAAAGACACTTTGGTTTTCAGGAGAACATTAGTATCTGTTATTATGTGTACTGGCCATTATTCCAAGAGTGTTTTGAGTACAGGAAAAAGGTACTGGACCTTGATGAGACTATACTTGAAGTATTGTGTGCAGTTTTAGTCTCCTTACCGAAAAGCAAGTGCAAAGGAGGTTCAGCAGATTGATTTCTGGGGTGGCAGGTTTATTGTATGAAGAGAGACTGGGGCAACTGGGCCTGTATTCACTGGGGTTTAGAAGAATGAGAGAGCATCACATTGAAACGTATATAAATTCTGACTGACTGGGATGTTTTACTTGGCTGGGGAACTGCAGCAAGGTGTCACCATTTCAGTATATGGAGTAAGCCATTTTGGACTGAGATGACAAACTTCTTCACTCAAAGTGAACTTGTGGAATTCTCTAGCACATAAGGCTGAAGAAGCCAAATCACTGAATATATTACATAAATAGATTTCTAGAAGTTAAAGGGGGATGGGCTAAGGAGTATAGTTTTGAGTTAGAGCATCAGCTGTGTCATATTGAATTGCGAAGTGGGCTTGATGAGCAAATGGCCTGCTCCTCCTGTTTTCTGTATTCTATTGTTCAACTGATCAGTCTTCAGTAGTAAAGAGGTCCAGCTGTAATTTAGTGCATTTTGTGACTTTGAACAGTTGCTCAGATAGATTGGAGCAAAGCCTTTTGAGATTTCAGATAAGGATTGGTAAGTCTTTTGGAACGAGAAGGCTTGTCATAGAGTGCATATATTGTGAAGTTCTGGGATTGCTAACATTTGGAAATAAAGAGTGGCACAAAGACTGTTGAATTTTTTAAAAAGTAACAAAGCAAAATGTTCCAGATGCAAGGATTCCAAAAAGTATTAAAGGGCTGGAAATGCTCAACAAGTCTCTGTGTCTACAGGTGGTATCTCAAGCCTTTGACTGTTCCTCAGGATTAATATTTACAAAGGGTCAAATGCTGAAGCAGTGCTGTTTTTTCAACAGTTGCTGCCATTCTTGTTTCCTGCTTTTTTTGTAATTTTAAAATATCACCATTGGTAAGGGAGTATTTCAGAAAGCCTTTCTATCTTTTATTTTTACCCCCCACACCAACCCTGCCCCAAGAGAGTCCAGCATTAATGTTCCTTTTTATCTTGTGTTATGACAGTGAGTTTTGTGAAGTAAAATGTTCAAGTCAAACAAAAAAATCATTCTTGTACCATATTAACTTCAGCCTGGATAGCTAATATGGTAATGGAATCAGATCAGAAGCATGTGAAAGTGGTGAGAGCTAAAATTGGTGGTTGATAATAAACAAGAGCAAATTTTGACGAGTCAGATTTGATTTTTAAAATGTCCATTATTGTTAGGTAACTACTGCAGAGGAGTTTATGGCAGTAATAATAAAGGAATAAAATTGGGTATAACTAATGTGGAAAATGTTTCTGGAAAATGCTTGCATTGTAAACAGTGCGGACAAATGAGAGGTTCGGTAATTGGTCCCTTCTAAAAGAGACTGTGTGAATGGAGGTCATGTGCATCACTACCTGAACTTTGAAACCGTGTTAATAAGATGCTCTTATTTGTGCTGGAGTGAGTTTCTTTTGTAAATATTGTTGCAATGATTTGAAAGGATCTGTTTGATTCACAATGATGGAAGGCCTGAAACACACCACTCCGCTCCAGATCTGCTGTTTCCTCTCCTTCCACCCGCTGCTGCCTTCACGCCCCCAAGTCCTAACCTATTCAACCATGTTTCTATGAGCCATCACTTTTATCTGATTCTTTCTATACTCCAATCTTGGCAGTTTTTGATTATCTTTCTTGGCTGAAGTAAAGGCGACTGACTGTGTGGAGTTTGTACCTTCTCCCGGTGTTTGCATGGGTTTCCTCCGGGTGCTCCGGTTTCCTCCCACAGTCCAAGGATGTGCAGGTTAGGTGAATTGGCCATGCTAAATTGCCTGTAGTGTTAGCTAAGGGGTAAATGTAGGGGTATGAGTGGGTTGCGCTTCGGCGGGTCGGTGTGGACTTGTTGGGCCAAAGGGCCTGTTTCCACACTGTAATGTAATGTAATCTAATCTAATCTGATGATGAATACTTTTGCTTGAACCGTATCTCTTGCCCTAGTCAAGTCACAAATTTGCAGTCATGTCAGTTTCTGTCCTCCCTGCTTCTGTTCCTTTCCCCCCACACCCCCAACATTCCATCATTGACTGGGTCCAACTACCTCTTTATCTCTAATCTCCCTTTCTAACAAGTTCCCTTTTACTCTAATCTCTCCCAGTTTCTTGAATCCTTTGTCACCTTTAGCTCAATGGTAGCATTCTCACCTCTTTGTTAGAAGATATTGGGGTCAAGTAACGCTTAGGAGACTTGAGTGTATGAGCCAGATTGTACTGAATAACATGCCCCCTTTCAGATGTGATGTCAAACAGTGATCCTGATTGACTACTTGAGTAGATCTAAAATATTCTGTGACACCATTTCAAAGAAGAACAAGCAAGCTTCCACCATGTCCTGATCATAATTTCTGTCTCAACCAATATCATCAAGCCAGATGATTTTGGTCATTATTGCTGGTTGTCAAATTGGTTATTATGTGACATTTCACTACTTCAGAAAATACTCCTTTGGCTGTAAAGTGTTTTTGGGGTGCACTGAAGTCATGAAAGGTACATTGTTTGATCTAGTATTGATGTTCAAAACCCACATCTTTCTCTTCATTTCTAAGTTTTACAACAGTCTACTCACACCATTGCTTCTCTCCCCTCACCACCGCCATTATTGCTGAAAAATTAGTTTCATTTTCTTAACATTGCCCTTATCAGGTTTCCATCTTTCAGTTTCCAATATGCTCATGCATATGAAGTTGAGCAATCGTCCGTCCTCATCACAAGTTACTTCATTAATGTACATTAAATTTTCAAAACTTTATCTGCAGAGCTTTTCAATTCCCTTTTTTGCTCCATGCTGGTGTTCCTTCTCTTTAGTCCCCTTAGTATCCTCTGCATGTGTCTTCTGCACAAATACTTTTTCATCCTTTTGATCTCTTGCTTTTTGTCCGTCATTTGCCTCAGCCCCAAATTCTGGTACTTCCTCTTTTTTTTAAAGCCTATGTCCAATTCTAAAACAAATGTTCCCAAAACCATTCAGGTGGTACTGTTTCAGTCATCTCTCTTATCTTGACATGACAGTTGGAATCTTCTGCTATTTCTCATGGTGAGTTTGGTGTTGGGAATGCACTTAATCAGCTGGGAGGATGATGCAGTGTTGCTTATGTACCATCTGACAACCAAGGCCCCTGTCACCTCTCAGATCCAGCTGATATCCATCTCTGCATTCCCTACTAACCTAAGTTCTTTTCTTACCCCTACCTGTTTTGCTATCCATCCCCATTAAGACCTCAGAAAATGAAAGTTTTTAATCATACCTTTTAGATTGTATGGATGTTTATTTTATGGTACTTATCCTATTTTTAATACAGATTTGAAAGATAAGTATGCCACTATGGAAATTGTAATCTTAGAATGTACTAACTACCTTTTGTCATTTTTTGAGTTTTTGTGGCAGGTTGCAGTGCAGTCCTCCCAAGCCTATTTTTACAAATGTTCTTTTTTTTTCACTACCGGTTAGTAAGTTGTAAATTTATCTTTTTGGTTGAAGTGCTGTCTCTTCAGATCGACACTTCAAAGAATGAAATGTCAGTGCGCAATTCATTCTGTGAATGAATTGAAGTACAAAGGTCTGTAATGTCGGAAGCTGATGTTTTTTGTGTAGGATGCTTCACAAAAGATTGCAAAGTCTACTTCATATGGTTTTACTATTGTTATTTGTAGAGTTTCATTTGTGCCAAAATTCCTTCGAAGCAAAGCATAATTTCACTTTGCTGGATTGCTGGTTTCAATTCTTCCCACAACTGTAGAGTGACAAATTCACATCATGAGTGTATTATAAGGCAGTAATTTGATTGTTGCATCACAAGCTGCATTATAAGATAAAAAGAACAAAGCTTTAACAATGTCTGAATGTTACCTGAACTAGACAAGATTACGATCTCTCAAATCCTGCCTTTTTGATTTTATAGTAAATGTTTGGCATTACTTATCTTGATGTAAGCCTGAAACTGGAAATGTTAAGATATCGAGAATGTTTCATACTGACAGAATGAAAACTGTATCATGGCTATACCCAGATATTCCAGATTTGGTTATGCTGTTGGATCAGTCCCAGCTAGGGGCCCAGAGGAAAACTTAAAGAATTCTTAACACATTTAAGAAAACATACATTTTTAGGTCACTCATCTGTTGGCAATAACTCTATTTTTTGGCTCAACACATGCTTCCTTACGGCTGAGCGTTTCCATCATTTTATGATTTTTCCACAGCTACCATATTATAATTTTTGAAGAGTTATTCTGGTTTGTTCACACACAGTTTAAGAATGGGTCAGCTTTCTAGCTACTGTCATGGAAAATTATACAAAGACAGTTAAAAGAGAGCAGAATAAATCATTGATATATCTCCCCTGGATTTAGAAACTTGAGTAAAACTCTTGCTTCCTCTCCTTCATGAGATTTTGGTTATCTAGTTTGAGTGCAGGAAGGTTCTCTTGATCAATGATATTAATAAATCTACAATGCCAGCAGCTGATTTTTTTTTTTATCTCCTTTGAGTCATTGAGAAAGAGAAAATCAGCGAATGCTTCTTGCTTCTGTTTGACATTTATGAAACCCCATAGAAGGTGACATTTGCTGCAACCAAATTTGGGCTATGCCATGATGATCTTAAGTCAAAGAACCTGCTTATGCTCTTTGTTTATTGCTAACTGAAATTGAGAAATCTATGGTAGACCTTATTCTTAAACCAATTCATTCCACGTTGAAGCAGGCATTCCTCCAATATTGTTTGATAGGGACAGTTTAAGCTGTGTTTTTCTTTCTTTCCCAGTTTATCATTTGAGACTTAAAATAAATGACTGATGCTCAAAGATGAGAGCTAATGAGTGAGTGTTGATGGTCATAAAAGATGATGCAGTGTTCTGACCAGATATCCACAGTGATTCCTGGATTATGATCTGCAGTGGGAACCCTTGTGATCCATGAAGAAGAAATAGCTATCGTCCCATTTCCCCCCTTGGTCGAAGCAAAACACTCAGACACAGTATAGTTTTACTTCTTCCATCTTTATTCCGGGCCCTGGAGGCAGACAGAACAATTGCCCATGTGCACAGGGACATGAGTTCTCGATCTGCTCTTTCAAACAGCAGTTTCTTAATGAATTATGTTGTCACTTTACAGGGAGAAGCATCCAGATAAGGCAACATATATATTGATTGGATGATCATTACAATCAGCGAATGTCAGTAGTAAAGATTAAGCCATCTGCTGTTATACAATGATTAACTTCACTTTTCACCTTGTTAACTGACTTTACATACTGAATGTTTCTAATATTGTTAAATGGCTCCACATACTGAATGCTTTTCCACCTTGTTAACCCAGCACCCCATTGTTAACTGCAAGTTCTTATCTGATCTGAGTCATTCTCAGCTGAACCTCTTGTTTCACAAAACTCAAAACTTTATTCTTTCCCTACCTGGTCATATCCTATACACATGGTCATGACATGCAATATCTATGAAATGACATTTGTTATTGAACCATAATAGCACAGTGCTATGAAGGTAGAAGAAAATATATTTGAACGGAATTATTAAGAGATTTTCAACTCTGCCGATGGCTGATTAGAGTAACTGAAAACATTGTTAGGAAATACCTGATGATCAGAACTTTAGGAAGTGGAAGTCGGATGCTAACTGGGGGGTAGATAAGGGCAGATATGCAGATTTATTTTATTGAAGAAGAAGGTGATGATGTCTTTGAATTATGTTGGAGTTGAGTGGAGGGTGTGATGATAGGCTTGCTGAAGGCAAGATGGAAATGAACATTTAACTTTCTCATGAGAATGCACAGATCTGAAACACAATTCTGTTTCTTTTTCCACAGTTAATGCTAGATCTACAGACAATGTTTCTATCATGTTCTGTTTTTATTACAAATTTCCAGCATCTGCAATATTTTGCTTTAGGAGCAGAATTAGAGGATTATAGGATTAGAGATGATTTTAGAAATTGGCAGAGAATGAGGCTGCAATGATTAAATTAGATTAGGTACCCTATAGTATGGAAACAGATCCTTTGTCCCAACAAGTCCACACCGACCCTCCAGAGCGTAACCCACCCAGACCCATTCACCTACCCTATATTTACTAATGCACCTAACAATATTGGCAATTTAGCGTGTCCCATTCACCTGACCTGCACATTCTTTGGACTGTGGGAGGAAACCAGAGCATCCAGAGGAAACCCATGCAGACACGGGGCGAATGTGCAGGTAATCAAAAATTCCACAGATTCACTACTCTGTGAGCTAGTGTAGATCAGCAAGCACGCAGGTGTTGGTGAAGGAGACAGGTGACAGTGTTTTGGATGACCTCTGATTTTTGAGCATTGAGGTGAGACAGAAACGTGTAGAAATAGTGAAATCTAGCAAGTTCAATACATATGAGTGCATAAGTTTGAGATACTTTAGTGAACTTGTCATAAATCAAATCTAATCTTTTATAGTTTCAGACAAAATGCAGTCCTCAATGTTGATATGTTGCATTGCATTTTCTGCTGATCTTCCCAAATCAGGCAATGTATAGCTATTGTTTCTACCTTACCCTCTTGGGATTCTAAATAGATTTGATTGAATTTTGAATCTGCCATGTATGTTGGGTAGAGAGCAAGCTTTCAGTGATCTATAATTTATTGTAAATTTGCCACAAGTTTAAAAAAGAGCTTTAGAAACTGTATTTGTATTCATAGAGCATTCTGTGAAATGTAAAGTTGAGGTTCATTAAAATTAATGCTTAAACACAAACAGTTTTAAAAGCTAATCCCTCCTAAATCACACTTTCCCTTTTATTGATATTGATGCCATAGGACTTGGAGGCAGGTGTAGCCCATTCAGCACATCAAGTCTCCTCCAATATTCAGTGAGAACATGGATGACCTGATGATCCTCAACTCTGCTTTGTTGCCTTTTTCCCATAACCCTTGATCCCTTTACAGTTTAAAAAGTCTCTCTATCTTTGCCTTAAATATACTTAATGACTTTTCCAGTCCTCTGGGGTAACAAATTCCACAGGCTCATTATTCTGAGAGAAGAAACTACTTCTCACCTCTATCTTAAATGGATGAGTGCTTACTTTAAGATTACGCCATCTGGCCATAAGGGGAAACAACATTTCTGCATCCTTGTCAAGTTCCTGAAAATCTTGTATGTTTCAATAACTTTGCCTCTTATTCTTCTAAACTCCAATGACCTACTTTGACTTCTATTCATAGAACAGTCCCTCCATACCTGTGATCGCCCTCGTGAGCCTTTTTTGGACTGCCTGCAATACCCTATACCTTTCCTTATAAAAGGGGCCCAAAATTGTTTCTAGCATTTGAGCTGAGTCTGACTAATGTCTTGTATAGTTTAGACAATATTAGTGCAAGTGACAAAAAGATTGGTCAACAGATTATAAAGTGTCTTGAGGAGGAAAGTTTAGAGCCTGAACATCTGAAGGCATCACTAACAATGATAGAGTAATTAAATACGATAAGCTGAAGACATTAGAATTAACTCTGAGACAATTATGCTCATTTTTGGGCTGGAGGAGATTACGTGGATAAATGGATAAAGCCCAGAAGGAATTTGAAAGTAAAAATGTTAAGCTTAAATTAATTACTTTGTATCAAAAGTTGTTTCTTGTATCTTCATTTCTCTTTTCGCATCAGTTGATAATATTGATTTTGGAACATGTGTCATCCTCCTCTTCATTTGGCTGAGAATTTAAACTATTTTTGGTTTTCATCCATTTTTTTTCTTTCGCAGTTGGAAAAGTGCTGCCCCAAGATACTAATTAAAAAGCTCCTCTCCTTACTATTCTTCCATGAAATACAACAGCACTCTTAGGAGGCCAACAGAATTTCTGGGAGCAAAAGGTGAAGGCACTTGAAAACTGAAATTAATCTCCTTCCTACTGCGAAATTTTAAAAAAATTGCAAATTGTTGTCACACTTGTGGCAATGTGTTCAACAGTATCAAACTGGCAATTTATTTTTCATGTGCAAAATTTCTAATATGCCATGCATTTAGTAACTAGTATGCATTTTAAAAAATATTTATGGATTTAGTGATGTACCATGTTTTTAACTCTTAATCAGATGCATGAAACTTTATTTATATAATGTAGTGTGGATTAGTATTCACACTCATTTTTAAAAAAAAATCTGCAGTGGATTTAATTTCTAGATGCTACCCTAATTGACTTTGGAATGGGCTTCCAACACAAACTGGTTATCAGAGTGGACATTCTTTCTGCTGTTATAGAGTCATGAAGTATTACAGCATGAAAAGAGGCCCTTCAGCCTATGTACCGCTAGTCATAGAATACCAATATACTCTAAACCCATTTCTCAGCATTTGACTGCAGTTGTGTATGCTATGGCATTTCAAGTGTTCATCTAAATATTACTAAAATGTTATAATGGTTCCTGCTTCAACACTCTTTCATCCATCAACCTGTAGGAGAAAAAAAGTCTTCATTAAATCCCCTCTAAACCTCCTGCCACTTACCTTAAATGACATCCCTGGTAATTGAGGAGAAAGTGAGGTCTGCAGACGCTGGAGATCAAAGCTGAAACTTTATTGCTGGAACAGCACAGCAGGTCAGGCAGCATCTAGGGAACAGAAGATTCGACGTTTCGGGCACATGCCCTTCTTCAGGAATGAGCAGAGAGTGTTCAGCAGGAGAAGATAAAAGGTAGGGAGGAGGGACTTGGAGGAGGGGCGTTGGAAATGTGATAGGTGGAAAGAGGTCAAGGTGAGGGTGATAGGTCGGAGTAGGGTGGAGGCGGAGAGGTCAAGAAGAAGACTGCAGGTCAGGACGGCGGTGCCGGGCTGGAGGGATTCGGCTGAGACAAGGTGGGGGGAGGGGGGATGAAGAAACTGGTGAAGTCCAAGTTCATCCCCTGTGGTTGGAGGGTTCCCAGTCGGAAGATAAGACACTCCTCCTCCGACCGTCGCGTTGTTGTGGTTTGGCGGTGAATGAGTCCAATGACCTGCATATCCTCGGTGGAGTGGGAGGGGGAGTTGAAATGCTGTGCTACAGGGTGATTGGGTTGGTTCGTCCGGGTGGCCCAGAGGTGCTCTCTGAATCGCTCGGCAAGTAGGCGGCCTGTCTCCCCAATATAGAGGAGACCACACCGGCTGCAGCGGATGCAGTAGATAATGTGGGTGGAGGTGCAGGTGAATCTGTGGCGGATATGGAAGTTTCCTTTGGGGCCTTGGAGAGAAGTGAGGGGGGAGGTGTGGGCGCAAGTGTTGCACCTCCTGCGGTTGCAAGGGAAGGTGCCGGGAGTGGAGGTTGGGTTGGTGGGGGGTATGGATCTGACAAGGGAGTCGCGGAGGGAGTGGTCTCTACGGAAAGCTGATAGAGGAGGGGAGGGAAATATATCCTTGGTGGTGGGGTCCGTTTGGAGGTGGCGGAAGTGACGGCGGATGATGCGCTGTACATGGAGATTGGTGGGGTGGTAGGTGAGGACCAGTGGGGTTCTGTCCTGGTGGCGGTTGGAGGGGCGGGGCTCAAGGGCGGAGGAGCGGGAAGTGGAGGAGATGCGGTGGAGGGCATCGTCGATCACGTCGGGGGGGAAATTGCGCTCCTTGAAGAAGGAGGCCGTCTGTGTTGTGCGTATTTTGAACTGGTCCTCCTGGGAGCAGATGCGGCGGAGACGAAGGAATTGGGAGAATGGGATGGCGTTTTTACAGGGGGCGGGGTGGGAGGAGGTGTAGTCCAGGTAGCTGTGGGAGTCGGTCGGTTTGTAGTAGATGTCCGTGTTGATTCGGTCATCTGAGATAGAAACAGAAAGGTCTAGGAAGGGGAGGGAGGAGTCCGAGACTGTCCAGGTGAATTTGAGGTCGGGGTGGAAGGTGTTGGTGTAGTGGATGAACTGTTCAACCTCCTCGTGCGAGCACGAGGTACCAGATCCCTGGTAATTGACCTTCTGATAAGGAGTAAAGTTATTTATTTCTGGTGATCCTAACTATGCACTCCTAAGTCAGTGCCGAATGGGAAGTATCTAAAAACTTACATAGTCAGCATCTTTGAATTAAAATTATATGACCATAGCAGAGAAAATCAGAATTACTGGAGAAACTTTGCAGATCTGGCAGCAGCTGTTAGAAGAAAGCAGACGTGATGTTTTGAGTCCAGTGTCTCTTCATCAGAGCTTGTCAGAGTCACTGGACTTAAAGCATGACTGCTTTCTTCCCACAGATGTTGACAGATTTGAGTTTCTCCAACAATTTCAGTTTTTGTTTCAAACCTCCAACATCGTCAGTTTTTTGTTTTATTATAGCAGAGAAAATCGACCTGTTTCAATGAAATAAATAAAATCATTTCATGTAGGCTGTGTTCCAACAAGCTTCCACAATAACAATCAGTCAACCGCATAGCACTGGTTGAAAAAATGTTATTGCACACTTGTCAGCAGCTGCCACAGTTTGAAGTTATTATTTGTGCCATTAGCAAATATTTTAATAACAGTACCCATCTGGTGATTAGTTAGATTTATTGGACCGTACCTTAAATGGACTTGTAATTATGACAGCAATTTTCATAGTGGCTGTTCACTGTTTTGAGTGATGTGCCAAGTAACTAGCTGTGGGAAACTGACTCAATCCCATGAAATTTGTTCTCTGTTAGAACTCTCTTTTTTTGTCAGTAAAAGCCATATGGTAGCAGGCCACAGCATTTTTGTTTCAGCATTTATGAATAATTGCACTGTTTAATTTTGAGACTGGCAATAGTGCATTGTTCATAACCCAATTTAATAAGTCACAAAAGCATGAGTATGTATGTAAATCATGTGTGTAAAAAGAAAGGTTGGATGGCAAGCATCTTGCTTCATCTAACAAAATATGAAATTTTGATTCAGTATGTAATGCTTCCACATAAGTCCATGGTTTGTTTTTGTTTATAGTATGTAGCAGTCCTCAAGCTTTATATGATGTACAAAGAAAAATGATTAAGTAGTTTTATGATATACTCTAGTATAGTAGTATATGCACTAGAGTCATCAGCGTGGAAATAGACCCTTTGGTCCAACTAGTCGATGCTGACCATGAGCCCAAAATAAACTAATCCACTTGTCTGCATTTGTTCTATATCTTTCAAAACCTTTCCTATTCGTGTACTTATCCAAATGTTCTTTAAACAGTGTAACTGTACCTGTTTCCACCACTTCATCTGGTAGTTTATTCCACACACGAGCCACTCCTTTTTTTTAAATTACCCTCAGTCCTTTTTTAAAACTTTCTCCTCTCACCTTAAAAATATGTACCCTAGTTTTAACTTGCCCCACACTGGAGAAAAAGGCCTTGCTATACACTTTATCTATGCCACTCATGATTTCATAAACCTCTGTAAGAACACCCTTTAGCCTCCTATGTTCCAGTGAAAAAGTCCCAGCCTATTTTTGAAAACTCAAACCCCCTCTTCCTGGTAAATCTTTTCTGAACCCTCTCCAATTTAATAATGTCGTTGCTATAGCAGGACAACCAGAATTGCAACAGTACTCCAGAAGAGACCTCACCAATGTCTTGTACAACCTGAACATGATCTCCCAGTTTTTGTTCTCAAAGATCTGAGCAATGAAGGCAAGCATGCTAAATGCCACCTTGACCACACTGTCTGCCTGTGATGCAGATTTCAAACAATGATGTATCTGAACCCTGAGGTGTCTCTGTTCTACGACACCTCCCAGTGCTCTACCGTTAGTTGTACAAGTCCTGCCCTGTATTGCATTTTGATCAAAACAAACCTTGTATTTATCAAATTAAACTCTATCTGACACTGCTCAGCCCATTGATTAAGATCTCTTTGTAATCTTAGATAACCTTCTTCACTGTCCACGATACCACCAATTTTGGTGTCATCCATAAACCATGCATCCTATATTCTCGTCCAAATTGTTTTATATAAATGATGAACAAAAGTGGACCCAGTACTGATCCCTTGGAACACTGCTGGTCACAGACCTCCAGTCTGAAAAACAAACTCCACCACCCTCTGTCTCCTGCAGTCAAGTCAATCTTGTATCCTATTGGCAAACTCATCCTGAATCCCATGTGATCTAACTTTATTAATTAAGCTACCATGCGGAACCTTATCAAAGACTTTAGTAAAGTCCACATAAATAACATCTACTGCTCTGCCCTCAGCAATTTTTTTAGTTCATTTAAAAAAAACTCAGTCACTTTTGTGAGAAACTGTTTCCTTCTCAAAACCATACTGGCTCTCCCTAATCAGTCCTTGCTTGTCCAATTGCACTAATTTCAGAAATATAAGTTGTTTCTGATGAACCAAAACTTTTGAGACCATAACTTCATAATGAAGTAAATGACTTCATTTATTGGCTGATTTATACCAGGCCTAAAACAAAGCAAAACAGGTGCCGATACTGGTCATCACCAGCACAATTTGGAATGTTAATTGTATAGAATGATGCTGAAGACTTCTATTATGGATATTTTGTTTTCTCTATCTGGTCTGTTGACCTACATGAGAGTTGAAAACGGCTATTTGGATTAAAATCTTAAATAGTATATTGCAATCATTAAAGATGTTTGCCAAGTTAATTCTGAAGTTCCATTCCATCTATATTTGATTAATGCAAAGTGCAATTTTTTTTTGTTGGGAGCTTTAATGACAAACAAATGAGATTGGTGTCTGACTAAACATGGTTTCTAATCACGATTTCAAGAATTGTTTTTTAAAATATTGCATTAGGTGCTGAAATGGTAATTCCAAATTATGGTCATTTTAGTTTTAAAAAGAAACTTAAACAGAAGTTGCTGGATAAACTCAGCAGGTCTGATACATCTGTGAAGAGAAATCAAAGTTAATGTTTCTGGTCTGGTGACCCTTCCTCAAAATCTTTTCCAGCAACTTCTGTTTTTGGTTCTGATTTACAGGATCTGCAGTTCTTTTGGTTTTTAAAGAGAAACTTGCCTGCTGGATAAGAAGGAACTGACACTGACTCCTTGCTAGTTCCAGAAATGTTGCTTGTCTTCTGGCCCCTTTTTTTTAATATTAATTTGTCAGTAATGGCAAAGAATGAAGCAGGCTAATTAAATGTAAAGAAAGTCATGGCAAAACCATATTCGGTCCTCCTTAAATGTCCAGTGTGGATGACAGTTAAAGATTGTTCTTTATATCTATTTTTCTTCTCTGCCCTAAACCATAGATGTTTGAGACAATTGTGGTGGTACAGATTTAAATGAGTGCAAGGGTAGTAATACTAATGTGAATGAAATTATGCATACTAGGACTTGCATATAATTACAGGCCATTCTGCTATAATGTGCATTTCGTTAATGAGAATTTACTGTAACGCGATTGACAAATTGAGGACACTACATCTAAAGTTTGGACTTTTAAAGGAAGAAACTGGTCAGCATTTGGATGACATCAGTAGTTTAGCGCATGTTGCCCAAGTTTCTGTTTTACTTAAGCTAATTACAGATTGAAAATTAAAAGGGCTAATACAGTTATGATAGAGGCATATGGACATCCCATTGTACCATGTATCTTCCAGAATTTGATTGACTTCTCTTTAATTCTTAAATTAATTTGAAGGAAATTTGGTCATGTCAGGTGATTTTAATTTAAACACTGATATACATTCTAATATTATGATATTTATCCATTTTAAGATTGTTAAAGTATGATAAATGTATGACAATGCTAAACAGTAGTCACAGTATTGGAATTTTGGTGTTCTGCCTCTTGGGGAATTCTCTCAGTAACCTCTGTGTAGCTTTGTGTTTTCAGTTTTACCAATTTCTGCATGTTTAAAACGAGGCACAAGTATGTTAATACTATAATGTGCCTTTCCTATGCTTGCTGGTGTCTGAACTCTATGCTGTTGTCGTTTGTTTGAAAGAAATGTAATTCTGCCCTAATCTATATTATGTGGATTATAAACTAGTTTGAAGTTGTGCTTACTAAGTACTCTGTGCATTGCATACTTGAATGACTTCCTATTGTAAACAGAATTTCTTTATAAGTAATCTTACTCTGTAGTTAAGCAAAGATTCTTCATTTACAAGCATTCTGTTTCTAATTGCTACAATAGTTGAAAATATTTCTGAAATGGATCACGAATGAAATGAAATACAAATTGTTTTCTTAATGTTTTGTTTACAGTGGAGCGCAAATTGATAGATTAAAAGCCAGCATCTTAACTTCTCTCCTTTTTCCTGCCTGGTGCTTCTGAAAGAAACAGGCAATAGACTACTGGAAGATGTAGCAGGGGTTGGTATTGTTAGAAAATAGTAAACTAGACTTTTGAACAAGTTTTCAGAAGAAATTGCAAGTGTTGTAGTATACAAAGGCAAAAGCAAGAAATAAGTGAGTAGTCAGGAGTTGAGTGAGACTTGAAAGTCAAAAATCAGTGTTCCCATAGAAGTCCAGTTAATTTGAATAAATTGTGCATATATGTGAGTAAAATGAAGTCTTGGATATACCTATCTCAGAAATGTGACCATTGCAGAACTACTGGCCCAAATATTACTGTAAAAATAACAGTATATTAACAACAATGTTAAGCTACTATTGATATGTAAATTGTTGATCAAATTCAGGGAACTGAAATACATTGTGAATTATGAATTTGTAGACTTACAAAATGCTGCCTTTTGCTATTCACAAATAATACCCGCTCCTTCCACTTTGGAAGATTGCATTGTCCGAACAGATACAATGTAGGTGAAGGAACTGGGAGAATGGGATGGAATACATGCAGGACATGGAGTGGAAAGAGCTGTAGTGAAGGTAGCTATGGAAGTCAGTGGCTTTGTGGTGGATGGTAGTGGACAGTCCATTCCATGAAATGGAGACCGAGAAGTTGAAGAAAGGAAGGGAACTGTCTGAAATGGATGATGTGAAAGTTAGAGAGGTAGAAATTTGAGGCAAAGTGAACGAGTTTTTCAGGGTCCAGGAGGGAGCATGAAGCATCTTTCTTTTAACTTTGCTTGTTGCATTCTCTGTCACCATTTCTATTCCCCCAAAAACCCAGTGGGACTGTCTGTTCTTTACAGTTTGGCAGCTGGACACACCATTGTCTGCCATTCTTACATTCCAGTCACTTAATCTGAGCTATCAACAACCTTTCTCCCCATTATTGCATAAGTGCTACACACGCCAAACTTCTCTTCAGGTCTGATGAAGAGTCATCTAGACTTGGAAATATTAGCTTGCTTTCTCTACATGGATGCTACTTGACCACTGTGATCTCCAGCATTTTTTGTTTTCCGTTCATGTTCCAGCATCTGTAGTAATTTGCTCCTATTTTATTCCCACTGTAACTCTATTTCAAAGCTTGAGAATTGTCACAACCCCTAGTTAAGCTTGGGGCAGCTGTGACACCAGATGCCTATTAAACTGGAATACAGTTATAACTGTTCAACGGTGACCATCTCTGCCTCTGAGTTCATGACTGGAACCCTCGTTTGGGAAGTGCTTACCTACAGTATGGAATTGTCTCATTTATAACTGTTCAATATTGGGAACTGTCCATGTAGCAAAAGGATTCACTATATTTCTGTCACGCATGCTAGATGCATAAAACTGTTGGTCAATGCTGCCATCAGGTGGTCTAGCCAAGTTGCTTGACACAAAAGGTTCTTACCTCTAATGGATCAGCATCCCCCAGTCATTTTATGATGAGGTGTTTAGGCTGCCATCTTGACACCAAATGTTTTTCTGACTCTTCTTCACTTTAGTTTTGGATTCTTTGGTGATTGTTTGCCATGGAATGGTATTTTGTTCATGCAGTAATGGTGTGCTTTTGTGCCCAGCTTAATAAAAAGGAGATATGGTTTTGTAGATGAACATTAAATTTTTGTAGGATCTTATCCTTTTTTTAAAAAAGTACAGCTTCTACTTGATTAATGTATTTTACATACTAAAATTCTTGCACTTAAGGATACATCAAAAAGTTTCAGTTCTGAAAAACTATGTTTTGATATTGGATTTGTTGATTGTCTTTGGATTTTTTTAAATATAGGTATGATGTGAATATGCGGTGCCTGGCAGCTCGAGTTAACTACAAGACTCTTATTATCATCTGTGCTTTGTTTACACTGGTCACTGTACTTTTGTGGAACAAGTGCTCAAGTGATAAGGCAATCCAATTTCCAAGAGACTTGGGTCATCTGGAGGACCTGTTCAGAGGAGAAGGTTTGGAAAAGCAGGGAATTGACTCTGAAGGTAACAATGAAGTGAATAGCCTTTTGCAAGTGGGCAAGTCTCTCCCAAAACAACCATCAGCAGATGCATTCCATCAAGAACAGCAGAAAGCTCCACCTGTAGCCAGTCTTCTAAATAACAAACTGTTGGGACTTAAATATGAGGAGATGGATTGCTTAATAAATGATGACTATACTATAAAAGGACGGAAAGAAGGCAATGAAATTTATCTGCCTTTCACCTGGATCGAAAAATATTTTGAGGTCTATGGAAAAATTGCCCAGTATGATGGCTATGACAGATTTGAGTTTTCTCATAGCTATTCAAAAGTATATACTCCACGGGGTACTTATCGACCAGATGGGGTATTCATGTCCTTTGAAGGCTACAATGTGGAAGTCAGAGACCGTGTGAAATGCATCAGCGGCATTGAAGGTTGGTCTTGCTCTAGTAAAATTTTCCCTATCTATCTGACTGACTAACTTCTCTCTTCCTTCTTCACCTTGGATGGGTATTGCTCCCTGCTTTTGTTGATAATATTATATCCTTTTGTATAGACTTTTTTTTACAAAGACAATTTCTTTATATAATCTAGTTTATGAAAACCTGATTTGTCTGCTGATTTTCTTTTTTTAAATGTCTTACAAATTATAGTCCAGTTGCTGCTTGAGCAGATGACAGAGAGGGGGGAGGAAAAACCCTGTTATTTTGTTAAAACATTTAATTTTTTCATTCACTCAGCAACTTTAATTTTGAGATGTTTTGTATTACTTTATATAATTGTTTTGTTTTCAAAATTCTATAATTTTGCATGTTCTGCCTATGAACTCCAATTAGTTATAAACTGTCATGTGTTATTAAATATACAGTTGGTGCACTTGAAAGTAGCTTCAAAGGCTTATTTTGTGGCTACTTTTGTGAATTAATTATCAATATGGCTATAATATAATTTTTCACAATACATAATTTATGTGATCAGGAAAATGATTTGCAGTTATAATAAAGGATGTCTGGAATGTCTTGAAGTATCAGAGTTTGGCCCTGAAGAAGAAAGAACATGCAAATTGTTTTGCATCTGATTTAAGTAACTTTGAAATACAGCAGGTTGTTGTAATGTAGGAAAACCCAGCAGAAAATTTTTGTAACCTGTGAAATGATGTGCACATATGATCAATATCTTAATCATAAGGTTGGAATGTGACACTTCCAGGCACTTGACATTTTGATGGAATTTACAATTTGATTTGGAAGTGGAGAAAGTCTTTATCTATTGGAACACAAAATGATTGTTGGCCTAAGTTCTTCATGCATGAAATCCTCCAACAAGATGTTTACACTTGAACAATTCAAATATTTTGATTAATATACTGGTAATATGCAAGGAAGGAAATATATTTTTCATTGCAGTAATGATCTCATTTTTTTGTGTGTTATTCTCTCTCTTGCTTATGAATCAAATCATTTATCTAAATTTCCCCTTTCCCCTCCCCAATGATTTTTCTTTTTCCCCCATTTTCTGAAGGTGTTAAGCCTTTGTTTGGCATAGTGCTACTGCTGCCATGTACCCTCTAGTATCTTGCCAAAGTAGCCATTATTCGTGTATGATTCTTAGCAACAATTATCAGCAGGCTATTATTTTTATTAGTGCCTCTGTAGGCTAGAATGATCTAGCCTTCATCTCCATCTCTCATTTACACTTCCAAGAAAGGTCTTTAGATTTGAAGCATAAAGAACAGGAATCATAACCTAATATATACCATTTAATCCGCAAGTACATAGACCAGCTATAATTGTTGCTTCTGCCCTGTCTGAGATCCGTCAACTTGACAATTTGAAGATGAAACCTAGGAGTTCCTTGGCCTGAATAAATGGAGTAAGACAGTTATTCTTCATAATATTCATTTTTTCTCACAAGACTAATATCTGCTCGTCCATAAGTTCAGATAACCCCCAATATCTGATTGGGGTTCCCTGATTGATCAGCTGTAATGGGTATACCTTTAAATTTGTATGTTAGGTCCTGATAACTTCAGGGCATGAACTTACTTTTACCTAGTGACCTGAAGTGGCAGCTACTATGGCTTCCCTGCCAGATGAACACAGCAGGAAGAGGCACTCAAAGCAGAAAAACCTCAAACAGTTGAGTTTTTAAAACATATTTAGGAAGAGTAAACATTCCAAGTTTCTATGCCCTCAATGTAAGGCAGCCCTTCTGTCAGCAATGGCCTCTTTGCTGCGCCATTATGGTCTTACCACCACCACAAACTATTCAGAATGAGTGTGAAGTCATCTAGCAGGTTTTAAGAGACCCAGGTATTAAAATAGCCTTGACACTGTGTCTGGAACAGTAAATGAGTTTCCAACTTGTCACTTCCGCCATCAGAACTTTTATCTGACACCCAGATGTCTTTTCAGTTAATGAATCTCAGTGGAGACCTCTTTGTGTCTGAAGGGAAAAATATCAACCCAAGGTCTCATACTTATTTTAGTGCATCATTGACTTGTATAACTTCTGTGTTTCTTGACTAGATTTTAAGTTCAGTTACATTTGTTCACATTTTGAACAAATGTGAACAAATCTGTATTTTCCATTTTCAGATGCCATCTGAACAGTATCTTCGCATTTTCTCTTATTCCAAAATGCACTTATTTGTTCCTATTCCCCAAAAGATTTTGTACACCTAAATTGTACTGCACTTTGTGACCTAGATGCTAAATCTAGTTTAATAGGACCCAGCAGGCCTGTGCAAAGTCTTCAAATATGAAACTTAGCATTGGCAACAGAGGTTTTCCAGATTGCCTGTGATTAAAATTGTAGGTTATATTTTACATTGATGAGCTTGATCACTTGCTGATAGAACTATGCAACAACTGAGAAAGAACAGATGGTCAATTTTTTGAAACAACATACACTTGCTACCAAGTAATAGATAATCTTGAAGTATCTATAAAAAAGATAAATGTAAAGAATGTTGAGATGATCCAAGCCTTGCGGGCAAATGGCAAACTTGCTAGGGGTTTGAAGACTCGAGGACGTTTTAGAAAGCCATTTGTTTTTCTTATTAAGAAATTATTCTGCATTGATAAGCTAATGTATGTGGGGCTGTGAGTATAAAGCAGCTATATATTTAAGTGAAAATCAATCTGTACCAAGCAATTTCATGCCTACTAGAAGTTGATGAGCAGGAGTACTCATTATAGCATAACTTGTTAAATAGTTTGGATTCAGAAAGAGGAATTCATTTTTGGCAAACATTTTTTAAGGTCAGTACAAATTAGAAAACTGAGCTTCCTACAACATTTGGAAATTCCAAGAAGTTTCTAACTAATTCTCATTGTAAGACAACTGGAATCCTCAGTCAAGATGGAACTAGAAGAACACTACTTTAAAAAAAATAGATTAAATACTGTCAGAATATAATATCGAATTGTGTGGGAGGTGTCAGTTCCTAAAACATCAAAGCTTAGTACACTATTTTTAATCTAAATTAATGACTTGGATACTGGACCTAACAGATACTTGTCACAGTTGTGAATTAGGTGAATAATTAGTAGAGATGGAGGATGCAGCCAAAGTTCTTGAAGGTTTAGTCTTTGTGCATAAAAATGGCAAATGAAATTTAACTATGGTAACTGCACAGTGAAGCTGTAGTGTTACATGTTGGTCAAAAATATCATTCGATTCTCTTTATAAGACACTTTGCGGGAGGAAAGGAATGGACTCTGTCCTTTCATTCTCTAAGTAAAGTGGCAAAGCAATTTTAGAAGGTATTGGAATGTTCAAATATATACCTTGAACTGTAGAATACACATCTTTTAAAGGTTATATGAAAGTCTTGCAATACATGAGTTTGGCTATAATTAGAGAAAAGAGTTTGATTATGGTCACTATGTTGCCAAAGGCATTATTTTGAAGAATTAATAGTACTGATCTCAAACATAAGGGTATGTTGCAAAGAAAATTTTGAAGAAGCCCCAACTCTAGTCCTGAAAGTCAGTGCTTGAAGGAAGATAGGAATGCAGTTCTGAAAAGGAGGATGTGGGATGTAAGTTTATAAAAAAATTAAAAGTGAGGAGTAAACCTTTTTAACTGGGCTCACGAGTCCGCATTCAAATTGCACCTACCACATATGTTATGTTATAATACAAGTCTGCACAGATTGATTAAAAATATCTTTTGAAAACGCAAGAGTCGATATTATCAGTTTTTGGAATTGCCTTCTAGGCAAGGCAAATAAGACAAAAAAAATCCAGATGTTTACAATACAATTGGATGTAATTGGAGAACAGCCAAAGTACTAGAGGTCAGAAGGTCATGATGCTACATGCCATTTTCTCAGCCTAAAATCATCATCCGGAAACAACTGTTCAGAGTGATCAAGACAGGTTAAATGTTATCTAGCCATCACTAAAATTAAATGAAATATAGTTTGGAAATTTGAGCAATTTTGGATGTTATTTCTAAGGAAAGATTTGCTGACATTGAAAGGGGTCCAGAGGAGTTTACAAGAATGAAGAGCTTGTCTTTTAAGGAATGTTGGAGGTCTCTGGGTCTTGATGGAGTTTAGAAGGTTGAAGAGGGATCTCCTTAAAACTTAGATACTGAGAGAATACTGTAAGAAATATAACAGTTAATATGTGCACAGCAAATTCTCAAACAATCATCTGATTGAGATTAGCTGATCTGTTTTTAAGATATTGATCAAAGGGTTCAATTTGGCCAGGGCACTGAGGATTGCTTCCATTTTTTTTTTGTTTCAAAATAGTGTCAGGAGATCCTTTACATCCATGCAGTCAGACAGATGGTTCTGAAGGACAGCAACTAACTTGGTGCTGCAGCACTCCCTCCGTACTGAACTGGAGTGTGAGCCTTGATATTTCTTTTGCTCAAGCCTTGGTCTGGGACTTAAACTGGGAACCAACAAAGTAAGAGTGCTACCAGCTGAGCTATGGCTGGCACTTTGTCTCTGTTTTGTTTGAAGAGTTAAGAAGGCAGCTAGAATGCAAATATTTCATTGATCGCTGAGGTGCTCAAGCTATTTCAACCTGAGTTATGTATCAAACTCGTTTCTCCATTTATGTTCATTTACTTTTCACCTTTTTATTAAAAGCAACAAGGCTATTTTTTTTTGTGGTACATTGATATTGAAATATATTTCTCACAAATTATAGTCACAAAAATGGAAAACAAAAATATGTTGGAGGGATATAGGTAGCAATAATTTAATATTTTGAGGGAAATGCAGTTTTTTTCCTATTTGAAATGTACAGTTGTCTGCACTGAATCAGTTATACTGATATCTTAGTGTAAAGTTGCATGTGATCATTACACAGGTTTCAATGTAAACTGCTATGAAATAAGCATCAATATATGTTTCCTTTCTATGACCAGTAATTCAGTTACTTGGATGTTTTGAGGCAGCTAAATTGAGGGTGAAAATCTAATTAGTGAACTATTACTACTGATAGCTATTTTTACATTTCCTGCTTTTATGCCAGGAAAGAAAGAAAATCAAGATTTACTATGGTTAATCTTGAGTTCTAAGAAGTTGCCTATATGTAATCAGTTGAATAATAATCATGTTTATTTCTGCTTCAAACATAGAATTAACTGTTCAAACCTAGTCATTCGAATATATTTTTGTCACTTATTTATATCAACCTGGGAAACTCCTGTGATGTCATCCTGGGGCTGAGGTAATCTCCAGAAATCTATCATTATCTTCATTTTGTGCAAGAATGACAACAGCTTGTGAAGTGATTCCTCTGATTACATCAAATTTGGTTTTGCTAGGCTTTGTGATGCCACATTCCGTCAAATGCTGCTTGTTTGACTGCAGGAGTGTGTTTAAGGTCTTTTCTTCCAGTTAATGGTGGTGGAGAATGAAACATTCACAACTGGATGGCAAGAGTACAGAGCTTTGCTCTATTCTGTTGCTTCTGCTATTTAGCATGTCTTGTAACTTCCATTGTTTACATTTTTATTACATCAGATGTCATTACTGGACAAGTGAGATCTCAGAATGAAATCTGGCCATTAAATCATGTTTTGCTTTGATTTTAATGAAGTGATATCTAACTGCAACAAAAGCATATAGTATTGTAGGTTTGGTTTTAACAATAAAACTAAAGTTTATTAAGCATAAAAAATTAAGATGAAAGGAATAGACCAAAATCTTCTCATACAATATACCCTTTAAAGGTTTTGAAACATGGCAGAAATGTAATCCCATTATTCCCAAAACAGTTCTTTACATCCCAAAAACACCCTTAATTGTCTCCAAAACACACCTTTGTACAGTACTCACTGGAGAAAAATCTTTTTACAATACCTTGATAGGCTTATAGTAAACTGAGTTGAAGTCACAATCTGGAAAATCTGATAGCCTTTTCCCGGAGCTTTCATACACCAGAGTTTAAATGTTCTTGGCTTCAAATAACCTCTTCAGAGCTTTATGAAAATCCTCCTCATCTGGGACTTTTGCTAAATTCTTTACTCTCAGCTAATCTAGTTTTATTGTCTTTTTCCCATCTTAGGAACACTGCTTGATGCATTCATCTTAATCCAAGGATTTAGGCAGAACTGCCCCATACTGAAAATGAATAAAAATCACTTTTTTTTTCCCCACCTCCAAGCTAACAAAAACCTTGATGCCTGAGAAATTTAAATTGTAACCCTCCTAGTCTAAATATAAACCCATTAGTTCTGAGAGCCATTCCTTCAAGCTGTTTGAAAAGAAATCATAAAGGCTACAGAAATACCTGTAACTTAAAAATTAACTCCTCAGATACACTGAAAAACCCATCTATCAGTAGTTCAAAAGGCAACAATCCAAACTTAAATGATATCAAAAATATATAAAGATCACCTAGTCTACATCACATTGGAACCTCATTTTTATGAGAGTCTGGTACTTCTCCAGCATACTATCCTATTCTCCTGATAATAAATGTACAGTAAGGGGTATGCCATGAAGTCACAGATTGTGGTAGAGATATGTTTCATGCATGTCACATACAGAGGAATCTCTATTTCTGAATATTGGACTATTTGGCAAGATTGCAAGGTTCTGATGCTCAGCTAAACAGTTATTGAGCATTTGATTATCCAGAATTTGATTAACCGAGCGAAATACTGCCCGCTCGTGTCCTTTGGATAATCAAGGTTTCTCTACAAATGAAAATTTAAGTCTTACAGCAAAGTTAAAGGATTATATCCAAGAAATGGGAAAGAATCTAATCCTACAAAATTTGCTTAAATCTATGTAGTTTTCAAGACCACTTCATTTGAATATGCTTATTCCAAGTCGCATACATTCAAGTTGAAAAGAAACAACACGAGACCACACTTGAAAATGTAGGTATCATTCTAAACAAACCGAAATGTCACTGTGTTGATCATGTTTAAACTTTCTTTACTGGCTGCTACCACCCCAACACATATTCGCTTTCAGGTGACAGGTTCAAACTCTAAGAAGACATTGTGTTTTGCAATTAAATTTCTTTGAAATAATTTAATGATTTCGTAACATAGGTTATATGGGAATTTTAACTCCTAGAGGGCCAGCCTATGTAATATAAGGAGCCATAATGATGAGGATTAGAGACATGATTAGATCAATTTTAACTGGGCTTTATTTACAGTTTGTCTGACACTTGTCCAGCCAAGACATATCCAAAGACTGCCCAATGGCTTTATAGCCCTTTGAGATTGGATAGCTTGGAGATTACTAGGCCAGCTGTTGGATACATTGTTGGATTGGGGTTGGGAGGGTATGGCTGGGTTTGGGTGGGAAGTGGTGGGTGAAGTCTTAGATACATATTGAAGTGATTGTAACAAGGTCAGCCAGGTTGACTTCCTAGAATGTGAGTTCCCTGATTGAGACATTAATTGGTCCAATCAGGGACCCCTGGTTGACAGATAAAAACAGGAGTGTCTGACATCCTGATACTGAGAGCTGGATCTGAGGGAGCTGGGTCAGTGGTGAAGGGCTCTCTATTTGTGTCAGGGAGGGGACTGACTCTGAGCTGGCTGCTCACCTCCAGTGTGTACTGATGCTCTTGGTTTCTGGTTATTTTGGAGGAAACTTGATTCCTAAATTGGTTGAATTATATAGCCAGTTTCTTAACTGGTATTCCTTTTTATTGAGGGCTGACTTTTAAACTGGCTGATTTTAAACAGTCAATGTGTTTTGTGTGTAACTCAGTTCTCATTAGGGAATTGTTGTTTCACTGGCTGGTTACAGCCTGTGTTACTCTTTTTTTCTCTTTTACTTTGAGAAAAGCAGTATGTTGATTTTGTAGCAGGGCTTAGCCCTTGCACTTTAGTTTTCTTTGTTTTTTGCATGTGTTTTCACTTTTTTGGTGTTTGGACTGACCCCTTGAGAAAATACACCATTCCAGATGAGCTGTTCATATATGGGTAGGCCTAGTCCTTTTGTGTGAGTTGAGTATATTGACAATATATTCAATCAAGTTTGAGTTGAGTATTGACAATCTTAAAAGCCAATGATCCAATCCAATGCTCTGGAGTATAAGACCAGGGAAAATTGAATAGTTGAGAGGAGATCTGCCATGTCCTAGCATATAAGAGACTGCTTGAACAAAATCTCTGTTAAAAGTCCCTTCTCAATCAGTAACCTGGTAAAGCAGAAATTCCTAACCAGAAGAAAAGAAGACAGGAAGATCTGAAGACAAGAACCGAAAGTTGCCTGGTTTTGACACGAGAAGTGTTGTTTTTGTCAATCTTAATTGGGAGTTTTATTGGACTAGATTAGATTTTTAGATTAGATTACAGTGTGGAAACAGGCCCATCGGCCCAACAAGTCCACACCGACCCGCCGAAGCACAACCCACCCAGACCCATTCCCCTACATTTACCCCTTCAGCGAACACTACGGGCAATTTAGCATGGCCAGTTCACCTAACCTGCACATTTTTGGATTGTGGGAGGAAACCACGCAGACTAGTATTATAGAAGGAAAGATAAGAGCTTAGAGAAAGAAATTGTAAATAGTGGTTAGTTAATTATTCTATGATATACTGTAAGAAATAAAGTTGTTAATTTTACTTTTAACAGTCACTCACAGAACACACAGAACAGTACAGGCCCTTCGGCCCTCGATGTTGTGCTGGCCTTTTATCCTACTCTAAGATAAGACTAACCTACATACCCTTCATCGTACTATCTTCCGTGTGCCTATCCAAGAGTCACTTAAATGTCCCTAATGTCTTTGGCCACTCCAATTTTCACATATTACAGGGGAACCTTGATTATCCGAACGTGATGGGCAGGCACTATTTCCTTCGGGTAATCGATTATTTGGTTAATTATTTAAATGCCTTTCCTCTGGGGCTCGGAGCTTTTAAAGCCTGGTTCCTGTTCAGGAGGTAAGGCAGCATCAGTGCGTGAGCTCACGCAACCCCCCCCCCCCCCCCCCCCCAAATCCCCCAAACCCTGTCCAACACTGCCACTCCACACCACCCCCCAACTGCCCTGACCCCTCTCCGGGGCAGCCGAACTGGACACCAACAACAAGGCTGCTGCAGCTGCCTTTGTGGGGTAAGTCTCCAAATAGCGCGCACACACCTTTTTGACTGCAACATTTTGACAGGTTGCATGTTTGCTCTGTACAGGACAATGTTGGAGAGATTAGCTGGGGACTGGGGGGGAGGTGGAGGAGGTTAGGGCACACCCTTCTGTGGAACTCCAGGGAAAGTGTGGGGAGAGAGAGAGCACGGGCAGTCAATCATTTGGAGACGGTGCCTATTTAATCCCTGTAAAAAAAAAGACATGATCACTGGTGGAAACACATCTTTATTGTAATGTTTCTGTTGGGACCTTGAGATTTCCTTTGGATAATCAGATTTTCGGATAATTGGTATTCGGATAATCAAGGTTCCTCTGTACTGCTCGGGATAAGTCTTTTTGTGTTGCTGGTTTTAAATTAAGTAGGAGAGTTTACCCCGTGTCGTAACACACTGGCCCCGATTTTTTTGTGCAGCTCAGAGGAACACTCTCTTTCCCCTGCAAAAGTGGGAATTTGCCTATCTGGATTTTTGATCCAGAATGTTGATTTCCATTCGATGATTGCTTGGGTGATATAAGGTTAGTTATAATTTACTGTGCTGTCAATATCTTTGATAACATTTGTTTCCAAATTGTTGGAAAATAATTAACAGTATTTGTTAAGCTACCTGCTGATGGCGTCATATCATTTAGCTTTTCTCAAGCTTATTGTAAATTAACCAATTGTATTATTTTTCACTCCACAAAAGGGTGCACCATATATAAGTGGAGGATATTTGTCAGGCCTCTAACACACACACATTTTACTTAAATCCTTACTAAGTTATCATGACTGAGTTCACTAATTTATTTAAGATGTATGGAGCTATCTAGTACTTTCTGATTGTTGTTCTACACTTAATTACAGAAAAGATGTTAAGGTTTTTTTCTTTTTCTCAGTGTATTATTCCCTTAAAAAGACTAGAAAAAGCTAGCTCCTGCAGTTAAATGATGATGTTGCAAATCAAGATTAAGCATTAAGTTTTGGTATCTGGTGTTCTGTTGTCCAAAAGAAACATAATGTTTAACTATTGATATTCCCTCAAATCACTGACTTGGGAAAAAATGAAATTATCTGAACTGATGCTTTGTGAAGCACTTGTACATTGAGTTAAATAGTGTTATTTTGTTCCATACTGTATTGAACAGCAATCATGCTAATTTTACCAGTAATTTGAAAGATGCTGATTATTCATAATCTTTGTTAATCAAGTGGGAACAAGAAAGTTCAGGACTGCTGTAAATTGTATGAGAGGACATTAATGGCCAGGGAAGAAAAATTGTTATTGAAAGTGTCACGCTAGTCCAAACATTCTTTAAGGATTGGGTTTCTGTGCAACATCTGCTCCACCATCCTGCTTGTCTCTAGCAGCTCCACTGTTATTGATTGGTGACTGCTTTTCCTTCTAAGTTTAATTTTGTCGCTGACAGTGAACTTGACCATTCAATTAGTATCAGAACTTACACTTGTTATAACCTTGTTGAGAAAGGTGGCGCAGCATTTAAGATCTCAGAACTCCCTTTTATTTGCAAGAGCACTGATTATATGAAGTACCATTTTCTCTGTTGAAATCGCCAACAATTTAACCACCTTTAAAAAGAGTTTAGAAATACTGTATGCATGAATGATTTGGAGATGCCGGTGTTGGACTGGGGTGTGCAAAGCTCTGCATGAAATTACCATGCTAAATGCAAAGTTTTTAATACTGCTGAGTCAGGTCTGACAATCAGTACATGAACACCTACAGGCATGTGCAATAGATTATTTCACCCCTCAGCCTACTCCTGTATTCAGGTAGGAATATGGCTAAAATTGTTTGTGTTTTGAATTCCATATTTATGCAGCTAATTACTATCTCCAATATGAATCAATCTAACCACTGCCTCTTGATATTCAATGGTGTTACATTAACTGAATTCCCCATTGTCAATATCCTGGGGGTTTTCATTAACCAGAAACTCAGCTGGACTTGCTATAATAATGCAGTGGCTACAAGAACAGGTCAGCGGTTAGGAGAACTATGGAAAGTAAGTCACATCCTGACTCCCCAAAGCCTGTCCACCATTGACAAGGCTAAAATCAGAAGTGTGATGGAATACTCTCCACTTGCCTGAATGGGTGTAGCTCTGAAAGCACGCAAAAAGCTTGACACTATCCAGAACAAAACAGCCTGGTTTACTGACACCACACCCACAAGCATCCATTCCCTCCACTATCAATGTTTTGTAGCAGCAGTGTACATTATCTACAGGATGCACTGCAGAAATTCACCAAAAGTCCTTAGACAGCACTTTCCAAACCCACTGCCACTTCCATCTCAAAGGACAAAGGCAGTTGAAGCATTGGAATACTACTAACTGCAAGTTCCTCTCCAAACTACTCGCCATGCTGACTTGGAAATGTATCTCTGTTCCTTCACTGTCACTGGGTCAAAAAGTTGGAAATCCCTCCTCAGGGCATTGTGAATCTACCTACAGCACATGGACTGCAGTGATTCAAGAAGGCAGCTCACTGCCACCTTCTAAAGAAAACTAGTGATGGGCAATAAATGCTGGGCAGTGAAACCCCTGTCCCATGAGTGAAGTTTCTTAAGAAAAAAAATAAGTTATGATTCTTTATCTAAAACAAATCTAATTACCTGTGCCTTTAAAAGTAATCAATGACCCCACTTTCATCTCCTCTGAACAGAAAATCCCAAAATAGTAAAATGTTTTGAGAGCAGACATTTTTTCTCATCTGTGTTCTAAAAGGTTGTCTCCTAATTTTAAAATAGTGCTCCCAGTGCTGGACTGGCTCACAAAAGGAAACATCCTTCAATCACATTAAGAGCCTAAAAGGTCTTGACACTCCGCACCCTTCTAAATTCTAGTGGCAACAAGCCCAGTCTAACCAACTTTCTTTATCATTTTAAAATAAGTTATGATTGCTTAACCAGAGAACAGCATAATTTGCAGTCTTATCCAGTATCATAACAGACTCAAAATGTGTGTTACTTTGTTGTTGTTGCAGTTATTCAATGGAGTTTGGTTTTATAAATTGTAAATGAATTAAATTGTTGATTTTAAGTTATTCTGTTTTTGAGCTTGAGAACCCTCTCCCATGTCCTTACCCCAACCCCTACACACCAGGCTGTTACCACACATGACCCATTGTCAGCTACTCATAGTCCACATTAGCAGCTATTCATTCTCCCAGACTGACTTCTACTTATTACTTTGTCTGTCCAATTGTTTTTCTCTCTCTTTTGGCTCTATCTCTACCTGTCATTTACTCCTCCCCTGTCCCCACCCTATCTTCTGCATAAATACCAACCTTTTCCTGGCTGCATTCAGTTCTGAAGAAGGGTCACTGGATCCAAAATGTTAACTTTGATTTCCGTCCACAGATGCTGCCTAACCCACTAAGTTTTTTCTAGCAATTTCTGTTTTTGTTGTCATTGATAATACTGGATTGTACAAAATATAATGAGTGGGTTAGAAGACTAAGTACATTTTCAATTTGTCCCCTTTCAAAAGGTTTCTCATCAAATACTGTTATGTTAACCAAACGTGTGTTGTAGAATCTACAAAACCTGTTCCTTACTGCTCAGCCGAATGATGTAGTTTTATTTCTACAGATATACATTTAAATAGTTTTATGTGGTTATCACATTTGAAGATAAATGACTGCATTGATCATGGACTAGGATCCATTTATTCTTCTTTTCACTGTTCAGAGTACTTGCCTTGAACTGTCTTGTAGATAAATGGCAGTGGAGTCCTGTAATTTGAAAGTTGAAATACTTTACAACACAGTGCTGTGTTGAAAGCCAAAATTCACCAACTGAATAAAATAATTTAATGAGAATTTTTAGTACTGTATCCACATCCTGTTAAATGTTGTGAAGAAATTCATTCCTGAATCCTGAAGATAATCTGGTAAAAGCCCCTTTTATCTTGGTAGGTTTCCAAAATAGGTAAAACAATTAATAAACATAAATCTGTTTTAAATGTTCAGTTAAATGAACCTTCTTACATTGCATCTGAATTTGGAATTTGTGTGTGTGTGTGTGTGTGTGTGTGTGTGTGTGTGTGTGTATATATATGATGAGATGGAACGTAACCTAGTTTTATAACTAATGTTATGCCTTGTCACACCCAAAGTATTATAAAGGTCATGAATTTTATTGTGAATTAATGAACCAGCTTGTTTTTTACCCTTGCATGGTATTTCCATGCTATTTTGGAGATTAAATTGAGTAGCTGCCAACCATTTATTCTTGTGAAAACTAAGTCAGAGGGATTGATATTGCAGTGGAGGAATTTGTTCATGTAGTGCCACTTGGTTAATTTCTACGTTTGTGTTCTGATTAAAAACCATTCTTGCATTAAAGTTGGAAACACCTCTCAGTATGATTATTGACTTTCCATTGCTTCACAGCTAACCTGTGTCTCCGCTTTAATGGTAAAAATCTCAAATTGTATGCCCCATTACAATGACATGATTGTGTTGCATTTAGTAAGAAACTGGCTTACGAGTGCATTAAGGAAAGTAAATCCTTGTCGCAATTAACTTGCAGTTTTAGTGCTGAAGGAGTATATTCATAAATTATTTTCTACAAGACAACTTGTCAGAATTCTTGACGAAAGTATTTTTTTCATGAAAGTCATCCAAGGAGTGACACAAGCAAATAATGATTGCATAAACAAGTCCAGGTCCTGGACCTCTGACTGGTACAATGTCACACACAACAGTAACAACAGCTTGACTTTCTAGAGTGATTTTAGTGTAGGAAAATATCTTTGCACTTCAACAGTAGAATCAAAACAGAGGCGCACCAAAGTAAAGATGATGATACTGGATAGAGTGATCAGAAGCCTCTTTGAGCCATCAAGGTCGACAGCAGGGAAACAGGACCTTTGGCCCACCTGACCATGCTGTCCAAATTTCCTAAATGGAACTAGTCCCGTTTGCCTGTGTTTGGCTCATAATCCCTCTTAACCTTTATCTCTGTTTACCTGTCCAAGATTTTTTAAGATGTTATATTTGTACCACTTCCTCTGGCGTATTCCATATATGTGCCACCCTGCATGGAAGAAGTTGCCACTCAATCCCTTTTTTTAAATCTTTTGTTATCTCACCTTTAAATCTATGCCCTTCATGATTTTATAAACCTCTATGATCACCCGTCAGTCTCCTGTACTCCAGGGAAAAAAATTTCAGCCTATCCAGTCTCATCTTTATAACTTAAACCATCCAATAACGACCTTGTAAATATTATTTTGCATTGTTTCCAGTTTAATAACATTCTTCCTACAGCAGGCCGACTAGAATTGTGCACAGTATTCCAAATGTGGCCTTACCATGTCTTGTACAACTGTAACATGACATCCCATCTCCTGTACTCAAAACTCTGATGGATGAAGGCAAGAGTGCCAAATTCCTGATGAAGGGCTTACGCCCAAAGCATCGACTCTTCTGCTCCTTGGATGCTGCCTGACCTGCTGTGCTTTTCCAGTACCATCCTTTTCAACCCTTCCTCACCACATGTGACACAGCTGGGAAGGGAAGATATTTGTTTGAGAATGCTAGAGCATGAGATGAAGTTGGTTGCAGACAGAATTACCACTGTTGGAGAAAATGAGTGCATAAGAGAGCAGGGTCGAAGAATTTGAATTCTGGCAGGTTGTAAAGCTAGAGGAGTTTGGAGACAGAGAGCAGGTTCAGGCTATAAAGAAATTTAAGCACAACAGTAAGGGACACTGGGGGTCCAGGGATCATTTTGATTAGCAAGTGTATGGTACATTATGGACTGATGTCCAAACACCAATATCCATGGAACATGAAGACAAGGAAACCAACCAGGAGAGAATGGCAGTAGTTGAATCTGGTGGTAGCAAAGGCGTAGATGAGAATGTTAGCAGCTAAGATGATGTACACAACCAATATGAACATAGGTAGTCTTTGATGAAGAATATAGAGTTAGCATATTTTGGCAGTTTTCATGAGGGATGGTGTTCTGCTGTCAGTGGCAGGATGAGGAGAAGGATCCAAAGTCTAGCTGAGCTGGAATGAGAACCAAATGGAACAAAAATGATTTATTGGTAATTTCACTGAACTGGTAAACCAAAGATCTGGGTGAAATGATGTGAACATGCTGGTTCATATCCCATGTAACTAGTTGAGTTTGAATTCCATTCATTAATCTGGACTATTAAACTAGTCTCTAATAATGACTATGATAGGTTGTCATAAAGACCCAAATGGTTCACTGAAGTCCTTTTTAGGAAACCATTCTTACCTGATCTGTCCTTTGAAATAGCCTAACAAGCCCCTAACAAGTTCAAAGGGAAGTGGGGGATGAGCAACAAATTTTGGCCTTACAGCAAAGCTTGCATAATGTAAAAGAATGAAGAAAAATTCCAGCCTGCTGTCATTAGTCTGAACCAACCAATCTAGCCAACTTAATTAACTGGCCATCCTGTTGTGAAATAGGGCATCACAAAAATTTGATAATTTTTGACCTTTTTATTTCCGAGGAATGCTCTGATTGTACTATTGCAATTATTGAATTATGGTAATTTTGATTCTCTAAAAGGTCTGCAATAGAAATCCTAGGCATCCAAACTCTTAATCTTTTTTTCTACTTTAGTTGAATTGTTGAAGTTTAACTTAGAACTTATGCTTCATTGCATGTAATTCTATTGAATTTGTTTTATAATTTTGAGTACATGGACCTGAAAGAGCTTGATTATACAATAAAACTATTAAAACAAATTGTTCTGACTTGTTTCTCACAAATGAAGAGAACATCAAAGCAATTTACAGTTCAGTACTATTCAAGCAACTTCAATAACTGGCCTCCTCAAATTGATTTTCTGAAGGAACAAAAAGAAGAATATAATTGTTTTTGCCTGTATATTCTTAATACTATGTTTAAACAGAAGTCTGCAGATTAACATGCTGTGCCTTTATAGAACTTCATGTAAAAATGTTATTACAAAAAATGTTATTGGAGAAGGTGCAGAGGAGATTTACCAGGATGTTGCCTGGATTGGAGGGCTTGACCAATGAAGAAAGGTCGTGTGAGCGCGGGCTTTTCACACAGAAGGAAGAGAGGTGACTTGAAAGAGATGTACAAGGTAATGAGAGGCATAGATAGAGTAGATAACTAAAGACTTTTACCCAGAGCAGAAATGGCTATCACAAGAGGTCATAGTTTTAAGGTGATTGGAGGAAGGTATAGGGGAGATGTCAGAGGTAGGCTCTTTATACAGAGATAGTGGGTGCATAGAATGTACTCCCAGTGGTGGTAGTAGAGTCAGAGACATTAGGCACGTTTAAGTGACTACTGGACAAGCACATGGACAGCAGTAAATTGAGGAGTGTGTAGGTTAGGTTGATCTTGGATCTTGGACCAAATGCAGGCAAGTGGGACTAGTTTACTTTGGGAAACTTGGTTGGTATGAACGAGTTGGACTGAAGAGTCTGTCTGTACGACTCCATATAACTGAAAAATGTTATTTTGTCACTGTTAATTCTGTCTGATGTGCTACAGGAAACTGTAGTTCCCTTTTGATGCGGTCGTAAGCATTTTGAGTTCAGTTGCTAATCAGAAATTGGTACATTTATCAGGGAGTACTTGGCAATTTCAAGTATGGAAGCTGCCCTTTTGTTTACTGTACCTCATTGTCTTAGTCACACTATATACCTTAGGTGTACATATCCAGTCTACACCTAGATATAGAAGGAGGGAAAGGATAAAGAAACCTCAAAGCATGTATGTGGCAAGATGTCCATTCATTGTAAATACATTTCTCATTTTTATGTGTATCATATATGTGTTCACGTTTGTCATAGCTCTGAGAGTGAATGTAATTTTAGCTGCACTGCATCACATTTAATCCTTTATCCATTGCATTTGCTGCTTCCAGTAAAGATGAAACCAAATGCTGGAACACCAGTAAAGGGCAGCGAAGTTAACACATAATTGCAGAGGAGTATTTTACAGGATAAGCTTTGGTGGACCTGGAAGAAACATTCCGACGGCTCCTAGCCTACAAGTAGTGTCATTAAAAACGTCCCTAATCCGGTTGGTCTTGTCTCATTTATAAGCTGGTTTTCTCAAGGCCAGAGAAATCTACAGAAGGTACTAGACATTTTTTTAATCAACCTGTTCAGCGATATAATTACACACCTCTAGAGCAGGTAGGACGTGAACCTAAGCTGCCTTGTTCAAAGTTGAGGACACTACTACTATTGTGCCACAAGAACCATCGCAGAAAGTATTAAATTAATACTTCTTAAAACTATCACCTCGTCTTGGTGGTATGCTTGTAGGTCACCTAAGAAAAGTAAGAACAGAAATTGTGGATCTACTGGCCACAATCTTCCATTTGCCCTCAAGTATAAGGTGATAGCAAGTGACTGCAGGATTGCAAATATTGCACCTTTCTTAAGAAATAGAGAAGCAGGATAATCCTGGCAATTGCATTCTGTTTAACGTTGCTGGTAAGCACACCTTTAGAAATAATACAGATAAAATTAACAGCCATTTGAACATAGACTAAGAGAGCAAAGAAATATTTTAAGAAAAACTCATGTTCAACTAAGTTTTTTTTTAATGACTAGTTACGACCCACTTGGGTAGCACACTATAAATCGAGCCCTGCTATTTGCAGAGTCTGGGTGGGCTGGCTAGCCACAAATACCCTCAGGATCTCCTAAACAAAACACCCAAGGCCAGCAGATTCACTTATAGGGTAATCTGTCTCCAACCTACCTGCACAAACCAGAACTGCACTTCCTTTGAAAGTTTCCAGTGATTTATGCCAATTCCTATCTGCCTCTATTAAACTTAGCTCTGGACAGATTTTATACATCCCTCCCGACCTAACTCAGCTGTTTTCTTTCCTGGGGTGTGTTGTGATCCCAGCTGATGTTATTCCTGAACAAGCCAAATCCCAGTTTGAAATCTGACTTTATTTCTTTTACTAAGTAAGGTGGTCTTCATTGAAACATAAGCATGCAATACTGCAGATCTGGTTTTATCAACAAAACAGAAGTTGGTTATGGAAAAGATAAAATACAATAAGGAGAAAGTGAGGACTGCAGATGCTGGAGATTAGAGTTGAGAATGTGGTGCTGGAAAAACACAGCAGGTCAGGCAGCATCCAAGTAACAGGAGAATCAATGGTTTGGGCACAAGCTCTTCACCAAGAAATGATGAAGGGCTTATGCCTGGAACGTCGATTCTCCTGCTCCTTGACTGCTGCCTGACCAGTTGTGCTTTTCCAGCACCACACTCAAATAAAATACAATAAACCAAGCTACTTGCATATAACAAAAATGTTGAATATTATATCAACAGCATACTGTTATAGTATTCAAACACCAGAAAGATTTCCTATGCTAGCACATCTGCAGCTTTGACTTAACTGTTGCTTTCAATTTCAGGTATAGAGGATTTGATAGCCTCATCCTTAAACATTTACACAACTGAGTACAGACCTTTTCAGCTTTAAATAACCCTTTTAATGTTTTAATCAACAATTCTGGTCTGAAACCTTTAAACTAAAAGCCCTTAAAGATAATATATTACCTAATTTTTCAGAACTAACATCTTTCTATGGGAGAAACTGTTTCATACATTTAGCCTTAAACAGGATAATTGCAAACTGAAACCTAAAGGTTTCCAAGTTAGGGGTGTTTTAGCTAAGCAAAAAAAAAATCAATTCCTGATCCTTCAAAAGGAAAGCAGGCTAACACTATTGAATGTTTATTCTGTCTAGTCTCCCAGTGCAAACAAATTTCCATCACCACTTCAAGATGGCTCTCCTATTATTGACTTTTTTAAAAAAAAAATCAAGGCTCCAGAAATACTGACAAATTAATCATTAAACCCCCTCATAACCACAGACCAAAGCCCACATGCCACTAGTTCAAAGTCCAAATTCTAAAATAAATTATATTTTAAAAATTACCCACATTATATCACAGGGGTGACAGTTATGATTACCCCCAATTTGCGTGCACACCTGATAATTGGCAATTTTTAACCTACGAAAACTGAAAAGGTCTTTGCAATTGCCCTCTTCCTCTGAGCTGTCATAAAATTGATAAAAATCTGCTATTTCTATTTAGCTTTTAATAGGTTTTCTTGCTGTCCAATAACACATTTTGATTCAGTTCTTCTAATGTCTAACAACAAATTACTAGGTTGGATAAAAAAGCAGAGCTTGTGTATGAATAAACATTACTTGTTTAAGGCATGAATTTACTAAATTAATGCAGTTGCATGTTTGTTGGTCAGATCACAAATTAGTGTGATTATTTGTATAGTATTTGTTTGCAGGCTTAAATGACTGCTTCCAAAATTTCGCAAAGTGACTTTCCATTTTTTTCTTGGAAAAAAAATCCTTCATTTTGTTTAAACCAGATCTCAAGCATTTCCTATCAAAATATTACTTTGTAATTGAGTTAGTGTTGCATAGAGTGTCTAATACAGCCATAAGTTCTGATTAGTACACTTTAAATATTTATAGTAAAGCACTTTACAACATTTACAAAATATTTATACTAATGATGCAGCATGGATTTACAGTATGGTCTACAAATTGTATTGTCCCAATTATTGTAAAAATGAAGAATAGCAGCATATATTGCCTTGGCACGTTGTTTTAGTTATTCCATGGTAGAGGATGAGTTAGTTTGTCAAACAAATGTTACTTCAAATCACTTGACTATTAACTGCCCATGACATTCAGCAGCAGTGTATAGGAAGTCCGTTGCAGTACGAATTTGGAAAGTGAAACTGCATTGTAGCTGGATAACATTAATGAAAATTCCTATTTTCAACTAGTAAAGTTAAGATTTAAATAAAGATTTACTCTTTTACATGCTTGGGATCCCCATACTTTGTGAATTCATAGTATATTGAGCTGCGTTATAATGGCCTTTCACTGTGGTCAGAAAGGCCTCAAAGCTGCAATAAAGGAACTCAGCTGGATCTTTGCTGTGGTAGTTCCATGTCTTTGAAACCTTTTTTTAAATGTCATTCCTCCAGACCATTTGTTTTATAGAATGAAGGACTTTTAAACCAAATTTTAAGATTTGTTGACAGAAAATTATGATAATCATTGGAATCTGTTAAACAGATTCATTAAAGTTGGTTGCTTGTAGAAATTAACTCCCCATTCCAGTACTAAATCAAGAACAAATTGTAAATCATTATTGACATAACACTGTCAGTAAACATAATGTTAGTTACACAGACATGCTAAATATTTGAATCTAGTCAGTCAAGTAGGATTAACATAATTTTGAAGTAATCAGCACAAGAACACATTTATATAACTTTATTGGACTGTAATTAAATGTTTAGCATGCAGTTCCAGCATTTTTAAAAAATTCCCTCAGAATGTGGGCATTGCTGACTGTGCCAACCTGTCCCTAGTTGTCCTTGAGAAACTGGCCCATATGCTGTGGGTAGACCAACAATGCTATTAAGGAGGGAATTTCAAGATTTTGATCCATTGACCCTGAAGGAACAGGAATACATTTCTAAGTCAAGATGGTGCATAGCTTAGAGGTGCAGATGGTGGTGTTCCCATATATCTGCTGCCCATGTCCCTCTAGATGGTAGTGATCATAGCTTTGGAGGTGTCTACAGACCTTTGGTTAATTCCTATGGTGCATCTTGTAAATGGCACTCACTGCTGTTAGAGTTTCCGTGATGGAGAGAGTGGATGTGGTGTCAAGTTTAAGTGTTGTAAATGGTGGACAAGCTTTCGAGAGTTATGAGGTGAGTTACTTACTGCCATATTCCAAGCCACTGGCCTGCTGTCCAGTGTATTTATAAGGCTAGTCCAATTCAATTTCTGTTCAATGGTAATCCCTAAGATGTTAGTTGGGAATTTTTTGTAATAGCTGTGGATCATAAACTAGTATTTATTTTGCAGTTAGTATAGAACTGCAAAACTGTTTTTCTAAATGGTGAACAAGTTATCAATGTATCATGAAAGCAAATATAAAGGTGGACAAATGGCTTTGCAAAGCAATGCATGTTTAATGTTTGTGAAGTTATTGTAAAGATGTAGTAGGCTTGAACCATGTGGAAGTTTTCCTTTACCCTGTATAACTTGCTCTTGATACTGCTTTTTCATTCACTCACGTTGACTAATATTTTAAAATTTTGCATGGAGGTAGTTAATATGTGTGCATATTAAGGCCTAAATTTTGTTTGGCTGAAGATTTGTAAAGGCATTCCTCATTCATGGTAGATGTATATTGTCTGATTCTACAATTCCAGAGTTAGGCTCCTGAAATTTGAACATTAAATCCAAATAAGTACTTATTTTTAGAACTCTGCATCTGATAGTGAATGTCACCACTTCTTGACTCCTCTATTTGTTAGAATACAGTTGTAATTTATTCATTGGAGCAGGACCAGATATCGTGAATAATTATTTGTTGTATATACAATAGAACACAATTTTATTCTTAGTCAATCTGTTTATCGAAATGGTCTAACAAACAATATTGAGCTTGGAATTAGTGTTTCCAAATGTACCTACTGATTTAGGCCCAATGATATACTATTGAAAGTTTAGATCCTGTTTATTAATACAAGTACAGTTGAAAAAACAATTCAGAATTCATTACATAAGCTTAAATTTAATTTGACATGTTCTGCCAAGAAGTATTTAATTACAGATGTTTTGTTGTAGTTGTTGCCATCAGGAGCATTCAATCAGTGTGCTCACCTTTTTGATGGTAACATGCTTAAACTGAGATGAGGAGGGGTTTCTTCACTCTAGTGGTGAAGCTTTGGATTTCTGTACTGCAGAAGACTGTGGAAGCTCACTCATTATTTCTATGTCTATGACAAAGATGAATATATTTCTAGTTACTAATGATATGAAGTGATATGGGAATAAAATGAGGTAGGTGATCAGCTATGATCAAAATAGCAGAGCAGGGTTGAGTGGATAACTCTGGCTTTTATGTTCCTTATACATATATTCCTCCACTTTTGTATCTAACATCTGCAGTGAATAATAGCTGAAGAATAGCTGGGCTTTAATTCTGCTTGTATGTCAAAAGAAATTTGACTTGGGTAGCTACTATTTTAACAAATTTTCTGGATTTTATATGTTAAATTATTCTAGCTGTTTGAAATCTAGCTGTTTTGAATTATTGTTTGAAATCCACCTGCATTACCTCTACTAATCTTTAACTTCAGTTTGCCAAATCTGTTGTTGGCATCAGTTCTGGAAGCTTTATATTTTATCATTTTTGTAGACTTGAGTTTGAAAGATTGAGAATGCTTGAACTCATATTTAAGAAATCAATGAAAAGACATCAAACTTTTTTTTTAAATAACGCATTTCTTGGTAGTCACCAGTTTCACATGACTACTTTTTTACTGGAGATCACCTGCCTGGATTTATGACTGTTGGGTTCTAGTTTCTGCTTTGGAGACTGTGTTTGTTTGCTGTATTTGAAGGAAAGCATACTGAAAGAAAGGTTTCTGGACAAGATTCCTTGCTCTGGGTACAGTATGGTACCTGGAGCCTAGGTCCAGCTGTTGTCACGAGAAACGCCTGGAAGCGTGTATTGAGGTATCATGATCAACTGCATTTTCAAAGGTTCTTAGTGATAACTACATGTATTTAGCAACATCCATCTTTGTGTGCCAGTCTGGTGACAGAATGGTATCTTAATATCTCAAAACTCACCCTTCTTGTTTTCAGAAACCAAGATAAAATAGCACTCTTTTTAAAAAGTGAAGGCACCAAGGAAGGTGGTGTGGTTATTGGAGGTCAGTCATCTCAGCTCCAGGATGTCTCTACAGGAGTTCCTCAGGATTGTGTCCTTGATCTAACCATCTTCCACTATTTTCGCAATGACCTTCCCGCCCACCCCCCCCACCCCCCATCATCAGGGTTAGAAGTGGGGATGTGCAATCATCAGCTAACCACTTTCACCACCATTCACAACTCCTTAAATATTGAAGCAATCCATGTTCAAATGCAACAAAATCTGGAAAATATCCAGGTTTGAACTGACAAATGACAAATAATGCCACTCAAATCCAGGCAATGACCATCTCCAATGAGAGATAATCTAGACATCACCCCTTGTCGTTCAGTTGTATTATCATCACTAAATTCCCCACTAATAACACTGGGGGATTATCATTGACAGAAGCGCAACTAGATTTGCCACATAAACACAGTGGCAACAAGAGCAGGTCAGAGGCTAGGGATACTGTGGTGGGTAGCTTACCTCCTGACTCCCCACGGACTGTCCATCATCTACAAAGTACATGTCAGGAATACTCCCCACTTGCCTGGATGGGTGCAGCTCCAACAACACTCAAAAAGCTTGACACCATCCATCCAGGACAAAGCAGTTTCTTGCTTGTTACCGCAGCCAGTCTCTCAACCAAATAGCAGTGTGTGCTATTTACAAGATGCTTTGCAGAAATCTATCAAAGATCCTTAAACAGCACCTTCCAAACCCACAACCACTTAAATGTAGAAGGACATGGGCAGTAGATAAATGGAAACACATCCCCTTCAGGTTCCCCTCCAAGTCAGTCAGCATTATGACTTGGAAATATATCACCATTCCTTCACTGTTGTTGGGTCAAAATTCCAAAATTCCCTCCCTGTCAGTATTGTGGTCAACTTACAGCACATGGACTGCAAGAAGGTAGCTCACCCCCACCTTCTCAAAGGCAGTTAAGGACTGGCAAGAAATTATGGCCAGCCAGTTTGGCTCATGTCTGATGAGTGAATTAAAAAGAAAAATGTCTCTGCTGTTGGGAGCAACTTCAAGGTGGTAAATTGAGAGCAAGGACAGTTGTAATCCTAGGCTCAAATTCTGTCAATTCCCAGTATCTATATGACCAGTATTGGCTTTGTAACATTTCAGGCCATCTCTAGGTTTTGAAAATCACAGTATAAATGATTGTTATTTATTATGTAAAATTCTACTAAACCTTGTAAAATCTTGAATCTGTAACTTAAAAGACCAGGAAGTATAACCCGCAGTATACTGCAACCGAGAAGTTTTACTGCGTTAGACTCTAATTTTTGTTCTTAAATCTCAAAGTAAATTGCATGTTAAAGTTTGATCATGCTGGAAATACTCAGCAGATCAGGCAAATGACCTGACATGGAAACCCTGTCTCTACACAGATCCTGTCTGATGTGTGGAATATTGTTCTCTGCATGACCATTCATCAAAAATAGACATTGTGAAAATATATATATATTTATTTAGCAGGGACAAAGTAACTATACTATTGAAACAGAATAAAAATTGCCATGCCAATCAACATGTAGGTTGATGCAGGTGGTTTTCTGTTTCAAACTCTTAATAGTGGCAGTCTTAGTAGAAGGCTTGAGAGTGGCAAACTGGGACTTTAGTTAGCATCCATTGATAGATTGTAAAAGGTTTGGCAAGGTAACCAAATATGTTGCAGATTTAGTGGCATTGCAGCTTAAAGGCTCCTATGAGGAAAAAGAAAGCAAAGACAATTCTTGCTTGACTCTTGAACAATTGAGGGAGAATTACGCAATTTTATTTGCTTCCTTTAAACATAATGTTTACCTGCTTTTTCTTTCAGCATATTAAAATGTCTTGCAGGCTTTATGCAGTTTTGATATAGCTATGATGTCCTGGTCTTTATTGGCATGTCTGTTTCGAAAAGTAAGTTTTTAAAATTATATTTTATTGTTCATGTATTATTTTCATTTTTAGCCCTAATGACTTTTCACCCCTCTCTTCCTCAGGTGTTCCTTTGTCCACTCAGTGGGGACCTCAGGGTTATTTCTACCCTATTCAGATAGCACAATATGGGCTAAGTCACTACAGTAAAAACCTAACTGAGAGACCACCACATAGTGAAGTATACGAAATCGCAGAGAAAAGAGACAAAGGCACAAGACAAAATGACTGGATTATACCAAAAGGATGTACAGTCTCTACAGCCTTTGACAAAACTAGATCTAGCAATGTAAAGCAGTTCACCACCCCAGGTATTTTATCTTACTGATCAAGACTTGTTAAAATTAACATGTTACTGAAGAAAGACCATGAAATAATTGTCAGCACCAAAGCCTCAGATCTTTGTAGGAAAACTGTGAAGAGGTTTCCAGCTTTTGACATTATAAGAAAGGAGGACAAACTATATAATGAATTCTGTAAGATTTTCAAGACTCTCCTTTTTATTGATGGCAAAGTAATTTCAAGATCCCACGGGCCACTGACAAATCCACTTAAACTTAGAATGTCTTAACTAATGGATTTACAAGTGATTTATGCATTGATTTTTGAAATAAAAATTGAAAGAAAATTTTAAGCTCTATTCCCTTGTTAGCTGGCATCTTAAAGCTATATCTGACCTGAAAAACCTAAGATTTTAAAAAAAGTAAATGATTTTCAGCAGTGTGCATTAAATTTACAATGAAATTGTGCAGCAAAGGCTGAGTACAGGTATTAACATGTTTAAAAAGCTGGCAGATGATCTCCATTGGTTTAATTCATGCAAGCTGAAGTTTGAAAATTATACGGTCTCGGGAAATATTTAATGGACTTGAATGAGCCACTACTTGAAATTAGAATCTTCAATGTTTAAAAATAAAATTATTTTAAACACCTGGCATCTGCAAAGTCCTTTACCTCACTGATCTAACTCTAGAAAAAGCCCCGCTGACAAAAGGTGAAAGTTAAACTTTCCTACACATTCCAACTTGTCTGCTATAATGTGCAATAACTAAGCATTTGTAAAATGAAAGTGCAGAATGTGGCTTGGGTTAGGCATCTGCAATGATTTTTGAAAATTAGAATAATTGTTAAGGATAGAACAGGTGGTATGAATGGACATACTTTTAGAGTCATAAAGATGTACAGCATGGAAACAGACCCTTCGGTCCAACCCGTCCATGCCGACCAGATATCCCTACCCAATCTAGTCCCATCTGCCAGCACCCGGCCCATATCCCTCCAAACCCTTCCTATTCATATATCCATCCAAATGCCTCTTAAATGTAGCAATTGTACCAACCTTGACCACATCCTCTGGCAGCTCATTTCATACACGTACCACCCTCTGCGTGAAAAAGTTGCCCCTTAGGTCTCTTTTATATCTTTCTCCTCTCACCCTAAACCTATTCCCTCTAGTTCTGGACTCCCTGACGCCAGGGAAAAGACTTTGTCTATTTATCCTGTCCATGCCCCTCATAATTTTGTAAACCTCTATAAGGTCACCTCTCAGCCTCCGACGCTCCAGGGAAAACAGCCCCAGCTTGTTCAGCCTCTCCCTGTAGCTCAGATCCTCCAACCCTGGCAGCATCCTTATAAATCTTTTCTGAACCCTTTCAAGTTTCACAACATCTTTCCGATAGGAAGGAGACCAGAATTGCACACAATATTCCAACAGTGGCCTAACCAATGTCCTGTATATATTTTCACATTGCATTAGAAAGCCAGTTGCTACACTCTAACAAACATTGAGTATTATACAAAATTTTCAGTTTAATATTAAATTGATCTCTCTTTCTTTTCAGAATCTTCAGATGGCGTTTACCTGATGTTAGGAAATGCAAGAGATTTCATCATTTCATTCGATATTAAATTCTTAACAAATGGGAGTATTTCTGTCATACTGGAGACAACTGAAAAGAACCAGCTGTTTACAATTCACTATGTCACAAACACACAACTTATAGCCTTCAAAGACAAAGATATTTACTATGGCATAGGCCCACGGACAAGCTGGAGTACTCTTACTCGAGATCTGGTAACTGACCTGAAGAAAGGGGTTGGCTTGTCCAACACTAAGGCTGTAAAGCAGACTAAAATAATGCCCAAGAAAGTTATAAAGCTGGTTGCCAAGGGAAAAGGCTTTATTGACAACATCACAATAGCAACCACAGCACACATGCCTGCCTTCTTTGCTGCCAGCGATTGGTTGGTAAGAAATCAGGATGAAAAGGGTGGCTGGCCCATTATGGTGACCCGTAAGCTAGGTGAGGGTTTTAAGTCTTTGGAGCCTGGCTGGTATTCAGCTATGGCACAAGGTCAGGCCATGTCTACACTTGTAAGGGCCTATTTGCTTACAAAGGAACAGGTGTACCTCAATTCAGCCTTGCGGGCAGTGGTGCCCTATACTCTCAAATCAGAGGATCATGGGGTAAAAGCTGTGTTTATGAATAAGTATGATTGGTATGAAGAATACCCAACTGTTCCCAGCTCTTTTGTTCTGAATGGTTTCATATACTCTCTACTGGGTCTATATGACCTCAAAGAAACTGCAGGTGAGAAACTAGGACAAGAAGCTAAAAAACTGTATGAACGAGGCATGGACTCTTTGAAAGCCATGCTTCCATTGTATGACACTGGCTCAGGTACAATCTATGATCTCCGCCATTTCATGCTTGGTACAGCTCCAAACTTGGCACGTTGGGACTACCACACCACCCACATCAACCAGCTACAACTGCTGAGCACAGTTGATGATGCACCTATCTTTAAGGAATTTTTAAAGAGGTGGAAGTCCTATTTAAAAGGAGGGAGAGCAAAGCACAACTAGAGCTGAAAGCCAAAATATAATCTTATGAATCATACATTTAATATATAAGGGAAGATTCCTTAATTTAAACATTTTTGAGAGTACGAATAGTACCTTTTGTATCCCTGCCATCATCTTAATGGCACATTTTAAGAGTGTAGCAATCAGTAACATTACGGGGAAGAACGAATCAAATTGTGGTGAAAAATTATCCCTGTCGAAACATCCTTTTGTTTGTATTTGCCTTTCTGTAAGTGGAGATGCTCACTGATATGAGGTGATTTAAGCGGTCAATTGTGCACATTAACTCACCCTAAGACTTACAATCCCTTTCTGGCACTTCACCCTTTTCAACCGTACTTGTATGTTTTTATTTTTATGTTTGTTTTTCTTCACTGGTTTTGTTTTTGACATTTTGCATTTGATTATATCATCAAATCATATATTTTTATTAGAAGTAGATGAAGTTGTATTCCTTTTTTTCAAAATTAACATCCATTTAGAATTTCTGTTATGGCACCAGTCTCAACACTTGTTTCTGTTTAGAGACTCAATATCCTTGTCTATGTTCCCAATCCCTGGAATCGAACTAATGTATCAATTTCTACAATTAACAAACGTTGACAATTGTGAATGACCCCTAAGGTGGTTTGTAGCATGTTTTTGTTTTACTTTCTGTTTAGGGTGAGGCTGCGGTTATAAACTATTAAGTAGCATGAACTTTGTAAAAATGTATCTTTTAAGTGTCTTTAATTAGCACAGAATATTTTTCCATTGTATGTTTTAAAAAGGCCCTTCAAGGCATATTGCTCATTTAGCTTTTGATGCACATGGCAAAGCACAACACAAAAAATTTAAAAAGTAACTGCACAAATAAAATAATATATGTTTCATGGAACTTGTTATACCGTGCAGGGGAGAGAATTTTATTTCCAGTTGAATCAATAAGTTCCATATGGTGGTTGGTGCCATTTCCACCCTTTATTTTTTGCCTCAACGTTTTGGATCCAGACCCTCCATTCATGCAGAACTTTGTCTTGATTTGTGTAATATCATCCTAGAATATTTTTTTTTCTTTAGAGGGCACATTGTAATAATTGTGATTGCCTTCAAAGCGTTAGGCTTTGTTTATAAAGTCTTGTTTGAATGCAAAAACATTGTTTATGTGAATTGACCATTGTTTCCCTCCAGATTAGGATAGCCAATGAGATAAAAGAATCATGTATGGGGATGTTGATGTAAGGGGCCAACTGTGTGGAATCTAATCCATTTTAAACATTTGTGCTCTGGTTTAAAAATAGGAAATGCACATGTGGATCTGCAACCAAAAAGAAAAAAGCAGGTTACTGATACCACATTTCTGAAGTGGCCAATGTATTGATGAATGATACATAAAATAGCAATCAACTGAACGTTACAGATACTGATTACCTGTTTGTATTTTTAGTGTATTATGTCTGTATTTCTGATTTTTCTATCTTTTTATTTCAAAGCTTGAACTACTTAATTATGAATCAGTAAATGACATGGTGGGGGCAGGGGGAGGGAAGCACTTGAATCTGTGTTACTGTATTTTAAGATAGTATGTGTTTGGAAAAAAAAATCACCAGCCCAGAAATGAATTTGAATGTCAAAATCATTTACATACTGTGAAAGTAAGAATATTTTCGTAACTGTTTTCATTGCCAGAGCTTCTCCTGAGTTCAAAATATATTTTTTTTCTAGTATTTCTCAACTGTTATGGATTTCTAAATACTGTAAACCCAAAATAGTGACCAGCGAGTGGGAGAGAGTCATTGCATTGTGCATATTTAGAATCAGGTAAACAGTCTAACTTGGGTTTCCTTCTAATTTTGCCATTTGATGGCATAGGAAACAAAGGACTAAATGAAGGTGAAGGAAATCTTGCCCTTGTTTCTTTTTCAAAATCTAATTTTCTCTTTTTTTTTGTACATGGGACCAAACCAATGTTTGGCTGTTACTAGCATTGATGCATGGAATAAGGAGGTTACTTCAGTGTTAATGTGCCCATTTGATCCAGTTACAATTCGCTTCTTTGGAAGCTGCACCTTTCAGCTCTCCTAATATTCCTCCAATTTCTTTATAGAGCCAGAAAAAGAACATACTTGACAGGTTTCATTTTTTCTGTTCCTCAGTAATTGTAATTGATGCAAATCATTTCACCAATACAGAACAAAATTCTCAATGATTGAGTTTAAAAATAAACTAGACAATCTCCCTTCCCCTTTTTCTTGAGCTATGCCTGCTAAGAATTACCAGCCTTCGTACAGAAGTATGGAAGTCAGTAGCCAAAATGTAGTAGCTGATTTAAAAAAAAAAATCAGTCTGCAATATTTATAGGTATATTGCTCAAGTACAATATTATTTAAAAGGTAAAGCATACAGAGAGCAAACAATTTGCAAATCAAGTTGCTGGTTATGTTGGATGATATATTATCTAACAGTGTAATTTTTATTTTCTCTGCAAAACTGATATCTATTTAACTAAATGGTATATATTTGAGAGATGTTCATTTTGGCAGCCAGATGAGTATAGAAATATTTAGTGCTTGACATTTTGTTATCCAAGTTTTTCCAATGCTGTACTGTTCTCTGTATGCCGCATCACATTTTCTTTATTTTCTTTTCCCACCTCAAGGTTCATTTCCTTCATAACGTAACTGGTGATGGTGGTGCATTTTTTAAAAAATGTGTTCTTCTGTTTCTTTTGTTCATGGCTCTAAATCATCTTTTCTTCTGAGCTTAAGTGTTGTCAATACCAAAGCATTATATATAAAAAAAACACATCCAAACTGTTCTGCACCTGAGAAGATCTTGTTCATAACTCTTAATATTACAAATCATTCTCTCATTAGATGTATTAGAATGCAAGATGCAGCTGGGTATATGCAAACAGAAGACACAAGCACAATAGTAGACTTTGTGCTGATGTACCCTCATTGGACAGTGTGCAAGACTTTCACTGAAAGCTGCTATTTTCATTCACACTGTACTTTTTATCATTTTAACTTGTATTTTTACATGCCAATTGAACCATATGTTGGATATGCAATAAACTGTTTACTGAACACTGTTGCCTGTTGACAGGGCAAGGCAGTGTTATAGAGCTGTACCAATTTGCATTTGTTAAGCACAATGTGCACACAGTTGTACAGCTTTGCCATTTTGTACACGGCAAGAATTCATAATTTTTTCAAATAAAGTGACTATATACAATTATGTTTATATAAAAATATTGATTGGATCAATCTTTGCTGTGCTAAGTATCTTTGCTTACTGAAGTTGTACAATAAAGCATTTTCTTAAAAAGGGACTTCTTGGTTCTGGTTATTTTGTTCCATTGTTGCAAGAATGGACAATGTTTGCTGTTTAATTCTGAGGTTACAGATCTATTTCTTTCTTTTCTAAGGAAAATGACTGCGAGCTCGGATTGTATTTGCCTTAAATTCTGTATTCATTGTCATCAGGCATAACAGTCAGTTTCCTGATATACTAGAAAATGTACTTTTCAAGCAAAACAGCATCTTAGTGATTTTCCTTCACAATATAGAAAACGTGATGGATTGATTACTGGTCTAAGATCCTTTTCATGGGCAAGAATTGTGAAATCTTTCAAATTTATTCTCTGACAGTGAAATCAAGCAGTAGCATTTTGCTATAAATAGACAAAAACAATGTATCTGTCATCCCTATATCTGGACAAATAACTTCAGAAAAATCAATATGTATGTATTTTAACATACTGCGTTTGAATAGACCATACTTTGTTTGCCTGGTTTATGTAGACAAGTAGTATTTGCCAACTGGAGCCCATTTATATTCAAAATGACGAAGTACTCCTGTAGTTGTCAATGGGAAGGTGCATTAAAACAGATGCAAAGTGGTCTTGGTGTTTTTGGAAAGCATGAATTTTCTTTCTATTATAGTGACACACAAGTTACTTCTCTCGTGTGTAGTGTGGCTTCCTGATGCTGATTTTCCCAGCCATTCCAAAGTTGACAGTTGATTCTTATTCCAGTAGATCTTTGTGTATAACTAATCATATAAAAATACTTATTTTGTAAATGTAACAGAAAGAGTTTCATTTTAAATATAAGGCAGTATCATGAATAACATTGGATGCATCATTGCTCCAGTGCTCTAACTCTGGTATCATTGTGATTAAAATGGCATGTTGTTTTTCTGACCTATGCCCTTTTCTATAGAAAGTTAATTTTGTCAAATGCTTTCTAATTTAATCAAAACAGCATCATGTGGTTCAGGTGTCAACTGCATTGCCTCGTGTGGAACTACGGCAGATTTCTTTTCCTAGTGTGTACTAGGTCAGATGATCTGGAACAAAAACGTACTGGAAATAATCAGGTATTATCAGCACCTTTGGTGAGAGAAACGAGGTGAAAACGAGGGTAGGAAGAGCAAAAGGGAAGATTTTTGTTGGGTGGAAGGTTGAAAAACTACCAAATATTTTTCATGATCTTGCAAATGCGTTATGATCTGTTCCCAGTTGTTTAGCCAGCAATGTAAAATACCAGCTATTTATAATTATTGATTATTGTCACATGGATGGAAGCATTAGAAGAAATTAAATATTTATAATGTCACCTATAATGTACATCCCAAAGTGCTTCAGGTAATGGATTTCATTTGAGGCATGATTGTTCATTATATATAACCAATTCTTTTGCTGTGTAATGATTTCAGCATAATTAACCATTTTTAAAAAAAAAGAACGTAAGACTTTGGAGTCACTCATTCCTTCCAGTCTGACCTACCACTGAATCATGTCTGACATGGTTATGGTGTCAACTCCACCCTCCTATTGTATCTTCATTTCAGCTCCTCTGCTGCTTGACATCCTTGACTATCAGAAAATCTAGGCAGAAGTGGGTACTGCAGATGCTGGAGATTAGAGTGAAGATCAGAGTGGTGCTGGAAAAGCACAGCAGGTCGGGGCAGCATCCGAGGAGCAGGAAAATCAATGTTTCGGACAAAAGCCCTTCATCAAAAAATCTATCCAACTGTGCCTTGAATAAATTTAAGGCACAACCTCTACTACTTTTGGAGGAAGAGCATTCCACAGACAAACAATTCTCCTCATTGTCTTAGAAGGGAGATCACTTCCTCTGGCAGCTCATTCCATACACGTACCACCCTCAGTGAAAAAGTTGTCCCTTAGGTCTCTGTTATATCTTTCCCCTCTCACCCTAAACCTATGCCCTCGAGTTCTAGACTTTCCCACCCCAGGGAAAATACTTTGTTTATCCTATCCATGCCCCTCATTTTTATATAAACCTCTATAAGGTCACCCCTTAGCCTCCGGCATTCTAGGGAAAACAGCCCTAGCCTATTTAACCTCTCCCTATAGCTCAAATCCTTCAACCCTGGCAACATCCTTGTAAATCATTTCTGAATCCTTTCAAGTTTCACAACATCTTTCCAATAGGAAGGAGACCAGAATTACAAGAAAAATATCTAATTTACTTTGAAAGAAATAGCTTCCAGCATAACCTAGAAATGGTGCACTGGCTTGACCAAGCTGTCACTAAAGTAGATTTTTTTTTTAGATTACTTAGTGTGGAAACAGGCCCTTCGGCCCAACAAGTCCACACCGACCTGCCGCAGCGCAACCCACCCATTCCCCTATATTTACCCCTTTTACCTAACACTACGGGCAATTTAGCATGGCCAATTCACCTGACCTGCACATCTTTGGACTGTGGGAGGAAACTGGAGCACCCGGAGGAAACCCACGCAGACAATGTGCAAACTCCACACAGTCAGTCGCCTGAGTCAGGAATTGAACCCGGGTCTCTGTCACTGTGAGGCAGCAGTGCTAACCACTGTGCCACCGTGCCACCCAGTAGTGACCCAGACTTTTCAGTCAGGGTTAGAAACTTGGTTTCCAGCCTTAATCGTATTAAAAAATACCTGAATACCTTCAGATATTTTCTCACTGGAAATTCCTAATTGGGGCCACCTTTTATGAATCTGTCCTGGAAACTACAAGTCTTGCAGTGAGGAGAATCGACACAGCAACAATTACCCCCTTTACTGAAGTTAGAGTGCTGTGTTCTGTGAAAGAGTAAGAGGTAAAGCTAATGAGGCTAGGGTGCCAATGTCCAATGGGTACGGGGTGGTCATGGACATAATAGGTAGAATGCCAGATGATAAATGCTAATAGTATCTTGAATGAGTGGGTGTCAGATAGCGGAATGTGTGTTTAGGGGGAGTGTCTGACAATTTGGATGTTGGGGTGGAGTCTGCAGTAGGGAGTCAAGTCTGACAGATGGGAAAATGTTATTGGGTCCATGGTCCATCAGGCTAGCAGGATAGAGTGTTGCTTAGTTAATCTTTGTTAATCTTCAACAGCAACTTGTATTTAACGAATTAAAATATTTTGGCCTTCTGATTTAACCTCCTTATGTGGTTTAAAGTCATACTTTGGGAAGTTACATTATATTAAATAGATCTAAGTTAATGAAAATCTGTGTCAGTGCATCAATTGGCAGATAGGCGACTATTTTGATGCAACCTCATTAATGTCTATTGTTCACTGTAGGCATTTATGTGAAGGATGTTCAAATGTCCTTCAATACCTTATCTCCTTCAGATATATTATTACACAGACATGCTCTCCTTTCACACTTCTTTTTTGACTCCCAGACATTCTGGCGTTTATTTTCAGTAATTAATGTTCCATTCTCACATTAGTCTAACACCTCACTGCTGGGCCTGTGTCTTGGGAGTGTCTGGAGTATAATTTAATCCAATTGAAAGCTTGCTCTTTTCTGGCCTAAAGATCTATACACTCCCAGACTTCTGCCAAGTTTACTTACAAATACCATGACAATTGAACATCTTTGTTCCACCTGTGGTTAAGGGCCCATATGTGTTCATGGGATAACAGATGAAGAACCAACCAACAATGCAATGAATCATGCACTGAAGCACACACTTATTCCACTTGTGATTCATTATGCCATGCTGATGTACTAACCTTTATTTTTTTTTAAATCTGCTATTTTCATTCTAAATAATTTTGAGGTTTGTTTTTCTGTTTAATTACTTTCAGTATATATGAAATCAGTCCATGCTTCTTAGATATCCCTAAAGCTTTTGTAATGTCAACTACAAAATGTGCATTATTCTAACCTCTTTAATATCTGGGCGGCACGGTGGCACAATGGTTAGCACTGCTGCCTCACAGCGCCTGAGACCCGGGTTCAATTCCTGCCTCAGGAGACTGACTGTGTGGAGTTTGCATGTTCTCTCTGTATCTGCGTGGGATTCCTCCGGGTGCTCCGGTTTCCTCCCACAGTCCAAAGATGTGCAGGTCAGGTGAATTGACCATGCTAAATTGCCCGTAGAGTTAGGTAAGGGGTAAATGTAGGGGCATGGGTGGGTTGCGCTTCGGCTGTGTGGACTTGTTGGGCCGAAGGGCCTGTTTCCACGCTGTAATGTAATGTAATGTAATCTAATCTTAATAAGCCAGAGAAAACCTTTCTGCAATTGGTTGCACTTACCTTCATTTTTTTTCCTCCTGTTATTATATTTTTTCTTTATTTTGTTTTAAACCCCCACATTATCGCCTAACTGCGATAGTGCTTATTTTTTCCCCAGCACCCATGTTGTGTGCGTGCAGGTGTGAGACACAGTGAAAGACACAAGGTGCACGAATCTTTATTCAAATTTCCATGCACTTACCTTTTTTTTTATTTTTTTAAATTTTTTTTTGTGACTCTCCTGTTTTGTTTTTTTTTCCTCTTTTCTTTCTTTAACCCCCACACTACCACCTAAGTGCGGTAGTGCTTATTTTTTTCCCCAGCACCCATAGTGTGTGTGTGCAGGTGTGAGACACAGTGAAAGACACAAAGTGCACCAATCTTTATTCAAATTCCACCACCAGGAAGATAGGAAAACACCCGGGTGGCCAGTGATAAACACTGCCCTTCACATCAAAGGCAGTGCTGTGTGATCAAAACAGTGAAGGGGAGGGTAGGGACTAAATCAAAATAGGGTTGGAGGGAGAAATGATGCACTCCACTCCCTGCGGCGCCCACCTCTCCCTGAACAACTCCAGGGTGTTGGTGGACACCGCGTGCTCCTTCTCCAAGGACATGCACTTACCTTCATATTGTAGTGATCAGCATGAGGACCAGGTGGATCTTATTGACTAAGAGATCCCTTATTTGGGCTGTTAACCTGGAAAAAGGAGAGTCAAAATTGAAAAGTGTAGAAAAGCAAAGCAGGTCAGGCAGCATCCAAGGAGCAAGGGAGTCGTGTTTTGGGCATAGACCCTTCATCAGGAACCTGGGTCAGTTTGGGAGTCCTGACTGACAGATGTAAACAAGAGTCTCAGTGAGTCACCTCGCTGTAGGGACCGGCTCTGAGCTAGCTGGTCATAGAAACATAGAAGATTGGAGCAGGAGGAGGCCATCAGCCCTTCAAGCCTGCTCTGCCATTCATAACGATCCTGGCTGATCATCCAACTCAATAGCCTAATCCTACTTTCTCTCTATAACCTTTGATCCCATTCACCCCAAGTGCTATATCAATGTGCCTCTTGAATACATTCAATGCTTTGGCATCAACTACTTTCTGTGGCAATGAATTCCACAGACACAGGTCAGAGCCCATGTATTGTGCACATGTAAATAAAGGGTGACTTGGTGACAGAATACTGGCTTCTGCAGTTATTTCAATATAAAGGTTTCTCTCTCATCCTCTACTGCCTGATGCCTGTCCTATGCCAGGATTTGTTTATGCATTTTAAACAGGAATTAGTGTAAGGGGTAACATTATGGCCTACAGCTGTGCAGCCTAGAATATCTTATAACTGTGGGGGAAGAAATTGTATTTTATCCAGCCCACCCACATTTTGGAGTCTTGATCACTCCTGCCAGCCATTCAACCTAAATGTAACTTCTGATACACCATCAATGTAGTTAGTTGAGGCCAATCTTCTATATTTGCCCTCCTCCTCACCCTCTCATACAAACAAAGCCCCTAGCAATTGATGCCAACTACTAAACCCAATCGTTTTACCTCCCACCAACTCAATAGCATCCAAGGGTTTGGATAAATGATTGAATAGAAATGAACTCAAATCTCATCATGCAAGGTTGTAAATTAACGTTTATTTAATTGAATAAAGATCTCTAATTTCTCAGATTATAGTTTTAAAAATATGACTGCAGACATTTAGCAAACAAGATTTTTAACTGCAATCAGATTTTTAAAAATTAATTAATTATGGATGTTGCTAGCTGGCCAGTATCAATTGTCCATCCTTGGTTGCCCTTAAGAAAGTAGTGTTGAGCTGCCTTCTTAAGCCACTATAGTCTCTCAACACCATGTAATTAAGTGAATATAATTTCATAACCTTCTGTAGTACAATTTGAGTTCAATTTGTTTGAATCATTAGTCCTAAATGGCCTAGCAAGACACTCATCTGCATTCTGCTTACCACCACCTTTTTGTGGGTGAATTGGCAATGGGGAATCAGTGCTGACTCAGTAATGCCTATGTCCCAGAAGTGAATAAAAGCCTAAATTGGTGTCCATTTTAGAATCTAAGCCACTGAAGAAAATTTGCGTTGATGTATAATTAACAGATTGGAGATTATTAATTGTTGCTGTCTGCTCCAGTACAAATATACTTGCCACTCTTTGGTTAAATGCCTGTTTGATTGGTATCCATCTCAGTCGAATTAGCCTCAGTATATTTTGGCTGTTGCAAGTGTGAATACTGTCTGATTATGTAAAAAGGGTCTGTGATGGAGTTCTGTTAACACTTGAATTACATAAACCATTGCATTTTGATTCATAACTCCAATTTATAAGGAAATATATGCAAACAGCTTCCTTGATTTGGAATCTTAACAGGGAGAGAGTTTACCTGAGATTGGAAATTCTAAAAAAAACCTTTTTGTATTTTCTCCACATACTACACACGTAGCAATTCATTCATCTGTGCTCTTCCCAAAGACGGACCCGAGGTTCATTGTCTACTGATAGTTCATCCTGAGCCATTTTCTTGACCGTTTTTCATCAGTAGTGACTTGCCATTGCTTTTCACTCTCAGGGGAAGGGCAAGGAGACAGGTCCCAAGTTCACCATTGTTTTAATGCCCTCAGGCTCCTAAAGGGGTGAATGGGTTAGCATTGTAGGTTGTGTTCACTATCTAATTAGAGTCATAGAAATATACAGCATGGGAACAGACTTTTGACTCCAACTCATTCATGATATCCCAAATTAATCTAGTCCCATTTGCCGGCATTTGGCCTATATTCCTCTAAATCTGTCCTTTTAATAGACCCATCCAGGTGCCTTTTAAATGTTATAATTGTACCAGCCTTCACTACCTCGTCTGGCAGCTCATTCCATACATGCACCACCCTCTGCATGAAAAGTTGCCACTTAGTTTCCTTTTAGATCTTTCCCTATCACCTTAAACCTGTTGTGCAATAGTATGACTTTTGGTATCAACTTCTCTGTCATGGTTGAATGCCTAACTCAAGTTCATTGCTACGCAGTAGTGAATAGGAGGCTAACTGGTGCCTATCAAATAATATTTCAAGACCGTCAAGAAAATTCATAAATTTCGCTTCCAGTTTCCATCCCTCCATTACCTTCACCTGGTCCATCTCCAACACTTGCCTTCCTTTCCTTGACCTTTCTGTCTCCATTTCCGGCAAAAGAAAACAGCCTTGACAAAGGGTCAGTTAGACTCAGAACGTTAGCTCTTTTCTCTCTTTACAGATACTGCCAGACCTGCTGAGATTTTCCAGCATATTCTCTTTTAGTTTCAAGACCATCATTTGGGAAGGAGGGAATTAAATTGGACTTGGGGATCTGGGGGAATGAGAGTGCACCACCATTATCCACATTTGCCAACCGTCCTCTTAGCAAGGGTCAGATGCAATGTAATGTTCGAGGAGAAAGTGAGGTCTGCAGATGCTGGAGATCAAAGTTGAAACTTTATTGCTGGAACAGCACAGCAGGTCAGGCAGCATCCAGGGAACAGGAGATTCGACGTTTCGGGCACAGGACAGATTCCTGAAGAAGGGCCTGTGCCCGAAACATCGAATCTCCTGTTCCCTGGATGCTGCCTGACCTGCTGTGCTGTTCCAGCAATAAAGTTTCAACTCAGATGCAATGTAATGCCAAACATTACTACAGGAAGCAAAAGCCTTAAAATTAGGTTTCATCACAAACCTCCCAGCTTGCCTTGATCTGCTACAATTTGCCTACTGTTGCAGTAGGTCCATGGCAGACACCATCTCCCTGATCCAACACTCTGCACCGGAACATCTGGATAAAAAGAATATCTATGTCAAGTTCCTATTTATTGACTTCAGCTTTGCCTTCAACATCATTTGCAACCAATTGCATCTCGAAAACCGAGACTCTGCTCCACCCCACCCAACTCTGCAACTGGATACTTGACTGCCTGACCTGCAGACCGCAATCAGTAAAGGTAGGCAACAACATCTCTGCAATAATCCTCAATACCAATGCCCCACAAGGCTGCACATCCAGCCCCTTACTATGCTCCTTATGCACTCACGAATGTGGTCAAATTCAGCTCTAACTCCATTTACAGATTTTCTGAAGACACCACTATAGTGGGTCAGATCTCAAACAAAGACGAAACAGAGTACGGGATCTTAGTGAGCTTGGTGGCATGGTGTACAGACAACAATCTGTCCCTCAATGTTAGCAAAACAGAGGAGCTAATCATCGACTTCAGGAAGCAGAGTGGAGGAGGTGCCCTTGTCTGTACCAATGGTGCTGAGGTGGAGATGGTCAAGAGCGTCAAGTTTCTAGGAGTAAATATCACCAACAATCTGTCCTGGTCCATCAACCTTGACACCTCTACTTCCTCAGAAGGCTAAGGAAATTTGGATTTCTCACGATGACTCTTAGCAATTTTTATAGATGCACCATAGAAAGCATCCTATCCAGAGGCATCACAGCTTGGCATGACAACTACTCTTCCCAAGACAGCAAGAAATTGCAGAGAGTTGTGAACACAGCCTAGTCCATTACAAAAACCACAGCTGAAACTTTATTGCTGGAACAGCACAGCAGGTCAGGCAGCATCTAGGGAACAGAAGATTCGACGTTTCGGGCACATGCCCTTCTTCAGGCATGTGCCCGAAACGTCGAATCTTCTGTTCCCTAGATGCTGCCTGACCTGCTGTGCTGTTCCAGCAATAAAGTTTCAGCTTTGATCTCCAGCGTCTGCAGACCTCACTTTCTCCCCATTACAAAAACCAGCCTTCCATCCATTGACTCCGTCTATACCTCCCACTGCCTCAGGGAAACAGCCAACATAATCAAAGACCCTTCCCATCCTGTTTATACTCTCTTCCATTCTTTTCCATCAGGTAGAAGATACAACAATTTTAAAACGTACCAACAGATTTAAGAACAGCTTCTTCCTTTCTTCAGACTTACGAACAGACTATTCATATTAAAGTTGATGTTTCTCTGCACCTTCTCTGTAGTTGTAATGCTAGATTCTGCATTCTGTTTGATTACCCTAATGTATTTATGTAAGGTATGATTTGTCTGGTTAGCATACCAAACAATACTTATCACTGTATCTCTGTACATATAACAGTAATATATCAAATCAAAATCAAATCATATTTCTTTTCATTCAGGGCAGCACAGTGGCTCATTGGTTAGCACTGCTGCCTCATACTGTCAGGGACCCAGGTTCAATTCCAGCCTCAGTCAATTGTCTCTCTGGGTCTGCATGGGTTTCCTCCAGTGCTCTGGTTTCTTCCCACAGTCCAAAGATGTGCGGGTTAGGTGGATTGGCTATAGTGTTAGGTGCATTAGTCAGGGGTACATGAAGGGAAATGAGTCATAGAGTCTCGGTGGGTTACTCTTCGGAGGGTCAGAGTGGATTTGTTGGACGAAAGGGCCTATTTCCACACTGTAGGGAATCTAATCTCATTTCAAAAATACAATTTTTTCATTAAAAATATCTCTATATACATAATGTGGAGGTGCCAGTATTGGACTGAGGTGGACAAGGTTAAAAATCACACACCAGGCTCTATTCCAACAGGCTTATTTGGAAGCACTAGCTCTTTCACAAGGTAGCTACCTAAAATAGGAGCAGCATTCCGAAAACTAGTACTTCCAAATAAACCTGTTGGAGTATAACCCGTTATGTGACTTTTGACTTTATATACATACATAGTCACTGAAGCAGTTCTGTACATATGAAGAAACAAACAAACATTGAAGGTTGACTCGATCCAGCAAAACAAACCAAAGGCATTTCTTATTTGTACAAGATTATATTTACATATATTTGAGGCATCAGGGGGGTCTGATAACTGAATGAAGCCCCATTTAATTTCAGCAGAAAGACCTTTGACGGTGGTCTTTCCCCGCTGCGCCTTGGCAGCAGCTGCCACTTGCTTTAGCACGTCCCTCAGCACATAATCCTGGACCGTGGAATGTGCCAGTCTGCAACATTTGGTCGAGGTCAATTCCTTACTCTGGAAGACCAACAAGTTTCAGGCAGATCAAAGAGCATCTTTGACTGAGTTGATGGACCTTCAGGTGCAGTCGATGTATGTCTCGATGTGCATCAGGGAACAGACCATAGAGCACAGAGTTCCGCACCACCAAGCTGCTCGGGACGAACCTTGACAAAGACCATTGCATCTTTCTCCAGAATTCCTTTGCAAATGAACTTTACAAAAGGAGATGTGTGACAGTCTCAACCCCGCGCAGCTGCTTCGAGGGCAGCACACGGTGCCATACAGAGTTCAGGTGTTCAAGACAGATCTCACAGGTAGAGTCCTTCTCACCACCGGCCAAGCAACGTCTTAATGCTTGTTGTAAAGTTCTGGTGATAACGCATTCTGACAATTGACTTTAATGGTCTGCTCAGGGAACAACCCAACAGATCAAAATCAAACCAAATCAAATCAAATCATAATACTCTCTAAGGTGACTGGCCTTAGGAGGGTGTTGTGTATGTGTCTCACATCTTGCCAGTGTCTGCCTTCAGATCCAATACCCTCTCACTTGAATCAAGTGTCTGTTCCATCAATCCAGATGTCATGTTTTTTGAGAGCTGTGACATCTCACACCTACACTAGGTGAAGTTGAATGAAGCCCTCACTTAGTGTAACTCATCAACTGAGACAAGCTATCAGTGTATTATCTATCAGCTACTTAAAGCTACAGGTGAGAGCTAATGGCACCGAGGTACACCAATGATGCTCAGCTGCATTCAATACCAGTGTCTGTGGCTGGCATTTACTGAGAGGTTTTGGACCTGTCACTGAAATGCCCCAGAGATACCCACGTTAACCAATTGCGAAGAATTCTCAGTTAAATGTGACCAATTTGTTCCTGCTTTATGCTGATCACACTTGAAAGGTTCTGATTGTGCTGGCATCATCATTGAAACCAACTTAGAGGAGTTACTGAGTGCTATTGTGGTGTAGGGGTACTTTCCCTACCTCTGGACCAGAAAGTTCAAATCCCACCTGCCCCTGATGTGTGTCATATTGTGCCTGAACAGGTTGATTTATAAAAATAACTAGAGATGTCACAGAACCTGTTTTAGACTTCAATTAGCACAGACAATTACAACTGAAGCATCTTCATTTAATTGGTATCGATGCTGCTTCTCCAGATTCAGCAACATATTCTTCAATCAGGATTTGTAATGAAGTTCAAACTTTAAAACATTTAGCAAAAGCAGTGTTGCATATTCTGTGAACTTTCTAACAGTTCCTGCTCCATTCAAAATAAGCCCATTTACAAACCAGTTCCACAAATGGAACGTGAACTATCAAAGACAAGCAGTTGTTGGAACTAGATTCCCCTGAGAAGTGTTTTCATGGGAATTGTTAAAGGAAAATAGCTCCCTGTGCCTGGTTTTATCAGGTAAGTATACTTTTCCATAATTATAAGAGCACTTTATAACAATAACAAGAGGCATTTGTATTGACGTTTTAACATGTTGAAACATCTTGGCATTTAACTATCAAACAAAAATTTGACGTGGGTTTTACAGGGAAATGTGAGTACAGGTGCCAAAGGCTTAGTCAAAGAGAGCGGTTTTAAGGAGTGTCTTAAAAGGGAGGAGATGAAGATAAATATGTTTTGGGACATAAGTCCAGGACATACCACCGAGGCTGTGAAAGGTAGGTTACCAATGGTGAAGCGATGGAAATCAAGAGGCTGGAATCAGCAGAGGGCAGACATCTGGAGGTTGTAGAAGTGGAGATTACAGAGATAATAAGAAGCAATGTCATTTGTAAACAACAATGACATTTTTAAAATCAGGGTGTTGTGGTACTGGAGACCAATGCAAATCAACATATTAAAAGTTTTTTAATTGACTTGTTTGGGTAGATTTCCATTGCAGATGAGACCCAAGCCTGGACCTCCTGACCCAGAAGTTATTCTATAATGTGGTAAATGTTTGCACCCTTCCTTTATTGATGTTACTTCCACAAGTGCTATTTACAGATACGAGGAGTTGTTAACCTGTCCACTCTGAGGATGTAAATTCTGATGATTGTAAATGAACAGCATTGTGGTCAGTCAGAGCTGCTGCTGGGGAAGTCTAGATGTTTGTAAAGTGTCTGCCTTGCTGTTTGTTGGGTGAGAGATCAGTTGACCATCACCAAACACAACTGGCAGCTGTAGGCACCACTTTATTTTTAATGTCTAAAAAAGACTTTTATTCATAAAACTTCATTACCTACATAACCGTCACTAGTGCAGTTCGATTCTACTCAGCCCTGACATCTGGAGAACAAACAAACCCAAGGCATCTCTTACTTGTACAAGTCTATATTTACATACATTTGAGGCACCAGCAGGGCCCAATAACTGATCAGATCCCGAGGTAGCTTCAGCAGGAAGACCTTAGATGGTGGCCATACCTTACTGTACCTTGGCACAGCTGATTCAAACTTACCTGGTGTCACTACATAATAAGGTACTGCCTGTCCCTGGTGTTATGAAGGATGGTACTGGCCCTGGCACTGCAGAATGCTCCAAGTAGTTGGACCATTCCATATCACCTGTCCCCTCATGGAGAAATTTGTAAAGAAACACACTTTTGATCACAAATCCATCAGGAGGTGGTCAGCACATTGCATCCTCGAGACCCTACAAGAAAAGGAGAGGTTGTTCCCTGAGCAGACTGTCAGAGTAATTTGGCAGAATGTCTCATCACCAGAACTTTCCAACAAGCACTGAGGCATCACTTGGCTGGTGTGAGAAGTGAGATCCTTTATGCACATCTGGACTCTCTGCACCATCACACACTTCCCTCAAAGCGACAGCAGGGAGTTGAGACTGTCACACACCTCCTGCTGGAATGTGCCAATGCAAAGGAAGTCTGGTGGGAGATGCAGTGGTTGTTGAGGTTTGTCCTGAGCAGCTCCGTGATGTGGGACTCTGTGCTCTATGGTCTGTTCCCTGGGACAAGCATCGATTGCACCTGGAGGACCATCAACTCAGTGAAAGTCTGCCTAAAACTTGTTGTTCTTCCAGTTCAAGTGTTGACCTTGACTGAGTGCTACAGACTGGCACATTCCAAAGTCCAGGACTCCGTGCTGAGGGATGTGCTAAAGCTTGGGTCAGCTGCTGCCAAGGCGCACATCTGAGGTCTTTCTGCTGAAGTACAATGAAGAAACATTCAGTTATCGGACCCTCCTGGTTCCAATAGGCACCACTTTGTATCTGAGTGAGACAAAGGCTAAGTGAGTATCTGGGAATGTGGATCAAACTGGGAATTCAGTGTAGAGGAGGAAAGAGTAGCTTCAAGTAAGGTTGACTGCAGTGAGGACTCTCTCTCTAGAGTGAGAGGTGAGTGGGAGAGGATGAAAGGCAGAGTTCCACAGGCTGACCAATATTGAGATCAGTGTCAAAAGGTGCGGCACTGGAAATGCACAGCCAGTCAGGCAACATCCAAGGAGCAGGAGAGACGATGTTTTGAGCATAAGCTCTTCATCAGGAATGCAGTCCTCATTTTCTCCCAATATTGGCATCGGCAGCGGGTGCCATCTTGAAGCACAATGTGATGGAAGTGCAACAAAAGATCTGATTGGTGAATATTTTTTGTGGTTAAAGCAAAGGAAGGTCTTTAGTTCGTGTTTACATTTCCAGAATTTATTTTTCTTAAAAACAGCTTGTTAGGTATAACATTCATGTTGGTGTATATAAATAAAGTTCCAATAATATATAAGGATTGAGGGGATTCAACAAATGTAAAGAGCAGGGACATGAATGGACTAGCCATATAAACATCATGGCTGCAAGAGCAGGTCAGATGCTGGGAACAACAGAGGGGATTCCTCAAGCCCAACCACTGTCCACAAGTCAGGAGAGAAACAGAATACTCCCCACTTGCCTGGGTCAAATCTCTCACTCCCTCTGTAAGGGCATTGTGGATCAGCCTATGGATTGCAGCTCACCAAGAAGGCAACTCACCATCGCCTTCTTAAGGGGCAACTAGGGATGGGCAGTAAATACTGGCCCAGCCAGCAATGCCCACATCCCATAAGTAAATTGAAAAAATGAGGAACAGCTATGGGAGCAGAAGGCAAGGTCAGGGGAAGGTTAAAGGTGAAACGAGATTGGGGATCACAGGTGTCACAGAACAAAAGGCAAAGGGAGATGGAATGGTTCTGGGGTTGAGAGATAGGTCCACAGTGGGTGTTAATAGAAGAATATAGCTCATCTCTGACCTAAGCAAAACTAAACAAACAGGGAAGTCAAGGGAAACATAATAAAGAATAGATGACAAGTATTGGGGTTGCCATATTTTCATACATGGAATTAACAGTCAGCAATCCTAGACTGATATAGCACTGGGAGAGGCCATTCATCCCATTAAGCCTGTGCTGCCCCTATGGAGGCACTTAGCAATTGCTTCACATTTCCAGCCCAAACCCAATAGCCTGCACATTTTCCCCTTCAAATATTTATCCAGTACCTTCTAAAACATTATGAAAGAAGCTGTTTCACTGAACCTTCCAGGCAGTCAATTCCAGATCAGAACAAAAACAAAATCACATCTTGCCTGTCGTTCTTTCGTCAATCATTTTAAATGTACCCAATTTGTCCAATGTCTAATCTGCAGAATATCAGTATGGCAGGAAGGAAAATATCAGTGACAGACAAGGCATGAAACTTTATTGCCGATGAGTAATCCCTCAGTCTGAAACTGCAAGGTCTGACAGAGTTAATCTCATCCAGTTTACTGCAAATCTTCCTGGATCCTCTCAGAAGTTATGTCTAACAAAAAAAAAATTCCTTTCTGTTTAAACATTAATATGAAGCCATTACCTGCATGGCAGCATTTCCATAACATTTATTGAAACGGCAGCGTGAGAAATAAGTGTAAGAGCCACTGAGTTACAGCAGGGAATCTTTCAAAACCAAACAGTATTCTAGTTTGCATGCTTGGCATTTAATCAAGTCTCAACAGATTTATGTCACTGTTGTATTTTTTTCTCCATAAATTAGACATAAAAATTAAATGGATTAACGTTTTGAGTACCGAAAATGGTTGCCAGGAATTTTTTTTTTGCACCTGATGCCATCTGCTTATACACACATTTTGTGAATTTATATATTCCCACTTCACCACTGCCCTCCTTTATTCCATTCAGATAGCACCTTTTAGCATGTTAAAATATCTCAAGACGTTGCACAAAGAATGGGCTTCGATGGTTAAGGGATGAAAGGAGGCAATTTGGTCCCTCGAGTCTCTTCCAGGGTTTGAAAGAGCTGCTCAGTTAGTCCCACTGCCCTACCCTTTCCCCATAGCCATGAAACTGGTCCCTCCTTGAATATTAATCCAGTTCCCGGTTGGACCTTCCTGTAGAATTTGCTTTCACCAAGCACTGAAGTCCAGCTGGCAACAAAAAGTTATCTCATCTCTTCCTACTGTCTCTTCTGCCAATTACTTTGAATCAGTGTCCTCCAGTAACCGACCCTCTTCAGTGGAAACAGTTTGTGTCTGGTTTCCCATTCAGTTCAAGAGGAAGAGTTGTTAAGCTTTGCAAATCTTCCCATTGACTCCAACTATGCAACTTAAAAACCCACGTAGAACAACCATATCTGCCGTTAAAGGGGCACTGCCCATTCTGTTGTCCCTGCATTTGATTTGACCTGCAGTAATAAACCAAAGCTATCTCATCGCCGTGGTAACGCTTTGGTTAAAAAAATAAACTGCCTCCAATTTTCTGCAGTTCAATGTTCTAAATCCCCAGGGAGTTGCTGATTAGCAAGGACGGTGAAAACTGTCTTAATTTTTACAGGCAGGCAGCAGTTCAGTCTGTGGAATTCAAATTAAATGTCTTTCCCCTACTCCCCACAACCCCTCATGACGATAATTGAATTCCTCATGCCCACGGCTGACAAACTCAATCAGAATCATCTAAAAGAGATTAATTCAGGAAAGACAAAACCGAATTTCATGCTTGCCTTTGGTCAGAATGTGGATAAGCTTCTCCTCCCCATCATTTGTGGATTTTTCTTTTATACTGACAGATTGAAATCCTTCCCTGGATATTGTCCCAGCCTGATTTGTTCTCCAGTGATAGGTTCTCCATACATACAGTCAGCTCCTTGGATATCAGGTGTCTTCTCTATCCCATCCGCTCTGACATTGTCACTTTGCCTCCAAAATTGGAAACACTCAAGATCTGTTCTCCTTCCCACCTCCTTTTCTGCTTTCAGACACCTCCTTGCAATCCATCAGTTTGACTATGTCTTTGCTCTTCCTCTCTCATCTCTGACTTGCCCACTCCCCTTTCCCAGCTCTGCATGCTACATGCGTTGGTCGATTTCCCATCAGTTCCTCTGAAAGGTGTGGGATATGTTACAGGGTTTGATGATGTCAGTATTCCTGGCAGACCCTGGGGAAATCTCTTGATTCCTCACATGGCCAGCCCACTCTTGATGTCAGATTCACAAAGAGTGGGGCTGGAAAAGCACGTCAGGTCAAGCAGCATCCGAGGAGCAGGAGAATCGATGTTTCAGGCATAAGCCCTTCGTCAGGAATGTGGCGGTGGGAAGGAGGCTAAGAGATAAATAGAACCCTTCAACCACACGATATCAATGTCGACTTCACTAGTTTTCTTATCTCCCCTCCCCCCACTTCATCCCAGATGCAACCCTCCAACTGTCCTCATGACCTGTCCTATCTGTCCATTTTCCTCCCCACCTAACCGCTCCACCCTCCCATCTGACCTGTCACCATTGCCGCCCACCTGCATTTACCTATCACCTTCCCAGCTACCATCCCCACATCCTCACCCCCCTCCTATTTATCTTTCAGCTCCCTTCTCCACTTCCCAAAACATTCCTGATGAAGAGCATATGCCTGAAGCATCGACTCTCCTGCTCCTTGGAAGCTGCCTGACCTGCTGCGCTTTTCCAGCGCCACATTTTTTGACTCTGATCTCCAGCATCTGCAGTCCTCACTTTCACCGCTCCTGATGTCTGTTTGGCTCAATTGCCTCTGGGTGAAGTCTATTTCTTTGTGAACACTGTGAAACTCCATTTCTCGAATCCAATGTGCCCACTTTCAAGAGCAAAGCAACAACATCCAGTTGAATGACTTTGTAATAAAAATGGCGATGAACTAATGAGGCTGACTTTCTTGGATAGGATACCCAAGGAATCCAGCCTATTCCCATTGCCTGTGGATCTCAGCGGTTTTTACTGGAAATGGAAGATAACAAAGTCCTTGGGATGAATCTTAACATTTTCTTGGTTAGTGCCAGTTACCTCAGGTTTTATTTTGAGGGCAGGGGGAGGTTTTCGTTGTGAGACCCAGCATGATGTCTCATCAAATGTATCCAAACTCTATCATTCACTACCCAGCCCGTCTCTATGTTGTCCCTCACATCTGATTATGTTTTGTCTGGAGGAACGTGCCACTCAGTGGATAATTGTCAAAAGACCGTTATGCACCTGAACAAGTGTTAGCAATTCAATGTTACCCCTCACGGCAAATAGCCACGCTGTTCACAGCACTGAGTCAATACTGTTCTTACACCCTCTCACATACAGCCCCAATCTCTGATCAAAGTGACTGTTAAGCTGCCACGTCACACAGTTTACCTGCACTTAGCTACATCCCTTCTAAGTTGTCACTGATACTTTGCCCCCAGTACCCACTGGAGAGCTGCAACTTGTCGCTGTCCAATAAGGGAGCATCACATCCAGAAGGCAATCAGACAATTTCAAATGAGTATTTATTTAAGGCCAGCTAAAGGGAACAGAGAGGAAGCCAATATAGTCTGCAAGTACCACCTCCCCCTCCCCCACAATGTGAACCAAATGCATCTCAACCTGAAGGTCCACGATGCAGCCAGCTCTCACCCACAGGCACCAAGACACAGCCAGCTCTCACCCACAGGCACCAAGACACAGCCAGCTCTCACCCACTGACACTAGGACCCACCCAGCTCTCACACACAGGCACCAAGACACAGCCAGCACTCACCCACAGGCACCAAGATACAGCCAGCTCTCATCCACTGACACTAGGACCCACCCAGCTCTCACACACTGGCACCAGGACACAGCCAGCACTCACCCACTGGCACCGGGACACAGCCAGCTCTCACCCACTGGCATCAGGACCTACCCAGCTCTCACACACTGGCACCAGGACACAGCCAGCTCTCACCCACTGGCACCAGGATATAGCCAGCTCTCACCCACTGGCATCGGGACCTATCCAGCTTTCACCCACTGGCACCAGGACACAGCAAGCTCTCACCCACTGGCACCGGGACCCACCCAGCTCTCACCCACTGGCACCAGGACTCACCCATCTCTCACCCACTGGCACCAGGACACAGCCAGCTCTCACCCACTGGCACCAGGACACAGCCAGCTCTCACCCACTGGCGCCGGGACCCACCCAGCTCTCACTCACTGGCACCAGTTCACAGCCAGCTCTCACCCACTGGCACTAGGGCTCAGACAGCTCCAGTCTGGGCTTGGAGCAGCTGGCATTGCGGAGCTCTGACATACACGAGGAGAGGTCCCTCCAGCTCAGTGACCTCACCCTCCTCCTCCGAGGCAGAGGCTGCTTCTACTGCCCCAGTTCCTCAACAACCAGCACTGCACCTCTCTGCCTGCTCCAGTTGTGTGTGGGGCACAGGGCACTAGGGCAATGCAGTACACTCTGTCTGGACTGAAATGGAGACCCCCCAGCCTCAGACTGCTCCAAGCAGAGGAACCACATCATCAGGAGCCCCAGCATCTGCTCCACCACAGCCCTGGTTATAGCGCGGGCACCACCTTGGTGAAGGTGGCACTCCGGCTGAGAGACCAACATATGACAGCACAAAGGGAGTGTGTGCTGCACTCTAACCCCCTTCCCATCTCAGAACCACACCCACCATTTCATTTTCCCCTGCGTTCATCAAAGACCAGTGTCATCCTTGTAGGGTCGATGATGGAGTAATGTTCCCCCATTCACCACACTTTAAGTCACAATTGGAAAGTTCTATCTTTGATCAGCATTTGAAGCCTAAGCAGGTTCAACTTGCATGCATTGTAAATGGACAAAGACATGATTGTGAATGAAATGGAGGTGCAATTTGCAAACCCATGCTCCATGTATTTGCCTCTTCAATGTCCTAACATCCAATGGACACAAATCCCATGCTTTCTCCCATCGAACTGACCCTGCCCCTTTAAGTTTACCACAAGTTGTTTTTTATTCATTAATGTGCCCTTAAGCTGCTAATAGATTAAGGTGGTTTTTCTTTAAGGCACCCCAGTCTTTGAGAATGTTTGTCCTCGGATTGTTTCATTTGCTGGACCAAAATTTATTGCCAAGAGGACAATCAAGGGTCAACTGCATTGCTGTGAGTCTGGAGTTACACATAGATCAGACCAAGTAAGGAAGGCAGATTTCCTGTCCCAAAGTGCATTAGTGATTCAAATGAGTCCTCGCAACAAGTGAGATTTTTATTGAATTTGAATTTTGCCATCTGCTACACGGGGATTTAAACCCTAAGTCCCCAGAACAGTTGCCCAGATTTCTGAGGAAGGGTCACTCAACCTGAAACGTTAACTCTGATTTCTCTCCACAGATGCTGCCTGACTTGCTGAGCTTTTCCAGCAAGTTCTGTTTTTGTCTCTGATTTACAGTATCCATGATTCTTCTGGTTTTTATTTCCCCAGGATATTAGCCTGGAATTCTGGATTACTAGACACTGACATTACCACATGCCACATACCAATGACCAAAGGTTGGGGGTACAGTAAAGGCACAATTTCAAATATTGCAGATGACACAGTCATTGAGGATATTCAAGACAGTGATCTATATCAAACACTCATCAAGGGATGTGGCAAACTCCAGGAAGTGGAGTTGATAGAGAAGGTTGATGTTTATCTGATTAAATGGTGGAAGAGACCAGCAGAGCAGAATGACTGGCTACATCCACCAAGCTGCTGCCAACCAATTCTGTAGGACATAGTGCCTTCACCTGACAATGGTCACATGGAAATGTTTCTTAGGCTCAGAAAGAGTCCAAAACAGCACCATCAACTGCAGGGAATTGCATCCAGGGAGCAAAGGTTAGCATAGACGCATAATGTTTGAAACTTCCGAGGGTGCTGTGGCTCGAGGGGAACATTGCTGCAACGTCAACCCTGTAAGGATGACACTGGTCTTTGATGAATGCAGGGGAAAGTGAAATGGTGGGTGTGGCTCTGGGATGGGAAAGGGGTCAGAGTGCAGCAGACACTCCCTTTGTGCTGTCATGTGTTGGTCTCTCAGCCAGAGTGCCACCTTCACCAAGGTGGTGCCCGCGCTGTAACCAGGGCTGTGGTGGAGCAGACGCTAGGTCTCCTGATGATGTGGTTCCTCTGCTTGGAGCAGTCTGAGGGTGGGGGTGGTGGTCTCCAGTACAGTCTGGACAGACTGTACTGCATTGCCCTGGCGCCCTGTGCTAGGCTCTGGCCTGAAACATCTACCTCTTTGCAGGCAAGCTGCACCACCGAGCAACACATATTGTGCAGGATGTTGACACAGTGCACCAACCTCCAGTCAACCACTATGTCTAGCCTCACCTCCACTTTAACACTGAGATTAGGTGCTGGCTGTCTCGTGCCTCTAGTTTGGTGACCTGTCCTGAAGCTGCTAATACATTAAGATGGCTTTTTCAGACTTCCTCGTCTTTGGGAATGCTTGTCCTCATATTGTGTCACTTCCCACCCCGACCTTTAACTGTTTAATTCCCCACTTTTACATTTCACTCCCATGGAATTCTGACACCTACCTCTAGTGGGTGCCCTGGAGTCTTTTATGTCTGTTTGCTGAGTCATTCTGACAAGTTGTCTGAGAGAAACTGGGTCTAAAGAGCAACTTGTTTTTAACAATAGAAACAGCCAGCCAGTGAGCTAGTGTCAGTGGAGAAAGGAACTTACAGTTTTGGTCAAAACCAGACATTTCTGGAGAAACTCAGTGGACTGGAACATCTGGGAAGCGCAAAAACAGTTAACGTTTTAAGTTCAGCGAGTAGATTAGATTCCCTACAGTAATGAAACAGGCCCTTTGGCCCAACAAGTTCACACTGACCCTCCAAACAGTAACCCACTCCCCAACCCTATATTTACCCCTGACTAATGCACCTAACACTATGGGCAATTTAGCCTGGCCAATTCACCTTTGGGAGGAAACCAGAGCAAACCCACACAGACATGGGGAGAATGTGCTAACTCCACACAACAATCACCCAAGGCAGGAATCAAACTGTGAGGCAGCAGTGCTAACCACTGAGCCACCGTGCCACGCTAGTAGCAAGTCTAAATAAGGATTAGGCATCAGCACAGGCTTAGTGGGCCAAAGGGCCTGTTCCTGTACTGTATTGAATTGCATTGTCCTGTATTGTATATCAAAATTAAGCTGAGGACAAATACTCAGGTAAATTAGCAGGAGATTTCACAGGCAACAGGTTTAACCAAATGTTTGGGGAAACAACCTTCCTCCTCTGGTCCCCTAGCTCCACCTGGAGGGTGGTCAGTACAATGTAAATACAATCCACTCAGAAACCTGCTGCACAGCACAATGTTCACTCCCATTCTCTGTGAAGAATTACTCTTTCCAGCCAGTTATTTTTTACTGAAAAGTTTTCTCCCGCCCAGTCAATTTCCCACACATATATGCTATTCCAAAACAGATTTAGGACATTTTCTTGCTGTTCTGGGAAATATTTATCCCTCGAACAATATCATAAAAACTGTACCCAGTCGATAATACATTATCCTTTATCTAATTGCAGTGTGCAAATTGACTAACACATTCCTACATTCCAATAGGAACATATTTTACTGGTTAACTAGTAACAACACTCCAAAGGTATTTAATTTGCTGTAAAATGCTTTGGGACATCCAAGGTCTTGAAAGGCACTAAATAAATGAAAGTCTTCCTTTGCTGGTTTTAAATTCACAGGAACATCCGGTTCTGGAGCCCACATGCTACAGTTGGATGAGCTTTATCTCAGTTTGGCCAGACTGATTATCTGATACTGCTCCCTCTATCTCACTAAGGGAAGGAGAAACTAACACTGACTGCTTTGTCTTACTCAATGATGCTGCCTGCCAAATTTTCTGCTCCTCCTGAAAGGAGGCTATCTGTCCAGAATTAATTGACATGCGATTATCTCTGACAGAGGGAGAAATATTTGTATCACATTGTGGACGTTAAATGGTGGCATGAGAATTTGTTTTGCCTTTTCATGTGGTCTTTTGGATGCAAACATTGTCTTTGAGGGAACATTACGAGTTCAGTATTTGGTAACTAAACAGCATTAGTGACAATCCTGTGTTCCAACTGGACAAAAGGGGGCATCAAAGAGTCATAAACCTGTGGCATTACCAGGGTCAAGGAGGCTAACCTGGCAGAATCACTGAAGGAAGGGTTGGATTAGTACTTGCAGGTTTGTTCAATGTTGATGATTTTGAATGGACTCCCTATTCTGTGCCTATCTTGGTGATCTCCCAGAATTGTGATAATACTGTCAGTCCCTCCCCCACTTCATTGAACCAACATGACACAGGTTATGCACTGGGTCAAGAAAGCAGCTCGGACCACCTTCTCAAGGGCAACTAGGAATGGATAATTAATGCTGGCTCAGCCAATGAAGCCCAAGTCCCACAAGTGAAGAAAAAAAAAATAGATGTATCCATTGGGAAAGCAGACAAGAATGAGAACTCTTGCAATCACTGATGTAAGTTTTTGTTCTCTCTCTTTTCCCCAATTCTGACCACAGACACTGTCATGGAGCACAGATCCATCTCCACCACTGGAAACTTGAGAGATCAGAGGGTGTGTTTAACAACTGGTGCTGGTAATATGACAGAGACACACGTTGAGAGCATGGGGCACGGTGGCTCAGTGGTTAACGCTGTTGTCTCACAGAGCCAGGGACTCAGGTTCAATCCCAACTTCGGTGACAGTCTCCCAGTGTCTGCACAGGTTTCTCCCCACAATCCAAAAATGTGGAGGTTAGGGGGACTGGCCATGCTACATTGTCCCATGATGTGCAGGTTAGTTGAATTGGCCATGAGAAATGCAGGGATGGGGTGGGTCTGGGTGGGATGCTGTTCAGAGGGTCAGCGTGGACTCAATGGGCAAAATGGCCTACTTCCACACTGTAGAGATTCTATGAAAAAGAATGTTAATTTACACTGAAGGAGATCCAACCTGAAAACCAATGAGAATCCTCCCACTTGGATGAAATGTCAATCCCTCACTTAAACAATAGAAAGATATGATGCAATGGGGGAAATGGCACATGCCCTTTAGGAAAACTTTAATTATCTTTTTTTATTAGACACATCCTAGGCCAACAGGTATTTTCAGAATCTTATTGAACCAGGACACAGCACAAAGAGGAGATGGAGCAAGGGGTTGTGTGCATGTGCTAGGTATGTCTGTGTTTCTGTTCACTGTACGGGGTTTTAGCAAGTCCACACTGGAGTGCTTTGTACAGTTTTAGTCCCAAAGTTACGAAAGGATATCCTGCAATTGGAGGCAGTTCAAGAGAGATTCACTTGGCTAATTCCTGGAATGAAGGAATTCATTTATCAAGAAAGGTTAAACACGGCTTTTATTTATGAGAGGTGAGAAAATGAGGAGCAATCCTTTTCAAATGTATGAGATTCCGAGGATGCTCGACAGGATAAATGTTAAAAAGATGCTTCCACTAAACAGGGAATCTCAAACTAGGGAGCATGGTTACAGAGTAAGATAGGCGGAGATGGGGTACTGCAGATGCTGGAGATTAGAGTCAAGATCAGAGTGGTGCTGGAAACACACAGCAGGTCAGGCAGCATCCGAGGAGCAGGAAAATCGACGTTTCGGGCAAAAGCCGTTCATCAGGAATCTGATGAGGTTATAAGATATGCAGGTTAGGTGGATTGGCCATGCTAAATTGCCCAGAGATGTACAGGCTACGTGGGTTAGCCATGGGAAATGCAGGGTTACAGGGTAGGGGGAGAATGTCTGGGTGGGATGCTCTTCAGAAGGTTGACGTGGACTCAATGGGCCCGAAAGGCCTGCTTCCACACTGTAGGGATTCTTTGATTCTGATTCTATAAGGGGACACTTACTTAAAACTGAGATGTGATGGAATTTCTTCTTTCGGGGGTAGTGAGTGCCTAGAATTCCCGAACCCAGAGAGTTGTGGGGGCCAGATCATGGAAATATTTAAAGGAGAGGTGGATAGATTTGTGAAATATTAGGGAGAAGATGGCTATGAGGAGCTGGAATGGTAGAGGAGTTCAGGGCTGGAACAGATGAGCCTTGGTCCATCAGGATGGTGGGGCATGCTTGAGGGACTGAATGGACTCCTCCATCTATAATTTCTTGTTTGAGAGAGACAAGAATCAGCCAGTGTCCTTGAGAGACAACTATTCAGCCTGCTGCACAGCTCCATTATCATCAGTGTCCTGCTTTGAGTTATAGTCCAGACTCCAGGGTTCTGGGTTTCTGCTGTGGAATGTGCAGATTCAGTTTCTCAGTGAGAGGTGAGGGGGCCTTTAAATCATAAAATCATCAGAAAGTGGCAGCCTGCCTCACACTCACATTGGCTAGTGTATCGTGATGACCAGGCTTCCAACAATCATGTCATCATCGAGGAGAGGAGGAACATAAGCTCAAGGTCAATAAGAGTGAAACTAAAGTGCAGACATTTCCTCACCAGTGTCAGTACAGGTACAAGAAGCAGTCCAGAAGATTTCATTGACTCTGCACATATTTTCCTTTCACTCTTAAAATAAATAAGATTGGTTGATACAACCCTGGGGCAGGGTAACCACAATAATCAAAAAAGGCAATGGAAATTTACAGAGGAAAATGATCAAAATTGAATTCCAAAGTCTTCTTCACTTCAATTTATCTTCATTACTCTGTCCTCTCCCCTACCCTCATTTATATTAATCTGTCCCTCTCCCCCACCCTCACTTTCATTAATCTATCTCCCCTCCCGACCCTCATTTTCATTAATCTGTCTCCCCCCACCCTCACTTTCATTAATCTGTCCCTCTCCCCCACCCTCACTTTCATTAATCTGTCCCTCTCCCCCACCCTCACTTTCATTAATCTGTCTCCCTCCCCTACCCTCACTTTCATTAATCTGTCCCTCTCCCCCACCCTCAATTTCATTAATCTGTCTCCCTCCCCTACCCTCACTTTCATTAATCTGTCTCCCTCCTGACCCTCACTTTCATTAATCTGTCCCTCTCCTCCACCCTCACTTTCATTAATCTGTCTCCCTCCCCATCCTCACTTTCATTAATCTGTCTCCCTCCCCCACCCTCACTTTCATTAGTCTGTCTCTCCCCACCCTCACTTTCATTAATCTGTCTCCCTCCTGACCCTGACTTTCATTAATCTGTCTCCCTCCCGTCCTCACTTTCATTAATCTGTCTCCCTCCCCCACCCTCACTTTCATTAGTCTGTCTCCCCCCACCCTCACTTTCATTAATCTGTCTCCCTCCCTACCCTCACTTTCATTAATCTGTCTCCCTCCCGACCCTCACTTTCATTAATCTGGCTCCCTCCCCTACCCTCACTTTCATTAATCTGTCTCCCTCCCGACCTCACTTTCGTTAATCGGTCTCCCTCCCTACCCTCACTTTCATTAATCTGTCTCCCTCCCGACCCTCACTTTCATTAATCTGTCTCCCTCCCGACCCTCACTTCCATTAATCTGTCTCCCTCCCGACCCTCACTTCCATTAATCTGTCTCCCTCCCTACCCTCACTTCCATTAATCTGTCTCCCTCCCCTACCCTCACTTCCATTAATCTGGCTCCCTCCCCTACCCTCACTTCCATTAATCTGGCTCTCAAACAAAAACCAAAACCATCCTGGGTTGCAATATTATCTATTGTTCCACGTTTACACTAGTTTACATCATGGTCTGAAGCCAATATACAAAGACCCATTCCTCTCCCAGGGATTCAAATCTAATCTCCTTGAGATTTAGGGGGTGTTATCTGATCACTTGTTCCCTCCCACTAAGCCCCACATGATACAGTTCAAGCACCAACTTCTTCTAAATGGGGTTGTAAATCAATGCTTTGCTTGTGCAACTTAGGCTCTCCTCAGAGAATTCATGCATCAACGGCAATGTTCACTCTGCAAAAAAAATTGGAATCCAAATCTGGATTAAGGTGGTGTGGATTCCATTACATTTATTCTTAATTGTTAAGCAAAGGTCGCTGCAGCATCTAATATCTGTGTCCCAGCAACAGCCATAAAGAGGTGAAACAACAAAACAACACATTTACACAGCAAGGCACCTCATACATCGGACCGAAATATGAGAAATCCGGGAATTCGTGACCAAATGTGACCAAATCCGTGCTCAAAAATCTCAGTTTTAAGGAGCACTTTGGAAGAGGCGATGTTTTCCAATCAGTCTGGAGTGGATTTTAAACAGTGCCGAAATAATTACACTATTAAGTCCCACACCGCATTATTCTATAACGTCCTGACTGAAAAGCATAAACTGCATTGTTAAGAAAGGAAATTGGAGATTTGAAGCAAGGTATTTTCATGAGTGCTCTGTTTAGTTGAAAGTTCCTTAAAGAACTTATACTTCCAGCAGGACTTATTGCTACAATTCCCAATTATTATTGTATGAGCTTCTCAGTTTAGTGCACTCTGGATTAGTGGTGCTGGAAAAGCACAGCAGTTCAGGCAGCATCCGAGGATGCTGCCTGAACTGCTGTGCTTTTCCAGCACCACTAATCCAGAATCTGGTTTCCAGCATCTGCAGTCATTGTTTTTACCTCAGTTGAGTGCATGCCAAACCTTCTGCTGATAATGTCAGCTTGGACGGTGTTCTGAAATCTGAGGATTAGCCCATTCACTTTCAGAGTCTTGAAAACATAACAAAGTACTTATTATCTGGGGTGCAGATACAGCAGAAAGGTGGAGTACAAAAACTGATCACAAGATAGAGTCATAGAGTACAGCATAGAAACAGACCCTTCGGTCCAACCTGTCCATGCCAACCAGATATCCCAATCCAATCTAGTCCCACCTGCCAGCACCTGGCCCATATCCCTCCAAACCTTTCCTATTCATATACCCATCCAAATGTCTCTTAAATGTTGCAATTGTACCAGCCTCCACCACATCCTCTGGCAGCTCATTCCATATACGTACCACCCTCTGCGTGAAAAAGTTGCCCCTTAGGTCTCTTTTATATCTTTCCCCTCTCTCCCTAAACCTATGCCCTCTAGTTCTGGACTCCCCAACCCCAGGGAAAAGACTTTGCCTATTTATCCTATCCACCCCTCACAATTTTGTAAACCTCTATAAGGTCACCCCTCAGCCTCCGATGCTCCAGGGAAAACAGCCCCAGCCTGCTCAACCTCTCCCTGTAGCTCAGATCCTCCAACCCTGGCAACATTCTTGTAAATCTTTTCTGAACCCTTTCAAGTTTCACAACATCTTTCCAATAGGAAGGAGACCAGAATTGCACGCAATATTCCAACAGTGGCCTAACCAATGTCCTGTAAAGCCGTAACATGACCTCCCAACTCCTGTACTCAATACTGTGACCAATAAAGGAAAGCATACTAAACGCCTTCTTCACTATCCTATCTACCTGCGACTCCACTTCCAAGGAGCTATGAATCTGCACTCCAAGGTCTCTTTGTTCAGCAACACTCCCTAGGACCTTACCATTAAGTGTATTAGTCCTGCTAAGATTTGCTTTCCCAAAATGCAGCACCTCACATTTATCTGAATTAAACTCCATCTGCCACTTCTCAGCCCATTGGCCCATCTGGTCAAGATCCTGCTGTAATCTGAGGTAACCCTCTTCACTGTCCACTACACCTCCAATTTTGGTGTCATCTGCAAACTTACTAACTGTACCTCTTATGCTCGCATCCAAATCATTTATGTAAATCACAAAAAGTAGAGGGCCAGCACCGATCCTTGTGGCACTCCACTGCTCACAGGCCTCCAGTCTGAAAAACAACCCTCCACCACCACCCTCTGTCTTCTACCTTTGAGCCAGTTCTGTATCCAAATGGCTAGTTCTCCCTGTATTCCATGAGATCTAACCTTGCTAATCAGTGTCCCGTGGGGAACCTTGTTGAACGCCTTACTTAAGTCCATATAGATCATGTCTACTGCTCTGCCCATTTTGTGAAGTATATAACTATCTCCTTGGGGATTAAAATGTGACACTGGTAACCTGAGCTGCTGAACCTTTGCTGGAGTAGAAGCTGTGAATTGTTTTTCTGAACCAGGTTGTTTGTTTCATGTTTCTGTGTTTGAGTCATGTGCCTCTACCTACCCTATACCCCAGAGACCTCTCCTATTTAGCTTCCAGCAGTTTGCACCAACAAGCGAGCATCACTCTTTTGTATTCCTATCAGGGACCACGTGTGCTTTGGTGGGTCCTTCGATATCAGCCCTTGTTAACTCTCACTGCTCCTTGAAGCCGGAAGACAGACTGGACTGTGAGGTCCCAATATTGAAGACAATTTCCGCTTGCTGCAGAAGAAGACAAAATAAGATTTCATGAAATTTTCAAAGAAAACAGTTGAGTTTTGGTAATGTAAAGCTATTTGCACTGGCTAGGGAGTTGGTGATAGGAATCCAGAGGAACAGGAAATGTCAACAGGAAATGTCATTCAGCCCCTTAGGAACGGTCATAGAATCATACAGCCCAGAAACAGGCCCTTCAGCCCAACTTGTCCATGCAGGTCATTATTGTATTTGTGGGATCATGTTGTGTAAAATTGACTGCAGTGTTTCTTACAGTGATTACACTTCAGCTGTACATAAATGATTTGGGATACGCCGAGTTGGGGAAAAGCACACTCCAGATGCCCATGTATAGTATTTATTTTTGGAGTTGGTGTCCCAGTGTATCTCAGTAAACCCTCACTTCCCTTACTTGTGTCACAGCTGTAGAGCAGTCAGTGGCAGATAAGGGCAGGCTTAGGTCATGAAGAGGTCAGCCTGAGCACCTCAGCACGATGGGCAGGCAGCAGCAGGGCGTTGGAAACAAAGCCTTCAGTTATGAAGAGGGCGTTCAGAGCTTAAATATAAGAGAACCATAAGTCGGGTGGGACCAGTACTCTATTGTCTCATCTTTGACCCAAGACATTTTGTGGAACTTCTGATACTGAAGAGGAAACAGAGGTCACCTTTCTTCCCACGAGCACTGCAGCAATTCACATTGCTTTGATTCCTCCTACACACAATGGGTTTGTTTGTGGTTCGAACTGTAGCCTTGGTAACCTAAGCTCAAACAACATTAAAGTAATAGAAGAGGCTAGACTGCATTAACATCCTAGTGAATATAGAATCCAGTTACAGTGGGTGCAGCCTCTCAACTCTTTAATGAAGCCAAATTGATTTTTTTCCGATCGCATAATTAATTAGACCACAACGTATCGATTAAAACATGACGGTCCAGGTCGCTGCTCTTCTTCAATGGGCAAGGCTGTTTGTGCAAATCATGCAGTTCTAGTTCAGACAAATGAAGAAGCTTCCAGGTTCCATCAGCCTGTGCTTTCCAGCAATCTGTTCCCCGTCAGACAATCAGCTCAGGGATCTCCCCCAACCTCACTCTCCCTCTCTCTCTCTCTCTCATAGCCTTGCTAAAAACAGTATGTGTTGTATGTATGTATGTATTGTATGTATGTATGTATGTATGTATGAAGGTAGAAAAAGCCCAAGATTCAGCTCATCTCTGACACTGTAAGGCCATAAAGATATACTAGCAGAAGTCAACCATTCAGCCCATCAAGTCCACTCTGCCATTCAATGAGATCATGGCTGATCTGACCCAATAGCTTACTGCCAAGGAGGTGCCTTGAAATCATACCCAGTCGGTCAGCTTGCCCTAAAGAAGGAGATGCAATCAGGATTAAATGGTGTGAAAGACTGAACCAGGAATATCTTGAGAAGTAATGAGGTAAAGCAGTAAGTATTTCTATACTTAACCATTGCAGAAAATCTTGACATTCAGCAAACCCTGACTTTTAGCTGTGACAGTAAAAGTGGTCAGTTTTTTAGAACTTCACAGTTTCTTCTCCACTCCCCCCTTACCTTCCTTCCTCATTCCAATCCACGTCATGGTAGCAACATTCTAGAATTTTTTTTAAAAAGTCAACCTGCTCTGGGATAGGTGGGACTTGAATCTAGGTCCTTTTGTTCAACAAGTCACCATCTACCGCAATGGCATTTAAACCTGTGTCTCCACAAGTGCTAAAAAAAGGGGACTTGGTGTTCTGCATAATTAGGCCAGAGACCTTATCTCTTTGCCACCACCTTCCCTTCACATGACAGTACCAGTCTATACATCACTCAAAGTCTTCAAGGCCATTCCTCAACAGTCAGCCCTATTTAACCCTTTGGGCTCTCAGAGTTGAGTTCAATCCTGCCATTGATACCTGCAGGAACATTGCATTATAACCAGGAGGAAGACTTTTCCACCTTTTAAGCTACAATGATGCCCGTTCCAGCAGAATCCCAAAGGGTGTTTGTGGGCGGCACGGTGGCACAGTGGTTAGCACTGCTGCCTCACAGCGCCAGAGACCTGGGTTCAATTCCCGACTCAGGCGACTGACTGTGTGGAGTTTGCACGTTCTCCCCGTGTCTGCGTGGGTTTCCTCCGGGTGCTCCGGTTTCCTCCCACAGTCCAAAGATGTGGAGATCAGGTGAATTGGCCATGCTAAATTGCCCGTAATGTTAGGTAAAGGGTAAATGTAGGGGTATGGGTGGGTTGCGCTTCGGCGGGTCGGTGTGGACTTGTTGGGCCGAAGGGCCTGTTTCCACACTGTAATGTAATGTAATCTAATCTAATGTAATCTAATCTAATCTAATCAAACAGGTTCTTCATCCTGGGTTTATGAATGACTCAATCCATTTCTCGATAATTAATAAAGGAAGAATGGCTTGCATTTATGTTAGTGGCTTTCAATGACCCCAGAGCTTCCAAAAACACCCTACCATCAGTGCAGCACTCTCAAAATTTCGGAAACAAGTCAGGCAGCATGCACACAGCAAGATCCCACAAATAGCAATGAGCCACATTGACTAGGTAATCTATGTTTTACTCATGTTGATTGAGGGATGAATTTTGACCAGGTCACCAAGCATATTTCCTCAAATCTTCCTCAAATAGTATCTGAGGTTCCCTTGCATCTACATGAGAAAGCAGACTGGGAAATCAGCATGTCGAAGACCTAGAATGCTGTCTGATTCTGTGTATGGATGTCACACAGAGCACTTTACAGACAGTCACACTTTTGGATGGATGTAAGACAATTTTTAAAAATGAAACACACCATCGACCTGAAACTAAAACTTGGCCTTATTCTTTGATAAACAAGAATACAAACTCTGGCCAATAAAAGGGGATTGACAAATTTGTTGATGTTTACTCAATGGTAATTACATTTGATGATCTTCAAGGGACACAGAAATACTTTAATAGAATAATGCAATATGTACAATGGAATAACATCCCTGTTCCTATAAATCAGAATATTAACCATGCTCTGGGCTACAGGAAATTGGCTCGTACACTTGTCATCACTTTGCACTCTGGCTTAGGGAACACCACCACTTACAAGTTCCCCTCCAAATCACTCACTGTCCTAACTTGGAATCAAAATGGCGGAATTCACTCCCTTATAGCATTGTGGGTTAACACCTTCTCAAGGAATGAATATATAATGCTGGTCCAGCCAGCAATGCTTAAATATTTCCAAATCAAACTGTTCAATCCCCTCTGGGGCAGTTGGGATTTGAGGCTTGGCCTCTTGGCTCAGATGCCTTACGATGCCTATTTCCCATGAATGAATTTTAAAAATCTGACTACTGTGGTAATCGTAACATAGTCAGCCCAGGTGGATGTCATAGAATATGAGTTCCCTGATTTTGGCTGTTAACCTAGTCCAATCAGGGAGCCCTGGCTGACAGTTATAAACAGGACTATCAGAGGTTCTGTTCACTCTGAGAGCTGGCTCTGAGGAAGCTGGACCAGTGTCAAGAACTCTGCACATGTAAATAAAGGGTGACTTGGTGACTGGATATCAGCCTCTGTGGAGATCTTTCAACTGCTGGCTAGCTCCTCCCATATCCTGATGACAGAGCTTATCTTGTGATGTAATTTAACTCTTTCAGCTACTAACCATCTGCTACAAGAGCTCCCCCAAGACTCATGCCTGGTTAGGAAATCTAGTAGGAGAAAGTGAGGACTGCAGATGCTGCAGACCAGAGTTGAAAAATGTGGTGCTGGAAAAACGCAGCAGGCCAGGCAGCATCCGAGGAGCAGGAGAATCGGCGTTTCGGGCATAAGCCCTTCTTCAGGAATGAGGCTGGTGTGCTAAGAGGGCTGAGATAAAAGGTAGGGGGGAGGGAATTTGGGGGAGGGGTGCTGGGAATACGATAGGTGGAAGGAGGTGAGGGTGAGGGTGATAGGCCGGAGAGGGGGTGGGGGCGGAGAGGTCGGGAAGAAGATAGCAGGTCAAGAGGGTGATGCTGAATCCGGGGGTTGGGACTGAGATAAAGTGGGGGAAGGGGAAATAAGGAAGCTGGAGAAATCTAGTAGAATGTTATCATTTATCATGAGGGGAATTGAATATAAATGTTGGAATGTTCTGCTTCAATTATACAGGGCATTAGTGAGACCTTTTGTAGAATATTGTTTACAGCATTGGTCACCTTATTTAAAGAAAGATGTAAACGGTAGAAGTGCAGAGAATGTTTACTAGATTAATACCTGGAATGAGTGAGTGGTCAAATGTTTAGGTCTACCCAACCACAGTAAAGCACATCTCAGAACTGCTGAAGTGTTATGGTGGAGAAGGAGACCATTCGGTTCTTCATGCTTCCTCCTGCTCATTAATCAAGCATCATTATCTCATGCCAGTCTCCTGACATCCACACACTCTTGCACATTTATTTTTCTCTGAACAATTATCCCTCTTGAATGCTTCAATTGAATCTGTAACCACCAAACGTTCAGGCACTGCACTGGATTGGGACATCTGGTTGGCATGGACAAGTTGGACCAAAGGGTCCGTTTCTGTGCTGCACAACTCAATGACTCTATGACTCTAGGTAGGGACACTACCCAATGCGCCATAAGAGCCCCTTGTGATGCCTATTTCCCATGAGTGAATTTTAAAAATCTGACTACTGTGGTGATTGTAACATGGTCAGCAAGGTGGATGTCATTAAATATACCCTAACTGACAAAGTTTTACCTCACTTCATCTTATCTTCTTTTGCAGATCATTGTCAATCTATGCCCTCTTGTTTTTGTTCCTTTTATGAGTGGGGACAACTTTTCCCAATCACCTCTATCCAGTGTATTCATGATTTTGAAAACGTCGATTAGATATCCTCCTAGCTTTCTTCTTTCCCATGTGGACAGTCCCAACTTATTCAGTTTTAGTTTCTCATTGCTGGAAACGTAATTGTAAACAAATGATCTGATCTTTGTCACATTGCTGCTTGTGGGATCTAGCGATGTACAAATTGCCGATCATGTTCCCTACGTGTGTAACGACAATGATTACACATCGAAAGTACATCTATGTTTATAAAGCACTTTCTGATGCCTTGAGGTCATGTAAAGGACTATATAAATGCTAATCTTTCTGTTACTTTTACCTCAACGATCAATATATCGTTGCATATATTGTTAGAACTTGCATTTGCCTGTAGTGTTTCCACAGTCCGGCCTAAGTGACATACAGGTGTGATCAATAAGAGTCACACTTGATTAATGCTCCTTACAATCCTGCTGAAGCAGTTCAATGAGATCTACTCACACATTGTCCCTTACAGCTGGGCTGCCTTGGGATCTCAAACCAACGAGATTTCATACCTGCCAATCCATTTGTACTTTAATCACAAAGTCAACAGGATGTGAGGCAGGATCAATGTCCATTACAGTTCTGCCACTGAAGGCTTAATTAATACTTAACTACTACATAATAAGCTGTAACACTGCATCCTGCACTCTCTTCTGTTAGCCTGATGCACTTGTGTAGTATGATCTGCCTGTAAAGCACATAAGGTGAAAGTGAGGACTGCAGATGCTGGTGATTAGAGTCGAAAGAATCTTTCCTTTCTGTTGAAGAGCTTTTGCCCGAAACATCGAATCCCCTGCTCCTCGGATGCTGCCTGACCTGCTGTGCTTTTCCAGCATCACACTCTCGAGTGTAAAACACATAAGACAACACTTTTCACTGTACCTCGGAATGCGTAACAGTGATAAATCAAATTAAAAATGCTATAATTCTGAAAGCTGATACTGAGAGAACTGCATTCATATAGCACAATTCAGAAACTTAGGACAACTCAAAGTGCATTACAACCAACGGGGTACATTTAGAGACAGTGAGGAATGTGGCAGTTAATTTGCACACAGCAACTACCACAAACAGCAATATGATAATGACACTGATAATCGGTTTTAGGATGCTGGGTGAAAACTCTCCCTTCCTCACCCCAACTCTTAGTGGGCTCTGGCCTTGGCACTTGCCTTGCTGCCCACTGTACAACCTGCTCATGGTGACCCACTCCTTGCGATATGCACCACCTGGTTTGCCTCCACACTCTGCTCCTTACTAATCCTTTAGCATTGGCACTGCAAGAGAGGGAATCTCTGTCAAACCAATGGAGGATGAGATGTCCCTGAGATGAGACAGCGGACGGGCATTCTTCCACTTTAGAAGAAGAAGAGAAAAGAATAAAGACAAATAAGGAACAGAGTTGCTATGACCTTTCAAAGTGTGCACTTTTGCTTTGCCCCAATAATGTCCAAGGCGTCTTGCTGTAAAGCCTGATGATGAAAGTTGGTGCTGAGTAAGAAGATTTGAGATACGTGCCATGGGGGAGAAAATGATTTGCTTTAAATTCCTGATGTGCTTGCTGGCTTCTCTGATTGATGTTGTCATGGTAATTTTAAGTGTTAGGAGTGTCAGAACTACCAGGTTTAATAAGCAAATACCAGTTTACAAAGCACCTTTGACCACATTTAATTCTGCAGGCCCATATCACTAGCTCAAACTTGCCCTTTGGTCCATCAAAGGTCAATGCATGAGAAAGTGGCATTCTGCTGTGCAATTTTAAAAATGTGATTGATCTACTACATCATTAAAAACTGGCACAGAAATGGTAAGCAGCTGACATTGTTCCAATCACTGTACCAATTGTTGTTGTTCAATCTGAGGATGTCAAAACAGGCCCCGTTCCCTTGGGTCCCCTTCTGATGTTCCCACAGCTGTTTTGGTAGGGAGCAGTGAGCATGGTTTACTTATGCCCAGCATTGATACCAACATAGGAGTCGCTTTTCTTTGCTCATGACATGGTCAGTGGTCAGGGTTTAGATTAGAGTGGTGCTGGAAAAGCACAGCAGGTCAGGCAGCATCCAAGGAGCAGGATTTTGCCTGATGCTGCCTGACCTGCTGTGCTTTTCCAGCATCACTCTAATCTAAACTCTGGTTTCCAGTATCTGCAGTCCTCACTTTTGCCTATGGTCAGTGGTCATCCATTAGGATTTGGGAGAACCTCAGGAAAGGAGCGAAGATGATTTGAGGGGTAAACAAGAAACAAGCTGCAATTAATTGCAGCAAAATCCAACTTTAATTTGAAATAAAATGGTCTCACTTCCCTCTTGCCTCAATGAATCTTTAGTCAAGGGTTGATCCCATGTTGGGTGCATGTTGGGATGCTAGACAGACTAATGAGGTCAATATAAGAGCAGCTTAAGTTTCCCCATGACCTCTATGAGGTTCAGTTGTAAGTGTCTTTGACGACATGCATGTTTCATATCGTTGGCTGCTTTCCTGGGTTGAAGTCATGTTAGAACAATTACACTTTAAAAATAATTCGGAGATGCCGGTGTTGGACTGGGTGTACAAAGTTAAAAATCACACAACACCAGGTTATAGTCCAACAGGTTTAATTGGAAGCACACTAGCTTTCGGAGCGACGCTCCTTCATCAGGTGATTCATCAGGTGACAATCACCTGATGAAGGAGCGTCGCTCCGAAAGCTAGTGTGCTTCCAATTAAACCTGTTGGACTATAACCTGGTGTTGTGTGATTTTTAACTTTAAAAATATGCAGTTATACTTTGCAACCTTCTGGGATCATGAGGAGCACATAACAATGTAAGCACTTTCTTACCCACCAGCTCCATTGGCAGTCAGAGCCCACCTTCTTCCTGGGTCTTCTGACACACTGTTAGAACTGGGAGTTCAGTGCATCCAGTTGGCTTTGTGACAAACCTCAAATATAATTCTGGGGGAAGACACAAAGAGGCCATCACAGGATCCTATCCTCTGAGAGAGACTCTCAGAGAGGCAGTCTGGCAAGTTCCACGGACACAGTAATTGCCTCTTGGCCCACTGGCCATGTCTCCCCCTTTCCCCGCACCAACATTTAACAACAATGCTGTCTCCAATGGCAGACTCGAAGTAATTTGGAGCCTAAGAACAGGAGGCCATTCAGTTTCTCTGCCATTCCATTAGATCATGGGTGACTTGCATCTTAACTCCACCTGATGTCCCTCATTCAATGAGTTCTTAATACCTTTTATCCTACAGAAATCTATCCACCTCAGCTCTGGATTTTTAAATTCCTGAAGTGCTTGCTGGCTCTTCTGATTGATGTCAGCATGATATTTGGAAGTGATAAGAGTGTCAGAACTATCCAGGATTTAACAAGCTCTGGGTCTTTCAGTTGACTCCTAGCCCCTCACTTGACCAAGTTCTAGATTTGTGTGAAGAAGTTCTTCCTGACATCACTCTGAAAGGAGGAACTCAGATTCTGAGGTTATGTTGTTTTGTTGTGGACTATGCGAGCAGCATTTTGATCGCCAGGCTAGGATTCTGCTGAAGGTAACACTCGATTGGCTACAATGAGCAAGAGTGTGTCCAATGTTTGATGGTTAGAAGCAACCTGGCCACTATGTCAAACGCTGCTCCCCTCGGTGGGAATGATACATTGGGAAGAGGGGTGGGGAGTGACAGTAGAAAAGAAACAGATCACAAATATGAATAATGGTGTTGGGAACTCGGTGTGACCTGCAGAAAGAAATATGATTCTCAATGGCCTCATTAATTCGTAAATCTTTTAATTCTGATTTTTATACTCAGTGGAGAGAATTCTTTCTGGAAATTCATTATGTTCCAGCAGCTATTCTGCCATCATTGAAGCACCAGAGAAATCGAGTAAAACCTTTCCAATATTATGTCTGGCCAACAAGAATATGCTTAGCAGCAGCAGTGTTAGCTCAGCTCAACTCGTTATCTCAGTGTTGGCTCCCTCAGAGCTGAGAGATAACTCGTCTTGCCAGAATGATTCTGCTTCTGGGCGGATTCACCATGAATTTCTAAAATGTCAAATAACCTGTATTTCATACCATTATTCCAGTCACTAACCTTTGTTATAATTTACTTCTTCTCTCATTGCGTCTTTAACAAATTCCCTGCACTATCTCATTCTTTGCCTTTCTCGCCTTTTCTCTACCTCTATCCAATTTACTGCTTATTTTGCTATCCCACCTTCTTCCTCCCTCTTGTTTTCTTATTCTCTACCTCTGTATCAGCAGCCTGGAGTGGGTTATATTGATCAGAAACTGAACTTGACTGGCCACAAAAATACAGTGATTATTGAAGCAGGTCAGAGGCTAGGAATCCTGCAGTCAGTAACTCACCTCCCAGTTTAAATTTGGAGATGCCGGTGTTGGACTGGGGTGGACAAAGTTAAAAATCACACAACACCCAGCTTACAGTCCAACAGGTTTATTTGGAAGCACTAGCTTTCTGAGCGCTGCCCTTTCGTCAGGTGGTTGTCTGATGAAGGAGCAGCACTCCGAAAGCTAGTGCTTCCAAATAAACCTATTGGACTATAAGCTGGTGTTGTGTGATTTTTAACTGATAATTTAAAGGTGACCACTTTCAATTATTGTAAAAACCCATTTGGTTCACCAATATCCTTTGGAAAAGAAACTGTGCCATCCTTACCTGGTCTGGCCTACACGTGACTCCATAGCTACAGCAATATGGTTGACCCTTAACTGCCCTCTGAAATGGCCAATCAAACTGTTCAATTCAAGGGTAATTAGGGATGGGCAATAGTTCAGGTGCAGACAGTGACACCCACACTGCATGAATATTTTTTTCAAAATCTTAAGAGCTTGCAGATCTTTAAGTTTGACTTCTGCAATTCCTTAAGTCAGAAAAACATTTCCTCTTTCTTGCTGTGGATGTCATTGGCAACATATAGTTTTGCAGACTTTAAGAGCCTTGCCCTGAGCACTGGATCCACCTTTTATAATAATATGTCCAGCATTTGAGATATTTAATTATCTATCAAATAAAATTCACTCAAGATCCTCAGACAGCACCTTCCAAACCCACAACCACTTCCATTTAGAAGGACAAAGGCAGCAGATACATGGGAACACTAGCACTTTCAGGTTCCCCTCCAAGCCACTTACCATCTCGACTTGGAAATATATTACCATTCCTTCATTGTCACTGGTCAAAATCCTGGAATTCCCTCCCCAGTAACATTGTGGGTCAAACCACAGCAGATGGGCTGCAGCAGTTCAAGAAAGCAGCTCACCTCCACCTTCTCAAGGGCAACTAGGGACAGGCAGTAAAATGCTGGCCCAGCCAACGATGCCCACATCCCACAAATGAGCAAAAAAAAGCAAGACAATGAATATGTTTTATGTACCAGACCTCAGCTGAAGTTTTGAATTCTAATCACATTACCTCAGAAAGTCTGTCAAAGTATTGGAGAGGGTGTGGAGGAAATTTACTTGTATTATAATCAGGTGAAGCTTTTCCGTTTTATTGAGACTCGAAAGAAGCTGGGATTTTGGAGTCTTTGCTGTGGTGGTAGTATCCCTACCTCTGGGGAAGAGGGTGCAAGTTCAATCCCACCTTGGAATCTGTTGACCATGGAGGTGTGTCATAACCTGCCTGAACAGGTCTATACAGAAAGCAAAACTGAGATTTGCTCTCCTTAAAGTAAAGGCAGCTATGGAGAGCTATGAGGGAAGTACAATTGAGTAGGACAAAATGGACAGCTCTTTTTAAAGAGCTCGCACAGGCACAGTAGGCTGACTGGTCTCCTTCTCTATTGTACATTTTGATGCTGCTCCTCAATGGCTCTCTCTGAATCAATCTATGTGCTTTTTGTCTTTGAGACATGGTGATATTTGATTCTGGGCTTGTCTTATAATCGAGATCACCCTGTGCATCAGAGAGGGGTGGATGTAAGTAGCACTTTCTAATGTAGGATATTGATGTATGTGCAGAGAAGCTATTCAACAAATATGCTATTTGTGATGGATGGTTGCCTGACCCAGGTACTGTCATGTGGAACCAGCATCCATCTTTCACAGGGCTCCTGCTCTATGTAGGACAAACAGCTGCCTTGCAGACAGTTCTGAACTCCCCGTGATGTGTGAAGTAGGCAAGGAATTGACAAGGCATCCAAAAGAGGAAAACTGATTCTCGTCATCTCTCTGATCACAGCATCCACCTATCTCTGATGTGACTCCCAGTTTATTTAAATCTCCACTCCCCTTCCAAGATTACATTCCAGGTCGTGTGATTAGTTGCCTCATATCGAAGTTTGGCTTCCACAAGTTTAAAGGTGTTTTCCTTTGTCCTATGGTCGTAGTTCACAGATTCACTGAATTGTTTTAGTGCAGAAGGAGACTGAGCCAGATGCACCTTATTGATTATGCGATCCTTGATAGAGGTTGTTAACCTGGGCCAAATCAGGGAGCCCTGGCTGACAGATAGAAACAGGAGATACTCTATATTGATTTGATCCCTGCCCTCCCTTTTTATTTTTTTGATCACACAGCACTGCCCTTTGATGTGAAGGGCATCGCTTGTCATTGGCCACTCAAGTGCTTCCTTTCTTCCAGGTGGAGGAAAATGAATAAAGTTTTATGCACTTGTTGTTTTTCACTGTGTCTCACACCTGCACACACACAACATTAAAAAAAAACAGGAGTGCTGTCTGTATTGGATTGCATTCATTGCTGCCCTCTTGATAATAAAAAATAACAAAAAAACAGGACATTCAGTGAATCTCCAAATAAAAAGCAAAAGAAAGGAAAAAACACAGAAACAGGAGATACTCCAAACCGATTTGATCCCTGCCGTCTCCTTCACTTCTTTGATCACTCAGCAATACCCTTTGTTGAGAAGGGCACTGATTGTCACTGGCCACTCTAATGTTTCCTTCCTTCGTGATGATGGAGTACAAATAAAGACTTCTGCTCTCTTCACTGTGTCCTATACCTGCACACGCACAACATGGATGCTGGGGAATCAATAAGTGGGGTTTATATGAAAAAAAACAGAAGATTAGAATCTTCTTTAAAAAAAATAGAAACAGGAGATTACATAAGCATTGCTCATTCTGATGCTTTGCTTGTTACTGGTTCACTGGCCACATGGGCGTTTTTCCTGTTGGTAGACATATTGATAAAAACTATCTTGCACATGGTGTTTTTACTGACTCCTGCACATGGGTGCTGGGAAAAGTAATTGCTGTATGACAGTAGTGTAGGGGGAAAGGAACAAGAGAATCAGGAGATGAGAATCTCCAGGGAAAAATGAATGGGAGGTTCGGAGAGTCCCCTCACTCTAGGGACTGACTCTGAGCTGGCAGGTCATATACTGTGCCCTTGTAACTAAAGGGTGACTTGGTGATGGGATACCAGCCTCTGTTGCAGAGACCAAACCGCCCATCATGTTTGTACCGTCTCTGAACATTTCAACTCAGTACCTAACTCCTGCCTTTTCCCCATAACAAGCTGCAAACTCACCCCATGCCCTCTTGAATGCCTCAGTTGGACCAGCCTCTACCTCTTCCAGGCAGTGCATCTCAAATCCAGACCACTTACTCCATCGAAATGTTTCTTTTCTCACCTTGCGTTGCTTCATTTGAAAAAAAACCTCAAATTCTTTTATGAAAGGGAACAGTTTCTCCCTATCCACTCTGTTCAGACCCTTCATGATTGAAAGAAATTCTCTCAAAACTCCCCTCAGCCTCTCCTTTCCAAGGAATACAGTCCCAATTCCACCAGGTTATCCTCATAACAGAGGTTTCCCAGTCTTGGAAATATTCTTGCAAAGACCGAAAGAACCATAGATGCTGGAAATCTGAAACAGAAACAGAAATTGCTGGAAAATCTCAGCAAATCTGGCAGCATCTGTGGAAAGAGATCAGAGTTAATGTATCAGGTTCAGTGACCCTTCTTCACAGCATACTATTCTTGTAAACTGCTTGTACACTTTCTTTAATGTATTCACATTCTTCCTAAAATGTCACCCAAACCTATACACAATACTCCACTGAGGTCTAGTGCCCTATATGAATTAGATTAGATTCCCCTACAGTGTGGAAACAGGCCCTTTGGCCCAACAAGTCCACACCGATCCTCCGAAGAGTAACCCACCAGATCCATTTCCCTCCGACTAATGCACCTAACACTATGGCAATTACTCATGGCCAATTCACCTGACATGCACATCTTTGGATTGTGGGAGAAAACCCATACAGACACGGGGGGAATGTGCAAACTCCACACAGTCGCCTGAGGCTGGAATTGAACCTGGGTCCCTAGCGCTGTGAGGCAGCAGTGCTAACCACTGAGCCACCATGCAGCCCTGAATTCAACATAATCATTCTGCTTTTGCACTTTATGCCTCTATTAATGTAGCCTAGAATGCTGCATACATTATTAATAACTCTCTCTACTTGTCCTATCACCATTAATGGCTTATGTACTTTATACCCAGGTCACTCTGCTCTTACACACCCTTTAGAATAGTACCGTATATTTTATACAGTCTCTCCATGTTGCTTGTATCAATATGTATGACCGCACATTTCACCACATTAAACTTCATCAGCCACCTATCAGCGCACTCCACCAACTTATCAATGTCTTTTTGAATTTCTACACTGCCCATGAGACCATAAGATATAAGAGCAGATATCATCCATTCGGCCCATCAAGTCCACTCTGCCATTCGATCGATGTTTCTCAACTTCATTTTCCTGCCTTCTCCCTGTAACCCTTGATCACTTGCTTAATCAAGAACCTACATAGTTGACAGATTGTATCATCCCTTTTATCAGGATTAAATTCCACCTGCCATTGCTCTGCTCAATTTACCATCCAATCAATATCAGACTGTAATCTGAGACCATCCTCTCCTTTACTTTCCTCCAATGGAATCTTCCTTAAAAAGCAGCTAAGCTGGAGATCATTTGACGTAATGTCTTCTTTGTTATTCTTTATGGGATGGGGGCATCACTAGCAAGGCCAGGACCTGTTGCCCATCTACAAGTGTTATAAAGTCACACAGTACAGAAGACACCCTTTGGCCTTTCATGCCCTTGAGAAGGTGATGGTGAGCTACCTCCTAGAACTGCGGAATTATATTAAGTTAAATATTTTATCATATTTTGCTTTATGGCATCCCTGTGAAGCATCCTGGGCTGTCTTATTGTGTAAAGGGCACTATATGAATAGTACAAATGTACAAGAAGAATACCATTCAGACTCTCATGCCTACTGTACCATTCAATAACATCACGCCTAATCTGATTGTGACCTCAAATGCACATTCCTGCCTATTCCCGACACAGTTTAACTCCACCTTCATCAAGAAACTGTCAAACTCTGCCTTACAAATATTCGATGACCCTGTCTCCACTGCAGTCTGTGGAAGAGAAATCCACAAACTCTCAACCCTCTTGAGAGTGAAAAATTCTCTTCATCTCCGTTTTAAATGGGAGACTGTTATCTTAAAGCTATGTCCCCCAGCTCTAGTTTTCTCCCACAAGAGAAAACATATTTGTAGCATCCTCCCCGTCAAGTGTCCTCAGGATCATACATGATTCAAGCTGTTGGTGTTCTCAATGCTGCTTTTTGCTCGTTTTGATGGGCAGCAGTTTTATAGGAAGACAAACATATTAATGTCCTTTCACATTGCTGTCACTTCATACTTAATGAGCAGTTTATAGTCTTGCTGTTCATAAATGTTTGGAGTCCAACCCAGTTCTGTATCAAGGTCAATCAATTCAATGTCAGTATTTTCAGACTCAAGATGTTTGCAAAAGGAATCTGCAGGTTTTGGTTTGCTGCAGGAATTTATAATACAGTAAAACTCAGCGCAGAACTAACAGCTCAATTACATTGCAGTTAAAAATTCAAACATAATAGCACCAGCAGCAATGCAATAAAAAGCACCCATGAAAAATGCTCGCCTTTAAAACACTGTTACAATGGTATCGAGATGATTGCAATGGTTTGTAACTCAACAAGAAATACAACTTACAAGATTTTAACACTTATCAGCATCTAATCACTACCTTGTGATTTATCTCTCTCTTTTTAATCATACTAGTGTTGTAGTATGTGAGATGTAGGAGGATGATAGCACATGGTCCTTGCACTACCCCTAACCTGAGCACAGGGACCCCCCATTAGCCCAGGCCCTGGGCTGTGCCAATATATTGGGCATTCAACACCTCTCAGTTATGGATGGGCAATAAATGCTGGCCTTGCCTGTTATGTTCATATCCAGAGAATGATATCTTGGATTCAGGAGCAGGAGTCATCTGCATACCAGTGAGGAATGGACTCATTGAACAATCCCTTTGAAAACTCTTGACTGAAAAATGCTTTGGGTCAATCTGAGGTCATGGAAGGCACGTACTAAAAAGATTTTCTTTCATTCTCGATATTCCCAAGCAATCTGTTCAAGATGTAATGACACACACCTCTGGAGCAGGTGGGCCTTGAACACAGGCTTCCTATGCTTCAATAAGCAGATTGCCATGGAATGTAATCCAGTCTCATGTAATCTTCTGAACTCATTCTCATTGCCTAGCAGGAGAACCCAGTAAACCTTGTGAATGACATATTCTGCATCCCCTTGTTTCGTACACCTCCGAAAAGTGCTCCAGTTCACCCAGTACATTCATTTCCAAGTCCAACTGTTTAGTTTACACATTTTTCTGTCTGTGTTTGGTTGGTGGATGGGTACAAGGGAAGAATTTTCCAGAGTCTTTTCCCCCAACTTGTCCTAGGCTTTGTCCTGGGAGTTGGACAGAAAAGGGGGCAAAGGGATTTGTGTTTGCAAGGTAACTGTACTTGCGATGGGGGGTGAAGTGCAGAGGGGTTTGTTGTGGAAAGCATCTAGTCAGGATGTTCCGGCTATCATTAACCTGGGACTCCCGGCCTGTTGTTTTTACGTGCTTTGTAATCATCGCTGCCTGGAAAATATTAGAAAAAGGATCAGTCAATTGTAGTGTTTAACACACTGAACTCAAAGCACAGAAGAAGGAATTCGAAAGAAAGTGATAGAAAACTTCAGTAGAGGTTCAGAAAAAAAAACAAAACCTGATTACTAATTGATGTAATGATACAAACTGAGGAGAGGAAGTCTTCATTCTTCATCATCATCACTTTCAGCATTCTTGTAAGCACAGGGATCCAAGTCATTACCTCCCAATGTGGGAAAATTTACCCCAACCCTTTCCTTAAACTTTAAAACTGTTCTCATTCTTGTTCATTGAGATCATCGCAAACAACTTTTCTTTGCCTACTTTATCTACGACTCACACAGCACCAGGTTATATTCCAACAGGTTTGTTTGAAAGTACAAGCTTTTGGTAGTGACCTGACAAAGGAGCAGCGCTCTGAACACTTGTACTTCCAAATAATCCTGCTGGAATATAACCTGGTGTTGTATGATTTTTAACTTTGGCCAACCCAGCCCAACACCGGTATCTCCACATCTTATCTAAGACCTTTCAGAACAGAAGTAGGCTGTTTATCATTTCCCCACCCGCCCCTTGAGCCTGCTCTGCCATTTAATAGGATCACGGCTGAACCAAAATTCCTCACATCCACTTTCCTGTATTTTCCCCATAACCCTTGATTCCCCGACTGATCAAGAATCTATCTCTCTCAGCCTTAAATATACACAAGGTCTCTACCCCACAGCTCTCTGTGACAAGAAGTTCAAAGACTCTCAATCCTTTGAGAAAAGAAATTCCTCCTCATCTCAGTCTTAAATTGGCTTCCCTTTATTCTGGTCCTAGACTCTCCTTTGAGGGGAAACAGCCTCTCAGCATTGAACCTGCCAAGCCCCTTAAGAATCTTACATGTTTCATTGAGACCAGAACCATACTTAATCTTATATATCTCTACCAACTCTCCACTCAATATTCTGTGTTGCAATGAGAAAACCCCTAACTTTTCCAGCCTAACCTTTCCCTAAAATGTCCCATCCTTGAAACATCTTAGCAAATCCCCTCTGTAATCTGTTAAGGACACCTCACATCCTTCCTAAAGTCTGATGAGCAAAACTAAATACAGTAGTGTACTCTAGTTACTGACCAAATCATCAGAGGAACTTGAGATTGGATGAGAGGAAAGTTTCATAGAATATAGAACAGTGCAGCACAGTACAGGCCCTTCGGCCCTCACTATTGTATGATCATTTTTAAAATTAACTTTCCATAAGGCATACTTAATGTATAGAACCAAAATTTCCAGTCATTAAACCCAACGCCCTTCATTGCGTTGTTACAATGTTACAGTACCATACACTCATTGCATGAAATATTTCAAAACCATAATAATAAACACTAATGTCTTATCAAGTTGATTGCTTTTAATTGATTTATTGGTTTTTATTGAAGGTTTAATTGAAATCCTGTAAGTAGGACATAAACTGGAAGAAGCCGCAAAATTAATTAAGCTGCAACAGCCTTGATCACTCACATCAATAATTGCCCATCTCCTGTTCTGTCTTTAAGCAATTGTTGCTCAACTGTTAAATTATGCGAAGCTGACAGAAATTGCAACTTCCTCAGAGGCTATCACCCTGACACCCGCGCACGTTATTTAGTGCTACCAAGGCCCATTAAGATAGAGTGATTTTTTTTTTTTATTGAACACCAATAAAAATTATTAAATGTATGTTGTGGCACCTCAAATGTTCCATTGGACTTTCCCCAGTGGCTGAATTGGCAAAAAGTACTGCTCACTGCTAACTGCGGAACTCAGTCAGAAAAGAACTAGGTTTGATCTCCTGGGGCCCTGTGTTGAGTTATCTAAAGCTCATCCAGTGTTTCACACAAAGTGTTGTAATGGTCGCCACAAAATAAAATGAAAGCACTTACAGCAGAGGTAGAGGCTAAGAGACAAGGCGTGCCTACATGTACATAATGTACAAATATGTTTCTCCAAACAATCCTAAATTCATTTTTAAAAATTGCATGGCATTTGATTTGTACTTCCAAGTTATATGATCAACAACGAAAACATAGAACATAGAAAAATACAGCGTAGTACAGGCCCTTTGGCCCTCGATGTTGCGCCGATCCAAGCCCACCTAACCTACACTAGCCCACTATCCTCCATATGCCTATCCAATGCCCACTTAAATGCCCATAAAGAGGGAGAGTCCACCACTGCTACTGGCAGGGCATTCCATGAACTCACGACTCGCTGAGTAAAGAATCTACCCCTAACATCTGTCCTATGCCTACCACCCCTTAATTTAAAGCTATGCCTCCTCGTAATAGCTGACTCCATACGTGGAAAAAGGTTCTCATGGTCAACCCTATCTAAACCCCTAATCATCTTGTACACCTCTATCAAGTCACCCCTAAACCTTCTTTTCTCCAATGAAAACAGCCCCAAGTGCCTCAGCCTTTCCTCATACGATCTTCCTACCATACCAGGCAACATCCTGGTAAACCTCCTCTGCACCCGTTCCAGTGCCTCCACATCCTTCCTATAGTATGGCGACCAAAACTGCACACAATACACCAGATGCGGCCGCACCAGAGTCTTATACAACTGCAACATGACCTTAGGACTCCGGAACTCAATTCCTCTACGAATAAAAGCCAGTACGCCATATGCCTTCTTCACCGCACTATTTACCTGGGTGGCAACTTTCAGAGATCTGTGTACATGGACACCAAGATCCCTCTGCTCATCCACATTACCAAGTATCCGACCATTAGCCCAGCACCCCGTCTTTTTGTTACTCTTACCAAAGTGAATCACCTCACACTTACCTACATTGAACTCCATTTGCCACCTTTCTGCCCAGCTCTGCAACTTATCTATATCCCGCTGTAACCTGACACATCCTTCCTCACTGTCAACAACTCCACTGACTTTCGTATCATCCGCAAACTTGCTCACCCAACCTTCTAGCCCCTCCTCCAGGTCATTTATAAAAATGACAAACAGCAATGGTCCCAAAACAGATCCTTGCGGAACACCACTAGTAACTGCACTCCAAGATGAACCTTTACCATCAACTACTACCCTCTGTCTTCTACCAGCCAGCCAATTCCTAATCCAAACCTCCAACTCACCCTCAATGCCATACCTCCGTATTTCTTGCAGTAGCCTACCATGGGGAACCTTATCAAACGTCTTACTAAAATCCATATACACCACATCTACCGCTTTACCCTCATCTACCTGCTTAGTCACCTTCTCAAAGAATTCAATAAGGTTTGTGAGGCACGACCTGCCCTTCACAAAACCATGCTGACTATCCTTGATCACATTATTCCTATCCAGATGTTCATAAATCCTATCCCTTACAATTCTCTCTAAGACTTTGCCCACAACAGAAGTGAGACTCACCGGCCTATAGTTACTAGGGTTATCCCTACTCCCCTTCTTGAACAAGGGAACCACATTTGCTGTCCTCCAGTCTACTGGCACTATTCCTGTAGACAACGAGGACATAAAAATCAAGGCCAATGACTCTGCAATCTCCTCCCTTGCTTCCCAGAGAATCCTAGGATAAATGCCATCAGGCCCAGGGGGCTTATCTATTTTCACCCTTTCCAGAATTTCCAACACCTCTTCCCTACATACCTCAAAGCTGTCCATTCTAATTAATTGTGACTCAATATTCACATCGGCAACAATGTCCTGTTCCTGAGTGAATACTGAAGAAAAGTATTCATTCAGTGTCTCCCCAATCTCTTCAGCCTCCACACGCAACTTCCCACTACTATCCTTGACTGGACCTATTCCTACCCTAGTCATTCTTTTATTCCTGACATACCTATAGAAAGGAGAAAGTGAGGTCTGCAGATGCTGGAGATCAGAGCTGAAAATGTGTTGCTGGAAAAGCGCAGCAGGTCAGGCAGCATCCAGGGAACAGGAGAATTGACGTTTCGGGCATAAACCCTTCTACCTATAGAAAGTCTTAGGGTTTTCTCTAATCCTACCAACTAAGGACTTTTCATGTCCCCTCCTTGCTGCTCTTAGCTCTCTCTTCAGATCCTTCCTGGCTACCTTATAACTCTCAATCGCCCCAATTGAACCTTCATGCCTCATCTTTACATAGGCCGCCCTCTTCCATTTAACAAGGGATTCAAATTCCTTATTAAACCACGGCTCCCTCACACGACCCTTTCCTCCCTGCCTGACAGGTACATACTTATCAAGGACACTCAATAGTTGCTCCTTGAACAAGCTCCACATATCAATTGTGCCCATGCCTTGAAGCCTACTTTTCCAAGCCACGCATCCTAGGTTGTGTCTCACCGCATCATAATTTCCCTGCCCCCAGCTATAACTCTTGCCCTGCAGTGCACACTTATCCCTCTCCATCACTAGAGTAAAAGTCACCGAATTGTGGTCACTGTCCCCAAAGTGCTCACCTACCTCCAATTCTAACACCTGGCCTGGTTCGTTACCCAGAACCAAATCCAGTATGGCCTCACCTCTTGTTGGCCTGTCTACATATTGTGTCAGGAAACCCTCCTGCACACATTGGACAAACACCGACCCATCTAACGAACTCGAGCTATAGCTTTCCCAGTCAATATCTGGAAAGTTAAAGTCCCCCATAACAAACACCCTATTACTTTCACTCTTCTCCTGAATCATCCTCGCAATCCTTTCTTCTACATCTCTAGGACTATTAGGAGGCCTGTAGAAAACTCCTCACAGGGTGACCTCACCTTTCCTATTCCTACCTCAGCCCAAACTACCTCAGATGGCGAGTCTTCATCCATCGTCCTTTTCACCGCTGTAATACTATCTTTGACAAGCAATGCCACACCTCCCCCTCTTTTATCCCCACCTCTGACCCTACTAAAACATTTAAACCCTGGAACCTGCAAAAGCCAATCCTGTCCCTGTTCTACCCTTGTCTCCGTAATAGCCACAACATCGAAATCCCAGGTATCAACCCATGCTGCACGTTCATTTACCTTATTTCGTATACTTTCGAAAAGTTATCATTCATGAACAAAACTGTGGTAATTCTAGCCTGTCTCACTTTCATCAGTCTCTGCACATACATTTCATCCATTGCGTCTACGGTGCTCAGGCTTTTTAATGATATGCAAATAAGTTATTGTCAGTTTCTATGGTGTCTGCTTGTTCCTATCATAATGGTATTTTCCTGAAAAGTATCATTCTCCTGGTGAGAGTTTGATCCAAGTGAGATATTTGTCTTTCAGATTCAATGTCTCTGCTGGATTGATGACTTTCAGAGTGCGTCCAGCTAGTTATTAGTTCTAGGAATTATTGCTAGTTTTCTGATGTGAGTAAAAGTTACCTCCTGTTGTGTGCCCCAAAGCCACTGTACATCCTCAGCAGTGAGATTATTCAGACTCTGATGACAAATTAGTCAAGAATTTTTCTTGATAGTTCATGAATCCAATGAATCATTGCACTGCTTTCACACCTGTTGCTTGTTGTATCTCTGCCAAATCTCTCACCTTGTCAAAATCCCAACAAAGTCACTTTTACATGACCTAGAGGTTTAACGTCAAGCACCTGGAATTGCATTTTCTCCTTGTTCCATTCTTTTTCTTTTTTTTGGTTTACCCATGGGACGTGGGCACTGCTGACTGGGCCAGCATTTATTGGCCATCTCTGGTTGCCCTTATCACACTTTGTCATCTGCTGTTTTGTGATGACAGCCTCTTCCAATTTCACTTGCTTGGTGTCAGCTGACAGTTCCTCCAAGGCAATATCTCGGTCTTCTTACCTTGCTTGATCTTCTATCCCAGTTTTTAAGATCACATGCACTATTGGGGGTGTTGGTTACTCTATCTCATCATTCAGGCTTGACTTAGGGGTAGCTGCAATCCTTCATGGAGGATGTTGGGTTGGTTTCACACATCTATCCACTTGAGATGATGTTTACCAGGAAGACATTCAAGACCTTGTAAGAGCATCTTTATAATCTTCCAGGATTTGTATGACAGTCAGTGGCTTAGTAACTGTAGAACTGCAGGTCTTTATGGTTCCCATTGCGTGAGGCTCCTGGTAAAATTTAAAAACCAATAGAGCTGCGGATGCTGGAAATCAGAGACAAAAACAGAAGTTGTTGGAAAAGCTCAGCAGGTCTGGCAGCATCTATGGAGAGAAATCAGACTTAATGTTTCAGGGCCGGTGATCCTTCTGGATTCATGAACTATCGAGAAAGATTCTTGCCTAATTAGCCATCAGAGTCTGAACAATCTTACTGCTGAGGAAGGGTCATTGGACCTGAAACATTAACTTTGATTTTTCTCCACAGATGCTGCCAGACCTGCTGAGCTTTTCCAGAAATTCCTGGTATAATTTATTCCCATGGGATGAATGTTATACCATCATACAGCCTCAACCTTACCTTTGAGGGTTCCAGTTTTGGGTTCCCATCTTGAGCTACCTTGCAAAGGTTTGTGATGTTCATGATGTGGCCTGAAGCATGAGTGCCTACCTGATGTTTCACATTCACTTGATGCTCTCCTTCTGCATCATTTTAACAGCTACAAAACAATTTGTCCACTTTAGACACCTGTTCACCCGACAAAGGAGCAACGCTCCGAAAGCTTGTGATTTCAAATAAACCTGCTGGACTCTAATCTGGTGTTGTGAGACTTCTGACTTTGTCCACCCCAGTCCAACACCAACTCCTCCACATCATAGATACTCTTCATAATTAACATTTAAAAATTACATCTACAGAGTTTTCAAAATAACCCATCTGATTTTTCAACCCCTCATTGAGATCTAAGATGCAATAGAACTTGTATAACTCTTTGGAGAAAGTGAGGACTGCAGATTGGAGAGTGTGTTGCTGGAAAAGCACAGCTGGTCAGGCAGCATCTGAGGAGCAGGAGAATCGACGTTTCATCAGAATGAGGCTTATGGGCCAGGGGGCTGAGAGGTAAATGGGAGGGGGGTGGGGCTGGGGGCAAGGTAGCTGGGAATGCGATAGGTAGATGAAGGTGAGGGAAGGTGATAGGTCAGAGAGGGGGGTGGAGCGGATAGATGGGAAAGACGATGTTCAGGTAGAACTCTTTGCTCAGCACTGATAATGGGTTGATACTATTACTTATTCAGTGATTCATTCCGTTCTGCAGCTATTTCATAGCTTTGAATTGAGAGTGGAAAATAAATTCCAATTCTATCTCACATTTCTTTTAATTTCTATAGCAGAATGGAATTCCAAGCATTCAGACTCACCCAAGCCTTCAAAGTTCAGGCTGTTATTTTATTTCTTCCTTGTCATTTCTTTTAAGTAGCCAGCTCTTTTACAGCTCTGAAAATTCTCACAATCTTAGTTTCATGTTTACAGAATGATGTTTCGTGCAATGTATTTTAGTGGCTGACATACATTAAAATAAAAGCGTGAACAGCAGAGGCAAAGGTGTTGTGATTAGGGCATGTCAGCCAGTATAAATCTCTTTGGAATAGCCTTTAAAATAGGATAGCCTTTATTGTCACTTTTACTCAGTGAGTCTTGTGGATAGTTTATATGTGTCCCCAAACATCCAGGATAACAGTTTGCTGCCAGAACTGAGGAAGTGAAATGTCAGCTAGAGATCCCTCTCTTGGTTGCTGTCCTGCTAAAAAATGTATGGATCCTGAAGCCAGGCAAAGGCACAATGAGGTTGACCTATAGCCACCTTGCAATGTGTTAATACACACTGTCCAGCTCAGTCCACAGGGGAACTGATGCCTCCAAAACTAAATCAGTGCTTGACTCTGCAGAGGGAGGGAGATAAAAGATTTGCTATTGAGTAGGTGCATTACTCTAAATAAATGTCCCATCTGATTTCTGTATATACCGTATATACGAGAGTAAAAGTTGATTTTATGTAAAAGTCAACTCCTATTTTACACCAGAAGAATTTCCATACATCTCATATAAAAGTTCTTCACAGCTAACAGATCAACATTTGTGAGTCAAGGCATTATCCTGTACATAAATATGATGATGAAGAAATGAATTTTATTTTCATGCTTTATGTGTTTTGATGTACAATTCACATCAATTTGTGAATTGATTTGCACAAGTTTAAGATACATGTCAGAGTCAGGTGACAACCTCCCTCTGTGCGCAGCTCAGCTGAGTTCGGTCCCCTGTAGCACCCGTGGAAGACAGTCATATACCTAGATTAGTTTAGTTTAGTTTAGTTTAACTACAGTGTGGAAACAGGCCCTTTGGCCCAACAAGTCCACACCGACCCTCCGAAGAGTAACCCACAGTCCCATTTCCCTCTGACTAATGCACCTAACATTATGGGCAATTTAGCATGGCCAACTCACCTGACCTGCACATCTTTGGACTTTGGGAGGAAACTGGAGCACCTGGAGGAAACCCACGCAGACACGGGGAGAATGTGCAAACTCCACACAGACAGTTGCTCAAGGCGGGAATTGAACCCGGGTCCCTGGCGCTGTGAGGCAGCAGTGCTAACCACTGAGCCACCATACTGCCCCTAAATGTGGTTTTGAAATTTCTTCATTATTTTGCATAAAAATGCCCTCCAGAAAATAACAAAAAATGTACAGCAGTGATTAAATTGTAAGTGTTTGAAGTTGCAGAGAAGCCAAATCAGTGTGTAGCAGCAAGAGAATTTTGTGTTTCAGAGAAACTTGTGAGAGACTGGAGAAAGATAACGAACCAACTTCAGATAATGCTAAAATAAAAGTGTGCCAACTGAGGTAAAGGCCACAACTGGAGAAAAAGGTTGCTGAGTGAGTACTTGAAAATCACCAAAATGGAAAATGTGTTAGTTGTGAAGCCATCGGAATCCATCCATGAAACGAATCAAAGAAGGATGGAATTTCGGATCTGAAAGCAACTGCTGGATGGTGTACACGGTTCATGAGAAAGCATTATTTAATATTTTGGCAGAGAACTAAGATTGCACAAAAGCTGCCTGATGAACTCGAAGATAAGATATTACAGTTTTGCCAGTTTGGAATCAGAAATTGGCAGAAGGAAAGCTACAAGGTATCGTGCATTGGAAACATGGACGAAATGCCTGTTACTCTCAACACACTGGAGAATCGAACTGTAAACCACACAGGAGAAAAAAACAGCATTGGTGAGAACCATTAGCATGAATTTCAGCCCCTCAAAAGTAGTATCCATGTAATAGTTGACACCAAAAATTTTAACCTTAAAAATAGACTAAAAAGTTCAACTTTTACAAGAGTATGTATGATAAATATATTTCTGTGTTTGGAAGAAATGATGCAAGATTCAAATAGAAGTCTCGACTGCTAATAATTACAAATCCAGTGCAAGACATAAAGACACCTCTTTGTAGTGTGGAAAAAAATGAAAGAAGTAACAAAAGTTGGTATGTGAATAGAAAGATTTTAGAGAGATATAAGCCAAATGTTGGCAGATAAGATTAGAGTAATTTAGGATATCTGGTCAAGTTGGACAAAAGGGTCTGGTTCCTTGCTGTACAGCTTTATGACTCTATGACTCCAAGTGGAAGAAATGTGAACAAGGATGAAAATTGTACTGAGTAGCCCTCATTAATTCAACGTCATGCAAACAGTAATAAATTCATCACATGTTTTAGCCTCTGCTATATACTGAGGTATGATTAGCTGGCCTCCAACTTACTGTCTTCAACCTCTGTTATTTTGAAGAGGCGAAACACATAACATAACCCACAAGTAGTCTGGGACCATTTTCCTATCCCAGGTTTTGGAACATTCAGATCCCGTGCTGCTTTGGCCCGAGGTTCCCTTAGGAATCTTGGATCTAAATTATTAGATCCTCATGAGTTGTCTTCTTTGGGTAACCACTTGGCACAGATGCACAGTGGTTAGCAATGCTGCCTCACAACGGCAGGGATCGGAGTTTAATTCTTGGGTGACTCTCCGTGTGGAGTTTGCACATCCTCTCCATGTCGTTGTGGGTTTCCTTCGGGTGCTCTAGTTTCTTCCCACATCCAAAGATGTGAAGAATAGGTGGATTGGCCATGCTGAATTGCCCATAGTGTCTAGGGATGTGCAGACTAGTTGGGTTAGCTATGGGAAATCTAGGGTTACAGGTTGGGGTGGAATGCTCTTCAGAGAGTTGGTGCAGACTCGATGGGCTGAGTAGCTACTTTCTGCACTCTAGGGATTGTATGATTCTAATTATGCCACTCTTCTTTGAATACTAATCTCCACATGTGCCAGTAGATTGAATCTGCCAATATTAACTTGCATTGAAGAATCTTAGAATTCCTACTGTGTGGAAGCAGGCCATTTAGCCCATCAAATCCACAATAACCCTCCAAAGAGCATTCCATCCAGACACATCTTATCATCCTGCATTTCCTATGGCTAATGCACCTAGTCTACACATCCCTGAATACTACGGGCAATTCAGCACAGCCAATCCCCCTACCTGCACATCTTTAGACAGTGGGAGGAAACCAAAGCACCCAGGAGAAACTCACGCAGACACAGTGAGAATGTGCAAACTCCACACAGTCGCCCGAGGCTGGAATTGGTGCTGTGAGGCAGCAATGCTGCCCACTGAGCCATCATGCCACATTGAATGAAAGGAAATATGATTTGATTTTGATTTGATATATTATTGTTACATGTACCGAGATACAGTGAAAAGTATTGTTTGGTGTGCTAACCAGACAAATGATATCTTACATAAATACATCAGGGTAATCAAATGGAATGCAGAATCTAGGGTTACAACTACAGAGAAGGTGCAGAGAAAGAGCTGATTTAGTACATCTGACCCCCTCTACAATGAGCTTTCCTTTCCATCCCCTAATTGTCCAATCCTGTACCTCACCTATTGTCTCAATAACAAGAAAACATGGCCAACAATAGTGAGGCAAAAGATGTCAAGGAGAGCCCAGGGTTGAATGAAAGTAGAATTCACATTCTCGACAGTCCATGAAAAGCCTTTCACTGCCTAGTTAACATTCCTTTTAACATTTTTTTAGCCTGATGTAGAGACAGGTTGCCTCTCCCCTGAATTGTGCAATTCCTGTCAGTATCATTTGATAGTTCTCACGTTTTACAGGATAATCTGGTATTTTTCCTTATACATGTTCCATGCATCTAAAGCCTGGCTCCTGATCCTGCCAGGTTTTTATTTCAAATGTAACTTCACCCACATGCTCCACCAACCTGCTGTTATGGATTCCAATTCACTCTGCTTCAGTCCAAAACTCCCTCTACTTTTCTGATTGGATTGATTTCCAGTGGATATAGAGACAGCAAAGAGAAAAAGCATCTCAGTGCTACATGTAGGACAGACGGAAACATGGAAGAGACATTCTGATGAAGGGTTACTGGACAGAATACATTAACTCTGCCGGATCTGCTGAGTTTCTCCAGGAATTTCTGTGTCGGTTTTGACTGAAAGGTCTTGTCCCATTGCCACAGGGATTTGCATCACTAGCCAAGGTGAGACTGTGGATTAAGGTGGAGCCCCTCCTTTTCAAAGACCCCAATCCAAAGGGAAGTCTCCACCCATGTTAATTGCTATCCTTGCTTTTTTTCCACTTTCCATTCCTCCAAAAACTGTGGTCATGACCTTGGCACAGACCTCCCCACTGGGATCTGCCTGAGAGACCCTGGTGAAACTGACCAACTGACCTCACAATCTGCACTCCACTCTGCTCCTTTTCATGATCTGACTGCAGTCCCAGCAATGGCTATCATTCCCCCCCCCCCCCCCCCCGTTGGGGTGCTATTGGTCATCTGATTGACTGAGAAGGGGCATTTGTTGTACAAGGTCACGGTTCTGAAAGAGGTCGTGTTCATGTTACATTGAGCTCCATCCATTCTGATGGCATCACACAGTCATCGGTTGGAGAGGGTTGAGTTCTGCACAAGCACCTGAACGGAGCAGGCGTGTTCTATACAGCCCCTGACAGTCCTTAGTAAGCAATTTTTGCAAATGAATGTCAACAGTATTTATTGCTATCATACAAGAAATACCTTGTTACCCATGACAAGTGTCTCTTCTGTTTAGACTAACCAGTGGTCCATTCATTAGACAGACTCCAGATTCCAAGAGAATAGTGATGTGGTGGACAGTGAAATACTGAAACCAGGTACATCAGAGGTTGGCGGTGGGGTATCTGAAAGTATGGTAGCGTTCAACCACAGAAGGGGGCAAGCCACAACCTGAGATGCTTAACAGTCTGGCAGCTAATAAATCAGGTCACAGATTTCCAATCCTATGGTAGCAGAGTCCGCACCTTCCACCTATCCTGCACACCGCTCTCCCCACTCCTGGATTTTCAGCCAGGAATTGAGACCACTGCCTCCCTGTGAAATAGGTCCCATGGAAATTCCAGCCTTGGAAGAGACTCTCTTGCTGAGACTGTCCTCACGCTAGCTCTGAACTGCAGCTATCTATTCGAATTACTTGAATGTGTTCTAATATTGGAACTGAATGCAGGATCCATCCCTTTAATGTAGTGCGGTGTGGCGTTTAATTGTTTTTTTGTGTCATTGCAAAAGCAATTGTTTAGATCACCGTCATGTTACTGTACTGGTACATTAATTCTGTCAGTAAGCCAATACTAATGATAATTACACTACTCCATACAGACTTTTTGTATTCACTCCGCTCTCACATAATAATAACACTGAAAAATTAGATCATTTTGGTTGCATAAATCAGACCGGTATTGTGCTGCTTTGCAGGTTATTTTGATTGGAAGCTGATTTGAAGTTTCCCTTCAGCACTGTCCTGTCCCTACATGGAGGTAGCGAGGATTTGTCAGGGGACCCAGGATGTTAGCCTCTCCCCAGCCCCTTTTGACATGTGACTCCAAAACAATGCAAACTGCCCAGTCATGTGACTGTGGTTGTCACAGTGAGTCCTATTGCTGAGATCACCTATGCTCGACATGTGCACATTGCCCAGGAGCTAGCCCTAGAGGCAGTTCTTTAATCATGACCCTTGGAATGGCCTGACCCAAACCTCACACTTCAATATGCCATCAGAGCGGTCTGGAGGAATGACAGTGACCAACGACCTTCCCATAACTCCAAGCTGGGGTGTCCTTTCATTTCAAAGATAAAACCAAAGTCTTGTGCCTATGTAATTCCTTTCACAATCACCAATGTGTCCAAAAGCATTTTATACCCAACACCTTTAAAGCCCTGTTGTAATGTAGGAAACACTGCAGTGTAATTCAGACAGAGTAAGGATGTCCCAGGAGTGAGATGGTGATGATGAGGCAATTTGTAATTGGCATCGCTTATTGAGAAATATTGCTCAGGACACTGGGGTGAACTCTTGAGCTCTTGTTCAAAAGGGGGATCTTTTACATCAAGTTGAACGGGGAACTGGGCTTTGACTTTTCACATCTCATCTGGAAGTTGAGAGGAAATCAGCTTATGTATTTGCAACCTTGTGTTGTCTTTGTGAATTGTGGCCCGCAGATGCTATTTTTCGGTCACCTGGGATTACCTCTGCTTCACAGAGATAGCTGTCTTCAATCTGCAATGACCGATGACATAGTGAAGATTATCGTGACCAGGGTTTGTATCCCACACAGTTGGACGCTGCATAATTATAGATGACTTTGACCTGTGCTATGAAAGTGCCTTATCAATGCAGTAGGCCACAGGTCACTCATAAGTTGAGTTCGCATACTCAGTCAGAAAGAAAACACTTACTCTGCTCACGCGGGCTGTGTACATGTTTACAAGTCACACGAGTATTGAAGGAAATGTAGATAATGCTTGGATCAGTGAGGTGCAGCTCAGCTGATAATGAAGGGGACCCACCAGTACCTCCGTGTTCCTTCCTTCCTCACACTCCCTGTCAAGCCTACCAGACATTCCATGGACCTCTTTGAGTTCACCTCTCAACATTACTCCCAAGCCCTGGCCCTGCAGTTTGGTAAAGCCACCCATCATGTTGCACAGTCCCCCAGTTGAAGCCAGAGTGCTGTGACTATCGATGATATCCCTCCCGCAGTGTTCCCATGGTCTGTCATCTCTCCTGCTTATTTGCTGATCTCCCCCTTCACAAATACTGCCCCTCTGATGCCAGTGTGCTGTCTCCAATTCCCACGTCTGAGGTCACCCATTTCCCTTCCAAACAGTGACCCCCCCCAAATACCAGGACCCTTCTCGGTATTTATTAATCTGACTCCCATGACTGACCCTGGCCCACCCTCTGATGAACTTGGATGCATAGTCCCAACTGATGTGCGATTGGAACTCTGACTGGTGTGTAAATGACTTAATGCAAATCCCTAGACTGGTATGACTGCACCTGTAGGAGTGGCCATGATCTACTCTCCAGACTGGAGTGAGAGGCGCCCTCTGACCCTGACTGTCCCATGTGACCAACTGACTATGTCCAAGCCCCGGACTGACAGCAGACAATGCCCTTGACTCTCTGTGCCCGGACGCCCTGACTGAAGGCTGGCTCCTTGACTTGATTGAGGATTACTACTATCTAACTTAGAGACATGGCCATTGAATTGAAGCACTACTTGCAATATTCTTTTCTGCAAAAGCTGTTGGCACATCTTGCAGCTGTGACGGTGAGGGAAGACAGTGTCATGAACCAACATGTCTATCCCTTTGACTGATAACTGCTGACAATCATGACGAATTGCCTGGCTTTGTGTCTGTGCTGAGAGGCAAGGCAAACCAAGGCAGAGATGCTTTGAACATTGCATTTGACATAAAATAAGTGAGTGCTAATGGAGCATGTAATGAACCCTTTTATGCATTCTGGTCAAACCCATGACCTGGGTGCCAGTCACTGTGTGCAGAGTGCCTTGGTCGCATCATTCCAATGAAAGGTGCCTGTGCATTCCAAAGTACAGTTCTGACGTACTGAATTGCATTACTGGAATGTGGCATGAGGGTTCAGGTAGGCTGGAACATCCCGATGCCAATCTCTGTGGATAGATATTGGGAGAGAGTTGTGTTACATGTGGTCACTACCTGTGGGGTGTACCGTGAAATATTATTTACTGGTGTCCAAGATAGAAGGCCGGAGGAGCAAACAGTGAGCTGGGGTCAACAGGTACCTGCTTGGACTTCCATGCTGTGGATTGTTGCTATCCTGTTTCTATCCAGCCAAAGGCAGAATGGAAACTGCGAGATTAACTAATTAGAAAATGTTAATGCCTGCTAACAGATACAAATAGACCCCTCATCACTCACTATTGAGAATCTCATGCATTATTCAATACTTGGTTGGGTTGACATTGAGAATCCCCTTATTACCAATTTCAAGTGATTTTCCCAACTTTCCTACCAATGCCTGCAATCTTCACTGGCTGGGAAGACTCCACCATATGCTTTTATATGATATAAATCGATATGCATTTCCAAAACATCACAGTTTCGATGCCACACTTTGTAACTGTTGCCAAATAATGTTTGAATAGAAAAGGGCAAGAGTAATTTGTACAAATTTTGTTACAGCAAGTATTTGGCAAAAGAGCAACAGTTAAATCTTGTGCTTTTGCATTAAACTTAATTCCATCATGTTTACTTTATTAACGAGGAGATGGTGAGGACTGCGGATGCTCAAGAGTCAGAGTTGATAAAGTGTAGCATTGGAAAAGCACAGCAGCTCAGGCAGCATCTGAGGAGCAGGAGAGTTGACATATCAGGCATAAGTCCTTCGTCAGGATTCCTGATGAAAAGTCCTGCTGGAAATGTTGACTCCCCTGCTCCTCGGATGCTGCCTGAGCTGCTATGCTTTTCTAGTGTGACACTTTATCGACTCTTTACTTTATTAATAAAAGGCAGTGGAACAGAAAATCAGGTGCAAGTATTATAGGCACTGATGTGCTTTCAAAAGACTAATATTAAATCAAAATGCATTACCTTGCCTCAGTAATCAGTAACTAAGGCACATCCTTAGTGTAGGCAGTCTTTGATCTTACATACTTAGCTCGGGTTATCTGGCTTCACTCCTTTCCTCTGGTTGTGAAAACACAGTGGGATGGAGTAGGGACAGAAACAGTCATGGTCAGACAGTTTAGTAAATTAATAGAAAACTTAGCACCTCACACCCAAAATCATGGTCCAATTGGAGGTCTGTTTCCCCCAATGAATCACTGCTCAGAAGAGAATCACTTTGCTCCCCCACAATCTTCAACCAACAAAGCAGAACTCAGGATAGTGGGGAATCTCTTTATCAAAGGCAATAATTGTTTGGGGGTTCAAAGTCATTTTAGGATGGATCACTTGACTATGAGGTCATGGGTGTGATTAAAAGTAGCCTAACCACAATCGATTTTACTCAGCAATTCTTATATGAAGTGCAATGAAACTATAGTATGAGCAGAGATATTAGGAATTGTTGATACTGATTTACTAATCACTACCAGTGTGAGTGTTGGAACTTGTGAGAAGTCTGTTTGAGGAATAATAAGCTTTGTTGATAGTATGACTTTGAAAACGTGAAGTACACAATGAGAGTTCAGAAGGAGGGGCCAGTACCTGCAGGTTTGATGATTCCAGGTGTCAAACCAAATGTTTTGGGGCAATATCAATGATTGAGGAAGAATGTTTACTGTATACACAATTATAAATGTTCATTTTAGATAAAGGTTGTAGTCAGTTTGTCATGTGCCAGAGGTATTAGAGAGGTTCCCCTGTGGGACTTGCCTGTGGCACAGTTACATGGAGCCTGCATGACCTTGTGTTTTTTAGAAAGTCCCAGCCTTCAGCAGGCAGCAATAAAATTAACTCTTTCAATAGCTAACAAAATTACACAATTTTAAAATGCTCACAATGTCATAAACAGACTGACCATGGTGTGTGTGTGCGTGCGCGCTTACAGGTGCATGTGTGTCTGTGTACATGTGGGTGTCTGTGTATGTGTGAGTGTGTGTGCACGTGTATGTTTGAGTGTATAGGTGCGCGTCTGTGTATATGTGCACATGTTTGGGTGTATTTCTGTGCATATGTACATTTGCATGTGTGTCTGTGATTGTGTGTGTGTCAGTATATGTTTGTGTGAGTCAGTATGTGTGTGTTTGTGTGTGTGCGCGGTGTGCATGCTCCACCACATTGCCACATTTAGTGATTCTCATCTGTGAGCTACACAATGTTTGGATGGCAATTCAGCTGCAGGCTCGGCACTGGAGCCAAGAGTGACCTGTGTCCATTCCAGCAAGAGAAACTACCCAGCAATTCTGAGTTGGACAGTTTGTTTAATTTTTCCTTCTGTAGATCAGGAGCACTAAGGCCAGCCATATTTCTTATAATACCCATGTGATTGAGGGCATCTATCGGGGAGCAGACTCAGGAGGAAACCTTTTACCTTCTACTTTGCTTGAGGTCCATGATGCACCATACAAAGGATATGAGGCAAGAAAGCAACAGCGGCTCCTACTTGCTGAATTACCCCAACACACAATCTCCCTGTGGGGCTGTATCCCAGCAGGGAATCCCCCCATGGTACTGTATCCCAGCACAGAAGCCCTCTGAGGGGCTGTATCCCAACAGGTAAGCCCCCTGTGGGGCTGTATCCCAGCAGGGAATCCTCCTGAGGGGCTGTACCCCAACAGGGAATTCCCCCGTGGTGCTGTATCCCAGCAGGGAATCCTCATGTTGGGGTGTATTGCAGGACAGAATCCCCTTGTGGTGTTGTATCCCAGCACAGAATTCTCCCATGGTGCTGTATCCCAGCACAGAAATTTCCCTATGGGGCTGTATCCCAGCACAGAATCTCACTGTAGTGTTATATCCCAGCAGGGAATCCCCATGGGGCTGTATCACAGTACAGAATATCCCCTGTGGACTGCTTCTCAGCACAGAATCCTCCTGAGGAGCTGTATCCCAACAGGGAATCCCCCTGTGGAGCTGTTTGTCAGCAGGGAATGCTCCTGAGGGGCTGTATCCCAGCACAGAATCCCACTGTGAGGCTGTATCCCAGCAATGAATTCCCCAGTGGAGCTGTTTCTCAGCAGAGAATCCTCCTGCGGGGTTGTATCCCAGTAGGGAATTCTCCAGTGAGGCTGTATCCCAGCACAGAATCCCCCTGAGGGGCTGTATCCCAACAGGGAATTCCCCCTGTGGAGCTGTTTGTCAGCAGGGAATGCTCATCTAGGGCTGTATCCCAGCACAGAATCCCACTGTGAGGCTGTATCCCAATACAGAATTCCATTGTGAGGCTGTATCCTAACACAGAATTCCCCAGTGGAGCTGTTTCTCAGCAGAGAGTCCTCCTGTGGGGTTGTATCCCAGTAGGGAATTCCCCAGTGAGGCTGTATCCCAGCACAGAATCCCCCAGTGAGGCCGAATCCCAGCAGAGGCCTCCCTCATTTAAAACAGGAAGAAACAATGGCTGAAAAGTTTCGAGCATTTTCTACACACCTGAGACACTTGGCCGCTGTTAGTTTCTGACATGTGTTGTACTTAGGGACATCGAATAGACTGTTGCAAATTCAGCATCTGGGTCATTGCGGGGGAAATATTTTAATTATTAACCTCTTACTTTTCTGCATTTACTTGTGCAGAATGGCAAAACTGAAGTTATAATAATTAATCTTATTACATACACTTCACTGGGCCTCCAAGGCGAATCCTATTTCCAGACCTTTGGTAACGAGAGGATTTTAACCAACAATTGAGTTAAAGGATTTCCTGTGACTGCTCGTTCCATGTCTGCTCCCCCACACACCCTCTTGTCGTACTACTCCACCTCTTCCCCTCCCCTCCCAAGCTTACAAGAACAGCCAACAGCAATGTTGGTGGCAGATCAGGAAGTAAGTGCAGTATAACAGTGTGACACACACAGGCACATGCACACACCTACTTGTGAATGTCACAGGTAGGTGCACCTTAGACGCGGCTCAAGACAGTAAGAGCAGGTATGTCTCTCCCTTTTTTAACAGAATTTAAACAGGAGTCTGAGTCTGTTCCTAAGAAACCAACTTGTTGCACTTTGTATCTTTGTCGCTGCAGGAGACACGGTGCTTTCTTTCGGGTTAATTGTTGGCAGATGCTGTTTTGTTGTCTTGATGTTTAATATTGATCTGTCTCGCTGTTTGCCAACAGAATTTTTTTATCTCTGTTTCCAAGTCTGTATTTAAAGTACTGTATCTTACTGAGAGTATGCCTGAGGCTAGAAGACCACCTCTGTACTATTATTTCAGGGCCACATGTTTCTCAGACGTTCACAGTAGCTGTCTCATAATTTTCATTACGATTCTGCAGCTAAAGGAACGGCAAAGCTGAACAAAATTATTCCATCTGTTTTCTACTTCACCAGCAAGACTCTGTGAAAAATCAGAGTTCCACAACAAGATATATCACTTGAATTTCAGGGTCATCACCATGGTAACTGAAACAAGAGTGGGGGGGGGGGGGGCGGGGATGGTGGTGGGATTATGGGGTTTTCTTAGCCCACTTGGCTTCAGCTGAAAAGTGCTACAAGGAATTTGGGTCTGAAATCTTTATCTCTGATTGCGGTATCACGCCCAATTTGAAAGCCTTCCCAAGGTTTAGGTCATTGATGTTCCCTTCAGTGTTCATGAACTACCTCCCAATACCCTGACCTTAACTTGCCCACCTGCTGCACAGTAAGATCCAACCAACAACAAATGCACTGCCAGCTAACTTGTTTTCCTTTTTAATGAGTGGTAATGAAGTATCAGTGTCGCGACTGGGACATTGCAAAATCCCCCTCCAAAAACTGCTTGGGTGTCTTTAAATCCCACCTGTCAGGTGCAAGGGGCCTTGTTATATTGTGTTTTTACCAACATTACAATCAGAGTAGATTGTTTTTTCAAAAGTATACTTTATTCATAAAAAACTTAGTCACAAATGCAGTTCAGATGTACAGTAGCGTATCAAACAAGCAAACATTGGAATTTGTTTCAATCCAGCAAACAAAACCAAAGGCATCGCTAATTTTCACAAGGCTATATTTACATGCATTTGAGACACCAGGAGGGGCAATAACTGAACAGATCCACATTTAACTTTAGCAGAATGTCCTCAGATCGTGGTCTTTCCCCCACTGTACCTCGGCGGCAGCTGCTCCAAGCTTTAGCACATCCCTCAGCACGTAGTCCTAGACTTTGGAACGTCTTTCACTGATTTGATGGTCCTTCAGGCACAATCAGTATTTATCTCGATATACATCCAGGGAACAGGCCGTGGAGCACAGAGTTTTGCATCATTGAGCGGCTCAGGACGATCCTTGACAGTAATCACTGCATCTTCCTCTAGACCTCCTTTGCATAGGCATATTCCAGCAGGAGATTTGTAGCAGACTCTAACAGCCGTGTCCCACGCCTCCCTCCACTTTGGTGTGGATGAGCTGTTTTTATTAAACACTGCAGAACATTTGTTCAAATAACATTTTTAAAAATCTATGATATACCTTGGAGTGTCCTTGCCTCAAGCTGGTGACTCTGATGGGTACGTTACAGTCTCGTAACAATCCATACAAAGCACCTCTGACAACATGGCACTTTCTCAGTCCTGCATTAAAATAAGAGCCTTGACCACATGCTCAAATTCAGTGGTACTTGAGTTCTCAATGTCCTGAAATACAAATGCTATCAGCTGAACCAAGTACAATAGGACACCTCCTTCACTATATATAATGCAAGCAGCTAGCACCATAGATAGGAACAAAGCAGAAAAGTGGGGCAAAGGTATTAATTAATCATGATCTCATTGCTCAGGTTTGAGGGGCTGAACAGCCTCTTCCTGCTTCTATGACCTTGAGTGCAAGCTCAAGCCCTAAATTGTGCTTAAAGGGTCCAATGTTTGAGATCAATAGAGATTAGTTTGCTTACCTGAACCCAAGGACTGTTGAATTACAGTGTGACTGAGTTTTCAGTAATACGTTCAAAGTTATGTCTATCATTGATAGAAATTCATGTTACTCGAGTTGTGGTTACCATTGAATGGCTCCTGCAGACATTGCTGTCAGAGTCAGGTTTGGGGAAGGCAGTGATGCACCTTAGAGTCAAATAGTTGGCCGATGTTTGCTCTTTGGGCAAAAGTGTATTGGAGAGGTGTCAATACAGTGGCATTCACATCTCAGGAACCATACAGAAAAACAACAGGCATTTATTCAAAGAATATATGCTGTATTTATCATGGAAGGTTGTTCTGTCCTTTTGTTGGTTGGGGTGGCAGTTGGGGTTTGGGGGTGAATGAATGGGGGATGGTAATGATCAAACATATCATTATTGACTTATGACTTACACGGTTATAAAGCTAGAATCTAATGAGCATGTCCTTATGTCCCCTGGTTTTCCATGACATTTATCAACCATGGTGTATTTGGATCTCCGGATAAAGAATGTACTGTCTGGAAAAGTGGTGGAGGCTGGCTCACTTGGAAGCATTCAAGAGGGTATTGGATGGATATTTAGATAGATGGGTTGAAGATTGTCAGAACTGGTTCTTTGGATACATGATTTGTTGGCATTTTCTGTGCAACAGATTCTTTGAACGATTCCATCCTGTCTGTTTCAGGTTCAAACTAAAATCCAGAATGTTCTATGATAGGCCAATGAGACATGTTTGAGTGGGTACAGCTTCTCGCTCTCTGCTCTATCCAGTACACTCATAGATTTGGAAAGCATTTATTAAGGCTTTATCATAGAAGGGTTTTGTAGAATCTTTCCCACTCCTGATCCCAAATCACCCAATGGTGAAAAGTGGGGAATTACTCACTGGGATCACTCATAGGAAACATCCACTGTAAGGGATTATGAGGATAGATTGAATAAATTGGGGCTATTCTCCTTAGAACATTATAACAGTACAGCATAGGAATGGGCCCTTCGGCCCACGATGTTGTGCTGAACGTGATGCCAAATGAAACTAATTTTTTCTGCCTGCCCTTGGTCCATATCCTTCCAATCCTTGCATGTGCTTATCTAAAAGTCCCTTCAGTGCCCATTGCAGAGAAGAAGACTAAGAGGAGGTTTGATAAAGGCTTTCAAAATTTATGAACAGCCTGGTTAGCGTAGATAGGGAGAGCTGATCCCAGTCGTAAAAGGAAAAAAACAAACGAGACATAGATCAAAAATGATGTGCAAAAGAAGTACTGGTGCTGAAAGAAATGACTGTTTCACACAGCGAGTAGTTAGGGTCTGGAATGCACTGCCTGGGAACATGATGGGAATAGATTCAATTTGAGACATTGGAGAGGACAATGAATATTTGGATAGAAATAGAATTGAAGGATGCGGGGAGAAAGCAGGAGATTGGCACTGGGGGATAGAACTGGTGCATATACGAAGGGCCAAATGGCCTCCTTCTAGGCTGCTGTGATACTGTGAAAGAAGATCTGCTCGTACACAAGGTTTCTGGAGAAAGTGAATGTTTTTAGGAAAGGAAGGGAAATGAAAGTTTAGAATTGAAAATATGTTATGTCTAACTTGGATGGGATCACTTTAATGGTTATGACTGAAATTGGGAAGAAAGGCATCAGCCAGAAGTCTAAATGTAAAACATACTCAGATTGTTATAAACAACTGAAATGTCTCACTGGATCAGATTTTGATTCAATGTCAGGCTAGATTTGTCTCAATAACCTACATTCTTGTCACTCGTAGCAACAGGATTTCTGTGCCCATTCAACAAAATAGCTGTAGAACTGGACCTACCAGTAAGGACACATTCACAGAGATCTGCTTTCTTGTTTTGCAGTTACTTAAAATTTCTTTTGTGGAGCAATAAACATAAGGCGCCTCTACCATTGAAAAAGGTAACTCTAGACGCAATTAATAGAATCCCAACATTGTGGAAACAGGCCCTTCTGCCCAACAAGTTCACATTGACCCTCCCAAAAAGTAACGCACCCAGACCTATTCCCCTACCCTATTATTCTATATTTCCCCTGACTAATGCAACTAACCTACACGTCCCTGAACACTATAGGCAATTTAGCATGGCCAATTCACCCAACCTGCACATCTTTGGATTGTGGGAGGAAACAGGAACACCCAGAGGAAACCCATGCAGACACAGGGAGAATGTGCAAACTCCACATAGACAGTCGCCTGAGGCTGGAATCGAACCCGGGTCCCTGGTGCTGTGAGGCAGCAGTGCTAACTACTGTGCCAACATGCCACTTCACGATTATTAAGCCTCATTATTCCTGCTCCAAATAATGTTTCTCTGCACGCTGCTGAAATTAGATTCTTAGTTGCACTTGAAGAAGGACTTTTGTCGATTCTCCTGCTCGTCAGATGCTGCCTGACCGGCTGTATTTTTCCAGCACAACACACTCGACTCTTCGTCGCACCCTGTCCATCTTTCTCATCTCCTTAAAGACTACTTGTGATGTCACCAAGTGTCCTCACCTATCCTAGTATCTCCCCATTTGGCTGGGTATTGGAATTTCTTCAGTCCCATCCTCCCAGAGTTAGTTTATAGATACATGAAGAATGTTATTAAACTGGAAAGGAGTACAAAAATGTACAAGAATGTACCTGAGACTGGAGGGTTTGAGTTATAAGTAGAGGCTGGGTAGTTTAAGACGTTTTTCCTTGAAGCTGAGGGGTGATCTTATAGAGATTTATAAAATCATGAGGGGCATAGATAAAGTGAACAGCCAAGGTCGTTTCTCCAGGTTAGGAGTGCCCAAAACTACAGGGCATAGGTTTAAGGTGAGAGGGAAAAGATTTAAAAGGGACCTGAGGGGCAGCTTTTTCACACACAGGGTGGTGTGTGCATGGAATGAGCTGCCAGAGGAAGTGGTGGAGGCAAGAATAATTACAGCATTTTAAAAGAGGTTTGGACAGGTACATGGATAGGAAAGGTTTAGAGGGACTTGGGCTAAACGTAGGCAAACTGTACAAGTTCAGCTCAGGAAACTTGGTTGTGGATGAGTTGGGCCACAGGTTCTGTTTCTGTGTTGTATGACTCTATGACTTGAAACATTAACTCTGCTTTCTCTCCACAGATGCTGCCAGACCTGCTGAGTTTCTCTCGCAGTTTCTGCTTTTGCTGCAAGTTATTGTTGCCAATAGAAATTCTTACCATACTTCAGGTCATGAAAGGCATCTTATGAACACAAGTTGTTCTTCATGTAGTTGAGTACTATGTTTGGCAGAGTCTTTACCAAATGAGGAGAAAGTGAGGACTGCAGATGCTGGAAATCAGAGTTGAGAGTGTGGTGCTGGAAAAGCACAGCAGATCAGGAAGCATCCCAGGAGCACGAGAATCGACGTTTCAGGCATAAGCCCTTCAGGGGCTCTCGACAAATGAGCCACCAGATGAGCAGTGGATGGTCAGCTGTTACAATGAAAGGCAGCAGGTTTATAGGAGATCGGATTAAGAACCTTCTTCACCCAGGGGGTGGTGGAAATCTGGAATGCATTGCCAAGGAGGGTAGTTGAAACAGAAAACCTCACACTCTTTAAATATAGGGAGGTGATGGCCTAGTAGTGTTGTCGCTGGATTGTTATTCCAGAGACCCAGGTAATGTTCTGAGAATACTGGTTTGAATCCTGCTATGACAGATGATGGAATTTAAATTCAGTAGAAATCTGGGAATTAATCTAATCTTGAGCAAGAATCCATTGCCCTTTTAGGGATGGAAACTGCCATCCTTACCTGGTCTGGCCTACATGTGATGTGAGACCCACAGCAATGAGGTTGACTCTGAAGTGCCATCTGGACAATTAGGAATGGGCAATAAATGCTGCCTAGCCAGTGATGCCCTCATCCTGTGAATGAATTAAAAAGTAGTATTTGGGTGAATGCTTGTAATGTCATAACATTCAAGGCTGTGGGCCTAGTAGAGGAAAATGGTACTAATGTTGGTATTAGAGGTTTATTCTGGTACAAATTGGATGCACTTAAAGACCTCTTCTATACTGTATGTTTCAATGACTCTAGGCCACAATAATATACATGCTGTGAACTCCAGAGCACATTGCCTCAACAGCAGAATTGGCAAGGCCAAGTTTCAGTGACACTTGTTTGGGGACAAAGATGCATTTGAATGAAAAGCTCTGAGTGATGTGAGGCAGAACTGGACAGACCCCAGCTTGTTCTGGGTTTGCCCCTCCCTCCCTGAGAAGCTACCAAGGCAACAAAGAAGGACTTGCACTTATACAGCACCTTCCATCACTTCAAAATATCCCAAAGTGCACTACAAGCACACATTACCTTTGCAACATGGGCTAGTTGCGGTGTAAATATTGGCCAGGGCACCAGGGGAACTCCTCTGAGGGAGTGCCATCAGATTTGCTGTGCCTCCTGAAGGAATTCCCAATGGAGGACTTATGCCCGAAACATCGATTCTCCTGCTCCTTAGATGCTGCCTGACCTGCTGTGCTTTTCCAGCACCACGCTCTCTCGACTCTGATCTCCAGCATCTGCAGTCCTCACTTTCTCCTTTAATCAGGGAGTGTCAGCCTTGATTCTGTGGCTCTGGAGTTGGTCTTGAGCCCTTGACTGTGAGGCCAAAGTGCTATCAGTGTTGTGCCACAGCTGTTGCCAGGGGGGCAGAGCAGAGCTAACTGGCACAGGAGGGGGAAGGGAAACTCCTGACTGTTCCCCTTTGCTTTGCATACAATCTCATACTAACTACCCACTAGCTGGGGCCACCTCCTTTTGGTAATGACAAGGTAATATCCCGTGAGCTAATCCTGCAAATACCAATTATCATTAAAAATGCACAGGCACATTGTTTACTTTTCTTGTGCACTGTCCTTTGCTCTAGATAGTTTGAGTGTGTGCATGTTGATCACGCTCTTTTCAGGAGGTGATTCTTCATGCAGAAGAAAAAATATTCTCCACTTTGAACTGTTGGGTTTGCAGTCCCGAGATCGTCTGTCCTGACCTGCCGTGCTTTTCCAGCGTTATACTTATCGACTCTGACTATGCAGCATCTGCAGTCCTCACTTTCTGCGAGTTGGACTGAAGGGTGTGCTTCTGTGCTGTACAATTCTATTTCCTTCCCTGAAGGACATTAGTGAATCGGTTGGATTTTCAGAGCAATCAGTGATAGTTGTTTATATACAGTAGTTGGTGTCAGGTGTGGGTGCAGACTGCACGAATCTTTTACTGGAACAAAGGTTTTCTGTTTAATGATTAGCTGATTACACAGAGAAAATACCTTCATGCAATTGCAGCAATTTTGATAATTAGCATAAAAAGTCAGAGGCAAACTGCTCCCTCCTTTCAGTGTACAAACATAACCTTGTCAAGGAATTTGCTTACAGTATTTATGACATTACTCAACTTCAGATTCCAAAGTGAATTTAAATATAAATAAGAAAAAGAAACTCGTGCCAATTTTGGCTGTAGATCAGGAGCTGAAAGAATGTATTCCACATCTAGAATAAGGTCACAAGTCACACGACACCAAGTTATAGACCAACAGGTTTATTTGAAATCACAAGCTTCCAGACCACTGCTCCTTTGTCAGGTGCAGTGCACAACTGCCGGAGCTTCGAGACTTCACCTGACGAAGGGGCAGGGCTCCAAAAGCTCGTGATTTCAAATAAATCTGTTGGACTATAACCTGGTGTTAATAACCAGGTGTCAACCAGGAACCTGGTTTCCTGATGAAGGGCTTCTGCCTGAAACGTCGATTTTCTTGCTCCTCGGATGCTGCCTGACCTGCTGTGCATTTCCAGCACCACTCCAATCTTGACTATAACCTGGTGTCACGTGACTTCTGATTGTGAAGAGTATTGGTTCAATATGGGATGTCACCGGAGAGGAAGACTCTCAGAGTGAGATGGGCACTAAGCTGTTTGGCGGAATCCACTGAGTTTGGACAACTGAAAGATACCTCATTAAAAGTAAGGTTGTATAGATAAAAGGGACTTCAGCTGATGAAGAAGCAGCACTCTAAATGCTTGTGATTTCAAATAAACCTGTTGGTCTATAACCTGATGTCATGTGACTTCTGACCTTGTCAACCCCTGTCCAACGCCGTCACCTCCACATCACATCTAGAATAGAATAGAAATAAATTGTCATGTGTACTTGTACACAGTGAAAAGTTTTATAAGCCACCCTACTATGGCGCCTATGTTAATGACTGAAGTCATGCATAATAATAAAAGAGAAATTAAGACAAAATTCATCACAGTTCAGTTAACAGTTCCTGGCCTCAGGGAAAGCTGATTAAGAAGCAATGGAATACCGGGAAGAAGCAGCCAGGACATGACTGTCATTCCCAGATGCTTGGCTGGTGGAATAGCCTCAGAATAGCCTATTAGTTAGCTGTGTTTTCTAGTGTGTACGTGAGGTATCCAAATTTCAACCCCCATGTTTCTCCTTGCTCAGTTGGCTGCACTGCTTGTTTGCAATCTCATGTGAATAGCCTGGTTTCAAATCCTGCACTGGCTGAGGTCACCAGGAAGGTCCCACCTTCTCAACATTGCCCATTGCCTGACATGTGGTGATCCTCAAGTTAAACCCACTACCAGTTGAATCTCTCCCAGAGTGATGGCTTTACGTTTAGTTAGCTTTCGCCTCTTTTGTATGCCCCATTTCCTTCACTCAACCAATGGCAGCTTTGCTTTCAGGGGTCCGAGCCTAAGCTTTTTAATTCTGTCCAGAAACTTCTCTCCTCTCCATCCCTATACTCCTGTTTGCACATTCAACAAAACCAAACTCTCTGCCTAAGTGTTCCATAACCATTTTAACATAGTATTGTTTGTTGTTGGATTACCCCCATGCCACCTTATGATAGTCCCCCATGTTTAAACACAAGTTGTAGACCTCTCTGACCTCACTGACTCTCTCTCCTCCTTAGAATTTATCTCGTTCACCCAGAGCTTTTAGTAACCCCTTGCAATCCAGCTCCTTTGGCTTGGGTCCCTCATCAATGAGCATCCCAAGAGTAGAAGGTTCAGATCGAAGCATTCACAGAGTGGTTTACACAATTCTTCAGTTCAAGCATTGTTCTTCTTGGGAATCAAAACTCTTTTTGGTGGATATGGTTAGCAATGTGAAGAGGATCAGGTAATCTGCTTTATGTTTGTGTGTTGTTGATCGATGGATAGATATTGATCAGGATTCTGAGAATAACTCCCCTGTTCTACAAGAAAACAATGTCACTGGTTATTTCCCATCTATATGAGCATGTAGTAGGGGCCTCAGGTGAACTCCTCATCCAAAAGTCAGCACTTTCCAACATTGCAGTGCTCCCTCAGTATTGCACTGGCACGTCAGCCTTGTTTGATTTTGTGCTTGAGCCCTACAGAAAGTTTTGAACTCGAAACTGGAGATTCAAAAGCAACAGTGCTACCAACTGAGTCACAGCTGATAAAGTGAAATAATTATTAAATATTACAAAGCATTCTTTTCAGTGTTCAATTACTTGAGAGTGGATACAGTTTGAGTATCGACCAATATCTTAGTTGCTAATAAATTTGTCAACAAACATTTATTAACTTTCAATCAGCACCTAATTTGGAAACGTTCCAGCGTTGATTCTATTTGTGAAGTTAAAATAGAAGTTCTTTGTTACTGTAATGACATAGCTGCTTGAAACCTTGTGTCATGTACTTTGTGGTTCAAATGATATAGAAAACAGGAGTAGAAGGTGTGGCTAACTTGCCCTGATGGCTTAATCAGCATTGTATGAGGTGAAATTAAACCAAACAGCTTCAAATTGTTCTGATGTATGGTCAGGGCTAAATCAGCTGACTTTTATTCTGAATTGGTTTCAGAGTTGTACACTCATTAGCGCACATCAGGAAGCCATTCAGCCCCTAGAGTTCATACCAGTGCTTCGACTCACTTCAACTCCAGTGGGTAATAGAATGGAGATTTCAGTCCTCCAGAAATTGAAATTATCTGGATCTCTGCTGCCTGTAATTAGGTTCATGGGAAGTACATATTCGCTCATCACTCCTGTACTCACTAAACCTTGCCGCCTGTCCATTAATGTCTTCGTTTTTAAAATGTAACCCTTAGGTTCAAATCCTTCCCCTCTAGGTCTGTAACCTCCTCCGACCCCAAAACACTTCAAGAGCTCTGTGGTTGTCCAGCTGTGGCCTCTTTTGCATGCCACACATCCCTCACTCAAATGTTGTGGCTGTGCCTTCAGCCATCCTGGCCCTAAGCTTTGGAGTTCTGTCCAGGTAGATGCTATGTTGGTGGCTCCTGACTACCCTTTAAGATGGCCTAGAAAGCAAATCAATTAAAGGGCTGCAACTGAAATAGCATCCACTTGCCAGTGAAAGATGAGGAACAAACCAAACTGAATTTTTATTTCCCAGCTTCTATAACAGGTTGGCATCTGGAACCAGTTTCCAAATCAAGTCCGCCATGAGAAGAATTTGGATAGAGGCAGCAATGGATAGGTGGAGCTGTTCAGGCTTGGCTGAGAGAGAGAATATGACCGAGAAGAGTGGGAAGTGAATTGATTGAACTGGAGTCAACAAATATTTGGATTCCTGTTGCTTCACCAAAATATCGTCACAAAATACAAAGACTGTGACATGAAACCAGCATCTCCACGGCTTCAACAAATTCTTGACATCCAATTACCTGAATACAGAGCAGTCCAGATACCAAACTCCATTTATTTCCTATAATTGCAGAAATGAATATCTGTGTGACTATACATCAAGTTGCATCATGCCCTGACTATCTTCTCATACAACCTCAAGCAGTCCCAGTAAATACTTTTTTTTAATCTCTTATGGCAGTTGTCATTAAGTGTGTTTAATGTGGTACATGTCCCTTTATGGCAATTTCAGCTACAAAGTCACCAAAATCAGAGACCAAGCCTATTATCTAGGAATGTGCAGATTTAAAAACAGACTCATGTTAACCAGTGGCAGTGGTGGAAATAGAGGAAAATGGAAGAAATGGATGCACTACACTAGAGAAATCTTTTACTCCAAGGGACATCTTCTAATTATCCACATGTATAATATAGACAATAATGAGATGGTAGGTAAGTGCAAGGAACATTACGACGAAGAGACATTCTTTGAATTTTACTTGGCTCTTACAGGTTTTAAATTTCCTGAATATTTGGTGTAACATTGCATCAAACCTGACTAGCTGCATTCCATAGATACCATCCCTACAAGTGAAGCAACAACGCTACATTACATTTGATCATCTCCATCTGTATTCACCTCAACTGCTTAGTCACAATTTGATATTTGTCCAACTAATTGACATGTCATTACCAGTTTCAATGAATGCTCATTCCATTGAGATACAATGCCTTAGGAAACACGCAAAAATCTTTTCCTGGAGTTTTGCTAATTTTGCTTTCAGAGCTTTTTGTAATCAAAAGTAGAAGCTGATTAAATTGGTACTTCGATTAGCTGTAACTTTAAAGCAATATGCAGATAATTACTTAGTAGTATAGAACTTTAAAAGGAGGCAAGATATCAAAGCTTATCACGCTACACTAGTTAGAATTAGGATGCACGCTTTAGCCATGAAAATAGGGGCACCCTTTTATCGAGAAATCAAGGTTAACGCTTTTGGTCTGGTGAGCCTTCCTCAGAAATGAGGACCCGAAACATTAACTTTGACTTCTCTTCACAGATACTGCCAGACCTGCTGAGCTTTTCCAACAATTTCCATCTTGTTTCTGATTTACAGCATCTACAGTTTTTTTTGGTTTTTACTCTTTTTTTTTATAGAGGGTGAGAAGAGGGTGGTGATTGGTTGGGCCATCACGAGCATGGAGATGACAACAGAAACTGTCAATCTTAATCCTCTGACCTTAAGTAGGTTGACTCTGATTGATCAGGGTGTTACCATGGGAACGCAGCAAAGATCGGCAGTTTCCACGATCTTGAGAGAAAGTGAGGACTGCAGATGCTGGAGATCAGAGACGAGAGAGTGGTGCTGGAAAAGCACAGCAGGTCAGGTAGCATCCGAGGAGCAGGAGAATCGACGTTTCAAGCTTAAGATCTTCATCAGGAATCTTGTTTCCATGATGTTGTTTTGTCTGTGAAAAGGGCGCGATGTATGTATAAATTCCTTTTGTCTACATAGTCAAAGTCACATGACACCAGATTATAGTCCAACAGGTATATTTGTTATCACAACTTTTAAAAGTTCGCACTTTAGAAACAGCATTTCCAATTCGTCAATCTCATTGCAGTGAATTCACATTGACAAAACATGTATTATAGCAGAACAACCTGTATAATAGCAGCATGAAACAGTCAGTTTCCTTTGTTCAAATGTTTGAGAAATTTCCCCTTCCAGATAATCTGAGGTAAACTGGGCTAAATTGGTGTCCCTTTTTTTTCAAATTCTGTTTCTGGTTTCCTAATGCCAATGAAAGCAGGATTTGACATCTCATTTCCTTCCAGCACTGTATAGATCTGTATAATGTCCCTCCTCATGCAGTCCTCTTGTCAACAGTAAGGGGTTGAAGATGATACCTTGCTGGGCCTAGTGTTCTGAAAATAATTAAAGATGAGAAAAGCTGAGCTTATCAGTCCAAAAGATTGTAAAATCCACTCATGCAAATATCAAATAGTCTCTTAAATGATGTCTGGAATTGTGGCTCCCCTTATATACCCAGGAATCCATTGATTGTTCACTAATTCCTCTGCATTTGAAGAAACACAATATGCTGATTTTCAAAGAAAAATTCATATATGGGATATGGACCTCACTGGTTGGGCCAACATTTCCTGCCCAACCCCTGAGTGCTTTTGAGAAGTCTTGGGTGTGTCCTAAATTTGCTGTTTCCTGTAGCAAGGTAGCATCTTCTTAACTCTGAGTGTGTACCATTTGTAACACTGAAGTAATGCACCGAAGAAGCTTCAACAGCAGCTTCCAACTCCCTGCCCTGCGAATAAGGAAGGAGACAGGATTTGAACCACCAGTGATAAAGGAATGGTGATAGATTCTAAGTTGGATACTGTGTAAAAGGGAATTTGTTGGCGGTGATGCTCCTATGCACTTACTGCGCCTGTTCTTCTAGATGGGAGAGGTCAGGGATTTGGAAGGTAAACTATGCTGATTGTTTTGACAACCTTTTTCTGCACTTCCTCAATAGGATATACTGATGCATCAGTTGACATTCTGTTATTTTTATTATTTATTCATTCATTCACAGGATGAGGGCATTGCTAACTAAGGCAGCTATTATTGCCCATCCCTAATTGCTCAGAGGGCAATTAAGAGTCAACCACATTGCTATGGGTCTGGAGTCAGTTGTAGGCCAGACAAGGATGACAGATTTCCTTCGCTAAAGAGCATTAGTGAACCAGATGGGTTTTTTCCTGACAATCAACAATGGTCATCATTTGAATGTTAATTTCAGATTTTTATTGAATCTGCCATGGTGGGATTCAAACTTTAAGCATTCAAGCCCAGGTCCCTGGATCTCTGAAATAACAGTCCAGCAATAATACCACATGGCCATCACTTCCCCTAAAGTACTCAAGTGTTTGGAGTGAAAGTTGAACCCTCAACCTTATGATTCAGGAGTTGAAAGTGCCAGTGCTGGCACCGAGCATGTACTGATCGAGAAAGTCCAAGGTCTTCAAACAGACTTTGTGCTTCTCTGGACCTCAGTGGTGGTAAAAATAATCAAGATTCCCCAAATTACCATTGCCTTTAAACAAACATTCCTTTGGCGGAATGATCACAAAGTGGGATGTTCTCTTTTTAAAAACCGAAAGAACTGCGGATGCTGGAAATCTGAAACGAAAACAGAAATTGCTGGAAAAGCTCAGCAGGTCTGGCAGCATCTGTGGAGAGAAATCAGAATTAACGCTTCAGGTCCGGTGATCCTTCCTCAGAAATGTTCTCCTTTTTATCTGCATTTCTAAGTACATCGCTAAGACTCCACAATTCTGCAGTTGATAAATTCAGTTTAAGCAAAGTCTGAGGCTTCATTGAAGGTGTCATCGTCATAGAGAAGTGCAGCATTGAAACAGACCCTTCGGTCCAACCCGTCCATGCTGACCAGATATCCCTGTGCAAAGGTTTGGGTGAATCAGCTTGCTGCCAGTCCTGGTGGAACTAGTTAAACACATGAGGAGGACAGAGTCGAAGAGGTTGTTGATGGGATTAGTTGTTGAAGGATAGATAGAAGGTAGTGTGGAGTTTAAACACCAGCATAGAAACACTAACATAGACATGTTGATTTAAATGGCATGTTTCTGTAAAATAAGACATAAGACTACATAATTCTGGTAGGGAATCATTTAGTGTATAAAAATGCCTCTCACCCTGAAAATAAGGACCCACAAGGGAGAGATAATAGGATTCTGCTATTACCTGAGATTATTCAGAATTTGACAGAGGGTGGTGGAACGTTGTCAGACAAAAGGCGCGGAGGATCCAAGTCTGGCTGTTTGATATAAACTTGCATAACACGGTAAACAGAGCTTAAAAATCACACAACACCAGGTTATAGTCTAACAGATTTATTTGGAAGCCCTAGCTTTCGGAGTGCTGCTCCTTCATCAGGTGGTTGTGGGTGTCTGTGGTGTCTATAACCACCTGATGAAGAGCTGCGCTCCGAAAGCTAGTGCTTCCAATTAGACCTGTTGGACTCTAATCTGGTGTTGTGTGATTTTTAACTTTGTCCACCCCAGACCAGCACGGCAACTCCACATCACGGTAAACACGGTCCAAGAGAAAGCTGGAGGCAAATCTGTAAGGGAAATGAAAGATGATGGAAAAGAAACCATTTTAATTTGGAACATGCTGCCTAAGAGAGCAGTGGAAACAGATTTTGTCACAATGTTTGAAAGGAAATTTGACATATGAACTTCAAAAAGGAAAGATGCACAAGTCTATTGGGGGAGGGGGTACAAAGCAAGGGGCGTGTAGGTCTAATTGGGTAGCACTTTCGAAGACCTGGCATAGATAAGAATTGTCTCCTATTGTGTTAGCTGATTCCACCTCTGATTCATGAAATCTGATATCTGACAAAGGGTTCAGATCTGAAATGGTAACTCACTGTTCCCTCCACAGGGGCTGAGTGAGCAGTGTTGTGTCCGCAATCTCCCTTGCAGGGATACTGAGGGAATACTACACTGTCAGAGGCACTTTTCTTTGGTTGGGTCGTTAAACAGAGGGCCTTACGTACCCATTTGGACTCACTAAAATATCCCATGTCTCTATTGGAAAAAACACTATGGGGTTTCCCTGCAGCATCCTAGTAGATACTTAGCTCTTGACCAATGTGACAGATTATTCAGTCCTTAGCATGTTACTTATTGTGTGCAATTTGGCTGCTAGGTTTCGACATGAACAACAGTGACTACACTTCAAAAAGTAAGTGTACAAATGTTTTAGGATAGCCTAAAGGATTGAAAGGTGTCAAATAAATGCAAGATCGTTTTACTATTTCTTTACTGATTTGCAAACAAAGGTTTGACTAAGATGTGTCAAGGACAAAATGCAGTTTTCTTTAAGCCGATAATCTTACTGGAAGGAGAGGATTACTTTGGTTAGCGCATCAGGAGAACGTTGTTCCAACAGAAGTGATTGTATAGTGAGCAAATCAGAGACTAACTATTACAGTATTTATTCAGAAAAATAGCTAATAGTCACAGCTGAAAAGATCTGTGTTGCTGTTATCATCCACTGTCAAGCTTATTGTCCTATTCCTACATCCTTATCTCAGTTTATCTTCAAATACCTATTCAACCTACCTTTCAATGTTGACATGGCCCTTGCTTCAGTCACTATCACCACCAGTGTGTTCCACAACCTCATACTTCTGTGTGTATGAAAATGTTCTCTCACTCCACCCTAAATATTGTACATTTTTAATCTTTTTGTATCTTTACTGTAGCATTAGAAACATTCTGCTTTAATTAACTCAGTTGAGGGAGTTAGAATTGATGTTAATCATTCCACCATTGGTGATTGTGCTTTCAGCTGCTTTGGTCCAAAGCTCTGGAATTCCTTCCCTAAACTTCTCTATCTTGCTGCTATTCCCTCGCTCTCATCCTTAAATGCTCCACAAAATCTTTCTCTCTCAGCAGGTTCTTGGCTGTCAGTCCAGTTGTGATACAGTGTCAAACTTTGATCGAATATGCTCCTGTGAAGTGCATGAAACATTTTGCAAGTTAAAGAAGCAGCATAAATAGGATCCTGCTTGATGGGCACGCCATTTACCATCATTAGCATCCACTCCCTCCAACACTGATGTGCAGTAACAACACTGTGTACCATCTACAAGATGCACTGTAGCAACTCACCACCAGACAACTACAACCTGGCACAATGCTTCCCAAATGGAGGTTGGGACCCAGGGCAGGATCATGAGCTGACGTTTTAGTGTTATGAGTTGTCAAGTGATAGTAGCTACTATAGAGTTTCAACTGAGGTATAATAGCTGTATGCCTTTACCACCAGGCCCCTACTGTCTAAGCCTCGACCACCACAACTCAAAGAGTTCTCACTGAGGGGTTATGATTAATTTCAAGACGTGAAATGAGGTAACAGCAGGAAAAGGTTTGGGAAGCATTGATTTAGAAGGACAGGGCTGTAGATGCATGGGAGTACCACAAATTGCAAGTTCTCCTCCAATCCACACACCAACCCGTCTTGATTCAATATCCCCATTGTCACTGGGTCAACTCTTGGAATTCCCTCCCTAAGGGCATTGTGGATCTACCTAGAGCACATGGGCTATGGAGAAGGAGATGAATGCAAGAGAACTTGGAAAAATAAATTGTAGTGTCATATTACAGAAGAGGAGGTGGTGTGTCTCAAGGATCGGTGCTGGGTCCAGTGCCTTTCATCATTTATATAAATGATTTGGATGTGAATAAAGGAGGCATGGTTAATAAGTTTGCAGATGACATCAAAATTGGAGGTGTGGTAGAGAGTGAAGAAGGTTATCTCAGAGTACAACAGGACCTTAATCAGATGGGCCGAGGAGTTGCACATATAGTTTAATTTAGATAAATGTGAAGGTCTGCATTTTAGAAAGGCAAATCAGGGCAGGATTTATACACATAACGGTAGGGTCTTGGGGAGTGTTGCTGAGCAAAGGGACCTAGGAGTGCAGGTGCATAGTTCTTGCAAGTGGAGTCTCAGGTAAACAGGCTGGTGAAGAAGGCATTTGGTATGCTTGCCCTCACTGGTTAGTGCATTGACTATAGGAGTTGGGATGTCATGTTGGAGCTGTATTGGACTTTGTTAGGCCACTGTGTTCAATTCTGGTCTCCCTGCTATAGGAAAGATGTTAAATTTGAAAGGATTCAGAAAAGATTTACAAGGATGCTGCCAGGATTGGACGGGTTGTGCTACAGGGAGAGGCTGAATAGGCTGGGACTGTTTTCCCTGGAGCGTCACAGGCTGAGAGGTGACCCTACAGAGATTTATAAATCATGGAGGAGCCTGGATATTGTTAATAGCTTGGTGGGGGAGTCCAAACCTAGAGGGCCTAGGTTTAAGGTGAGAGGGTAAAGATGTAAAAGGAGCCTGAGGGATAACTTTTTCACACAGAGGGTGGTCCATGTATGGAATGAGATGCCAGAGGAAGTGGTGGAGTTTGAAACAATCGCAACATTTAAAAAGCATCAAGATGGGTATATGAATAGGAGGGGTTTAGAGGAATACAGGCCAAGTGTTGGCAAATGGGACTAGATTAATTTGGGATATCTGGTCGGCATGGATGAGTTGGACTGAAGGGTCTGTTTCTGTGCTGTACAGCTCTATGCTTGTAGTAGTTCAAGAAGGCAGCTAACCACCACCTTCTCAAGGACAACTAGGGATGGGTAATAAATGCTGTGCCAGGCAGGCAATGCTTAAATCCCTCGAACAGATAATAAATAACAAATGCAGATTTGTTGTTTGAGATGAAAGAGATAACAGATCAACTATTAAGTGCAAAAATACACTCATGGAGTCAGCTCCACCTCCACGTGGATTGGGCAATGTTGAAGCATTGGGTAAGGTCGCTCCCTGAAAGAGCAACAATTATGACAGAAAACATAGTGTAAAGTTCAGTCACTTGTTAAACAGATCAAGATAATATGGAATGACAAAGGTGTGTGAAGACTCCAGGAATAAAATGATATAGTACTATTGTTTGCCTGAAGGATAAAGCTAACAAAAGCTGGCTGGACTCACTCAATACTGTCCAACAATAGTACTATATCATTTTATTCCTGTAGTCTTCACCCTCCTATCTGATCTAGCCTCAAAGGCCCCACTTCAAGCATTAGTTTAAGAAGTACTGCCGTACCATTGCAAAACTCTCCGATAGAGATTTCCCGTATGTAACATTGAACCTGTATCTCTTCAATCATGGGTTGTTTTTATCTCTTCTGTTGCTTCTTAATTTTAAAACACCTCCTTAAAATTGCCCTTAAAATTTCTTTCTCTCTGAAAAGACCAACAATAGTTACATTGTATTGCCTTTAATCAGACAGGATCCTTGTGAACAAAAGGGAGAAAAAGCATTATGTAACTTGAATTACTTTCACATGACAGCCGTTTTGATATGATCTTGCCAAGGTGTGAGCAGGAAAGCTCACTTTGAGATAATGGGAGATTAACAAAGCAGTTACTTTCGCAGTTACATATTATCTCAGGATGATTGCCTTAAAAGAAATTCCAATGTTTAGGAAACACATTTCTTTGCTTGCTTTACATTATCTCTGGGTGATCAGTTATGTAGTAATATTTAGTTTGTTAGTTTTTAAAATATTCATCACCCTCATAACCATTGGGAGTAAACTGACTTGAGCCTTCCCAGCACTTCATTTCCACAGCCTGCTGAACTCCTGGGAGAGGCTGCAAAACAGAGGGCATCCCAGGGGAAATAAAGGAAAATCAGGAGGGGTATGGATAGGATAAATAGACAAGATCTTTTCTTTGGAGTCGGGGAGTCCAGAACTAGAGGGCATAGGTTTAGGGTGAGAGGGGAAAGATATAAAAGAGACCTAAGGGGCAACTTTTTCACGCAGCGGGTGGACGCTTGTACATTATTTGAAAGGCATCTGGATGGGTATATGAGTAGGAAGGGTTTAAAGGGATATGGGCCAAGTGCTGGCAAATGGGCCTAGATTAATTTAGGATATAGTTGGCATGGACGAGTTGGACCGAAGGGTCTGTTTCTGTGCTGTATATGTCTATGACTCTGTTTCATATGGCCTGAGGAGTGGATGTGGAGTATTTGAGATTGTTGGTTGGATTCTGTCGGATCTTTGGTAGGGTGAATACTGACCAAAAACCTTTGCTTTATTGTCATTGCAGTTTTGAATATTAGAAAATATCAGGATCCTAGTTCACAATTTCTGGGGTCTGTGCTGCTCAACACATTCTCCACTTGTGCACTAGCACTGCCAACCCTCAAGGATTGCCCCAGGGTCTAGAGAAAAAAAACGTCTGTTCAGCATTGAGGAAAATTAGTTTTTGTTCTCACTTTTGTGAATGCTTCTATCAGTTATGAAATTATTGAGGAAAGGGGCCAGGGAGTGTGGGTGTTAGAAGTCAAGATTAATCCATATGAGCAGAATTATTTCTTCCCTTTCCTGTTGGAAGATGATCGTGCAGCTGGAGAAAAGACAATTGCTGGGATTTTAGGTGATTTAATTCAGAAGGTCATGTGATGGAGCCTGCAGGAATGCAGCCAAATGGAGTTGGCAAATATACTGAGCACCTGTTGTTCATGACCTTCCAAAGACAGACTTGCCTTGTTGTGTCTGGGGATAGTGGAGTTGGCTAATGAAAAACACTTTCTTATCTACTTTTGACCTCCAAAACAAATATTCATGTGATTTTTTTTTCTCTCTCTCTATTTTCTCCTTTTTACCTTTGAAGGCACAGGACTCACAGTTAGACCATTCGTCTTCCGATACTCTCTCCGCGCCCCCCCCCCACCCCAACAAAGTGCCGTTTCTCAGCGTATGAATTTCAGCAATGAGTGTCAGCAGACTTTGGGCCATGAGGGAATCCCAGCTCAAGTCAATGGAACTAACAATCTGGGGCAAAAACTCTGCAAGATATTTTCCATTTCACAGCTCATGGGCAAGGAAGTCAATAATATACCTTTACTGTCACCCTTCTGCAACTGGCTTGCTTAATTGGCAAAGATAAATCATTAACCCCTTAAAATTCTAGTCCATACCCAGTTCATTATTTTAATTCTTCCATTATGAGTTTGCACATAACACTATTGACTGTCAAGAGAGTTGGTCAAAAATTCATCCTTGGATTTAGAATTGGACGATTCACCTATTGTGCATCACCTATTCCCATCCCCTTACTATTTGGGGCCACGCTTTCAGCTGCTTGGGTCCTAATCTCTGGAATTCCTTCCCCCAGATGTCTCCTCTTTCTACCATGCTGTCTGCCTGTAAGGCACTCTTCAAAGCGTACCTCTTTGGGAAACTGTACCAATATCTTCATATCCCATCCTTCACTTCACTGTCAAATGTTCATCTACTTACCTTTTCGTAAAGCACTTTGTGACATTTTGAAGGTCTTATATATGATCTTCAAAGTGGAAGCTAAAGTCACTAAAATGGCATTGGATGATGTTTTAAAGGATTTGTTTTAAAAAAAACCCTTTTGTGCAGTGTGAGCCAGACCAGCTTTATTGGTCATTCCTACTTGTTGCATTTAGTGGCTGGCTTGGCCATTTCAGAGAGTGGTTTATAGCCAACCACATTGTATCGGTCTGAAGTCACATGCAGGCCAGAACAGGTAAGGATGGCAGATTTCCTCCTTTCAAGGACATTGGTGAACCAGATGGGTTTTTACAACAACTGATGATAGTCTCATGAGGCTGAGATGTCAATTAAATTTTGACATTGTTGTTACTGGTAAATCATTTGTGAGCGGCGTCTCGGGCCCCTTGGTTATTTGAGCATGCTCATTGTTATCACCAGCTCCAAGTGCCCAATGAGAAACACAATCAGCCATAGGTTTCTCTGATATTGTATGATATATAATGATATTGTATAATATCTCTCAGAAGTGTCACTATTTCTTCTTACATAATAAATTACTTTGAATGCAAACACTGTTGCTTCATTGGGCAGACTCAAGCCAGTATCTACACAGAAAGATCCCATAAACTGCCCCTGGATGAAAGATGATGTTGCCTGGGGGGTGGCATGTAAACACAAGCATTGGGGAGTCATAGAATCCCTACAGCATAGAAATAGGCCATTCAGCCCAACAAGTCCACTTTGACCCTCCAAACAGTAACCCACCCAGACCATTCTCTACCCCATTACTCTATATTTGCCCTTGACTTAATGCATCTAATCTACACATCCTTGAACACATTGCCAATTTTAACATAGCCAATCCACCTAACCTGCACATCGTTGGACTGTGGGAGGAAACCAGAGCACCCAGATGAAACCCTTGCAGATGCAGGGAGAATGTGCAAACTCCTCACAGACAGTTGCCTGAGGCTGGAATCAAATCTGGGTCCCTGGCATTGTGAGGCATCAATGCTAACCACTGAGCCACCATACCACCCAGATGCTTTCCTTCACATCGACGTGGGATTGTGAATGTTGATCTGAGCCACAGAAACCGGTATATGGGCTTGTCATTTTATCATCTCACTCAGGGATTGGCACCTCCTGACAGAGTGCTGGAATGATCTAGCATGGTCTCATGATAAAAGGTTGTCATCTTTTTTTGGCAGGCTGCAGTCAAAAAGGGCACTGTTTTGATTGCACTGAATAAATTACAGTGAAACAAGGGCGCTAGAAATGGCATTAGCACTCAAGACTAGATTAGGGAAAATGAGACAGGACTTCATCTCCTCTTATGCTGTTTAGTGACCCCCCCTACACTATGCACAACCTCAGAAGCACACAGTTATGGAAAATGACTCACTCGTGTAAACATTCTCACATGAGGAAGGTTAAAGCTGAAAAACTAAAACATGAGCAAGTGAGGGATGTAATATTAAGCCAACCTGCTGAAACTTGTGAATAAAGGATTTGCATTTCTATGCCATTTTTTTTTATGACCTCAAGGTCATAAATTTGTGAAATGCTTTCCTGAACAGCAATGTTACTTTGGCTAGGTGTTTTAGATTCTGGATGAGGGTCAAATATTGACCAGAACATCTTGTCAAATGTCTGAACTCTCCTTGAAAATGTATTGGAATCCCTTATATCCACATGAGATAGATCGGAAAGGGCTTTAGTTTTACACCCTGTCCAAAAGACATCAGCTCTTACAGTTGAACTGGGAGTATCAGTCTAGACTTTCCATGTAGATCCTTGGGGGTGGGAATTGAACCAATAACCTTTACAATTCAGAGGTAAGAGCATTGCCAACTGAGCCTGCTGCCCAACTACAGCAAGCCCGGTGAACAAAAGATATATTAGCCCAAACCATCTGAGGATGTGCCTGTTGATCTCACGTTGCCAGCACTCTTTGGACACTAGCAATCACCTGATATGTACCAGAGATGGTCGAGAGTTCTTGCTGTCAGTCTGTCCTCTGAAAATTATCCGTTTGGATACATTCATTGAAAGGTAGATCAACTCCCGAGTCAGATTTTTTTGACCTATTTTATTGGTTAAAAGTCGAAAAATCCTTGATCTTAACAGATTAATTTATCTTTATGAAACACTTTCTGAAGGCCTAGAAAAAACATAGCAGAGCTGATATCAACCTTGAAAAAAACCAGTAAATGATCAGCTAATGGAAAGTACAGCTCAGAAAAAAAATCAATCACGACAAACACTCAGGTCAAATAAATTCACACTCAGTCAATAAAGTTGAGTGGCAGAACTGACAAGTTAACCTTTTAGGTGCCAGTGTACATAGAATGTAGAATACAGAACAGTACAGCACAGGAGCAGGCCCTTCAGCTCACCGTGTCGTGCCAACCATGATGCCATTCTCAACTAATTCTATCTTCCTCTATTCCCTCCCTGTTCATGTGTCTGCCTAAATGCCTCTTAAATGCTGCTAAAGTACCTGCTTCTATCATCTCCCCTGGCAATGCATTTCAGACACCTACTACTCTATGTGTAACAATCTTTCCTCACACATCTTGTTTAAACTTTTCCCCTCTCATCTTAACCCTATGCCCCTCAGTATTTGACATTTCTACCCTGGGACAAAGTCTCTGACTGACTGACCCCCACCCCCCGCTTCCCCCATCCATGCTTCTTATAGTTTTATATATTTCTATCAGGTCACCCCCTCAGCCTCCAGTGCTGGAGCGAAAACAATCCAAGTTTGTCCAACCTCTCCTTCTAGCTATTGCACTCCAGTCCAGGCAACACCTTGGTTACCTTTTATTTGCACCCTCTTCAAAGCCTCCACATCTTTCCTATAATATGATGATTAGAACTGCATACAATATTCCAAATGTGGCCTCAGTAAAGTTTTATACATCTGTAGCATGACTTTGCAATTTTTACACTCGATACCCTGACCGATGTCACACACTTTCTTTCCAACTTATCCACTTGTGTTGCCACTTTCAGAGGCTTATGGACTTGGACCCCAAGATCCTTTTGTATATCAATGCTCCTAAAGATAATGTTAAAAATCACACAACACCACAGGTTATAGTCCAACAGGTTTAATTGGAAGCACTAGCTTTCACAGTGCTGCTCCCTCATCAGGTGCAGCGTTCGAAAGCTAGTGCTTCCAATTAAACCTGTTGGACTATAACCTGGTGTTGTGTAATTCTTAACTTTGTACACCCCAGTCCAACACCGGCAGCTCGAAACCTAAAGATAATGCCATTTACTTAAAGTAAAGTTGTAGATTTTTTTGTTTTCATATGATTTTAGAGAAGATGGACCAACACAAGGGGAAAAGCAGGGATCGATATTTCAGGTGTACAGCATTCACCAGTTACTGAGATATTTAAGCCACTTGATTGTTATCTAACCCCTGTCCTCTGCCTGGTAACCTACATTGGCTCCTGTTTCTTGCCTTAATTTCAAATCCCATCAATCCACCTCCCCCCTCCCTCTCTGTAACTCCATCCAGTGCTATTTCCTTTGAAGAAGTCAAAATTCCTCCAACTCTGGCCTCCTGCACATTCCTGATTTGAATCAATTTGTCATTAATGCCTACCTCTACAGACCCTAAACTCCATGATTTCCTCCTTAAACCTCTGCCTCTATGCCCTTCCAAGAAACCTCTTAAAACCTACATCTTAGACCAGGTTTTTATTCACCTGTTTCACCTTCAGTGAAATGCATTGGTTTATTGGAACTCTGCTAAAGTTACTAAATGAAAATAGATATTGTGAAATCAGTGTAATTAAGTAATGGGCTTATCAGCTGTGCCATTGGTGAGATGCATTAAGGCTCTTTAAAATGAGCTCCACGGGTTTACTGTTGAACAATAAGAATGTTATTTTCTCAATGACAAATACTAATTTGTAACCAACAGTGAACCATTAACAAAAATTGCATATCACTAGAAATAGCACACTTGACCTTCACAATTCAGTGTTTTTAACCTGTGGAGGTTAAGCATGAAGAATTACATCCCAAACAGAAGAAAACATACCAGCCACATTTAAAAGAATTTTAAGCAGATGCTGTAGTTGAAATGATCAGTTTGGAATGCACTGGCTGTAGCAACAAAAAGTGATCTTTGCATACATTCTTTTCCTGAGATGAGCTTACAATGGCTTTGTATCGACATTGAATTAACTGTGTTCATAAAGTACCACTTCAGGAGGCAACCATACCTCCCTGCCTCATGGTGAAGGTTAACTTCTGTGTTCCTGAAGATCTAACATTTTCCTGTAAGCACTTGCTTGAATTAAAACAAAGTGTTGGTAATACTGAGCAGATCAGGCAGCATCTGTAGAGAGAGAGAGAGAGAGAGAGAGAGAATGGATTAACGTTTCAGTTTGACAGCCTTTTCAAATTAATTAACTAATCTCTTGATGTGCTAACCAATATCAAGGAATTTCCCAGAGGGCAGTTCAGAGTAAATCACCTTGCTGTGGGCCTAGAGTCACGTGTGGCCAGACCAGGTAAGGATGGCAGAATTCTTCCGAAAGGATCTTAGTTGATTTTTAATTCCAGATTCTTTTTATCTAATTCAAATTCCAACATCTGACATGGCAGAATTCAAAGCTAGGTCCCCAGAACATTGCCTGGATTAACAGTCCAGCGATAATACCACAAGGTCATCACCTCCCCGTAAGATTATGGCTGATCCATGACCTAAAACTATTTATCTGCCTTTGGCCCATATCCTTTCATACCTTTCTCCAAGAAAAAACTTGAAGTTTACAAAGGGGCAAGAAAGAACACCTAATGCCCTCTTAATTTAATTTACCTGTACCACATTTGCAGACAGTGCATTCCAGACCCTAATTTCTCATTGTGTGAAAAAATTCTTTCTCACCTCAGATTTGCCTCTTTTCCAAAACAGTTGAAATCTGTGTCTTCTGGTTCATGTCTTTTTACAAGCAGGGACAGTTTCTCCCTATCTACTCTGCCTCATGATTTTCAAAACTAAAATGTACATTGTCTGCTTTTGTACTCAGTTCTCCCCATGACGAGTGACTAGTGAATTCACTACTCCAAGTGTAGTGTGCACGGGGACACATAATAAATTTATGGAGGAGATAGATTTTTAAATTAGTAATTGGTTAAAGGGCTAAAGTGGAGTTGAGGCCGAGATGAGATCAGCCATGATCTGTCAAATGGTGGAGCAGACTTGAGGGGCTGAATGGCCTAATCTTGCTCTTTTATACTGTAACATTCTACTAATTTCCTATTACTTGCTGTACCTACATACTACCCTTTTGTGATCCATACATGAGGACACCCAGATCCCAGAGTTTGAGAATTTTTCACCACTTAGATAATGTCAAAATGAACAGATTCACCTATATTGTACTCCATATTGTACCTATATTGTACTTAACCAGTTTAAGTCCTTATGCCCTTTTCACAACTTACTTTCCGATCTATCTTTGTGTTGTCAGCACATTCCTTTTGTCCTTTCAGTTACATTCTTTTTAATCAACATGTTCAGAATTGGCATTTATATCCCTCTGGAGCAGGTAGGGTTTGAACCTCGGCCTGTGAGCTCAGAGACAAGGGCACTGCCACTGTGCCACAAAAGCTCCACACTGTCCTTTTAGCCAAGTCATTCATATGCAGTGAGGACCTGGTATCAGTCCCTGTGACACTTCACTCATTACATCTTTCTGACCTGAAAAAGGCCCAGTTATGCCAACGTTGCGCTTCATGTTAGACAACTAATCTTCTATCCATGCAATATGTTACCTTCGACACCATGATCTTTTGATTTCTCCCATAATTTTTGATGTGACAGGTTAACAAATGTTATTTGATAATTTACACACAATGCATCTTCTTTGTCCACAACACACTAAAATGGCTTCCTATAGTTTCTTTGATACTAGCTTCTAACATTGCTAACTGGCCTATAGTTTCCTGTTTCCTGTTTTTTTGAAGAAAGAAGTTCACCTTGTTTTCTTCTAATTTAATCAACCTGTTCTTGAATCAGCAAGTTTTGGAATATTGTATGCTTTCTAAAAAAAAACAAAGGAACACTTGCATTTCACAACGACTGGTCATTCCATAATACTTTGTAGCCAATGAAGTGCTATAAATACAGAAATTTTCTGATCAACCTGATATTACACACATCTGGAGCAAGATGGGATTTGAACCTGAGACTTCTGGCTCAGAGCTAAGGGCACTACAACTGCACCTCATGTACCCTTGCTGCTTGCAATGCAAATGTTGAATCAAGACCAGGATCAGCTGCTGATGATTAAATGAAATTAGTGGTGCTGAATAGTACGAAAAGGGTTAAGTCCCACACCATTGTATCACATGTAACCACTCCAGTACTGTAGAGTGCTGCACTGTTGGAACAGCCAATTTAAGAGTGAATCAGTTTCTCCTATAAGGTTCCATGGTACTATTTTACCCAACTTCTCTTTGGTTTCCTGGATAATATTTACATCTCAATCAAAACAACTGAAATCGATTATCTGGCCACTTCTTTCTATCATTCGTGGAACATTGCTTTGTTCTGTGCAACACCCTACATTGTTTGCGTCATTGTTTGCGAAATTCTTTTCAGACATCTCAATGTTGTGAAAAATTCTACGTAGGCGTGTGTTTGTACAACTGCACCAAGAATGTAAATAGAGGGCCCAACCCACTTCAGCCTGTCCCAAGTAGCCCATTTTTCTGTTTGTAAAGTACATTCCTGAAATAAAGAATACATTTGGCAGGGGTGGTCCCTGAGGTTGGGACTCAGCTGGGTTTATACTTGTGAAGGAGGTGATCAAATGGTTTGAAGGCTCCCTTATTTAGGAAAAGATACACTGACATTGGCTGCATTCCAAAGAAGCTTCATTAGGAATGGGGAGACTGTCAGATGAGGAGCGGTTGGTTAGGTTAGGCCTGTACTCATTGGAGTTTATAAGAAAGAGAGGCAAACTTATAGAAAGATATAGGATTCTTAGGGGATTTGACAGGTAGGTGTAGAAAGGTTATTCCACCTTGTGGGATAGAGGACATAATCTCAGAATAAGAGGTCCTACATTTAAGACAAAGTTGGGAAGGGATTTCTCTCCGAGGGGAGTGAATCTGTGGAATTATTCACTGCTGAGGCTGGCTCATTAAATATATTCAAGGCTGAGATGGACAGATTTTAAGTCAGGAAAGGAATCGAGGGTTATGGGGAAAAGGCAGGAAAGTGGAGTTGAGGGTTATCCAGATCTCATGATCTCATTGAATAGCCGAGGAGACTCGATGGGCTGGATGACCTAATTCTGCTCCTGCGTCTTCCAGTCTTATGGTCTGAACCGACAAATCCACCTGTACTACCTCACAATCACCATTACGGCCTGAAGCTAGGATATTAGAAATGCAAATGACATGATGCATATTCATGACCTCACAATGAAGCTGTGACATCGCTGCTGCTAACTATCCCAACATCACTATAAATGGGTTTTACAAAAGATGCAAAAAACACACAAATCTTTAATAGAATGTTTCCTGAGGGTCAGTTTGGGGTGATTTGTATTCTAGTTTGCTTGCCTGCTATTGACGGTTATTTTGAAATATCTGGATTTAAAGCTCTCTTTCTGAAGTCTGGACATGTAGGAGGCCCGTGTCAATGTTTAAAGAATGGGCTTTATCAGCTTCTTTTTAACATTTGTATTGCCAACAGCTGAAGCTCAGAAATATAAAAAAATTGGTATGTATGCCTGATTTAGATGCACAGCATTGTCATTCTGACTTTGATTTCACCCTTGCGCCAAGCTTCCCCTCTGCTCTGGTGCTGATTGCTTGCTTGTTTCTGTGGTCACTCCACAAGGCTGGCTCTCAGTAAGAAAAGTTCACAGATCCCACTGGCACCCAATAACGCCAGTGGACTTGAACTTTTCACTGGAGATGAAATAATAGATTTGGTATTGTGGCTAATCCCTCTCCTCTCCCTCCCATACGACACTCCACCTATTCCTCCTATTACGTGATCCAGTATTAACTTCTTGCTTTTTTAATAAATTACTTTACACCTGAGGCCTCTCCTTCTCAACCTTTTACAAGTAGGAACAGTTTCTACTCTATCCAGATCCCTTCTGATTTTGAAAACTTTGACGAAGTACAATGTTTAAAAGACATTTGGACAGGTACATGAATAGAAAAGGTTTACAGGGATGTGGTCCAAGCACAGACAAATGGGACTAGTCCAGTTTAGGAAACCTGTACAGCATGGATGGGTTGGGCTGAAGGGTCTGTTTCCATGCTGTATGAATCTATGACTCTAAATCTCATCTTAGCCTTCTCTCCAAGGAAAACAGACCCAATTACTCTAGTTCCTCATTGGAGTTTCTCACACCTTGAACGACTCAACTCCTTTCTCTTCCTCTTGTTCTCCTTAACCTCTTTGTGTCCTTTTTCCTTTTTCCTTTTCCCTCATTTTTTCTCTTCCTCTTTCTTCTTCCATCCAACCATTTTATTGATGGCAGCACTACCACATTGCTGGTCAATCCCCTTCTCCATCACCTCCCGTGTGTCACTCAATCTTCTTCCAATCCTGTCAAGTTTAATTCTCCCACGAGCCCTTGTTTGCTACTTAGGTCATTCTGCTGCTTTTTCCCGGCAGACCCATCTCTAGCACTTGGCTCACTACATTTCTCCTCTCTATCTCTTTACAACGTGCTATTTCAATCTACCTCTTGTCTGCTCTTTACTGACTTCCCCACCTCAATGTGTTGGTGCCCCATTTTATCTATTTTAGTTACTCAATCTACAATTCCACCTCAGTGATCACTTCTTGTGAGTATCCAGTCATTGTTCCTCCCTTCTAGATGTTGCCCATTTCCACAGACTGGCCTCGTACCTGTCTTCCTGTCAATTTCCGGAGTATTTTCCTATCATACGACACTCCACCACACTTCTTCCAATTATTTGATTTGATTTATTATTGTCAAGTATGCTGAGAAACAGTGAAAAGTTTTTTTTTTTTTGCCTGCTATGCAGAGAAGATACCGAGAAACATCAACTACTCCCACCAGAGCTAATCCATTGTTCCATGTTTCCACTTTCTACCATCACTAACCCCAAGTACCTGAAGTTACCCCCTTTCTCCAAGTCCTCAGCCCTCGTCTTTATACCTTCACTCTGGTGCTTTTCACCAGGGTCAAACCAGCAGACCATAAAGTGGGCCTTTGGCCTCTTGATAGTCATACCGTATCTATCAGGGCTCTTCTTGACCAAATTGGTCATGTCCAGACCACACAGTTCAATGTCATCTGCAAATAACATTGAGATGGTGCTTCCTGTCTCATTTGCTCGGTTATACCATCTGTGGCAATTAGGAAGAGGAAGGGGCTCTTGGGAAATGTAAGGGTATAGGGTAAGGGGTATGATTGGGATGCTCTTCAGAGGGTCAGTTGGATTGGATGGGTCGAAAGGCCTACTCCCTCACTTTAGGGATTCTGTGATCCATGAGGCACTTTGGCACCTTAATGTCCCTTTAAGAAAGCTCCAATTGTTAAAATGACTCACTTATTTGTTTTGGCCCATGGAGTCACTAAATATTTGGATTGAAAAGCTTATGTCTGTCCAGGGTAGAGGAAAAAGAAACTTCCAGAAATAATCTGACTTCACGGACAGAAGGAAGAAGTGAAAAAGTAACTGTGCGACATTTGGACTAATTAAGTCAGTTTTACAACAAAGTATGGAGCATGAGTTGCAACCTGTACAGAAATATGAGTGAGGGTTAATTGAAAGCTACAGCCAAGCCTGTCAGGAAGAGTACTGATGCCATCAACATCTGTGAGTCTTCCTTCCCAACTGTTTTGTTCCCTCGCACGTCCTTAAAGAGGCATAGAGTTGGTGGGAAAAAAAAGCATTTGTGAAAGCTATTTTGGGGAAAGTGAAGAACTAAAAGAGCATGTCGTGTCATTCACCAGTGAGTCAGGATTTCTATTGTTACATTTTTATTGCTGTTTTTGCTATGCGCATATTGATTGCCATATTTTTCTGCACCACTGGGTTTTATCAGTAATTTATTGTCTGTGAAGACTTTGAGGGGTCTCTGATAGTTGTGAAAAGATGCTGAGCTTTGGTGGATCCTAACACCCCCAACTATAATGGTAAAAAGCTGCACACAATCAGCCAATCAGTGTGTGCGATGCCCAACTTGCAGCTGGACCTAGGACACACAATCCTTACCTCCTTCTGTGCAGCAGCTCTCCAACCCAGTGCATCACTGAGCTCCACCAATCTGCCCTCTTCCACTTATCCAATCTCAATCATTCCACTATTTACAGTGTGCGTTCAGCAGCTAAAACCATAAACCCTCGCTACGTTTCTCCAGCCCTCGGCTGCACTCTCTCCTTTTATCTCCTCAAAGCCTCCTACCTTTTGACCAAGCTTTTAGTCATTGGCACCACATTTTGTGACACTTCACTACTTAGAGGTGTTAGACAAATGCAAGATGTTATTGTTACTCAATCTAACCGTGATCGTAAAAACGGACTATAGATATTCATAACACCTGAGATTTTATGGACTAACTGACTTTTAATAAGGACAAAGTCTAACCTAAAATAGCTATTGTGAAATACCTGCCCAGTTTCAGACAAGGACATGAAATCATCAGTGAACAAGGATCAGTCTGTGGAAAAACTAGCATTGTTAAAAAGGATCTGGAACTCAGACCTATGTCTCCTGGTTCATAGCTTCATGGATTTCTTTCTAATCAATTTGCTCAGAGATATTTTTACACACTTTTAGAATGAATGGAACTTGAACTCAGGCCTCTTACCTTAACATAAAGAATGTTACCACTGCACCACCAGATCCACCACATCGGACTGTTATATCTTGGGGATAAAAATCACCTGGAGACCATCCAGCTTGAAAGTATAACGATGCCAGACAGGAAAACCCACAAATAACTATTCCAACAGCAGCTTTTGAGTAGCAGAGGAGAGAGATGGAAAAATGGATTTGTGAGCATTAACTGAAGTGTACTCTATCTCTTTTTCTCAACCTTGAAATCAGTGCCTAGTAAAATCACAACTTTAAACAACAACCATTCACTGAGAACACAAAGGCATCTGCAACCCTTGCCACTGTTATGGACATAAGACAATAACAACACTAGGGACTCAGGTCATACTGAAACTCAAACTTAGGAACTTCAAACTGCACTTGCCTTTACCTTCCTGCCTGCCTCATCCCTGAAGAAGGGTTTATGCCCGAAACGTTGATTCTCCTGCTCCTCGGATGCTGCCTGGCCTGCTGTGTTTTTCCAGCACCAGATTTTTGAACTCTGGTCTCCAGCATCTGCAGTCCTCACTTTCTCCTGCCTGTAGTAGACCCCACCTCCCCTTTCTGTTACACATATTGTGCATGTGTTTGATGTTGTATTTTTTTATTTAGTTTCAGTATGGTAGGTAATATTTTCCTCCTTTCTTTCACTTAGGAAAACCTTTGTAATTTTGTTCCTTCATTTTGATCTTGACGATTACCTTTTATCTGAAGTCTGATTGCCACGTGCTAAGAAAAACAGTCAAAATATTTGTCGCAAATGATTGGCAGAGGAGTTAAGAAGGGAAATAATTCCCTCTCCTTACCTAGTCCTAACGTCTTATACTTGTATTCCTTTCTCCCTCATGTGGCTTGCTAACGTTTCCTTAAATTGCTTCCGTATTCCATATGAGGACAAGTTTCTGACCATTCTCTGGGAATGAAGTTTGAACTGAATTTTGAACCAGATTTCTAAATGATTATCATACATGTATCACTTTTAGTCAAGTGGAAACATCTTATTCACATCTACAGCCAAAGACCTTCATAATTTTGAAGACCTCAACTATGTCTCCCTTCAGCCTTGTGGTCAGACACATAAATAAATAAATATGGAATATTGGAACCACAGTTGATGCACAAATTCAAATTCGTAGTTTCTAATCTGAGATGAAATAGCTACACTGAATTAATTTTCAGTTCACTATTGAGTGATCCATACTATATAGTCAAAAGAGTCTGTCTATCCTAATTAGTGTTCAACAGTTCTGTGATTGGTTATAGATTGATTATGAGTTTGGTAACTGATCTATTCTCTATGTGCTGGATTAGTTAAGCCTGCAAGAAAACTGTAGGTCAAATAAGGAAGTTGTTGTAAGAGTTGCAGGCTAGAACTGAAGGATGGAGAGAATTTTGAAGCATTATGATGAAACTTGTTACCCATAGGAATTCGTGTTATCTTTGCATATAACTGAAAAATATAAACTAACAATGTAGAATCCTAATTGAAGAATAACCATTTGGTCTTTGAACCCTGCCTCAAGCTTGAGTCAGTACCTTCGGGAGAGGTGGGGAGAACAGAGGGAGAGCAATTATTGGCTTTCCTGAACTCAGAAATTAATCTCTTCCATTTTAATCATGGCAAAGTGACAATGAATGTCAGTTCTGTATTTGTAAGTCATTGCCTGCTGTTTGGCTTAAACCTTTTCAACAAGCAGTTGAACCAAGCAATAAAGTGTTTCCTACTGTTTGAATACAGTTGCTGCTTTTGACAGCCCCTGTCCCCCACACCAGTCCTCAGGGGGTGGGCTGATTGGATGCGGACTACTTGTGCTCTTTATTTGCTCTGTAGGCTATTTTACCCTTTTGGCCAGTTGCCCCTGGATGCCACACAGGAAACAAAGGTAACATGGAGGTATCTACAGGAGCCAGGAATCTCAAACTAAATCTTACACTGCAGCCAGGCAAATGTCTGCTGTTATGTGTCATCACACAACACATTGGCAGAATGAGGGGTTGTGGGAGCTGTGAGGCATTAGCAGCTTAACTTGCATGATGATAAGACAGGAGGGGAGGGTGGGATCACAAAAAAAACTGAGAAACAGTCTTACTGGTTTATTATTCCAGAGATTCTGCTTCCCAGTCAGTACTAGTTAAAGGGGCTGTCTCTTTTATAATTGTCTTCTGGGGCACTCATGCAGATTTTGAGATGGCATTTTGTAATTGAATTGCATCTTGATGGTCCAGTGGCTGTGTTAAGTGGATGATCTGGGCACAGGTTTAGCTGTAAAGCACATTTGTATGCTGATTTGGGAATGTGACTCTACATTGGATTTGGATTTAATAATCTCTTAATGAAAGGGTGCTTAAAGCCACTCAAGTGAAAAAGTGAGATCCTTTACAGTGGAGCAACCATTATAATCAGAAATTAAAGCAATGTTATAGAGTTTTTAGTGTCTGGGTAAATTGTTGGGAATAGGTTAAGAAGTGGGCATACAAGAGGGGGAAACCTCGGGAAGATTTTTAGTTCAGCTGCATAGAGAGAAGAAAGTGCTCTCATCACATCCTCAAGACCACAGGATTCAGTTTTGTTAATGCAGGCCAAGTTGAAGGTAAACTAGAAAGATACCACACTTACGATTGAAATGGTTAGAATATAAGGAGGCCATTCCGCCCATTACAACTCTGTTGGCTTTCTGCAAGAGCCGGTCCATCACCTCCCTTTCCAGATAGCCCTGCAGGTCAGAAGTGCCCATCCATGCTCACATGACATTGCATATAGATCCAGGCACATTAATATCTAAATGGCTTGGATATGGTCACTGAAAGCTGGGATTCTGTTCTATTTTCAAATTAGCGGAAACTGCTCCATAACACCAGACTGTCTGATTCAAATCAGCTCAGATGGCCACTTGAGGTGAAGACTTTTCTACTCATATCTCAGTTACATCCAAATGTGTACAAACAATAGGCAGAAACGATCCAGTTGATCTTCAAGCCTGACCCACAATCTTCACATCTGGAAACTTTATCAATTGTGTTTCCCAAAGCTGTGATCGCCACCATCCAGCAGCGATAACCAAATCACACAACTGTTCCAGTGTAGAAGGAGGCCATTCAGCCCATTGTGCCTGGGCTTGCTCTCTCAATAACTTGTGCCATTCTCTTGTCGCATCATCAAAACCTCACATGTTCTTCCTTGTTAAATAGACAAGAAAAAGAAAAAGCATCCTAAAGGGGGAGGTAAAAGCCTAGTGGTATTATCACTAATCTGTTAATTCAGAAACTTAGCGAATGTTTTGAGGACCCAGGTTCAAGTCCTGTCATGGCAGATGGTGGAATTTGAACATGATAAAGAATCTGGAATTAAGAGTCTGTTGATGATCATGAAACTATTGTTGGGAAAAGCCCTTCTGGTTCACTAATTCCCTTTAATGAAGGAAATCTATCACCCATACCCAGTCTGGCCGACATGTGACTGCAGACCCACAGCAATGTGGTTGACTCTTAGCTGCCCTCGGGGATGGGCAATAAATGCTGGCTTAGCCAATGACACCAACATCATGTGAGTGAAATCAAAATAAAACCTGACCCATGGGAACATAATCACACTTTCCCCTCTGACAGACATGCATGATCCTGACTTGGACCAACGTCCCAGGTCATTCACCATTGTGCATCATGCAGTGGGGAGGCAGAGGAGGGGTGCGTCCTCACTGTACAGACTGCAAAGGTACTCAAAGTCAGGGCACCACCCCCTTTTGCAAGGACCATGATGGATGGGGGTGGTTGGTGTGCATTAATTTGCCAATATCACCCACATCTTTAAAAATGTAATGAGATCCAGGATACAAATGCGTAATACTGACAGCTTGCCAATGATTTTTTTTGGTTGAGTGTGTTTATATAAGCTGCTTGTTTATTTAAGGTTTCAGGAGAATGTGCCCCCTGATCACAGTTTCCATTGCTCTCATATCCACAAGCCAGTCTAACAGAGGGTACAGCACAGATCCCTTTCCCCTGTGATTCTAGTCAGTTATGTACCAGTGTAAAAATAACTCAGAAAGAAAGCACTTGGATTTCAGATGTTTAGGCCCATTGTAGAATTCCACTTCCCTATCTCTATTACAGATGCTCCTTAAAAGTTGCGTCTTTGGCCGACCCAATCCCCTTCATTAACATTTCATCATGTGGCTTGATGTCAAATTTCGATGGACCATCTTGAGACTCTTACCAGTTGGACAGTGTCATGGGAAAACAGGTTGTTTTTGCAACTATTTAATGCTCTTCACATCCCAAAGCACTTTAATGTCAATGAACTATTTTCCAAATAGCCACTGTTGTAATTTGGATTAACCCTTCAGCCAATTGATGCAATGACGTAGTCACCAGATAACCAATGACAGTGATGTTGATTACCTCTGTTACTAAAGGAGAGAGGAAGTAATGTTTACATCTCTGTTTATCTGTAAATAATATATCTCAAAAATAATGATCAGATTTGAATGAAAATTAGTACAGAGATTTGGCACAATGAAAGACTCCATTATCATTGGGAGAGAAGACAAGTTGATTTTTTTTGTGTGCACATGTTCTGGGCTATTTTAGTTACATTGCTGTTTATTATTTTAGACTGCTGTGGATTCTCTCAGTTGCAATGTTGGAATTTGTCACAGTTGTCAAAATGTGATTAGAGTTTTAAGAGCAGGTTGTTGGATGTATATTGTTCTGGAGCCACCTCAATGAGCTGGAAGCTCCAAATAAAACAATTTTTTCTCAGCTTTGTGGGTCAGATCATCAATGGGACAGGGACAAGCGTAAAGGAAAAGCTGTGCCTTTGTAATGATGTTGAGTTAACATGCTGTGATGCAGATATGCAGTTTACTGATTGGCACTGTTTAAAAAAAACAAAATGGCAATCAGTACTCCAGAACCCTTGTTGTAATAAGTATCTCTGATGAGACTAAACATTACCATCCAGATGATACTTGAAATAATAATTTTAGTAATAATATTTTTTATTAATCTTTCCCAAAACTGAAGAAATGTGTGAGTGATGAAGATGCGACAATTGGTCTTGAGTAGTCTTGGATAAGTAGGACACAAATCTCCCAGGAACCTTTTGATGTCATTATATTCGATCATCTCTGCTGAGAAGTGAGATCTGAAAGTTAGGGGTGGGGGCAAGACCTTCCCATGGTTGAATAGCCCGCTGACACTGTTGACTAGATTCAAAAATAATGAAGTGTTAATTGGGAAAGGGTTGAACAAATACATAAAGAATGCACTTCACTAACTGCTTGTGGATGGAATGTAATGTTTGTTGGTATGTGACTATTCACTCAAGCTACAATTGCAGTGCAGCGTCCAAAGGAAGTCTGGTGGGGAACTGAACACATGTAATTACGCCATGAGGGGACAATTAATCTTCCTTAGAAATAAAGTACAGCATGGATAAAATCTCTGATAGAGCAATCTCTGCAGCACTGGCCACTTAAAGTGTCAAATCTGTTTTCCTTTGATCATTCATTCAATTCAGGTCACAGTCATTAAATACCTGAAACTCACCTACATCCAGTAAGCTCTTTGCAGCAATAATTTGGGAGCAACATTTAACAATGAGAGCAATAATGTCATTACAGAAATTCAGTCTGAGGAAATTCCAAAGTATGTGACCCAGTTACAGAACTTGGCTTAAACCTGTAACATATTATTATTATTATTATCAGGTTCTCTAGATAAATGATGAATGACAAAATCTGATTGTAAGAACAGTATGCTGCAAAAGATCAATTCAATTTCGCAGTTAGCTACAATTACACATCCTCTGGATGCAGTAGTTTATAGGATTAGCATCGCCAGGATAGTGGCCATATTGGGAAAATTCTTCTCAATGTTCTCCTATTGTATAGATCAGAAAAACTTGGTGACAAGACTCATTAAAGCAGATCAGAAATTCTCCAATTTAGGTCTCTTGAGTATCTCTGATTTTAATTGCTGCAAGTATAGCAGATGTGTCTTCAGTTTCCTAGACCCTGAACTCTGAACTTCCATCTCTGAGCCTTCCCAGCTCTCTTACAAACAAGGAGCAGGAGTAGACCATCCAGCTCTCCAGCCTGCTCTGCCATTCAATAAGATCATAGTTGGTTTGACTGTGGCCTCAAATATACATTCTCACCCCCCACCCCCCACCAATAACATTTTAATGTCCTTGCTAAATAAGAATCTATCAACCGCTACTTTCAAAATATTCAAGGACTCTCTTCCACCATCTTTTCGTGACGAGAGTGTCAAAGACTTAGTCTGGTAAACAACACATCTATATTCTCCCTTGTTTAAGTAATCTGTATGATGCACAGTACTCCACATGTGATTGCATCAGTGTTCTGCAAAACTGAAGCTTAATCTTTGGTATTCAAACCCTTCTTTCCCCATCAAGACACTCTGTAAAACCTATTTCTTGATTAAGTTTTTGATCGTTTGCGCTAATGTTTCCTTCTGTCAAATTTTGCTTCCAAATACATCTTAGAAGTTTTATTACTGTATTACAGATGCTATATTAAGACCCAGTTGCTTTTGTAAAAATGACGATTACAGCACTGATTTTAAGCCTCATTCCTATATTCACAAGTTCACTTTAGGTAAATAGGGTTGTCAATGACAGCCAAGTGGAAAGTGTTGTGTTTTAAGCGATGAGAACACCAAAGAGTCAAGGAAGGTGGAGGATCTTGATAATGAACTTGCCCAGAGATGTTACACTTGCCTCAGAATTCTCCATAAATCAAGTATAAAAATGGGCAATTCATAATTGATGGCCTTACTCCTAATTGCAGGAATCACTCAGCAACATAGTCTACTCAAAAACAACAGTGCATCTTGACTGTGTGGAACAGTGTAGAAAAATGTATTGTGAGTTGACAAGTGGATTTCTACTTCTGCAGGTGACCTTGATGGAATTAAATCACAGGGGTTATGTAAAATAGGCTGACAGTGCATTTATCACCTGTTTTATCCAAATGTACAAATTCAAGCTGTATCCCACAAAATATATAACTCATACTCAATTAATTAAATGAAGCTTTTTTATTCCTTTTGTGGGGTGTGGATATCACTGGTTAGGCAAGCATTTATTGCCCATCCCTAATTGCGAGGCAGGCAATTAAGGGTCAACTCATTGCTGTGGACCTGGAATCACATATAGGCCAGACCAGGTAAGGATGGCAGATTTCCTTCCCTAAAGGACAAGATGATTTTTTAATGATAATTGACAGTAATTACATGGTCACTATTAGACTAGCTGTTTACAAAGTATCTTATGTGGGGTGGTACAGTGGCTCAGTGGTTAGCACTGCTGCCTCACAGCGCCAGGAACACAGGTTCGATTCCACCCTCAGGTAACTGTGTGGCATTTGCACTTTCTTCCTGTGTCTGCATGGGTTTTCCCTGGATATTCCAGTTTCCTTCCACGGTCCTAAGATGTGTAGTTTAGGAGGATTAGCCATGGGAAATGCAGGATTACAGGGCTAGGCGGTGGGGGGTGATCTTCAGAAGGATTAAGTGGCCTTCTTCTGTGCTGTAGGGTTTCTATGATATTGAAAGTAAATTTCACTATTTGCCAAGTTGGGATCAAACTCATGTCTTCTGAACATTAACCTGGTGTTCTGAATTACTAGGCCAGTGACATTACCATGACATCATCTACACCTTCCAAAAAGGCTATCTAGTCAGTCACTGAACTCAGCCAATGTTTCTAGTGTGTATTTATCTCTAAGCCATGAGGCCAGTTCAACTCCCACTTGACCTGGAAGTGTGTCATATCATATCTGAACAAATGGACTGAAAATATCTGAGTCACATTCCATAATTTTGAGACGAACGTATGAAGACAGCTTTGCTGATTTCACTCCTGACTCTAATTTTAAGATTATTCCCGTTATTTTGGACCATCATACCAGAATTTCATCATTTATATAAATGATTTGGATGTGAGCATAAGAGGTGTGGTTAGTATGTTTGCAGATGACACCAAAATTGGAGGTGTAGTGGACAGAGAAGAAGGTTACCTCAGATTACAATGGGATCTTGATCAGATGAGCCAATGGGCTGAGAAGTGGCAGATGGAGTTTAATTTAGATGAATGCGAGGTGCTGCATTTTGGGAAAGCAAATCTTAGCAGGACTTATACACTTAATGGTAAGGTCCTAGGGAGTGTTCCTGAACAAAGAGACCTTGGAGTGTAGGTTCATAGCTCCTTGAAAGTGGAGTCACAGGTAGATAGGATAGTGAAGAAGGCATTTGGTATGCTTTCCTTTATTGGTCAGAGTACTGAGTACAGGAGTTGGGAGTCGTTTTGGGGTTGTACAGGACATTGGTTAGACCACTGTTGGAATATTGAGTGCAATTCTGGTCTCCTTTCTATCAGAAAGATGTTGTGAAATTTGAAAGGGTTCAGAAAAGATTTACAAGGATGTTGCCAGGGTTGAAGGATTTAACCAAAGGGAGAAGTTGAATAGGCTGTGTCTGTTTTCCCTGGAGCGTTGGAGGATGAGGGGTGACCTTATAGAGGCTTATAAAATCATGAGGGGCATGGATAGGCTAAATAGGCAAAGTCTCTTTCCTGGGGTGGGGGAATCCAGAACTAGAGGGCAAAGGTTTAGGGTGAGAGGGGATAGGTATAAAAGAGACCTATGGGGCAACTTTTTCACACACAGGGTGGGACGTGAATAGAATGAGCTGCTAGAGGAAGTGGTGGAGGCTAGTACAATTGCAATATTTAAAAGGCATCTGGATGGGTATGTGAATAGGAAGGGTTTGGAGGGATATGGGCCAGGTGCTGACAGGTGGGACTAGATTAGGTTAGAATATGTGGTTGGCATGGACGGGTTGGACTGAAGGGTTTGTTTCTGTGCTGTATACCTCTATGATCCTGTGACTCTATAAAATAGTTCATTAATTATATCTGACCTTTTACAAAAACAACTCAATGAAGCACAGATTTTCTTCACTCCACCACTTCATCCATCTGGGGACAACATTTAGGATTACTTTCATGGAGATGTGTTTATTAAGATAAAGGATGACATTAAGATGTTTCTTAAAACTTAACTCTTTTGTTTAAGCTTTTAGTCATCTACCCTAATACCACCTTACACAGTTGTGTGCCAAATTTTCTTTGTTAATGTTCTTGTGAAGTCCTTTCAGAGGTTTTACAATGTTCAAGATGCTATATAAATGGAGGTTGTTGTTGTTGTTGATTAGGACACCCCACTGTTTTCTGTACTCCGGGAAAGACAAGAGAAGTTTATGTAATTAGCCCTCTCTTACCTGGGATACTGCTAAGACAGAACAAGAAACCTATGACCATTATTTTTAATTCATTCTTAACAACAGGAGAAAATCCATTTCTCACAACCATATTAATTAGGGGCAGCACGGTGGCTCAGTGGTTAGCACTGCTGCCTCACAGCACCAGGGTCCCAGGTTCGATTCCAGCCTCCGGCAACTGTCTGTGTGGAGTTTGTACATTCTCCCCGTGTCTGCATGGGTTTCCTCCGGGTGCTCCAGTTTCCTCCACAGGTGTGCAGGTCAGGTGAACTGGCCATGCTCAATTGCCCATAGTGTTAGGTGCATTAGGGAAATGGGTCTGGGTGGGTTACTCTTCGGAGGGTCGGTGTGGACTGGTTGGGCCGAAGGGCCTGTTTCCACACTGTAGGGAATCTAATCTAACAATTCTGTGACTTGGCTAGGTGACAATCTCGTCTACACAGGAATTACTGTGTTCCATAGCAGCTATCATCTTTAAATGGGAGACAGGAGACTGCTTGGCAAATGGAGAGAGATCAGTAAAGTATAGGATAAATCCTCATCCGCAGAGGGAAGTTAAACTGGGATCTAGAAAGCTCACCTCAGTTAATCCAAACCGAGCCAAAAGAACATAAAAGTCTGGAAATGTGTTCTTTATTAACAATTTGTTGGTTCCAGAGCTCTTCTGAATGTGTTTAGTTTTAGTGTGAAGAGAAATATGAAGAAGTTGTAGTCAAAAATAGAAGTGCTTATGGATTAAAATGTTGAGAATTGCAAGAAATGTTCATTGACAATGTTGTTCTAATAGTACTTTGGTCTGAAGGAATTCCTAGAGGGAGTGAGTGGTGAACTGAGACTGACTGACTGTTCTTGATGCATTTGACCAAATGCGACATCAAAATATAAATAAAGGCAGTGGGAATCGGGAACAAAAATCCTCAGTAGTTGGGGGAGAATTGGCCTCATGATATTATCATCGGACTATTAATCCAGAAACCCCAGGGAATGTTCTAAAGGACCCACTTTGAATGGTGGAATTTGAATTCAATGAAAATCTCTGATTAAGAGCCTAATGATGACCATGAATTAATTGTCGGTTGTTGGAAAAACCCATCTGGTTCACAAATGTCCTTTGGGGAAGGAAACTGCCGTCCTTGCCAGGTCTGGCCTACACGTTACTCCAGACCCACAGCAATGTGGTTTACTCTCAACAGTCCTCTGGGATAGACAATAAATGCTGACCTGGCCAGCGATTCCCTCATCCCGTGACTGAATAAAAAAACTGCAGAAAGAAAGATGGTTGCACCCCCCAAAAAGGCCTCTGCCATAGGAGACTGAGATAGAATGTTTTCAAGAGGAAGTTGGATATGGGTTTTAGGGTTAAAGACATTAAAGGCTATGGGGAGGCAGTGGGAACAGGGGACAAAGTTGGATGGTCAGCTGAGATCATTTTGAATGTTGAAAAAGGCTCAAAGGGCTGAATGGTCTGCTCCTATTTTCGATGCTTTTTAATCACATGAAAGGCCCAAAAATGATTATTTCAGTCACAGCATGAGAGCATTAGGCCTCCTGGATGGAAGTGATGTGGGGTTCCCACCAACTCCCTAAATGGTGGATGAGGTAGGGGAACCAGGGGAATTAAGTTCTGGGTTGATAAAATGTGGTGCTGGAAAAAGCATAGATTAGATTCCCTACTGTATGGAAACAGGCCCTTCGGCCCAACAAATTCACACCAACCCTCCGAAGAGTAACCCACCCAGACACATTCCCCTATATTTACCCCTGACTAATGCACCTAACACAATGGGCAATTTAGCATGGCCAATTCACCTGTTCTGCACATTTTTGGATTGTGGGAGGAAACCGGAGCACCCGGAGCAAACCCACGCAGACACTGGGAGAATGTGCAAAGTCCACACAGACAGTTGCCCGAGGCAGGAATCGAACCTGGGTCCCTGGCGCTGTGAGGCAGCAGCGCTAACCACTGAGCCACCGTGCTGCCCTAGCTTGACCTGTTGTGTTTTTTCCAGCACCGCATTTTATCAACTGACTTTCCAGCATCTGCAGGCCTCACTATCTCCAAGAATTAAATTCTACCTTTTGCCTTTGAAATAGGGCCAGGAGTGAAATCATGAAACACCTTATTGTGCAGAGGCTAATAGAAACCTGGAACCCTTTTCCTGTAAAAAGATTTTGAAATTTGGGGTTAGTTGTGTTTTAAGATTTGGTTTAAATTAATGATTTCAAAAGGATAGTGGAAGGGAATTTGAGGGGAATAAACTTGCAGGACTGTGGAAATCAGGCGGAGGAATGAGACTGATTGGATTGTTGAATTGAAAGTTTGCACGCACTCAATTGTCAGAATAGCTTCTTTCTGTGCTGCAATCTGACACTATCTTTAGGTCTTTGTGTGGTATGTTTATCAGGGATAGGAAGCAAAACCTAAATGGAGCTGAGAGACGTTTCAGTCCTGGGCTTGACTGAACAGTGCAGTGAGCTAGATGAGCTGAATGGCTCTTAATTTTCCCAATTTATATCCCCACCCTGGCTCAGCTTTGAGTTTGTGCCAAGAAAATCAGCCAACTGACTCAGTGCAGACCAGGAGTACTGTTTGGGAATGTTGAGTCTGTACATTTAGTGATGCTCTTGCCCATTAGGCCATTGTGTGAACTGAAAGTGAAGGATTATAGGCATTCCTCAATCCAACTTCATTGCCAAGAACTGAATCACCAGTGTCCATTTAAGCTACTGTTAGAAAATGCACTGGTAACTTAATCCATGACAGTTATAAATTGCATGTGGGCTGTAAACTATCCTCTTTGTGTGGCTCCCCAGTTATTATCTGGGAAAGAGTTGAACGATTAATTTACATTCTCTGCTCCAGTCACTGATCCAGCTATCCTGACATTACAAAGCAAGCACTGTGGAAAAACTGAGACGAATACTGGAAGAGAAAGAGAGTGAAAGAAAAAACTAGCCGCAATGAGTTGATATAGGAGTGGCTTTCCAGTCAAAAGTTAAAATGTTTTTAGTACTTGCTTATTATCAGCGTTGCTAGAGCAATGATACATGTACATGCTTTCTGTTGTTTCCTTAGACCAGATGTGCTGCAGCCACAGTCAAGCGTGGAAGAGGAAACTGATGTGAAAGATCCTGGAGGTCAGGCCACCGCGGTAGGGTGGGAGATTGCAAAGGGGCTGGTGTTGCCAGTGAACATTTGTCCAGTCTGAGACAAAGCTGACACATTACGTGAGGAGGGCAGAATAACTTCAGGGATGCTGAGCTTAAAGTTACCTCGTCTGTTCAGCATCAATCAAGTGCCAAAAGTAGGTGAATTTTACAACCTATCATCTGTTTTTTGTGTCACAACCACATGATGATTCTCAATTCAATTTGATATAAAGCCGTAAAGTGCTTTGTGGGATTGCTTGCCACTGCAACAATTCGCATTATTTTCCTTTTCGCCATCAACAGGCTCCTGTTTTCTAGGACCTTAATTGCAAGTGTGTGACATCGATATAAACAAGGCAGCTTCTGGAGAATTAAATCCTTGTGTTAAAGCTTGAAGCTCCCTACCCTGAGACCATCAGGCCCTGCCTCTTGGGGCCCTACCTGAATTAGCGGCAGCACTCCGTGGACCCACGTCACTTGGTCTTGTTTTTTTTTCTCTTCGGGTTGTGATCTGAACTTGTCGACCTCTGGAAAAACACAACAGAAAATAGTTTTCAATGTGGATTGAAGTGCGGGTGTTTATTCCCATTGTGCTGCTGGAAGAACTGATGTGTACATTATCCCTTTGAGACCTTAAAAGTAGGGCAAAAAAAATCTACACCTGAGCAAAGGTCACCTTACAGAAAACAATCGCATCTTGTACCATGTTATAGAACATCACATCAGGATGGCCTTTAGTAGTATTATCACTGGACTGCTAATCCAGTGACAGGGTCAAGATTAGAGTGGTGCTGGAAAAGCACAGCAGGTCAGGCAGCATCCGAGGAGCAGGAAAATCAACGTTACGGGCAAAAAACCTTCATCAGGAATGAGGCAGGGAGCCTCCGGGGTGGAGAGATAAATGGGAGGGGGTGGGGCTGGGGAGAAGGTAGCGAAGAGTAAAATAGGTGGATGGAGGTGGGGATGGAGGTGATAGGTCAGAGAGGAGGGTGGAGCGGATAGGTGGGAAGGAAGATTGGCAGGAAGGACAAGTCATGAGGATGGTGCTGAGCTGGCAGGTTGGAACTGGGATAAGCTGGGGAGAGGGGAAATGAGGAAACCGGTGAAGTCCAAATTGATGCCCTGGGGTTGAATTATTCCGAGGCGGAAGATGAGGCGTTCTTCCTCCAGGTATCGGGTGGTGAGGGAGTGCTGGTGGAGGAGGCCTAGAGGAGGCACTGTTAATCCAGTGACCCAGGTAATGTTCCAGAGACCCAAGCTTGAATCCTGCCACGGCAGATGGTGGAATTTGAATTCAATACAAATCTGGAATTAAGAGTCTGATGATGACTATGCAATGATTGTTGGGAAAGTCCACCTGGTTCACTAATGTCCTTTAAGGAAGGAAACTGCCATCCTTATCTGGTCCGCCTATATATGACTCCAGACACACAATAATACGCCTGACTCTCTGGGTAAATTAGAGATGGGCAATAAATACTGGCCTAGCCAGTGGCGCCCTCGTTCCTTGAATGAATAAAACAAAAAGTCGCCTCCTGACTCAGGCTCTCATTGATCTCTGTCTCTCACGGTCCCTAGACTTAATACAAGTGACCCCATTACCTCCAGAAAGGGGAAGGAGAGGTGGGCAGGGACACCTAATCACTATTAGCTTAAGATCGTCACTAATAAATCAAACAAAAATATTCTAGCGTAACTGATTTTACTCGAAGAGTACCAGGAATGTATGGAGTGGCCCAAAGACAGGGAGCTGTCCCTAACTGCTGTTGACTAAGAGATAGTATGTTGCTTTCTTGAAGTGCTGTGAAATGGTGCAGGTATACCCACAATGCTGCTCAGGAGGGTGTTTCATGATTTCAACCCAGCAACAGTGAAGTAAAGACAATATAGCTCCAAGTGGAGGGCCGAATGATCTACTCCAACTCCTAATTTTTACTTTTGTAAGTTGTATTGCTTTCCTCAATGTTGCACAGAATGACACATCAAATGACCTCCATTGTGTTGCATGATTCCATGTTTTCTCACTGAATTTATTTCCACCAGTATTTTTGTTTTTTTTCCCTTGTTGTATCCAGGGTTACAAATCCTAAAAATAGCGTCAGTCTCACTGCCTAGAAAATATTTTATTCATTACTTTCAATTTTGTATGGGCGAATGATTGAAATGCTGTTCAGTTATTTTATCCTTGCAAATGTGATACTTATTTAGTGGCGCTAAAAATGACAAGTTCAGTTTTTATTCCATATTGTGTATTAAATTAAAATGGTGATATTTAGCTGGGGAGGTTAGTGGGGGGAGCTTCAGTCCTTGTCTCAGTGAAAAGGTGAACAGTCAGGAACTCCTGATCAGAGGGGAAGGAAAGTCTATTTTAATGGAAGAGTTTTTTTCAGGATTCTAACAAGCCCACATTATCACCCCATTCTAAATGACTTGGCCAGAGAAGGTGCTGGGTCTTTGTACAGCAGAATGGCTTTTGTTTCACTTCAGAGATTTGCTACACTTCCCGGAGATTTTATTACGTGACCTTCCGTCTACAAGGCACAAGTCAGGAGTGTGATGGAATACTCCCCACTTGCCTGGATGGGTGTGTCTCCAACAACGCTCAAGAAGCTCAATACCATCCAGGGCAAGGCAGCTACTTGATTGGCACTGCAGCCATAAACATCCAGTCCTTCCATCTCTGATTCTGAGTAGCAGCAGTGCAAGATGCACTACAGAAATTCGCCAAAGATCCTTAGACAGCACCTTCCAAGCACACAACCACTTCCACCTAGAAGGACAAGGGCAGCAGGTACATGGCAACCCTCCCACCTGCCGCCTCACCATTCTGATTTGGAAACATATTGCGTTCCTTTACTATCGCTGGATCAAATTCCTGAAACTTCGTTCCTGAGGGCATTATGGGTCTACCTATAACACATGTACTCCTGGGGTTCCAGAAAGCCACTATCTTCTCAAGGACCAACTAGGGCAATAAATGCTGGCATGGTCAGCGACACCCACATCCCACAAGTAAATAAAGAAAAAAATCAAACTGCCCTACCACCTCTCCCTCTAGCCTCTGTATTTTCAGTATTTTTACAACAGCAGTGGTGAAATCATGCATTGTACTTTCAATGCCCTCATGATCTTTCCTCCAACAGGGCGCTGAAGATTAATTTTTAATTTCTGGAGACTCGGAATGAGCGTACCTACTTCAGAGAGCATTATAATTCAGCCAGCGTCGACTAGTTTCACAGGCAGGCAGGGCTGTGCACACAGAGCACATTCCCTTTTCTATCAGTCGGTTTTTTTTGCAATGGTCTGACAGTTTTTAACGCTTGTTTTATCCTGGTGCCAATAAAAACTTCATTTAAGTCAAATTCCATACCCATCAACGGGAGGCACTCAGCCTATATCCGTTGGGTTACTCACTTAGTCCCATAGCTACTGTGGTATAGGTCTGCCCACTCTCCAGAAATGCTCCTGAATTAAAAATTAATCTGCTGGTCACACAGCTGCAATCAACCTAGGAGAAACACTGTAAGGGCATTCAAAACTCTTCTTTTAGAACTTCCATAACTGTATTTGCAAAAACAAGGTCATGGGGCTTTTCTGATCAGGTGACGTGGTTCGAGTTGGGAAGTGAGAGCTTCCAGGGATAAGTCCACTTGGAATTGGCAATGGTACAGCTGAACTGCTATCTAAGATACTGTGACTACAGAGAAAACTAGCTTCAGAGATATTCCTGGACCTCCCTCCAAACACAAGGTGGTTCACAGTGTAGCGATAGGATTGGGTTAGAGCATCCTTAGATCTGGAGAAATCAGAACAGAAATTGGCGGAAAGCCATTGACTTTTAAACATATTTGCAAAACCCTCCTTAGCTGATCTTGAGTTCAGTGATTGACAGTTAACTAGACATTTAGAGTCGTAGAGATGTACAGCACAGAAACAGACCCTTCGGTCCAACTCGTCCATGCCGACCAGATATCCTAGATAAATCTAGTCCCATTTGCCAGCATTTGGCCCATATCCCTCTAAACCCATCCTATTTATATACCCACCCAGATGTCTATTAAATGTTATAATTGTATCAGCCTCCACCACTTCCTCTGGCAGCTCATTCCATTCATACACTGCATGAAAAGTCACCCTTGGGTCCCTTTTTAAATTTTTCTCCTCTCACCTTAAACTTATATCCTCCAGTTTTGGACTCCCCTACCTTGGGGAAAAGACTTTGGCTGCTCACCCTATCCATGTCCCTCATGACTTTTTTACGAACTTCTATCAAGGTCACCCCACAGTCTCTGATGCTGCAGGGAAAATAGCCCCAGCCTATTTAGTGTCTCCCTATAGTAAACCATTTGGAGGTGAGTGTCTCAACTGAGCGGTCCCAGTAGTTCACGGACAGTTGGGACAAAGCACAAAATTCAGTGTGTTTGACTCTCTCACCTGGTAAAATGTTCTGTCTATTGGGGCTGCCAACTGAATGCATTTATCTCCACGTCAAAATTTCATAATGTGTATAAAATGTTAAACCATCGTGCTCTCTGAAACCACATACCAGTGCTTCCCAAACCATCTCACCATGGCCCCATTTCAAGCTTTGAAACTTGTCATGACCTCTCAGTGAGAAATGAAAGAGTGGGTTGTAGGGGTTAGGGGGAGGGGTGTGATGTGAGAGTAGGGGCCCATCAGAGAAGGAGCTGTGGGGCTGATGCAACTTCCCTCCCCAAATATTTTAGAAGCTAAGATTGATAATGCTTACACCTCTGGTAGGTGTTGATAATGTCTTGTAGAGGGGACAGGAAATTGGAAAGGAATATTCCAAAGTTTTTCAGGTTTCTTTTTGCCTGTCTGAGCTCATTTACAGGGATTGAGGTAGTAAGTGCATTGTCCAATGCTGGGAATTCTACATCAAGGAGATCACGCCCTGACTCCCCAAAGCACAGCCAGCACCTAGAAGGCTCAAGTCAGGAGTGAGATGAAATACTCCTCAGTTTTCTGGATAAGTGCAGTTCCAATTAACACTCAAGAAGCTTGATGCCATCCAGAACAAAGATGCCGGCTTAATTGGCACCATACCTACCACTTTAACACTCACTCCCTCCACAACTGTTGCATAGTGGCACCAGTGTGTACCATCCACCCCAATAATGTACTGATGTTCCTTCAAAAGCACCTTCCAAACCTGTGACTTCTACTATCTCGAAGGACAAGAGCACATGGGGCACCACTATCTGAAAGTTCCCTTCCAAATCTCATACACCATTCTGACTTGGAACTACACAATGTTCTTCATTGTCACTGGGTCAAAACCGTGCAACTCTCTCCTTAACAGCGTGTGGACTGTAGGTGTTCAAGGTGGCAGCAAACCACCACCTTCTCAAGGGGCAGTTAATGCTGGGCAAGAAATGTTGGCCCAGCCAGTGAAGCCCACATCCCAAGAATTAATAAACACCGCTCCAGCAATCATAGTGTGTGGGGCAGGATTGGTCCACTCTCCTTCTGTCCATGGATTTTGTGTTCATTGAAGTAACAATGGCCCTTCTTATGTGTCAGCATTTTGTATGCAACTGTTACTGACAGAACATTATCGAGGGTTGACAATTTGAACAACATGTTTTTGGAATTCCTCATTGACCAGCAAGTTGCTGTTCCTTGCACCAGGTGGTGGTCTGTTGCTGGACATCATGAGCAGGGGGTTTCTAAACAAGGGATTTGGTGCCCAAGGTGAGGTCTCTTGTTCACCTGGCTAGGACAGTGTCATGTAATTTGCGATCTTTTAACCTTCACCAGTCTGTTTGGGCATTGAATTCTGCAGTTAGTGGATATCTCCCCTCTGTAGGATGTCAAAACCCAGCAAATGCTAACACTTCATTTCAGGCAATTCAGTCAGAGAATAGGACACTTACTGATCTGCTTTAATTACCTGCAACAGGTATTCCATGAACACAGCATCATTTTTGGATATCGTCACCCAAGGAGCACAGCAACTGATTGTTTATTCAGCCTTTTCCAATTGACAAATGAGACTGTGAATATCTGGACCCACTTCCTGCCAACCTGGTAAGTGCTTGCTGATATGACACTAGAGCAACTGTTACAACACGTGGTAAACCCCTCTGCTAATTTAAATCAGCAGAAAAGATTCACCCCGTGCTATAATCTCTTAAAATTTGAGAAGCAAAGAGCTATCCCAGAGGTCACTATTTAAAGTATTAACTAAAAACTTTATTATTTAAGTCCAACAGAGAATGTTAAAATCAACAATTATTTAGAACTCCTTTCTCTTAAACCTATCTTTTACTGCCCACTCTACAATACTAGTCTGATTTAAAAAAAATCCAGATTAAGATTTACAAAAAAATTAATCACGTTTCAAAACCAGACAGTGTTGCTGAATTTCCTCTGTAGATTTTCTGCTGTGCAAACTCCTTCCCCAGACAGGTACCTCTCAGAGAACACTTGATCAAGCAGCCTGTATTTGTTGGTCCTTTGGCAGTTCTCCATCAAATGTTCAAAAATGTCTGTATTCCAAAACATTCGATCATTTCATTGGTTTTAATATTATCAAAAAACTAAATTCAAACTTGATTGGATTTTGGTATCTTGGGGCATAATTTAAACTGATTGGCCAAATTTGAATTTGTTTTTGTCTCAAGGCAACCCATCTACTGCTAGGTGTTTCGACTATGTGTTACATTGTTACCTTGTTCAGAACAGTTTGTGCTGTGTCTGGCAGGCTGAACTAGCTTTTCAACTTTCTTAAAGGTGCAGGACTTCTACACCTTTATAACACAACATAGAATGAGCATGTATTTACATCCCACTTCACAGCACAGTGGTGAAGCCACTGTTACTTTGTAAGAAAATGCAGCAATCCATTTAGACACAGTAAAGGCCTACAAAGGCAATAGGTTGTGACCTGTTACCTTGCTTCATTGGAGTTGGTTAAAAGGATGAATGTTGGATTGCGCACCAGAAAAACCTTTTTTAAGTAAGAAACCCTCACTTTCTTCTTAAAGGCCTCAGCACTGTGCTCCCTCAGTACAGCACTCCCTCAGCACTGTGCTCCCTCAGTACAGCCCTTCCTCAGCACTGTGCTCCCTTAGCACAGTGCTCCCATAGTAAACTCTCTCTCAGCAGGGCGCTCACTCAGTACAGCGCTTCCTCAGCACTGTGTTCCCTCAGCACTGCACTCCCTCAGTACAGTGCTCCTTCAACAATGTGCTCCCTCAGCACTGCATTCCCTCAGTACTGTGCTCCCTTAGTACGGCGCTCCTTCAGCATTGCAAGACATAGGGTACATCCACACCTGGGCTGGGAAGTGCAAGTTAACATTTTCACCCAACGACTGTTGGATAGTGACTATCTCCAGCAGAAGAAAATCTGATCCTCGCCCCTTGGCCTTCAATAGAATTCTCCATTATCAACATTTCTCTTGACCAGAAACTGAACTGGGCAAGTCATATAAATACAGTGGTGACAAGAACACGTCAGAGGCTAGGAATCCTGCAGTGAGTAACTCGCCTCCTGACTCCCCAAACCCTGTCCCCATCTACAAGGTCCAAGTCAGGAGTGTGATGGAATACTCCCCACTTGACTGGATCAATGCAGCTCCAACAACACTCAAGAAGCTTGACACCATCCAGAACAAAACAACCCTCTTTCTTCAGCACCTCATTCACCACCTTCAACATTCACTGCCTCCATCACCAACACACAGTAGCAGTAGTGTAACCATCTCCACTGCAGCAATTCATCAAGGCTGTTTAAACAGGCCATTCCAAACATATGATCTCTTCCATCTAGAAGGACACATGGGAGCATCTCCACAGCTGCAAGCTTCCCTCTAAGCCACTCACCATCCTGACTTGGAAATATAGCAATATTCCTTCAGTGTCTTTGGGTCAAAATCTTGTGACTCCCTTTCTTGCAGCATGTGGGTTTACCTACAGCAAATGGACTCCAGAGTTTCAAGAAGGCAGCTCACCACCACCTTCTCAATGGGCAACTAGGGACAGGTAGAGAGTGCTGGTCCAGCCAGTGATGCCCACATGCCAGAAAAGAGGAAGAAAATCTCCCATTCTCAAGGACATCCTGCTCTAAAGAATGGTGTATTTGTCACAGGGGTAATGCTTGTGAGATTATCAGTCCATTTATTTTATAAATAGAGTACAGCCAGGAGCGAACACAAGGATTTAATCTGACCAGAGGTTACAATTATTTACATTGAGATAGATTACCTACCTAAAGATTAATTTGTTAAGTGGTAGCTGGTAATGAATTGCTTGCAGAAGCAGGATACTGCCAAGGCTGGAAATCTGAAGTAAAATATAGAAGACAATGGAGAAACTCAGCATGTCTGGCAACATCTGTGCAGTGAAAAATATCAACGAATGCTTTGTGAAAAAGGTTCATGATCTTTTTCTGAACAATGAGATCCTGATGGAATATTTGTTCCTTTTATCTTCATCTTACTTTGCATCTTTTTATTAATTGTAAGGGGATGCGGGACAGGGAATGGGAACAGATGTTAGTGTTGCAAACTGGAACACTTTTTGTGTCAATATTTGGCAGCCAGTATCAGATTATTTATAGTGTTACAATGTTCTGTTTGTAATGTCCCAGTAAAATGTGGGAATGGTCATATTGTGAACATCATAATTTATTCTTTCACAGCATGTTCACAAAAGACTTGCATTTACATAATACCTCACCCAACCACACGGCAGTTTCCAGAGAAGAGTCAGACCGAGCGTAAAACATTATCCCCGTTTCTCTCTCTACAGTTGCTGCGATTCCAGCTGAGTTTCTCCAGCACTCTTTTTTAATTATTGTTTCAGATTTCAAGCATTTGTAGTATATTGATTTTATTCAAATGCATAAGGCCAATTATATGTTTTTTTGAAATAACACTAAATTATTCAAATGAAATAACTGTTTCAACGTAGGAATCACAGCTGGCAAATTTCCCAAAGCCAGCTAACGCTTTTGTAACATTGGTTGAGGGGTAAGGATTTGTCTGGACACATCAGGGGACCTTGCCTTCTGTTCTTCAAAATAGTGCAATCGGATCTTTCTTGCCCAACTGAGGGGGGCAGATCGGACTTTGATTTAACATCTTGTTCAACAGTCAGTATCACTGATAGTGCAGCACTCCCTCAGTACTGCATTGTGGTGTCAGCCTAGGGTATGTGCTCAAATCTTTGGAGTGGGATTTGGAATCATAGAGTTAGAGATGGGGAATAAGTGCCTGCGTTGCCGGGTTGCTGCGGTTATACAGCACAGGAAGAGACCCTTCGGCCCACCATGTTGTCCCTGGTCATCAAGCATCCATCTCTTTTAATCCCATTATTTCCAGCACTTGGCCCGTGCTACTTAAGCCACACCTTTTCTGTTTCTTCGGGGTGAGTGGTACCTTTCAGAAATCAGCCAACCTCAAAGTAACTGAGAACCACTGGGAATGTGTTTTTATTTCCCAGTTAGCCAGCCTTCTGGCTTTTATGAGTAATATTGCTAATGAGAAGATTTTTGAGCAATGCTGACCCAGTGTGGACCTTTTTGATCTAAACTTCTCTTTGTGTTATTTTAAAGCAGGTTTCAAGTCACCTATCCCTAACAGGGTAACAGCACCAATTAGAACAATAGCATAGTGCCTTGTCCACACAGGACAAGCAGCAATCTTATGCTGTAATTTGTTTCCTTGTGTTTGCTGGGGTTTGAACCAAGGCTGGATTTCAAATGATTTCATTTCGTTGGTTTTAATTGAGGAGCTGAAGCAATGCTTGCATGCAAGGGAACATGGAAGAGGTCATGTCTATTAAAATCTAATAAGAAATAAATCTCATGCTCACACTCGCACGACAGACTGAGCAACAAAGAGTTTGTAGCACAGAAACAAAGTTGGTTTGGCCTGTTGGCATGGGGACAGAATTACAGTCCTGGGTTAGTGAAGTGGGAAGTTCTCCTAGGCTTCCTGGTTCTGAGCATTATAGTATAATATGATCCATTCATACAAATCACAAGGATGTGACTAATCACATGGTTGTAATCAAGAGGAGAGGAGACACTACTCTGATGAGCAAATACTAAGGGATGTCTTAGATACTATACTGCACAGCTTTATTTGATATTAGCCGAGGGAAATGCAGGATTACGGCAATAGTGTGAGTCTGGGTGGGATGCTCTTCATTGGTGTAGGCTCAATGGGTTGAATGATCTGCTTCTACATTGTAGGGATTCTATGAATCTTGCACAAGTCAATGTAAATAAAGAAATGTAGCATGTAAGGAGTTCCAAGAGCCTTACTTAGCCAGAGGGAGCAAGTAACCTCATGGACTGTTCACATGCAGACACCCAGAATCCAAAATACTCCAGACCAATATCTCAATGTGCTAGTGACAGCATTGGTTTAAAGCATACAGAAAGCAACACCATCCAGAGAGATCAGCGAGAAGGGGCATCTGCACTGGGAACTATTCTGAAGAAGAGCACGGGCTTTTTTCTTCCCATTGTCTCAAACAGCATTCACCCCTCAACCAACAAACAAATTAAGCTGCTGTGCTGGCCATACATCCCTTTGTTATTTGTGGGATCTTGCTGTGTGAAGGTCACCCCATTTCCTACTATCCAGCAGCAACTGTACGTCAGTAAAACTTCAATGACTGTGAAGTTCTTTCAAACATCCCATGGTGTGACAGGCACGATATAAATGCACATTCTTCCTCGGGGCCCAGATCAGCTTTAGTGCTGGATTCCATCTCTGCTGGTGTTTGTAAGGGATTACCCACCTGGAATAGTCACATGAGTGTGGGAGGCAATTGTCGCACAACTGCTTTCATCCGTACTGTACTAAACCAGAAACCAGTCCAAATTACATCAGGCCTTTCTTATCACAATTTCGCCCTGGGGTCTCACTGCAGTGCATCCTCCAACATCAATTTGCTTTCAATCATTTCACTGTATAATCAAGAAAACTCTTTGGTGCAAAGCAGAAGGGAGCCAGAGATTTTCCTGATTGTACGGCATTAGCCAGCAAGCAGGTAAATGCGGGCAATAAATGTCTTGCTAATTATCCCCTTGGCAATAGCATGCATTATACACCAAGGTTAATGGCTGCTTAGAGTCACTTAGTAAATGTCTTACACTAGCCTGTTAACATCAAATACAGGATATTGCAGCCTGGGCTTTGACCACAGTGAGTAGTGGGAAGGTGGTGCTTGTGCTGTGTTAATCTACATGAACAATAAAAGATACTAAAGACTTCAGCGCCTAAGGGCTCCATAATCGTCTTTGTTAAATGTAACGTGGCTCCGACATGATCACACAGGGAATTTGCAAGGGCGATGAATCAAAGGCTTTGGGGCTCAGGGTGGAGCAATCATGGTTGCTTTCTCGAAAATAAGCTTCAGAAAGAAAACTGAATACCTTTTTCCCCCAGTTGAGGTTCTCCATTATGAAGGAAAGTGCTGTTTTCAGACAGGATGCCAGGTTAGCCATGCAATAGTCCCTGAATAATCCTAACGTGGTTTCAAGCTGGTTGAAGGGTGTAGCTGCAAAAGTGCTGCTTTTGGTGGCAGTCAGACTAGTTCAGTACTCGTTCAAAAGCAACCTGGCAACAAACAGCATGGAATCATCTTTACTGTAAATAATTTGGGGGAAACTCATGCAGGAAGAATAAACAGGGCGCAAATAGTGACCATCTGTAAAGGAGCCAACTACCATTACAGGGTGGGCTTTTATAAACAGAGATTTGTCGATACACATAGACTTTATCCTAACTGACCTACCCCATTATAAGAAAGATAGAGCACTGCAGAGCTAAAATAAAAACAGAAAGCACTGGAGAAACTCTGGCTCTTCTGCAAAGAAAATAATAGAATTAATATTTATCTCCTTTTTTCTCTCTCCACAGATGCTGCCAGACTTGCTGAGTTTCTCCAACACTTCCTGACCTCTATCATTGTTTGTATTCTGCACACCTCCTTTACTTTGTGTCTCTATCAACATATCCTTCTATTCCTTTCACCTTCAAGCACCTAGCCCTTACATTCACCTTAACTATGCAAGTTCCATGTTCAAACCACTTCCTGGGTAAAGAGGGTTTTCTTGAATTCTTTGATGAAATAATCAGTGTTTATTTTGTGTTTAGTAGCTCCAACATGTACCAAACTACAGGCAAATTTAATCACTTCCTCTATATCTGGCCCATAATAATTTTAAAGACTTGATCAAGCCACATTTCAATCTTCTCTTTTCTTGGGGTAAAAGGCATTACCTTTTCAGACTTGCGTGATAAGTCTTTGCATTCCTTGGATAAATCCTTTCCATCCATTCTCCATAGTTCTAGCTCCTGCTGTATTAAAACACATAATTATAAATACATTGTGAATGAATTACAGCAAAATAAACATTGACTTATCCAGTGGTCACAGCTGATGTTTCCCCAGGGATGCCCACTGTTTTCCCAGCCATAGAATTCACTGCGGAAAACTCACACGACTTTGCCTTTGGATTCCTATTAAAGACTGATAGCAAATAACTTATCCACAGATAGCCGAGAAGACAGAGGCTATATGTTGATACTGTTTTTTTGTTAAGAAAATGTAGTACCCCTCCCCCATTTATTCTTGCTATTTCATAGGTTTCTGTTAAAAAGCAGCCTGTCTACTCCTACCCACGCTACTGCACGATGACACTTTGAACAAACTCAATTGATCCTTAATTATTTATTTACATACGTTAGGAGGGCAACCAATTTCAAAGCCCTGCACCCCAGAATAATGAGAGTCTGCTTACATATTACATGCTCAGTCACTGCAAACATTTCTGTTAGGCAGCATGTAATTTCTAGCCTATTATCTCTGTTTCTGTCTCCACAGATGCTGCCCGACCTGCTGAGTTCCTCTAGCCCTTTCTGTAGAAAAAGCTGCAATTGGATTCTGAAAAGTATAAACATTTTAATTAAGGTCCACCTGTTAACATATACCATGGTACATATACTGAAGAAAATCATTGATAATCCAGCATAAAAACATTGATAATCAGTTATACTGATTTTACGATGTGTTGCTGCTCATATTCAATGTGTCTCTTCTGGGGACATTAAACATGCATTCGTGTCTACACACCCCATACACTCTCATCAATTTGTTCCACAGAAGCCAAATATAAAGTGATTTGTATTCCAAAATTCTTTCAATAAAAGAAAATAAAGGCTTACATTTCTATAGCACCCCTTTTAATATAATGAGAATATGTCAATTGTGATGTAACACTGACACTAATAATCGCATGCTAATGAGATATTAAGAGAGGAACGGAAGAGTTGTAAAATAGAGTGTATCCAGTATTCAGTATTTCAGAATGTAAATAGTTTACAGGACCTACTGGGAGTCAGACAATAGTCACTCTTTGATAAGTTAGAGACAGAGATGCAGCAGAGTTTGAGTAGGGACGGTCTAGCTAAGTATAGTGGCCTTGATTGCAGTCCAGCCACTCAATGTGCAGACTATGGTTAGTAAGTTGCTGATGACACCAAAAATGGAGGTGGAGTGGACAGCAAAGAAGGTTATCTCAGAGTACAATGGGTTCTTGATCAGATGGGCCCATGGGCTGAAGAGTGGCAGATGGAGTTTAATTCAGATGATTGTGAGGTGCTGCATTTTTGGAAAGGCAAATCAGGGCAGGGAAAGATTTAAAAGGGACCTGAGGGGCAACATTTTCATTCAGAGGGTGGTGCATATATGAAATGAGCTGCCAGAGGAAGAGGTGAAGGCTGGTACAATTACAGCATTTAAGAGGCATCTGGATGGATATATGAATAGGAAGGCTTTAAAAGGGATATGGGCCAAATGCTAGCGATTGGGACTAGGTTAATTTAGGATATCTGTGTGGTATGTTTGGGTTGGACTGAAGGGTCTGTTTCTGTGCTGTACAGCTCTATGACTCTATTACTCATTTCTGTCAGAATCTGAGGATTCTATAAAACAGGATAGACTCCATAGGAGCTGTACAGTCAGAGGAGACAGGAAATCACAAACATCCTTTAATGCCATCAGGACATTTCAAAGAGCCCGCTCAGCACATTTGAAACATAACACAAAAGTAGAAACTCAGCAGGTCTGGCAGCATCTGTGGAGAGAAAGAACAGTTAAATTTTGGATCCAATGACTGTTCGTCAGAATGATGCAATAAAATTAATTAATCAGTTATCAGTAATCATTAATAAAATTAACTATATTAAAGTAAATTAGAAATGATATTCTGAAAGGGTCACTGGATCTGAAACATTAACTCTGCTTTCTCTCCATAGTTGCTGCCAGACAAACTGAGTTTCTCCAGTAATTTCTGTTTTTGTTTCTGATTTCCAGCATCCGCAGTTCTATATGTTTATTACATTTGAAATGTATTTATTGTTATAAAGTGGCAAGTGGGGTGAGCAAGCACAAAGCTGAATTGAATGAATATTTGGTTTTCTGTCTGTACTTCACTTTAGGGCAGCACCGTGGTTATCACTGCTCCTCACAGCACCAGGGACCCGGGTTCGATTCCAGCCTTGGCTGACTGTCTGTCTAGAGTTTGCACATTCTCCCCGTGTCTGAGCAGGTTTCTTCTGGATGCTCCAGTTTCCTCCCACAGTCCAAAGACATGCAGTTTAGGGTGGATCTGCTATGCTAAATTGCTCATAGTGTTCAGGGATGTGTAGGTTAGGTGAATTCGTTGGGTAAATGTAGAGTGAAGTGGGAAAATGGGTCTGGTAGGATACTCTTCGGAGGGTCGGTGTGGACTTGTTGGGCGGAAGGATCTGTTTCCACACTGTAGGAATTCTGAATCTAAATAAATTAAACTAAATTAAAATTGTCTCCTTCTGTTCTGCAGGTACTTCCTCTGGAATCTTCTGGCTCTGTCCTACACCCTGGACTTTTGGAATGAAGCCTACACGTGGCCTTTCCTTGTTTACATGCTGTCGAGTTGCATCTACCCATTTACCTCAAGTTGTGCCCATACATTTAGCTCGATGTCCACCCGAGCCAGACACATTTGCTTCTTTTTTGACTATGGTGCTCTCAGCCTGTACAGTCTAGGTACAGATGACTCCATTGATTCTAAATGTATGTGTAGCTAGTGTGTGACTTTGGGAAGCTGGTAACCTCACCGCTTCTCCCATTGCCCCTGCTGTCCCAACCGCACAAAAACCGGGGTTACCGCTAACCAGAAGCTCTGAAGAAATTAATCTTCAGTTATGCTGATGAAAACAGTGTGATGCTTTACATCCTGTGTTGCTCTTTCCCCATAGGCTCTGCTACTGTGTACGCAGCCTACATTATGCCAGACAGATGGATCAATACCCCCTTCCACAAGTGGTTTGCTACCATCGCCGTCTTTAACACCATCATTTGCACTGCGCTGTCATGCTACTCCAGGTAAGGCTGGTTACCAGAGCATCACATTTCCTTTGGACTTGTTATGGTGCAAGATGAGGGAACCATTACAATCTTTCTTTTGTTCAAAGTTACAAATCTCACAATACCAGGTTGTAGTCCAACAGGTTTAATTGGAAGCACTTGCTTTCGGAGCACTGCTCCTTCATCAATTAAACCTGTTGGACTATAACCTGGTGTTGTGTGATTTTTAACTTTGTCCACCCCAGTCCAACACCAAAATCTCCAAATCATTTCTTTTGTTCTTTAGACTAGCCTCACACTGCTTACTGATATGATACCAATATAATTAGATGCAAGAGATTTGAGCCAATTGCCTGAATCAAAATGGTCAGATCATATCATGACACCTGCTGGTAAAACCTCACCCAATTAGATTTTAACCCTGGCCTTGCCGTGCCCCTAACAACTCTGACCCCAAATTACTCTGGAGCTCAACTGAAGCTGTGACCTTGATTATACTTCTCCTAATTTGAGGTCAGCCCTCTAGTTGGACCGTGACTGTAATTGCTGGATCCAGAATTGCTTGATGGATCCCTGATTTCATTTTGTCCTCCAGTTTCACCATGGCCCTAATCATGTGAGATGGATTGCCGCTGGAGTATTCCCAGTTTCCTGCAATCACTCCAGTGGAATTCTTGGAAATTGTCAAGAGCAGGAGTTTGAGAGATGCGACTTTCAAGGCGCCACAGGCTTTAATGGCCCTGTATGTGTGGGCTTTATCTGGTTTGATCTCCATTTGTTCAAACTGTGCAACCCATCAGACCTCCAATGGTAGGGATCCAAACAGGGTCACCTGATTGCTTGACTTAGCCTTAGTGGGCGGTTATTCATTTCTCTGAGGTTTATGCTAATCCTTCCCTAATGTTACATCAAGAAGTGGGGAGAGCTTCCATTGAAATTCTACCTGCCAGAGTCTATTGGCCCAAGAGTCAGCTTCTCACTCTGTCTCTATTATACAAACCTTACATGGTTTAATCTTCCTCCTCCTAATTCACATCATTTCTCCTCAACGCATTTACTTCCATTTCAGATAATTTTGCGTTGATGGTTCTCTGGAATTGTGTAATGGTATCTTATTGTGAAGCAATTTCTCCTGAACTTATGGAAAGAGAAGGCTGAAGGGTGACCTACTAGAGATCTTTAATATTATGAAACGTTTAGGTAGAGTGGATTCAGAGAGATTGTTTCTCTCAGGACGATTCTAACTAATGGTCATTGATATGAGAGAGCTATCAAAAAATCCAAAAGGGAACTCAGGAGGCACTTTGTCATCCAATGGGTGATGAGAATATGGAGTCCAAGATTAGAGTGGTGCTGGAAAAGCACAGTAGGTCAGGCAGCATCTGAGGAGCAGGACATTCAACGTTTTTGGCAAAAGCTTTTCATCAGACTTTTGCCTAAAACGTCGATTTTCCTGCTCCTTGGATGATGCCAGACCTGCTGTGCTTTTCCAGCTCCACTCTAATCTTGACTATAATCTCCAGCATCTGCAGTACTCACTTTCTCCTAGGTGAGAATATGGAGCCCACTACCACAGGGGATAGTTGAATATTATAGGTGCATTTAGGGGGAATATGCATTTGCGGGAGAAAGAGGAAGTTGATTACAATGTTATGTTTAGGAAAGGAGAAAGGGAGGTGGTTCAAATAAAACATTAAGCCAGTATGGCCTAGCTGGGCTGAAGGGTCTGTGTTTTTTGTGCTAGAAGGTCTCGCCTGTTTTATCTTTCTCTCTTTCTCACCCTCTCTCCTTATCTCTCTCTCATGGTTGTTCTTATAAAGCAAAGTTATTTTCAGTGTTATCTGTGACAGGGTTCTGCAGCATGGGTGGGAACAACAAAATGAACATAGACTTGCATGTTCATGTGCAAAGAGGCTCCCCATAGGTCTCGCGTGTTTTATTTCGAATTTGTAACTTCATAGCACTCCCTGATTATTCAATCTTGTGCCTCAGTTCAACATTGTACATAGTCTGCAGAACAAAACAAGCCATTCAGTCCATGTAACCTATACTCATGTTTACCCTTCCACACAAGCCCTGTCCTACTTCACTTAAGCCCCTCCCACTTGACCTAACTCCCCCAGCTTTCGCTTCTGTTCCTTTCTCCCTCATGCACTAAGTCGTCTATTAAGTGCATTAGATAAGGTGATTGCTGTCTAGTAATTACATTATTTTAGCCTTTTCACAGGCAAAGCATATACAGCTCAGCCTCTGCAGTGCAGCCACGACTGTAATTTCTTTCTGTAATTTCAAAATTCTATTTGGAACATATTGTGAAAGGAAGGAAAATCAGCCAGATGGCTGGGCTGTGGTTGATTACGAGACAGTAATGCAGTCCCTGGCTTCAGTTAATTTCCACAAACTGTTTCATTTAGTGGTTGATGGTGTAATTAGAAGGCTAGGACTAAATTCCTCTTTATTTGCTCATATGTACCGATTATTCAGACAGTCTCTTGTTCTCTCGCACTCTCTCTCTCTCTCTCTCTCTCTCTCTACTTATCTTGCTCTCCCCCTTTCTTTCTCTCACACGCTCTCTCGCTCTCTCTCTCTCTCTCATTGTCATGGTTATTCTTGTAAAGCAAGGTTATTTTCGGTGTAATCTGTGACAGGGTTCTGCAGCACAGGTGGAAACACCAAAATGAACACAGACTTGACCATGTGCATGTGCAGAGGCCTCTCCATGGGTCTCTCTAGTGTCACAACACAGCCCAGGTGTCAGTCACTAAGAGGACTGTGAGGGTATCTTGTATGGCCAGGCCATTTGATAATATTTCTGAGAAGCATTTTGCAGTTTTAAAGGTACATGGAAATACAAGTTGTTGTCTTTATTATTACCACATTTACTTTATAGATATTTTCCTAACTAACCTATTCAGAGATGTAATGTCATACCTCTGGAGTAGGTGGGACGTGTACCCAGGCTCAAGGGTAGAGACACTACCACTGCACTGCAACAGCACATACATTTACTATGCAAGAATACTTTGAAAGTTGAAATAGTCTCAGTCTCATTATTTAGGATGACCTCAATAATTTTCACGATTTATTGCTGCTAATCTGCTCCCCCACGATGTGGTGTAGGTCAGAGGAAAGAACGTAAACAGGCGCCATGCCTAAAACTGCCACCTGCCTAAACATGATCCCAATGACAACATGAAATGAAAACTGAACCCAACCCAAAAGCTGAGAGCCCATAAATATCATCCCTACCCAAACATAAATCACATGCACACATGAGCCCCTTACACAACAGTGAGCTGCAACCAAACACAAGATCACCCAACTTTACACAGCATCAAAACATGACCACTACTGCAAGACATGAAACACACCAAAACATCGACACTAGCCAATATGAATGTCCCTAAGGAAGAGTACTACCCAAAAAGAATATCTACAGAAGATTAATCATACCTGAAGATAAGCTACACCAAAGATAAACCGTACCTGAAAAAGGATTGTACCAAAGATGAGCCCTATCAAGCATGGACTCCACAAACTGTTATCCTTGTCCAAACACAGACTTAACAAAGATAAACATTATCAAAGATAAACTTTAACAAAACCTGAATTGCACCAACAGCTTCAGCAGAGTAACAGTGACATGTTTTGTATTTGTTTTGCAAAAAGATTACTTCACTGCAATTATTAGCTGCAAAAGCTTTATTTACGTACTCTATATACTTGTGTAAAAGTCAAATTTTTAGACTACTTTTAAGGTTAAATTTATTGGGTCAATTATTACATGGATCCTGCTTTGGAGGGCTGGAATTCATACTACAGTCTAAAATACCGTATCATTAGCAGAAGCCCAACTGATCTCTAAGCGAATAAAGAGGAAAAAAAACAAAACGAATTACCGAAATTACTGGATAAAGACAATAAAAACAAAATTAATTAGTAAGCTTTTATTTATACATACAAAAAGTGAAGTGGAAATATAACAGGACTTTAAAATCACAATTACATGATATATCTTAAATTAAACATGTCAAATTCAAAAGTTCATTAAAATCCTGCAAAATCACATTGTTCAACAACTTCAGCACTGAATAAAGCTTCTTAATCACCAGGATGAATGATGTCACCGTATGGATACCCTTCATGCTCGCTGTCTGTCATTAGCGGTAGCACATCATCCACTTCTTCTTCTTCTTCTGTGTCACCCCACAGATAATCATCCGCTGTACTGTCTAATGCATTTGAAATTCCACATTTGCTTAAATGATTTGAAAACAGTGTCAGTTTTTATTTCCTTCCATGAATCAATGATCCATTCACAGATCAGTGGCAGTGATGGAGCCCATATATTGCCTCCTTTTGTGTATGTTTTTTCTCCATCATGCATCCAATTATTCCACTTCATTCTCATTATGTCCTTAAATGGCTTATTGATACCAACATCTATTGGTTGCAAAACACTTGTAAGTCTGCCGGGAGTCACAGCTATGTCAGTGTTATGTGATGGGGTGTGAGCAACAACATTCTTCACTCAATGTGATCTAAACTGGTCCCAGATGAGCAAACTCTTTTCATTATGTGGTCCATTAGGTTATAAATTCCAAAGTTCCTTGATCCATTTTCTACATTTACCTCCATCCAGCCTTGTGGGTGCACATAGACAACAATTCTTCTTGGAATTATCTCCATTGGCAAAGTTTTTCTCTAAAAAAAAAACAGGCATTGGTTTTAACTTGAGTAAACCACCTTTTCTCACGGCCAGTGGTTCTTACAAAGACTGTTTTCTCTCCTTTTTGGTTCACAGTTTGATTCACCGGCATGTCGAGAGTAATAGGCGTTTCATCCGTGTTTCCGATGCATGATAACTTGTAGCCTTCCTTCTGCTGATTTCTGATTTACAAACTGGTGAAACTGTAATATCTTCTAGTTCAGCAGGCAGCTTTTGTGCAATCTTAGTTCTCTGCAGAAGTGTTAAGTCATGCCTTCGCATGAACCTTGCACACTATCCAGCAGTTGCCTTAAAGTCTGAAATTCCATCCTTCTTTGATTAGTTTCGTGGATGGATTCAGGTGGCTTCACAACTAACGCAATTTCCATTTTCAAGTACCCACTCAGCAACTTTTTTTCTCCCGCTGTGGTCATTTGTTGGGTTTACTTCCATTGGCACACTTTCATTTTAGCATTGTCTGAAGTTGGTTCGTTATCTTTCTCCAGTCTCTCACAAGTTTCTCTGAAACACAAAATTCTCTTGTTGCTACACAGTATTTTGTCTTATCTGCAACTTCAATAATTTTCACCTTAAATGCTGCTGTACATTTTTTGTTTTTGCTGGAGGACATTTTTATACAAAATTATGAAGAAATTTCAAAATCTCAACTCGGTATATGACTGTATTCCACAATGTTGGTTGTCACCTGACTCTGACCTGAAGCATCTTAAACTTTTGTGATGAATTGGTGTGAATTGTACATCAAATCACATAATAGCACGTTAAAAAACTCATTTCCTCATTATAACATTTATGTACAGGATAATACCTTGACCCACAAATGTAGACTTGTTATCTGTGAAGAACTGGGTCGACTTTCTAGATGGGTATATGAATGGGAAGGGTTTGGAGGGATATGGGCTGGGTGCTGGCAGGTGGGACGAGATTGGGTTGGGATATCTGGTTGGAATGGGCGACTTGTACCGAAGGGTCTGTTTCTGTGCTGTACATCTCTGACGTTTACACAAGATTTATGGAAAATTCCACATTTTTTAGCCAAAAATAGGTTGTTGACTTTTACATGAGATCGATTATTACTCGAGTATATACGGTATTAAATTTTTAATTACATTGAAATTAAACTAATCTAAATCATTTAAAATGTGCCAACAGTTTTGTGGTCCTGATCTCTGCTTTCCAATGGTCCCAGTTTTCAGCTTTTGTTGCTAATATGCTTTCTGAACAGACTCATTCTCATCACCGTAATCACACTCACATCTCTATCTGTCCCTACCCTCCCAGACACAATGCTGCAAGCTGTACTTTCATAATTACTGTCATCATTTGTTTTTGATTTTTGTGATTAGCTAAAATGTATTATATCAGGAGACATTGTTTTTCCCAAAGAAGGAAGTATTTCAGCTGGGATTTCCATTCTGCTGGCTGTCCGGTGATCCAAGCTGAAAATCTCATCTTTGCGTGGTTGTTAGATTGATGTACGACACGATGGCCTGTGAGATTGAGTGGTCCCACAACAACCCCAGAGGAAAGTGGAGAGAATGGAGAAGAACTAGAGACATTTATTATCACATCATCACTTAAAGGCTCCCCCCCACGCCCCCACCAAGAGAGAACTCATCAGAGCTCCAAACTCAAATGTCATTTGAAAGGAAACAGTAAAAGGAGATAGAGTTGACTTGCTTTTTTTTTTCATTTAAAAATATGCTTGGGGAATAACTGATCCTTGGTACATTCTCTTATTTTCCTAACGTACTCTGTACAGCTGTAATGTAGTGTAAACCTTTTTCTTGATTTTCTCTCTTTTTTTGTATCTACAATTTCTACCTAAGCACTTTGTACCCAAGATGTTGCCATGTGTTGGCATTATTGTACACTTTTCACTGAACTCCTGTTCTTTTGTAACTTGAATATACATGACGATAAACCTCATTTTAATTCTCCATGGCAAGGCGTTTTGACCGTGATGTGAAAGTGCCGGTGTTGAACTAGGCTGGACAAATTCCAAAGTCACATGACACCAGGTTATAGACCAACAGGTTTATGTGAAATCACAAGCTTTTGGGAATGCTCTGAAATTTGACTAATTGGTATCCTCCTCCTCCTCCTCATGTATTTTAATTGTTCCCTATGAAATTTGGCATTCCTGCATCAGTCCTGATGAGTACAAGGCAAAAAGTTCTCTATGTCTGAGTGACTGGTTGAAAGAATAGTTGGTTTTTTTTCTGTGACTCATATTTTCTCATAAAAGTCAGGACATAAGTATTCTATAGGAAAAAACAGAGTAGATAGAGATAAACTATTTCCACTGGTTGGAGATTCTGGAAGTAGGGTGGCATAAATTAAAAGTAAAGACTAGAGACAGATGTTAGGAAGCACTTCTACATACAAGCATGGTGGATGGTTGGAACTGTGTTCCACAAACAGCATTGGAAGCTGGATCCGTTGTTAATCTTAAATATTTGTCTAATCTCAGATTTGTTAAGCAAAACCGTTAAGAGAAATGGGCCAAAAACAGGTTTATGGAGTAAGAGCACAGACAACCATTAAATGGTGGGATAGACTCAGTGGGCTGAATGGCCTCCTTCTGTTCCTATATTCCTATATTATAACAGAAACGACATTTGGCCCATCTGGTCTATGCTATTAATGCTGTACACAAACCTTATTCTCAGCTTCCTACATCTTACCTTATCCTTCTATTCTTATATTTTTATCTCAATTCCTCTAACATAAAAAATGTGGTGGCACGGTGGCTCAGTAGTTAGCACGGTTGCCTCACAGTACCAGGGTCCCAGGTTCGATTCCAGACTTGGGCAACTGTCTGTGTGGAGTTTGCACATTCTCCCTGTGTCTGCGTGGGTTTCCTCCGGGTGCTCCGGTTTCTTCCCACAATCCAAAGATGTGCAGGTCAGGTGAATTGGCCATGCTAAATTGCCCTAGTGTTAGGTGCATTAGTCAGAGGGAAATGGGACTGGGTGGGTTACTCTTTGGAGGGTCGATGTGGATTTCTTGGGCCAAAGGACCTGTTTCCACACTGTAGGGAATCTAATTTAATACAATTCATCTCAAATACTCCACATGGTAACAAGGTCCACATTCTAACCGCTCCTATCAAAGAGTTAAGGTGGCTCAGTGGTTAGCACTGCTGCCTCACAGCGCCAGGGACCTGAGTTCAATTCCATCCTTGGGTGACTGTCTGTGTGGAGTTTGCACTTTCTCCCTGTGTCTATGTGGGTTTCCTCCCACAGTCCAAGATGTGCACATTAGGTGGATTGGCTGTGCTATCTTGCACTGTAGTGTGCAGACTTAGGTGGGTTACCTATGATGTTTGTGAGGTCAGAGTGGGATGCTCTTCGGAGGGTCAGTGCAGACTTGATGGGCTAAAAGTCAAAATTAGAGTGGTGTTGGAAATGCACAGCAGGTCAGAGAGCATCCAAGGAGCAGGAAAATCGACGTTTCGGGCAGGATCCCTTCATCATCATTGATGGGCTGAAAGCATCTTCCCGTTGTAGAATTGTAGTTAGCAGGAAATTGCACCATCTCCTGGCTGATTGTGGAACTGTTACTCCATCAGGATTGCGAGAGAGTGTTAGAATTAGGTTTACACTGTGTTTGAAATTAATTTAAAAGCAGAAGCTGATGGAAATACATAGTTTTTCCTTCAATATCTGCTAAGAGAAAGAGCATTTCAGCTCTGTACTAATTACTTCTCATCGCAGATGCTGACAGTCCTGTTGTGTGTATCCATCATCTTCTATTTTCATGACAGGTTGGATTTTTTTGATACGAGTCTTTAGAGCGGATTTGTTATTTCAGAGTGTTTGAGTGCTACCTCACACTGAGCTGTAGTCTTTTTTTCAAAGAAACACTTCAGATTCAAAGATAAGCTCACATTAGTGGGAAGATTTTATTTCCATTATTGAGCTGCATCGCTACTGTGATGTGACTGCAGTAAAAATACATAGCTGAAGGGAAAAGAATAATTTTTTCTCAGGCTGGAACTTTCTCTTAACATGTGATGTTTCGGATTTTTGAATTTTTATTTCATCTTTCTTTACTGTAGCTGAAACTTGTTTGTGATCTTGATTAGAAAGATCAGCAGGGTTTTTCCACACTGGGACTTTTCCACACTGGGACATTTTTCTGCTGTCTGAGCACCAAGTGTATGTCAAGATTAGAGTGATGCTGGAAAAGCACAGCCAGTCAGGCAGCATCCAAGGAGCAGGAAAATCGACGTTTCATCAGGAATCATTCCAGCACCACTCTAATCTCCAGCATTTGCAGTCCTCACTTTCACCACCATGTGTATGTGACAGGTTCTACTGGTTACAAATGACTGACACTGTCCCATCGTAAAGGTTAGATTATTGCATTCACACATCTCCTTTTACATTCTTGGCATGACCCAGAACACTTCATAGCTAATGCAATGCTTTTTGAATTATAGTCGTTGTTGTAATGTAGGTAACGTTGCAGGAAATTTGCATATAGCAGGATCCCAGAAGTGTCAGTGAAATACTGATCTGGATTCCTGCTTTGAATGTTGACTGACAGTTAAGTTCTCCCTAGAACATCACGGATAACTCCACAACTCATAGAATTAGCTTCATAGAATCTTTACCAACACCTGAGGGGATCGACAGGACTTAGGAACACTAGAACATAAGAAGAAAAAAAGGCCATTCAGCCCCGTGAGCCTGTTCCACCATTCAGTGAGCTCATGGCTGATTCGTGGCCTAACTCTGTATATCTGCCTTTGGCACGTATCCCTTAATATCTCTGCTTAACAATAGCTGAAGGGAAAAAAATCATTTCTCAGATTTAAAATGAACAATTGATCCGGCATCCCTTGCCATTTGTGGAAGAGAGTTCCCTACCACCCCTTGTGTGTAGAAGTGCTTCTGAACATCTCTCCTGAATGGTCTAGATCTAATTCTCAGACTATGACTGCTAGTTCTAGAATCCCCAACCAGTGGAAATAGTTGACTTACCCTGTGCAGATCCCTTTGATGGTGCAGCATTTAGATCCACACAAATGCAATTGTGAGTTACATGCCCGAGTCAAGTTTGAAATAGCAAACTCCGACAGAGGTTCCTACGAAGCACGGCTGATATATTATTGACATCCTGTTGACGAACAAATGAAGAAAGTTTTGCCAAATACCTCTTCATCGAGACCTGGTTTGGATGACAGTGCAGGCTCATTGAGCTTTTTGTTTACTCTGCCCCTACTGCATTACTGTGAGACATGTATGTAAAATACTGCTATCTCTAATATCTTGGTTACTAATCCAACACCTGCCATTTCCTTCCTTTCACATCCCTGCTCTGGTAACTCCTGCACAGGCTCGGCATGCCTTTCATCAATTATAACCGCAGCATCGTGGAGAGGTAAATGACAGCGAGAGGACAATAAGATTTGAAAAATGATCAGCATGCTTCTTGTGTGGGTATTTAACATGCCTGTTCCAACTTCTCCTTGTGCTATTTTAATACTGTGTTAAACAAGTTATAACCAGTGTTAAAATAATGCCAAATCATGCAGAATGAACACATGAAATTGTAATGTGGGAACAGCAGTGATTAGTTTTATTTTGCACCTTATTCTGCTTGGTTACGGCAGCTTCAGTATTTTACTTTGTTCTTAGAACATTACAGCGCAGTACAGGCCCTTTGGCCCTAGATGTTGTGTTAATGTGTGAAAAGAATCTGAACCTAATCTAACCTACACTATTTAATTTTTAATCCATATATACCGATAGAAAGTGTTAAGGTTTTCCTTGACCCTATCTGCCAATGACTTCTCATGTCCCCTCCTGGCTCTTCTTAGCTCTCTCTTTAGGTCTTTCCTGGCTAACTTGTAACTCTCAAGTGCCCTAACTGAACCTTCTCATCTACATACTGTGTCAGGAATTGGACACACTGGACTTGAATTATAGTATTCCCAATCAATATTTGGAAATTTGAAGTTCCCCAAAACAATTAGCCTGTCACTGTCACTCCAATCGAGAATCATCTTTGCTATCCTTTCCTCTAAATCTCTGAAATTATTCGGAGGCCTATAGAAAAATCCCAACAGGGTGACCTCTCTTTTCCTGTTTCTAACCTCAGCCCAGAGCTGAAAATGTGTTGCTGGAAAAGCGCAGCAGGTCAGGCAGCATCCAAGGAGCAGGAGAATCGACGTTTCGGGCATGAGCCTTTCAGGAAAGGCTGATCTCCAGCAACTGCAATCCTCACTTTCTCCTAACCTCAGCCCATACTACCTCAGTAGACTAGTCTTCAAACATCCTTTCTGCCACCACAATGCTGTCCTTGATTAACAATGCCACACCTCCCCCTCTTTTACCATCTTCTCTGTTCTTACTGAAACATCAAAATCCCAGAACCTGCAATAACCATTCCTGCCCCTGCTCAACCCATGTCTCCGAAATGGCCACAACATCAAAGTCCCAGGTACCAACCCATGCTGCAAGTTCCCCCATCTTATTCTGGATGCTCCTGGCATTGAAGTAAACGCACTTCAAACCAACTTCTTGCTTGCCGGTGCCCTCTGGCGAACTTGAAATCTTATTTCTCAACCTCCTGTATAATGGAACTACAAGATCCCCCTGCTGAATTAATTTAAACCCTCCCAAAGAACTTTAGCAAATTTACCCCCCCAGGATATTGGTACCCCTCTGGTTTAGGTGAAGACCACCCTGTTTGTAGAGGTCCAACCTACCCCAGAAAGAGCCCCAATTATCCAGGAATCCAAAACCCTCCCTCCTGCACCATTCCTGTGGCCATGTGTTCAATCCCTCTCTTTCCCTACCCCTGACCTTGCTAGCACGTGGCACGGGCAACAGACCAGAGATAACAACTCTATTTGTCCTAGCTCTAAGCTTCCACCCTAGCTCCCTGAATTTCTGCTTTAAATCCCCATCTCTCTTCCTACCTATGTCGTTGGTGCCTTTGTGAACCACGACTTGGGGCTGCTCCCCCTCGCCTGCAAGGATCCCGAAAATATGATTAGAGACATCACGAACCCTGGCACCTTGGAGACAACACACCAACCGTGAGTCTCTCTCGTTCCCACAGAACCTCCTGTCTGGCCCCTAACTATGGAGTCCCCAATGACTACTGCTCTGCTCCTCTTCCCCCTTCCCTTCTGAGCAACAGGGACAGACTCTGTGCCAAAGACCTGTACCCCATGACTTACCCTGGTAAGTCCACCCCCAAAAGTATCCAAAATATTATACTTGTTGTTGAGGGGAACGCCACAGGGGATCCCTGCACTGTCTGCTGGTTCCATTTCCATTCCCTGATAGTAACTTGTCTACCTTCTTCTTGTACCTGAGGTGTCACTACCTCTCTGTGACTCCTCTCAATAACCCCCTCCGCCTCCTGAATGATCTGAAGTTCATCCAGTTCCAGCTCCAGTTCCCTAACGTGATTTTCAAGGGGTTGGGTGTGCTTCCTGCAGTTGCAGTTAGCAGGGACACTCTAATGGCGACCCTTACCTCCCACATTCTAAGGCAGTTGAATGTTCGTCCTACAATCTCCATTCCCACTATTTTAACTTCCCAATGAGACTACTGAAAACGCCTTGCAGGCCAAGCTAATTTTAGTCCCCTTTCCACTAACTGGAGAACCCCACAATCATAGTGACAGCATCCAGTGAAATATCCTAGGAAGGTTTCCCTGCGATTTCCAACCTCACCCCTGGACTTTCTCCCAAGACACACACTCCACGTTGTGAGCCCCATTCTCGCTTCTTGGAGCCGTGAAACTCAGAAACGTGGCTGCATGGCCTACCCATCTCAGGTAGAAACCATTCCTTTGACCCTATTGTCGCTATGTGAGGTAGAACACTTCCTCACCATGGCCCTGTCTCAATTGCCATTGAGCCCTCAGTGAAAGACAGTGGCAGGATTGAAAGGGCCTCGGAGATTCGGTGACAAGGTGAGCTCTGATCCCAGGCCCCCACCTCAGCACCAACACCACCACTCTGCCCCATCTATTATCTTGTGGATAACTCGAGACATCCATGCTGAAATATCAGTGTGGAGTGTTTGAGTTCATAGCCTCAATAAAATTGCCTTGTCATGTTTGTTTTGCTTGAGTTTGGCTACTTTTCTTTGGGAACTAGACCAATCTTGTACAGTGTGAAGGTGAAGTGCTCTTGATTTGCTGCATGTGTTGGTTTATGTTGATTGTAACTGTAACCCTCTGTCCTTGTTCTGTGTATTTTGAACTGCATTATTTTCTTTCTTCAGTGTGGTGTGGGTGCTGAGTCATGCAAACCAAAGACAAAATCCCAGTTTCGAAATCAGCCTGGTCAATTCCAGCCTGCAACATTACAAGATGGCTGTGCAGCTGTAGGAGGGGTCAAGGGAAGGGGTCGTTGGATGAGGGGGTTTGGGGAATTACACTTGCAGCTGACATCCTGCTTTCCTGGTGGATGATGCGAGGAGACAGAACAGGATCTGGCTTGGGTGTGCTACCCCATGTGGTAGATCAGCCTAATGGTATTCACCACCCGAGTGGCAATGCAAGAAGTGGCCATTTGGATGGGACAAGGAAGGGAGGGTCTCGTCCACCCCCTCCCTCCTCCACTCCATCTTCAACCCCTGGGATAGCTGCAATAAGCAAACAGAGTGCATGTTGGAATTGAACCTGCATTGAACTGACCGAAACAAATCTCAAATTCCCGCCATTTCCACATTCAACTGTAATTCAGGAGATGGGGTGGGGCAGTGGGGGGAGGTTATTCAGGTTAAAAGAAATACTGAAGAGTACTTTACATACCTCATGATTGCTTTTGTTTCAGATCTCCGGAACTGGATCATCCCAACCTGAGTAAAGTACTGCGGATTGTGGCCTTTGCTTATCCGTATTTCTTTGACAACATCCCACTGTTTTACAGGGTAGGTCTGTGAGAAAGCAGCATCGATGCAACATCTTAAGATGTCAGTTCTGTAGTCAGTAGGCCCCCGTGTTTATATGCCTCCGATCTCCTGTCCAATCAATGGCCCTCCTGTGAATTGGGTCCGAAATGGAAAATAGGAACAGGAGTAGGCCATTGGCCCTTCGAGCTTGCTCTGCTGTTCAATCCGAACATGGCTGATCCTCTGCCTCAAGACTATATTCCCCATGGAGGCCAGAATTCCTTCACAAAATCACCCTTTACTTACATGTGCACAGAATATGGACTTTGACCAGAGTCAGTCCCTAGAGTGAGGAGAGTCCCTGTGACTCCTGTTTATATCTGTCAGCCAGGATTCCCTGACGGGCCCAGGTTCACAACCCCATTTGGGGAACTCATCCTACAAGATCCACCAGGCCAACCTCGTTCCAATCACCACACACTTTCTCTCCATACCCCTTGGCGCCTGCAACATCTTAAAAGTTTATCATTCTCTTTCTGGAATGTACTCGGTGACCTGACTTCCTCATGGTGGCAAATTCCACGCCCTCTGAATGAAGAAATGTTTCCTCATCTCTGTATCCTGAGACTGCGACCCCTGGTCCGAGACTGCCCAATTAGAGCAAGCATCCTCTCTGTAACTAATCGATCCAATCCTGTTAGAATTTTTATACATTTCAATGAGACCCCCTCTCTGTGAGGGCAAGGGTGAGGTGATAGCCTCCGACAGTCAGAGATTATATTATTGACTGGCTTACCCAGTTAATGCAACAAGTCACTGAGCAATAAGATCTGAGTCAGCCCAGTTTGTATCACGTTGGCTAATCCCAGGCAGAGTGGTATCAGGAGGGACTAAAGATAATCTCCCCATCTCTTAGTATGGCAGGGTCAGTCATAATTATCCAGCATCTCCTGTCGGGAAGCAAGGCTTGCTGGAGTTGGCTATGAAGACTGTTGCAGAGGAATAGCCAGCTAATATTCGGCTGAGAAATTTTCAGGCTCTGAAATCTGAGTGTCAGCACAAAAACAATTTGATTCACCTTTGTCCTGACCTTGTGTGGTCTCTGATGGAGCCGCAATCTCAAACTCCTTTGGATTCTTCAATGGGATGTAGGCATCAAAGGTAAGGCCAGCTTCGGTTGCTCATCCCGAATTGACCAAATGGGCTACGGTAGGTCACCACCTTTAAACTGCTGCAGTCTGCACAGGAAAACAAGCAGTAGAAGGAGAAGCAGACCATTCAGCCCATCAATGCTGCTACTCACTACTTTCAAAGCTGATCTTACGTTTCAATTCCACTTTCCTATCTAATCTATTGATTCCCTACCTTTTGAGGTAGAGAATTCCAAACACTCTCAACCCTTTGAGTGAAGAATTCTGGTCACCCTTCTAAAGAAAAGATGTTGTTAAATTTGAGGATGCAGGGAAGATTTCCAAGGATGTTGCAAGGGCTGGAGGGTGTGAACGATAGGGAGAGGCTGAATAGGCTGGGGCTGTTCTTCTTAGACCGTGGAGGCTGAGGGGTGACCTTATCGGTTTATAAAATCATGAGGGGCATGGAGAGGATGAATAGCCAAGATCTTTCTCCTAAGGTGAAACTAGAGGGCATAGGTTTAGGGTGAGAGGGGAAGGGTTAAAAAAAGACCCGAGGGGAAAACAGAGGGTGGTGCGTGTATGGAATGAGCTGCCAGAGGAAGTGGTGGAGGTTGGCACAATTACACCATTTAAAAGGCATCTGGATGGGTACATGAATAGGAAGGGTTTGGAGGGATATGGACTAAATGCTGGCAAATGGGACTAGGTCAGATTGGGATGTCGGGTCAGCATGGATGAGTTAGACCAAAGGGTGGTGTTTCCATGGTGTATGACTCTATAAGAAAACTTCTAGTTATCACATCCTTAAGTGATTGTTCCTTATCCTGATACAGTGCCCCTGAAGGAACAGCAGAAACTCTCAGGATTTCCTTCCGACCCTTTCTGAATCTTATTGGAGATGGCTGCTCACCTTTCTAAACTCCAGAGAATGTAGAGTCATTGAGGTCCAATGATCAGAAACGGGCCCTTCAGGCCATCAGTTCTATATCATTCAAACACAAGCACCAAACTAGTTTAATATTGACCCAGTTTACGTAGCCTCTCAGTCGAGGACAGCTCCCTCACCCACAGGGCTGATGAGAAGGAGGATCTGAAAAAATTAAGCACACACAGGGTGTAGATTTTGTTCCCACTCTCCCCTTTCCACCCCCCCCCCCCCCCCCCCATTCTCCTGATTTATGAGAATTTTGAGTAGGAGTCTTCAAGGACTTGCATACTGAAGGTGCCTACATTTGAGGTGGGTAGCTGGCACATTTGAAATTTGCCTGTTTTCAATGTAGCAACAACGCATGTCTACAGGAAATTGGGAGGGTGTCATAGTGACCCAAAATGGGTTCCTCCTCGTGCTAATTTTACCACCAAAAATTGGACTTGTCACCAATTTCCTCTCCCTTGTAGTGTCATGCATAAGTGATGCAGTGGGGTTTGAGGGTTGGTTTGCTCAGTTGGCTGGATGGCTAGTTTCTGATGCCAATAGTTTGCGTTTCCTACACCAGTTAAGTTACCACGAAGGCCATACTTCTCAATCTTACCTGAGGCATGGTGACCTTTAGGTTAAACTCACCACCAGTTGTCTCTAATGCCCTATGGGGGACTATGGTAACTTTGCCTTATGTACAGGGAGGTATAAGTACCAGCTGAAGCCAGTACACTTGAGAAAAACCGACTATTTAAATATTGGGGTCAGACTATTGTTGGGTTTTTAAAAATCTATGACTGTAAATGGTGTGTAAAGTGTATAAATCAAATACAAGTGAAATGAACATACCAATGAACAAACCATCCTCGAAAAACAAAGGACAAGAAAATGTTAGAGGCTTTGTTATTTTTAAAAAATAGAATTGTGTAAAGCTGGAGCAACAAGGTTTGTATTTTGATTTCTTTCATGATCATTCATGGGCATTAGCTGGGCCTGCCTTTGTTACCTGTCCCTTATTGCCCATGGGAGGGTGGTAGGCTTGAACCTCTGTACTCCGCTAGCGATCAGTAGACTTGGTGCTGCTGGCGGTTAGTTTCCTGGATTTTTGACCCAGCGACACCGAAGGAACAACGATATATTTCCAAATCATGCTGCTGCATGGCTTGAAGGGCAGGTTTCCGCACTGAGAAAAACCTTTCACCCTCAATGATCTATGCCAGTACTTCTGCTCCGCACAAAGCTCTACCCATCTTAATGCATTGAACATGATCAGCATCTCCCCCTCTCTCTCAGGCACTTAGCTACATCAGTGCTGTTCAGCTCAGCTCCACTAGCTGTGTGATGATGGGTTTCACATGCTCTATCAGGATCCTGGGCTACTCTGTCACAGGAGAAAGTGAGGTCTGCAGATGCTGGAGATCAAAGTTGAAACTTTATTGCTGGAACAGCACAGCAGGTCAGGCAGCATCCAGGGAACAGGAGATTCGACGTTTCGGGCACAGGCCCTTCTTCAGCTTTTAAACCAGATTGAGTTTCACCGTGATTTCCACACTGCTTCAATAATGAAAAGGAAACAGCAGCTATTTCATTAACATCCTTGTCATGGTGTAAAGCTGGTGAAACATTTCCAAAATCAAAAAATATTTCCTCCTGAAGTTGAAAGTCTGAAAACTGTGTGAAGACAGTTTCTCAAGGTTACTAAAGGCATCGCAACAAAGACCAGCCCAGCCAGTGACGTCCATATCCCATGAATGATTCTATTAAAAAAATTTGGGATTTTAGCTATTTGTTGTTAAATGAACTGAACCAGTTTCTGTTTTATTTTTTCTCTGTGTGCAGTTGTTCCTATGCTCCGGGGAAGGTTGTGCTCACAATGAAACAGTTCCTATCCACTACAGACATGTGGCACTTGCCTTTCTGACTTGCTTCCTGTTTGTGACACACTTACCGGAGCGCCTTGCTCCAGGGAGGTTTGACTACATCGGTAAGGAGTTGGGAAAAGTTGGAATCTCTGTGCTATAATAAGCTCAATGTTATCCTTAGTTTTGTGATCCTTTGTGTTACTCCATTATTGCCAACCCCATGAATTAACCCCTTAGTATGTCCAAAATTGTGGGTAGGATGAAACGGAACCAGGTTTAAAACTGATGCTTGCAGGTTAACCTCAATAACCCATGGCTCTGCATCACAGCGTTGTTCCAGAAATGTGACCATTGGCATCCAGTTTTAAATGTGGAAATATGTAGACAACTTCTTCAAAGTTGAATCAAGACCAACAATCCAATGCCAGTAAAAGCTGGTAACATCTGCTTTGGCTGTGAAAAGGACATACAACAGATAATGTAAGAGGAGTCCCAGGACATTTTTCAAAAGTATAATGAATGTGTTTTCGTTTGGGTTTTTGTCCCTTTCCCTCTTGACACTAGTGGTGCTCATGTGACCACACAGCACTAACCTGCAGAGCATTTGGTCTCCCCTAGATTCTGACCAGGTCAGCTCCTTTCGAGTCTCTAGCAGTCCACAGTACAGTAAATGTTGATTAATTATACAAGTTCACTGTTGCTGTTTTACTTTGTAACATTATATTCATTATATTACGCAGGGCATCAGGGTGCTCAATTCAGAGAGAACCAACAAAGAGACTTGAAGTTGGAGTCAGGGTTTGAATAAGACATGATCTAGGCCAACAAACCACAAACTCCGTCAATACTGTTTTTGCCCCTGTATTGTGTGTACTAATACCCAGGAAGGTGTTTGATTCAATGACCTGCACCTAAAACTTCTTTCTGAACTTAAGCAGTGCTTAACTTCCACCAGGTTTGAAAGGGATGAAGTTAGAGAGCTACGGAGATAGGGCTGGAGAACGGGACAAGCTGGGTAGCTCTTTGGGGAGCTGGTACCTACACAATGGATATAAAATTCTATGATTCTAAGTCCGTAAAGGCACATTTGAGTTTGGAATCTCTCCACGTACGGAATTATGGCTGTTCCTTCTTTATATTCTGAACCATTCCATTAGCATTCACTTTCACTTTCAAATGCCCAGAGGTCTTACAACTTTAATAGAGTGCTTTCTATGTTGAAATGAATTGTGGGAAGATGTGCCTCTATGGCAAATCACTGGGAGATCATTTTCCTTCCCCCCACAGGTAGTAAGTTAACAGTGTGTGAGAAAGTAAGAACACAAATGCATCTGCTTGCAACATTTTTTTCATTGATAATATGTTTTTGAGTCTATTGTTTCAGGTTTGCAAGTTTTATGACCGTCTCCATTCACAATGTATTCCTTCCAGGTCATAGCCACCAGCTGTTTCACATCTGTGCAATCATCGGTACTCATTTCCAAATGGAGGCGATCATAATGGACATGACATTGCGCCACTCTTGGCTCTCACTTCATGCACCATTGCCCTCTTTCATGGGCACCATAGGTGCCCTTGGTTTTGCCCTTGTGTTGAACCTCCTGATCGTTGCACTATTCTCCCTGGCTCTGTACTGGACACCAAAGTTGCCTGAACTGAGATATGAATACTTGAATGAGAAGTTCAAGACGGATGAGGATGTCACGCCACGATTCTTGACCCGGCTGGTGAAGAGGCCGAGAGTCTTGAAGGAGTGAGAATGATTAGACTAACCCTTCAGCTGTCGCTATGGTGACGTAGGAAGAAATGAAGTACATTCCTGTTTAAATTGGATATGTCTCCCAAATAACGGGCTGTGCCTTTTAATGGTACATAGTAATCTTTAATAAGCTTGTGTCTGATGATGTGGATATTTATATTAGACAGTACGGGTGTTTATTTACTGTGGTTAGAAGATGGCCCTTGGGGCTAGTGGAAGGTCAGTTCAACTACAGCAGCCCATGTTTGATCACTGGTACCCAATAAGCACATCCATCATGGAATACATCATTGCACCTTTCCTCTAGGTTAGATGTAGATTGTGTTCTCAGAGGACTGGATTTCAGAGTTTTAGGAAGATGAATAGACAAGTTTTGAGTTAACTGGAGAACCCTTGTCATAGGGCTGATTAGGGATTAGTTATTAACCTTACTTTAAGAATATTTCCAAATTGACCTGTTCAGAGATTTCATTACAGATCTCTGAAGCAAGTGGCACTTGAACCTGGGACATTTGATTTAGAGGTAAGGTGTTGAACTATGTCATCACCATTAGAGCTGTAATCTTATTGTCCATCCTTTCAGGGATAGTCAATAAATGCTGGCGTAGTTAATGATGTCAACATCCTGTGAATGATTTTGAAAAGAAAAGCTGCAGTGACCTCAATCTGGCCCCAGTTGTGGCTATAGATCAGGCACGGCAACCAATCGCATGACTAAATGTTTCTGCTGGGTTTCCCAGTGTTTCTCTGTGACTCCATTGAGGACAGGGTCATTTCTCACATCTCCAACACTATCTTCAAAGTTTCCACTGATTAAAGGCCAAGGGGAATGGGCTTGCCCATCAACTGGGTGGGGGAGGGGGGGCCACTGAGGGTGGAGGGCAATTGGGACGCCCTTCAGCTCTTTGCAGATTGGCAGTCCCATTGGCCAAGGTGGGAGTTGAGCGTCAGAGAAGGGAAAAGATGTGGATCATTTTTAAATATAAATACATATCAGAACAGACCAATGCTGCCAGGCTGTGAGCATAGCATAGAGGGGCAATTACACCACCTCTCCCACCCTGCCCCTCAAACCTGTAAGGAAGCTGCCAGAAATTGCAGCTGCAGTCCAATGGTGCAGATGGTGGGGGCGGGATAGAAGTGGAGTTTCTCGTGGGATCACACAGCAGCCCACCCACCCCCACCCCTTGATACCACCACCTCAGCCTGAACTAACCTCAGGCTGATCTGGGCTGGCCACGCACATTGACTGGAAATCCCAGGTAGTGCGGAGAAGTGACTCCATTCTGTTATCCCTAGCAGGCTATCAGCAGCTTGCAGGTGGGTGACCACTCTGACCCTCGACCAGTCTCTGAACATGGCTCAAGATCAGGATCGTGGTGCCATTGCTGACACAATCCTAGAAGGAGGAATCAGTAAAACATGTGAGTGGCCTGATTCATTCTGAATATGTCATATATCGGAGCGTTTCCAAGCATTTTACTGGTTTCTCCTTCCGGGAATAACCTGTGACATGAAAACCATGACTCCAGGTGACTTCTGTGGCCTCTGTATTTACTCAATGGCCATGTTTAGAATGAGGTCTAATTGTGAGGGTACGGGTGGTCTGTGTTGCCAGTCTAAACCAGACCATGGGAAATTAAAGCATTGTTGAAGCGGGAGTGTTGGGAGCTTTACAAGAACAACTTACTTTTACATAGCACTGTAACAAAAACCATCGAAAAGTGCTTCACACGAATGTAAACAAACAAGCCTTTGTATCTAGTCACAAAAGAAGATATTAGAACAGATCCAAATGCATGGTCAAAGTTCAAGCTACATAGCTTCAGGTGAGAGAGAGAGAGAGAGAATTTGATCTGTTTGGAGAGGAATTTCAGAGCTTAAGCCAAAGGGAGCTGGACAAAAGCAGCCGATAGTAAATTGGGCCATTGACGTTTATCATTAGGGGCAGGAATTGCAAGAACACAATTTGTGGAGGGGTTATAGAATTCATGAGGCTACCAGGATGGAGAGGAGTGAGGAAGAGAGACCATGGAAGGGTGTCTGAAGGCAAGGGTAAGAACTTTTAAAGAGAATTTTAAAACTTGACACTGCATCTAAGCCTGTAGATCAATGTCTAAATGTGGTCTCTAGAAAATTGGTTCACATACTTGCCGCCCTTTCCTGAAATGCCTGGAAAGAGATCTTTCGTTTTAACATTCCCAAAAGGTTTCTTGTGTGGCTTCTAACTTTCTTGAAAACAGGTGGGAGGAAACTTCTCATCGCTATGAGCTGGCTGCATGACAAAGACTTCCTAAGCTTATCTCATTGAGAGAAATTAACAAGAAGTGATTCTAAAATGAAAGAGAATTTCTGCTTTTTCTCAGAAGAATGCTCCCCTCCCATCTTCCAAAAACATTTCCAGTCGTCTTTTTCTAAGAATCCTTCAATATTGTTACATTTCAACCTCAGAGCGAAATCCATAGACTAACAAATTAGTGTCACTTCCTTGAATGTTGCAGACCAGGATTGAAATTTCAGAAATGTCCATCACATGTTCCTTCTCTGGGTCTTGGAGGGGGATACAGAGGAGATTTATTAGAATAGTACCAGGGATTAAGTTCTCCTGTTTTCAGAGGAGCTGTGATGGTTTTCATTAGAGAATAGAAGGCTAAGGGCAATTGGATTACAAAAGCTCAAAAGTGACGTCTTTTTTTTTTCCGTTCATTGATTGTGATGGTGCAAACTTGGTCGAAAAACTGAAGCATTGTTAGGAAAAGGTTTAAAAAATCATAAATAGTCAAGCCTTCCAACGTAGTCCTGTTGGAAGGAATTGGTCAGATAAAATTTGCATTTTTATACAACTTCTTTCGTAAACTCAGGAAGCCCTCAGGGCACTTTCCAGCCGATGAAGTTCTCAGTGCAATGTAGGAAATAGTAATTTAACAATCTTACCCAAAACAAGAACAAAGCAAATAATTGGACTTGTAATTATATGGGGGTGACAATTATTTTAGCAGAAAATCTAATCCATTCATTTTGAGTGGTTTGTTTCAATGAACAGGTATTTGACATAAACATGTTTAGCCTTGAGAAAGTAATATCATGCTGTACAACTTCATTGAACTGATGTTCTCTTCATAATTGAGAGGAATTATAATTGGACCAAGTGGTAAACTGGACCTTCATCACTTCAAACCCAATTAATGGGACAGTCCAAGTGGGAAATAGAGCTTGAAATTAAATATATTATTAGAAATAAAGGTTAGCGATTTCATAGTTTGACCTAACATTTACAGTGTTTATGTTTCTTATGAGCCTCCTCCCGTGCTGTTCTTTAACCAGTCCCATTACTGTATCCTTCTGTGCCTTTCTCCCCTCATGTTTTTCCCTTAAATGCTGTGGTATCATTTGCCTCAACCTCGCTGTGTGGTGTTTGCTGTGCTGTGGATATTAGCATCCGAAGTTTTAAAATGTTTATGCCAAATTGCTTTGTCATTTCAAAGTGAGAGGGTTGTTATGAGAAGGATGCCAATTTTTTTCACAGCCCATTGATTTGTCATATGTTTTGTATAAGTTATATTGGCACAGAATCTGTGCCAGCCTCGTGTGCATGTGGAATAAGCTCCACATAGCTCTTTCTCAAAGCACTGAAGTGAAGTTTGCATTTTCAATTCCTTAATGTTAAGTCCGATTGCGAAAAGTCAAGGCACCCATCATTCTTCAATGACTGACTTCCTTGTTAATATAGTTGCAGAAAATATCAATCCTTATGTAATTTTTAAAGGAATTCCTGGATATCTTTACATGTGTGCTGATATATTACGTAAACTACTATGCATCATTTTGAAAATATTGATCATTAAGTTAATGATGCAGGGTTAATAGAAATGGACTATTTACAATGGATGAGGGGTTCAGAATGAGGGGAGACAGATATATGATTTAGTCTTGAGAGATCAGGAGAAATGTTTATCTTACATAGAGATGCACAGTACACTACTGACTGAAATAAACTCTGTGTCAACCATTAAGGCTGGATCCCACAGAAGGTTGAGGGCAATGGGATTAATGACTAGTGGAACCAAATGAGTTAATGGGATTAGGGCCACTACTTTTACAAGTGATAAAGATGCAGGACAAGCTGCTTAGGCTGAATAGATGCACTACATAACACTCTCTATATAAGTCTATATAACATTGATCTCAATGTCTTGTTTGTGGAATCAAAACCATGCTTTATGTCAGGGTGATACGTCTTCAGCATTGGGGTCCCATTGATGCTTCAATTGTCCGAATAATGTGAAAGTAGGGGTCAGAGTGTGTTTTTAATTGATCAACATCTCTCCTCCCTCAATCCTAAACTCCTTTTCCACTCACCCAATGCCCTGAGAAGGTAAATTTGATCAGAGAACAAAAGAATTGTTTTTTATAGAGAGTGAGGTGATCAGTGAAGATCACAGCACAGCTTACCAGCAAAGATTTTTTTTATAGTAGAAATAGTGAGATAGATCAAGGCACAGAGAACAGAAATTGCTGGAGAAACTTAGCAGGTCTGGCAGCATAAGTGGAGAGAGAAACAGAGTTAACATTAACTCTGCTTCTCTCTCGACCAAAGCTGTCAGACTTGCTGAGTTTCTCTAGCAATTTCTGTTTTTGTGTTTCAAATCCACAGGTCCTTGTTTTATTTTAGATAAAGGTATATTGATTCGGGAACAGCAGGATTTTGTAAGGTCGTACATTTTTGATGGAATTAGAGGATCCATAGACTTTAGATCCTGGAAGAGAATGAAATTGGATTTGGAAACATTGTAATGAGTTTGTAAAGTGTTGATTCAACCACTTGCTTGATAAGGAGGATAGAGATTATTTGAAAATCATCATTAGTATATTTGTTTAGAAACCTTCAACACATTTTTCTCTGAATTTTTCAACAATGTCTGACTTTCATTGACCTGTGAGGCAAAAGCTAAAACTGGACATGAGATATGTAGCGCCCCTGTGCAATTTATCTCTGGCATAAAACCCTCATTTGGGAGAGAGTGTATAATGACTATTGCTAAGAATATAATGCAAAGAACTACAGCTCAAAGCCAGATCTGTTCATGTTACTGTGATGTTATAAGGGAACCATGTTAATTGGGTTTTCAAACTGCATCTGGGAGTGTTGATGGAGAGAAACTAAATGCAACATTTTCCACATTTTTAAATCTGGGATTCCAACACTGCAATTGATTGGCTATGATAGGGAACGTCAAGTAATCTGAATAGGAACAGAATTTTACAGAGCAGATTCCCAGTTTCCTGAAGTATAACCCAATGGCTGGAACTCAGGAGAATGTGTGTATTTAACATATTGGCACTTAACTCTATAAGGAAATACTGTGTGGGTGTGACTCTCACAGCCAATGTATAGATGTTTACCCATGGAGAAAGTGAACCTCACAACTGATTGCAATACCTGATTTAGAAAGTCAAGGGCCCAGATCCGACACTTTGAGCAAAGTCAAGATACAGTTCTAGCATTTCATTTCATTTCTAATAATTTGTTGTTGGTCTTAAGTAGAATTCCAGGGTCTAGGTTAAGAATGGTGAACCAATCTTCACTGAATAAGGCAAATATCTATCTATCCCTTCCTGCAACTCAAGTATGGACCAATATTTAACAGAATACTCCATAAGACAAGTGTTTGAAAGGAAATATTAGCGCAGAGTTTAGCTAACAGGTGAGAAAAAAATCTTTAAAACAACCAGAAGCAATTTTTTTAGGTTGTGCTTTACTTTCACAGAATGAAGTATTTGATTATACTTGGAACAGTCAATTAATTGAAAGACAATACACGTCTAGCTAGTACAATGATTACATTGAAAATTAGATAATTTTCCCACAAGGAGCACAATTTCAGAATCAGTGGTGTATGAAAGTCCATGAGATGAATGGTGAAATATATATGTGTGGAGTCTGCATGTTGTCCCTGTTTCTGCATGGTTTTCCTCTGCGTGTTCCAGTTTCCTCCCACTGTCCAAATACATGCATGTTTGTTGGATTGGCCATGGGAAAAGCAGGGTTACAGGGTTAGGGTAGTACTTGGGATGCTGTTTGGAGCGTTGGTGTGGGGAATTAATGGACAAAATAGCCTGCTTCCATACTGTGTAGGGATTTTATGATTCTGGAGCATGTGGGACATGAACCTGAGTCTCCTGGCACAGATGGATGGACAATACCCCTTTTCAACCCCAGTCTGCTTTCTGAAGGGCTCATATGATTAGTTCCAGTTGCCATTGCCTGTTACCAAGGAGACCTCTACAAGCTCCATGAGGAGATTATTTAGGAGTTCCCCCGGGCCTTGTAAGGTTTATTACACTTACACATGACTGTGTTTGAGATTTGAGGCATGTTAAAATGGGACAGTGAACTCCCTTACACCGTGCTGTATCTGAAGCGAACACAATGCAATAGGAATTTGTTTTGTGCAGTTTTGGATCCACTGTCTGTTATGTGGCTCTATCCAATAACGATTCCATTGACTGTGATGCTTTGCGGGCAGAGTTTATACCAGGGTTGGTCGCATCTAGATTTCACTCATTTTCTGGTCAGGTTTCTATCCTGGGTGCCTTAAATAGAAAATGTTGTATCCCCTGGGACAACCTCATAGATTTCCACAGTCATTCAGCCCATCCTATCCGTGCCTGAAAAGTAAATACTACCCAATTTAATCCCACTTTCGAACTCAGAGTCCATTGTCCTTGCAGCTCTTCAAGTGCATGTCCAGGACTTCTTAAAATGTGAGACTACCATTTTCAGGCAGTGAGTTCCAGAACCCATCACTCTCTGGGTGAAAAATCATTCTGCTCAACCTACCCCCAACCCTTCGAATGAGAACTACATCTTTGGCCCCTTGGTCCTAGAATCATAAATTATATTCACGGTCAATTCAGTGAGCACAAAGTAAAACAACAAAAAGCACATTTGGTTGCAAAGTATTATGAAAAGAATACTTTGCAGCTATTAATATACTTTACAGCGCTCTAACATGTTGCCTGGTCTAAAGGACCTGGTGCTGTTTTGTCAGAGCAATTGGATACAATTATAAGGGGTGTTTTAAACGTAATTATGGTTAAAACATTATTGATTAATCATGAGAACTAGAACTGGTTTACCAGCTGCTATTAATGGCTTCTGAAGCAGCTTTTTTTTTCATTAGAAACACAGCAAATAGATTAAAATGCTTTGAGTGCTTTCTCAGTTCTCTAATCTAGGGAGAAGTGCCTGTAGATATGTCAGTTTGCTTGATCCTAAAACCTCCTGAGTCAGTTGCTTTTAGTTAATTAACCATTACTCTACTGAACAAACAGAAACTAAAGCCCAAAGCCTTCACCCAACAATATTGTAGAGAGTGTTTTATTTTTGAAAAGTCATTGAACTAGTAACTGGAGTAAATTTTTGTGGGGAGGCAGAGTGGGAAGTCAGAGGATTGGGCAGGAAATGTTTTAGCATCTTTTTACACTACTTTGTAAAGTAAAGCTGAAGGTAGAACAACACAGATTGGTCTCAAGAGCCTTTTGAGTTTGGCACAAAGTATGGGATAAAGCCTGGCTCACAGGAAGCCACATCTTTTCCAGCTGCCCTGTAAAATGGTGAAATCAAAGCAACGTGCTGACACCATTCATGTGTAGCCTGCGATTTATTTTGTACTTTATCCTCTTTCATTTACACAGATGCAGAATCAATTTAGCATACAGCAAAATCCAGCAATCATCAATAACGTGGGGCAGGTCTGTTTTTACTGTATTAGCTGAGGATGAAGGTTGATCAGATCATTGGGAGGACTCCCTTACATGAGATCTTTAATGCAGTTCAGAACCAGTTGATAGGAATTGGTTTAAAATCTCATCTTTAGGATGAGTTCTTGGGTACTGCATTGGTACATCAATGCTCCATTGCTTGGAAATCACAATTGCTGACTCTCAAACACTACCAAATAGAGTTATCATTCTATGTGAAAACATATCTGATGGTTTTAAAATAGCCATAGAGTTCTACGGCGCAGAAGAAGGCCCTTCAGCCCATCAATCTCCGCAGGTTAGAAGCAATCACCTTACTATTTTAATCCCATTTTCCAGCACTTAGCTCATGGTTTTGTATGCGTTGTGTACATCTAAATACTTCTTAAATGTTAAGAGGCTTTTTACCTCCACCACCTTCACAGGCAACAAGTTTCAGATTCTTACCTCTGTGGTCTTTTTCACATAGTCTCTAACCCTCCTGCCCCTTAACCTTAAATTTATGCCCCTGGTCACTAACCTTCCCACTAAAGGGAATAAATTCCATTGGCTTGATTATCTATATACCTATGCCTCGAAAGGTGTGATGTTAAGCATTGGCAGTCACCTCGTCAGGTTCCATTGTTTCTGAAATTGTTGCTGAAGATTTGGGTTTTTATGATATATGTCTATGCCTATCAGATCATGATGGGAATGTAGCCTGGACCTTACAGACTAAAGTGGGAACAAACACTATCTCTGTGGCAAACCCTATTGCTGTGGCATTAAACACTATTAACTGAACTGAAATATCACCAGTTGCCTTGGTGAGATTTGAACACTTGCCACAGATCATTAGCCTTGGCATCTGGATTTGCTAGATCCTGACATTATAGCCTCTCCCCCTCAACCAGTCAAAGGACTTTTCTCTCCCTTTTCTAATAAGCAAAAGTGTTCAAAGAAAACATAGATAAAAGCCACACAATAGTTTTGGACATTTGTATTTTTTTCAGGAGTGTTGCTCATAATCCATGAGATTAACACTTCATTTCTGAATGAAGACAATCTTAGAAAGTTATCAACCCAACTGAGATAAGTTTGCCACTGATGACTGCTTTGTACATGCTAGGGAAGGTTCACATTGAACTAGCAACTGAAATCGGGTCAGCTAGCTGTGCAAAATACCCTTACAGGTGCCACACTGCAAATGGAGCACCCTTTGTGTAGCAATATCAGAAGTACAGATCTGTGTATGTGCTCCAATCTGATACAGAACAAATGATTAAATCCAGAAATTGTTCCTTTGTTTGTTGTAAAACAGGTTCTTGGAGTAAATCTGAGGTTTTCAAAGTTGTTTTAAAAAGATCCAGATTACTAGTGTAAGCACAGCTGTAACATAGATTGTTGCAAAATATAAAATGTGTGTATTTTTAATGGTTCACATATAGTTTTTTTGTGCCTTCAAAATTCAGGTCCATAAATATAAGATAGTAGCCAATAAATCTGTTGAGGAATTGAGGAGAAATGTCTTTGCCCAGAGTAGTGGGAATGTGGAACTCATTTTCATGAGGACAGATTGAGGGGAGTCACACATGTCCATTTAAGGGGAAGCCAGGTATGCACATGACAGGATGAGGATGAGGAATGTCTCAACAAATTAATGTGAATAGCATAGATGCATTGAAGGAAAAGAAAGGTGGCATTTATTCAGTGCCTTTTGTAACCTCAGGATATCCTAACATGCCTTAGAGCCAATGAAGTACTTTGAAATGGCATATTGTAATGTAGGAGAGGCAGTCACTAGATTATACACAGTAAGTTCTCAGGCGTTTTAGTGATAGTTATTGAGGGATATATTTTGACCAGACAGTGGGGAGAATGCCCTTGAATTTCATTTCAATAGTGTAGTGGGATCTTATACATTTATCCTCAGGAAATGCTTGATCTGTAAGACAGTTCATTTAACTATGCAGCACTCCCTCAGTACTACGGTAAAGCGTTCATGTTTAGTATCTTGAATAGGCCTTCAACCCATGGTCAGATTCAGAAGTAAAAGCACTACCCATGAGTGCATGAAGATTTAAGATATTTTAATTTAATAACAATGTGCAAAGTAATTAGTTTGGGCTACAGGCTATGGAAATTGGAGGCAGTACACCAGCACATATTAAAAAGCTGCCTGAGGAACCATAGGGGATTCTGGGCTGTGAAAATGGACAGTCTATATTTAAAGCCATAACCTTTATCTGAAGTAATTTTTTTTTCAATCTATATTTGTAAAATGTTGATGTTCAAAATCTTTTAAAAATATTTATATTTTCATTTGGGGGTTTGTAATTAAAACTAAATCAATGTGATCAGAAAATGTATGCACAAAGGCACACCCGCCCAATGTTGCAGATCATTTCAACACCTCTGTGGCCTTTGGTTTTGAGAAATTGTGCCTTAAAGGTGTGGAGCAAGGAGAATGTAACATGAAATATGATAACTACCTCCAGCACAGTTACAGTGAAGGACAGAACCATGAAACCAGGGGGTCCATGCCAATTTGGCAATCTCACTCGGGTTAAAAGACACGGTGATTTCATGAATGGAAACCTGTTACATTGATGAAGGTTGGTGTGACCTTCTAATATTGGAAACAGTTGAGCAGAAGAGCTTCATTTCATATCTTTCCCTGGGTGATGCTTGACTTGGGATTGATGCATGCTGGTAATATGGCTTTAACATGAACAGCCTTCCACTCTGCAACGCTAACAGCCCAGATCTCAATTAGCGCTAAGTGAAATAAATAAGTAAATTTGAAAAGAAGAATTGCTGTGGACTGTCACACACTGTGACACAATACCCTGGTTCATGGAGAGTGTAGTGAGATGCAACCCATACTGTTGGAGTGAAACAGTGTTGCCTTGCACCACGAATTTGGAGTGTAAATCTAGGATTGTAGTGGAATGATTTGTAATCATTTTATCTTGGGAGTTTTGGATCATTTAAAAGTCAGATCGAGCTTCACACCACAAATGTACTGTAGGTGCAAAGCTGTCTTGTGATTAAGTACAGTCTTAGGCTTTTAAATAGTTTAGAAAAATGGAATTAAGTAATCTGTGTTTCAAGTATCTTAATCAATCAGAAATTTCTATAAAGCAATTCAGCCCAGCTTTAAAGCTATTTTGTATTTTTGGTATTGTCTGAAATATGTAATTTAGGATTTATGTGGAATGTATTTTGTGTTCTTAGAGTTGATTCTGTTTTTACTTAAAGCTGCAATCAAGATAACTGCACTAAAATTGAACTCTTGTGGTTCCCTTGGCTATCAGATGCCGTTACATGTTGAGAATTCTACATGCGACTGTAACAGGTTTAAGATTTTCTATTTTTGTTACATTGTTGACAACTAACACCAAATGTATAATGTTTGTGGGAAAGGAGAATAAACTTATTTAAATTTAATAAAACAGACCATCCTTTGTGATGGGAAAAGTAAGCATGCTTGCAGGCTGATGTTTAATATCTGCTTTACCAGCTGTGTTCAACTTTATTATGCATCACTGATGAAGGATTGAGTTATGTTCAACTCCACAGTGCTAATTGTCAAGCAGCTAAATATCTGTGACCTCTTCTGGATCTCTGTACGAGTGTTTTGCATCTCTGGTAATCCAGATGTGTAACTAAATCTTTTATAAAATCACAATTAGATTGACATAATTGGCATCAAAATAAGTGAACAAAATGTCTCTTTTAAAGGGATGACAACACAGGTTAGAAAACAAGTGGAAACTTACTAAATTGAAGCAAAATGTGTCCTTAATTTTTTCTCTAATTCTGAGGAAAATGTTCTCAACTCTAAGTCATACAGGACTCAAAACTGACTCTTTCTCTCTCGACAGATGCTGCCAGACCTGCTGAGTTTCTCCAACATTTTCTATTTTTATTTGACTCTCAGCATCCATACTATTTTGTTTTCATTTGTTGGTCCTGTTGTCTAACACTTCTAGTGCGTGTAGAGCCCAGCCATCACAGAAGCTGTAAGCGTGGGAGTGAAAGCAACGTGCCTGTGGTATCAGGTCAGGGTGCTAGCCTCAGAAGAGAGGCAAATACTATATTTGGGTTAAATAAGCACATCCCCAGTGAACCTGTGAATGGCCTCCATGATCAAGCCGAGGAGCAAAGCCATTAGCAGATTCTCAAACTCACCGCACTCTCTCAATGACTAAAGATCAGGAACATGGGAGTGAAGTGCAGCTGGAGGTTGAGGTGTTTTCAATTAGTTTAATTAAGAAAAGGCATCTAAAGTGATGAGAACATTAAAGCTAAATTGTATCATATTTTCATATAATTAACCATCAGTCAAGGGCATATTTTAATCACACTCTCCAGTGTTAATGTGTTTAGTATAAGCTGATAATAAAACAGAAGTATCTGCATTTGACAGATGGTGGAAGCTAAAACAATGAACATTAAGGTTATCTGTCTATATCAATATCTTATGGAAATCTGTGCTGTGCAACTCATTCTATTCTGAGCTCGTCTTTGTAGCATAGGTGCTAACATCCCTCAACCAGTTTACTCTTTGCCAGTGCAAACTTCCCCCCCCCCCACCCCCCGACAAACCTTTACTCTGTATCTTCAGTAAAGACGCGTTGTCCTTTCTTGTAGGATAATGATGCAAAATATTTAGCATGTTCCACACAGCACTCTCTACAAACTCAAAACCACCCCTCAGGACTCAAATACCATCCCATAGATTTTATTTGTGTTTGTTCTGTTGACTTGTTTTTCACAGAGTGGTTTTGATAAGCAGCCTTTGTTTGACCTTAATCTTGTGCAGTACAATTGAGTTCTGAAAACCGGAAGCTTTATCTTTCCAGTTCCAGGTACAAACTGTATGTTCACAACAGTTTCTGTTTCTCTTTCAGCCTGTGTGTTTCTTTCTCCTTTTTTTAAAATTAAAATTTGAATTGAAATTTCTTTCAGGAACTTACATTTCTCTAGCACCTCCTGCAATCTCAGGATATCCAAAAACATCCTTCACAGTCAAGGGAGTACCTGTTGAAACCTAGCCACTGTTGTAACACAGGAAATGTAGCAGCCAATTTAGACACAACAGGCTCCCACCATCATCTGTTAATCACCAAATAATCTGTTCTCATGATGTTTCATTGAGAGATAAACATTGTTCTTTCAGGGAGAGAGCTCATTGGTAATTCATTTCATGACTTTTGAAGGAGCAACAATAGCAGAAATTGAGAAGAAATTTGCAATCCTCGCATTCTACGTGTCTTGGCCCCATCTTCAAATGTGTAAATAAAAAATCAGCCAACAAAATCCTTCACGTTAACAATAATCAAGATAAGCTTTTGCGTGGGAGGAATTCATGAAAATTGATTTCTAAGCTCTGGAGCTCCAGCCAAGTGTTAAATTTCTTATAGTTTTTAAAACCCAAGCTGATTCCTTTCTCGCTTGTTTGCCTGCCATCCTGGAGGTGTTTAGCTCATGCTGAGGTACAGCTCCACAGGAACTGGCAGTTCCTATACTGTGTGAATCAATGCTCCCTGATCACAAGAAGGTTCTTCTTGGGGAGTGAGCTTGTTTCTCGAGTCTTCATTTCGGTGTTCAGCTATGGCTCAGTGGATAGCAAGGAGTCAAAAGGTCGTATGTATAAGTTCCATTTGAGAAAGTGGAGGGCAACATTGAAGTGGACAAAGTTAAAAATCAAGATTAGAGTGGTACTGGAAAAGCACAGCAGGTCAGGGAGCATCCAAGGAGCAGGAAAATCGACGTCTCAGGCAAAAACCCTGCATCAGGAATGCCATTTCTGGTGAAGGGGTTTTGCCCGAAACTTCGATTTTCCTGCTCCTTGGATGCTGCCAGACCTGCTGCGCTTTTCCAGCGCCACTCTAATCTTGACTCTGATCTCCAGCATCTGCAGTACTCACTTTCGCAAAGTTAAAAATCACACAACATCAGGTTATAGATCGGGTGTATGTTTTTAACTTTGTCTACCCCTGTCCAATACCTCCGCAACATTGAAGTGGACACTGCATTGCAGTTGTGAAGGTACGCTGTTTCTTTCAAATGAAGACTTGCCTGCCCTCTACTGTGGATATATAAAATGATTCCACTGCACCATTTCAAAGAGAAGCAGAAGAGTTCTCTCTAGGCCTGGACTAATATCTATCCCTGCCATTTCACTATTAAATCAAATCGTCCAGCCATTTTCACATTGCTCTTTGTGGGAGCTTGTGTGTAAATTGCCTGCCACATTTCCCACAGAGCAACAGTTACTGTGCTGCAAAAGTGTGCTTTTTGGCTTCAAAGCACCTTTATGACATTGTGAGGTGATGGAAGGTGTTTATATGTTTATCCAGAACTTTATTTTATTCTTCGCGACTGTGGAAAATGCCAGTGACAAAAAACTGTCATTGAAGCAAAGGCAAAACATTTGCTTCAAACAAAATAAGATAGGATCCTGAAAGAAGGGGAATATTAAAGTGTATGTTTTTTTTAATTCGCTTGTGAGACATCGGTGTCACTGGCTGGGCCAGCATTTATTGCCCGTCCCTAGTTGGCCTTGAGAAGGCGGTGGTGAACTGCCATCTTGAACTGCTGCAGTCCGTGTGCTGTAGGTAGACCCACAATGCCCTTGGGGAGGGAATTGCAGGATTTTGCCACAGTGATATTGAAGGAATGCTGATAGAGTTCCAAGTCAGGATGGTGAGTGGTTGGGAGGGAACTTGCAGGTAGTGGTATTCTAATGTATTCACTACCATTGTCCTTCTAGTTGGAAGGGGTCATGGTTTTGGAAAGTACTGTCTGAGGACTTTCGATGAATTTCTGCAAATTGGAGATGGTACACCCTGCTGCCAATGGGCATTGGTGATGGAGGGAGGGGATATTTGTGGATGTGGAGTCACTCAAGCGGGTTGCTTTGTCCTGGATGGTGTCGAGTTTCTTGAGTGTTGTTGGAGCTGCACCCATCCAGGCAAATGGGGAGTATTCCATTACACTCCTGATTAGTGCCTTGTAGGTGATGGATAGGCTTCAGAAAGTCAGGATGAGTTACTCACCATGGTATTTCTATATTGTGACCTGCTGTTGTGGTCCTTATCAATGGTAACCCCAAGGTTACAGTGATGGATTCATCATGGTAAAACCACTGAATGTCAAGGGGCACTGGTTAGATAGTCTCTTATTGGAGATGGTCATTGCCTGGCATTTGTGTGGCCTGAATGTTCCTTGCTACTTGTTAGCCCAAGCCTGGATATTATCCAGATCTTGTTAGATTCGAACATGGACTGCTTCAGTAGCTGAGGAGTTGCGAATGGTGCTGAACATTGCACAATCATCGGCAAACTTCCCCACTTCTGACCTTTGATGCAAGGAAAGTGGTTGATGAAGCAGCTGAAGATGGTTGGGCCTAGGACATTGCCCTGAGGAACTCCTGCAGAGATGTCCTGGTGCTGAGATGACTGACCTCCAACAACCACAACCATCTCTCAATGTGTCAGGTATGACTCCAGCCAGTGGAAAGTTTCCCCATGACACCCATTGATTCCAGTTTGCTAGGGCTGTGTGATGCCACACGTAGTCGAATACGGCCTTGATATCAAAAGCTGTCGCTCTCACTCTGGGAGTAAACAGGAAGTAGGATTAGACTAGATGGGTAATGTAAAATTGCAGACCATTGATGAGGCAAATGAACAGTTTGTATGTGACACTATTTCATGACTTATAGTTTCCACTGTACCGCACCTCCAATGCTTAACTCTCTTTCGCCTCACAGTGAATTCGCATTTTATTGGGGATGTTGGAATCTGTGAGGTTGTTAATTATGCACTGTGTTAACAAACAAATTCCTTTTTTTTAAACTAACAAAATGAAGATTTCAATAAAGGTTTACCTCTGTTTGGAGCCTCCATGCTGTTTGCATATTCACGATATATTCAACCACATAATAATGGACTTCCAATGTAAATTATATATCTATTGCAGAAACATCTCCAATTATGTAGGATATGTGCAGCAATACAATAAAGTGGAGTTTCCATCAGATACATTTTCAAAGAATATGTCAAATATGTGCAGGCTGCCTCAATTACTCTAATAGCTGAATAGATGTAAGAGAAAGGAATTCTTGTCCTCTGGCTAGCAAACCTCAGTGCTCTTTGAAAATGAATGCAGCTGAGTCTAAAAGCAGCTGGATAGAAGCCTGCTCACACTTACCAGATAAATAAGACATTACCCACTGCAATAGGAGCCTGGGTATACCTTCCAGCTGCCTGCACTTTCAACTTTCCTTTCAACCGAGTGTTGCTGCAGGGGTAAGTTGAACAGAAACAGCCTCAACACTCAGGACAGGACACAAGAGTGGATAAGTAGTCAATGTGCACAAGAGGCATGTTATATGTAATCTCATCAGCTGCAAACCATGTCAAAACAAATTATGGATTTATTTTACTGCCAACATGGTGAGTGCTTTTTTTTTATAAGGAAAGCACTTAGTTGCAAAAACAAAAGTTGTAATTCGAAAACTTGCAAAAGCAGTAGCAGAACTGAGAGATGATAGCCAACAGGAAAGGCTGCACCTTTTTTTTGTCTAAAATGGATGAGGTTGAGGGTTAATCTGATCGAGGTCTTTAAGATATGTAAGGAATTAAGGATATTTCCACTTGCCAGAAATGGAGATATATATAATACAAATGTAAGATAGTCACTAATAAATCAAAAGGGAATAAATGAGAAGTATATAGGTATATATATATATATATATATATATATATATTTGCGACTGTGTTTGGACAAAGGAAAAGAAGAATACGTTGATGAAGGAAGGAGGCCCATGTGGGAGTTAAACATGGGAAGGACCTGAGGCTGATTTTACTGCTGAACAGAGTGTGCAATTCTATGTAAAATTAAACCATTTCACGTTATCATAAACACTTACATTGAGTGTCTATGTCTTCCAAATATACTGATGAGCATTTAAAAGCAAAAAGATTTAGTATAAGCACGTTAAGTTTTCATACGATAATTAGCCTTGAATATGGTTAAGGCATAGGTTTAAATCCACCCAGGTCAAATCAGCAGATGTCCCTCTTGTGCCCACTGTGAGTGAAGGCAATATTCAGGGGTCTCACTCATGGTGTCAGTACAACCATCCCTATTGGCAATGTCTGTGTGTGTGTGAATGGTGAGCAAAAACAGAATTTGGGCTTGTGTGCAGTGTTGGCCCTGGTTATTTAGGCAATTGAATTCACTTAACCCTCTTTTTGACTGGATGAGGAAACAGTGGGTTTTGTACCCCATTCAGGATTCCTCCCCCCTGAGTTTAATAGAGTGTAACATCCCCCTCTTAAACCCCCTCTCCCCATCACTGATACCCTGTCCCCTGTGTCCCCTGGAAACCTGTAGTGGAACCACATCTTCACTGGCCTTGACTGAGCACTGTCCTTGCAACTCTCTGACTGACCCCACGGTTCACTGACTCTCTTCCCGGCCAGGACTGACCACTGCCCATTCCTGACAGGACTGATCCTTGCCCACTCCCCAGGCTGTAGCCAGACCAGCCTGTGAGCAGCTGGAGCAGATGACTGACCGTGACGAAGGCCCTGGACAACATGTGGACTGTGCCTCTGACTGACAGCAGTTCCCCCTTGACTGGATTGAGGACAAGCTCCCACCCAGTTTGTGAATTGGTGATTTGGATGAATAAAGGTGCCATGTGTTTGCCGCAGTTGGGAGTCAGGCTGACTTTTCTGAGTGTCACGCAGTGAGACAAGGTACCACCTCCACCCCCACAAGCCACATGCCTCCCATTCGATGATGAGCACAATTCTGTAACATTGTCACCACAGCCCACATCGTTCAGGCCCCTGTAAGATTCTACCAGATGCATGCAACAAGGATGGTAGGAAAATCAGCTTTTTATTAAAATAAATTCTCACAAATTGACCATGAGACAGCCAGTGCACACATTGGAACCAAAGTCAGAATTTAAATGGAGGGACTGAAAGGGAGATTTCTCCCCTTGACCCAGCAATGCCCAATGTTCACTGTTCAAAATGGAAAATGTTTCATCACCTTAGATGTAATGTCCCACACCCAGACAGTGCATAAAAAATTTAAACATGCAAGAAGCATTTGTCTAATAATGGAGCCAATTTAATTATGACTTAATGACCATCATTATCTCCTTAAAGCCATAAACCAATCCAATTTCACTGCTATTACAATATTTTTTATTCTTTCATGGAATATGGGTATAGCTGCCTATGTCTTCATTCCTCATGAGCTGGTCTTACTCAGCTATTTCAGAGGGAGGACAGTCCGGTAAACCTGGAGTTTTATGTAGGCTAGACCATGTCAAGACAGCCAATTCCCTTCCCTGAAAGAACATTAAGGATGAAATGAAATTTTATAACAATCAATAGTTTTAGGGACTGGCTTTCAATTTCAGATTTAATCATCAAATCTAAATTTCAACAGCAGCTATGGTGCGATTTGTACCCATCTGGATTAATGAAGTACAGTCCAGATATCATCTCTATGCCACCATCTACCAGTATGGACACATATTGCCCGGAGTGACATCCCCTGTAGTATGGGTCTGTCCTGAAAACAGCTCTCAATAAGATGTTGATTTTCACTACACGTTCTCATTGATTAAACCTCAACAGTAGTCTTACTAAAGGGACTAGGTGATTTACAATTGAGAACAACACCATTCTCACCTGCTATTCCAATGTGTTGCTTTCCCAATACAGTCACTCAGTAGTATTTAATCAGGGATAGGGACCTCAACTAACTTTTACCCCTCTCTGATTAGGGGAAGTTGAGGTTAACTGCATCATTCCCCATGGTCCATTGGTTGAGAACAGTTCATTCAAAGTACTGTAAAATTGAAACTGAGGTCTCAATCAGACTCATCGCAGGCATCACAAAGATTGAGAAAGAAGCTGAGAGAAAGGCATTTATCAACTTGGAAACAATTCTTTGTCTTAATGCTCTTGCCTTATCTCCTTGAATTAGTTTGGCATGGATTTCAATAGAGAATCTGGATTAAAATGTAATTATCTAGATTTTATGAACACAAGTATTAAGAATGAAGGAAAATACTCAGAGCTCTCATTAATATAATTAAGACGCTCTTCGGGATCAAATATTCTTTTTTACCTTTAAGACTTTGCCTTAAGAACCCCTTAATCTAATTTTATCTGTTGATCCTATTCATTCGGAGGAAACATTTCACTTTGAACTCATTTAATCAGCACATTTCCAGTGCTCTACTGCCCTCATGTGGAACTCTGATCTTGATATGTTTCAATCTGTTTCATATTTTCATTTTCTTTTGGACTTTTGCCTTAGCCCCGAAAGGGAGCAAATGTTGTTGGCATCTTACCCAGATGCTGCTATATGGAAGTCATCTCTGGCAAAGTTACTTGGTGTTGCAAACACAGCTAATCCTGTACAGTCCTCACCCTCTCTAACCTTAGTGGAAAGATGGTGTTGGAGTTGTCACTGAGTTATTAAGCCACAAGGCCCTGAGGACATGGGTTAAGGTCCAACCAGAACTCCTCATGGCACTTAAATTTAATAAACTGAGAATATAACGCTAGTCTCAGTTGTGTTGATTTTGTCCTCATTGACAAACCTTCTTTAGGGAAAGAGATCTGCTGTCCCAGTCAGACCTACATGTGACTCCAGACCCATATCTATATGGTTGACTTTTAGCTGCCCTCTGACAAGGCCTGGCAAATCATTGCCAATTTGGGATGGGCAATCTCAGGGAGTCTCTCTCCCACTGCAACTCCCAGGTCATTTCCTCTGCCCTGAAGCTCTTCAACCATGTCCTGAAACAAACCCGCTACTACAGCCACATTTGCTTCCTCAGTACCTGCCTCCGTAACCAACTCATCCCACACGGACTCCAGACCACCTTTAAACCAGCAGAGTTCGACAAAACGCCTCATCTTCCGCCTCGGAACACTTCAACCCCAGGGCATCAATGTGGACTTCAACAGCTTCCTCATTTCCCCTTCCCCCACCTCTTCCTAGTTTCTAACCTCCAGCTCAACACTGTCCCCTTGTCTTGTCCGGACTTGTCCGACCTGTCCAGCTCCTTTTCCACCTATCCACTCCACCCTCTCCTCCCTGACCTATCACCTTCATCTCCTCCCCCACTGACCTATTGTACTCTATGCTACTCTCTCCCCACCCCCACCCTCCTCAAGCTTACCTCTCCACGCTTCAGGCTCTCTGCCTTTATTCCTGATGAAGGGCTTTTGCCCGAAACGTCAATTTTGCCTGTCCTCGGATGCTGCCTGAATTGCTGTGCTCTTCCAGCACCACTGATCCAGAATACTGACTTTGCCAGCAATGTCCGATCGCATAATAGAATATCACAATGAAATGTGTGCCCACTTATATTGGCCAACAGGAGCCAACTTAACATCAAGGACTCCATAGCAAGACACTGACTCAAACCACATCAGAATGTGGGGATATTGAGCATACAGACCCACATCCCACAGACATGCTTAGTGAAATAGTGACCCTTAGAAAAGGCCCAGGTCACAGACATAAAAATGATTCCTCGGCTAAACAACATCAGCTACTCAGATAGATGGGTTCACAAAACTTCAATCTCTTCAGTCTACGGCAGTATGGACCAATAGGTAATCAGGTAAAGGTTTATAGAATAATGAAAGGCCTGGATACCATTGAGAAGTTATTATAGTGGACGAGGGAATGCTAGTGGAACTCTGCAAGACGAAGCATTGGATTGACGGGAACAATTCCTTTTCTGAAAAGCCCAGAGACTCTGAAATAATTGCTGGCTGACGCAATGGATGCTAACTCTCTCTCTCTATGCCTTCAAGAGGACATTGGCCCTTTCATATTGAAGAAACAGGCCCTAACAACTACAACAAAAACTTATATTTACAGTCAGGTAATGAAGGGGAAGCGCTCCAAAAGCTTGTGATTTTAAATAAATCTGTTGGACTATAACCTGGTGTCATTTATTTCCTTTACTGGTCAGAGTATTGAGTACAGGAGTTGGGAGGTCATGTTGCAGCTGTACAGGACATTGGTAAGGCCATTTTTGAAATATTGCATGCAATTCTGGTCTCCTTCCTATCAGAAAGATGTTGTGAAACTTAAAAGGGTTCACAAAAGATTTACAAGGATGTTGCCAGGGTTGGAGGATTTGAGCTATAGGGAGCGGTTGAATAGGCTAGAGCTGTTTTTTCTGGAGTGTCAATGGCTGAGGGATGACCTTATAGAGGTTTACAAAATCATCAGGGGCATGGATAGGCTAAATGGACAAGGTCTTTTCCCTGGAGTGGGGGAGTCCAGAACTAGAGGGCATAGGTTTAGGGTGAGAAGGGAAAGATATAAAAGAGACCTAAGGGGCAACATTTTCGCGCAGAGGGTGGTACGTGTATGGAATGGGCTGCCAGAGGAAGTGGTGGAGGCTGGTACAATTGCAACATTTAAAAGGCATCTGGGTATATGAATAGGAAAGGTTTAGAGGGACATGGGCTGGGTGCTGGCAGGTGGGACTAGATTGGGCTGGGATATCTGGTCGGCATGGACAAGTTGGACCGAAGGGTCTGTTTCTGGGCTGTACATCTCTATGACTCTATGTGACTTCTGAAAAAGGACATAATTATGCAAGAAGAACTTTCAAGGAAGTTATTATTGATGAAGGGTTACCTTATGAAGAAAGGTTGAACAGTTGGGCATTTACCCAATGCAGGAGATTAGCACTGCGTCACAATGCTCAACATTTGCTGAGCTTCTCCTGCATTCTCTGTGTTTGTTTCAGCTAATGTATACCATTTGGAAAAGGTGTGGGGCTGGGGATTGGTTGTCATGTCAGCTTTGATTGGCTGAGGCATTTTATTTTAATAAAAATATGAAAACATTGAAGAAAATGCAAAAGAGATTTACAAGGATAACATCAGAACTGAGAGGGTACAACAATCAAGAAAGTGAACAGCCTGAGGTTATTTTCACTAGAAAGTTGAAGGTTGAGAGATAACAATGAAGGGGTAGATAGGACAGAGAGAAGATGTTTCCAGGTCTGGGAGATTGAAAGATGAGGGGCTATGGTTATAAGAGAATCACTAATAAATCCAATAGGGCATTGAGGAGAAACATCTTAATAATGAGAGAGATGAAAATGTGGAACTCATTATGCCATGAAGTGAATCGCATGGATGTATTTAAAAGGAATCTTGGTAAGGGAATGGGGCAGAAAAGAATAGGAAGATATGTTGATGGGGTCAGATGAAGAAGGTGGGACAGGGCTTGTGCAGAACATAGACACGGTATGAACAAGGTCTTTGTGGTCTGGATGTGATTTTCATGTGGGGCGCACACTAGATGTATTCAAGGTGTGTGCCATACATTTGAACTCATTGTGACTTAACATTGAGCTCCTGTCTTTTGTCAGTCACTCACTGAAACATCAAGCTGTCAAGGTCAGAGTCAATAGTGGCTTCAACCACTTTGACCTTAGATTAGATTAGATTACTTACAGTGTGGAAACAGGCCCTTCGGCCCAACAAGTCCACACCGACCCGCCGATGCGTATACCACCCAGACCCATACTCCTACATTTACCTCTTCACCTAATACTATGGACAATTTAGCATGGTCAATTCACCTGACCTGCACATTTTTTTTGGACTGTGGGAGGAAACCGGAGCACCCGGAGGAAACCCATGCAGACACAGGGAGAATGTGCAAACTCCACACAGAGAGTCACCTGAGGCGGGAATTGAACCCGGGTCTCTGGCGCTGTGAGGAAGCAGTGCTAACCACTGTGCCACCGTGCCGCCCACTAGTGCCACTGTGCCACCGTGCCACCGTGCCGCTTACTGCAACGTCAGGGACTGGAGTCCCTTCCCCACTGCCTCACATCCAATATCCTCTGAGCACATGCAAACTCGGTAAGGTGCTAGAGAATTAAGAGCAATTGGGATTGCAATGCATGTTTACCTTGCATTTTCTGCCAAATCTGGGTCCGGATAAGGAGCAGGATCTGACTCAGGCTGCTGATACAATCACAGCTCAACTCTAAGGCTTTCTTCAATTTTGAAATAAAACTGTCTAATAAAAACTTCAAATGATTAAAGCACAAATGCAGTCATGAGTGGACAAACTAGGTTCATATATATTGTTATATTTTCTTGGACTTAGTTTAATGGTGATGTTAAGCTGTTTTAAAATGCTTACAATGATAACACAAGTTTAAATCAGCCGAGAAATGGAGTTCATGCAAGTCATTTAGCCTCCAAACTATAGTGATGCACAGCCCAGGAAATTCCTACAGCTCATCAACAATGAACTTTCCACCAGACAATCAGGTGGGTTTTTCCCTGAAGGAACCATCTACAGGCCAAAAAAAATTACCTCAAAGGTTACAATCTAGATTAAAAATCATTAAAGTGTAGAGTGTTGTAAGTGGACTCTCAATTTAATTGTTTGACATCTGTAACATACTACTTTTAATAAAATTCAAATATTTTACTTACTCACCTTTGAATACAAGTTGAGGACAGGATCAGCTTTAGCTGATAAGGACAGTCTTATGGTCCTTCCCTCATGTGAAGAGCAGTCACTTGTCATGAGAGAATCAATGACAATTGTACGTCTGTTAAATCCGGTGTGGGACCACCTCGATAAGACAGATTGGAGCAGTTCAAAGAAGTGGGTCAACTAAGAATGTGCAATAAATATCAGCTTTACCATTGATGCCAATTATCTTGAGAATGAATTATAAATGTACCAGAACAGGAATCTTGTAGAGTTTCTTCCATTTAAATAGACTCATAAATTCATGGAATTTTTAAATTCCTCTTCTTTCTCAGTAGATTTTCTCCTCCACCCTCTTCCCCATCTGTACTCCCCATTCCTCTCTCTGGTCTGTGAATAATCATCAATGCTAATCCACAGGTTGTCTGAGGGTCGCTGCACTATTGCTTACCGTGGGGAAGGTTTGCTACCACCACCTTCTTTCAGGGTAGGACTCGGAGTGAGGTCCAGGTGCTGGTCTAATGAGGAGAGGTGCTTGTCTTCAACAAGATGTAGTTTGTTGCATGGGCCAGTCACTCACAATATGACAGACATTGTTGCAGTGACCATGAGGAGGACCCGAATGGTACACGTTACTCCTTCGAGATTCTGAGCTATGCTCTAACCAGGTCTGTGTGACATCATCATAGTGAGTATTACTGAAGGGATTCCTGTGCAGGACAAGGGTTGGACACCTGCCTCATCAGCCTGGACCAGGAGAAAGCCTTTGACAGGATATCACACATGTATGTGAGAGATGTTCTTTCCAAAATGGGCTTTGGGGAGGGAATCTGTAATTGGATCAGACAGCTCTACACCAACATTGTCAGTGTAGTCTCAATCAATAGGTGGGAATCAGATAGCTTCCCAGTCAGATCTGGAGTCAGGCAGGGCTGCCCTCTCTCTCCTGCCTTGTTTGTGTGCTGCATAGAGCCATTTGCCGAGTCCAGGAAGGATGCGAGCCTGAGAGGGGTGACTATTCCTGGTAGTGGGAGCCTACAAGTTAAGGCCTCCCTGTTCATGGATGACATCGCCGTTTTCTGCTCGGATCCACTGCCCGTGCACAGACTCATGTGCATATGTGACCAGTTCGAACGGGCCTCGGGGACCAAGGTAAACCATGGCAAAAGCGAAGCCATGCTCTTTGGGAACTGGGCCGACCAATCCTCTATCCCCTTCACCGTCAGGACCGACCACCTGAAGGTGCTGGGTATTTGGTACAGGGGGGCTGGGGCATGCGCCAAGTCTTGGGAGGAGCGTATCAGCAACGTGAGGCAGAAACTGGGCAGGTGGAAGCTACGGTCACTCTCCATCGCGGGAAAAAACCTGGTCATCAGGTGTGAGGCACTGTCATTGCTGTTGTACGTGGCACAGGTTTGGCCTATTCCCAGAATCTATGCCCGTACAGTCACCCGGGCCATCTTCCATTTTATATGGAGATCAAAGATGGACTGGGTCCGAAGGAACTCGATGTATAAAGATCTGGGCAATGAGGGGAAAACACACCCAATGCCGCCCTCACGCTGATGGCTACCTTTGTGTGTGACTGCATCAAGCTGTGCGTGGATCCCCGGTACGCAAACACCAAGTGTCACTATGTACTGAGGTTCTACCTGTCCCCGGTGTTGCGAAGGATGAGCCTGGCCTCGCTGCCGCGGAACGCTCCGAGTAGTTGGACTGTTCCGTATCACCTGTCCTTCGTGGAGAAGTTTATGAAGAAAAACACCTTTGACCACAAGTCCATCAGGAAGTGGTCAGCACGTAGTGTCCTTGAGACCCTTCGGGAAAAGGAGAGGGCGGATCCTGTCGAGCGGTTCCCTGAGCAGACTGTCAAAGCCATTTGGCAGAATGCCTCATCACCAGAACTTTCCAACAAGCACCAAGACATGGCTTGGCTGGTGGTGAGAAGGGGTCTGCCTGTGAGATCCTTTATGCACGCCCAGACTCTCAGCCACACTGCATGCTGCCCTCGAAGCGGCTGCGGGGGGGGAGGAGACTGTCACACACCTCCTTCTGGAATGTGCCTATGCAGAAGAAGTTGAGGTTCATCCCAAGCAGCGCCTTGACGTGGGACTCCGTGCTCTACAGTCTGTTCCCCAGGACGTATACGGAGAAGAACATCAACTGTGCCTGGAGGATCATCATCTCGGTGAAGGACGCTCTCTGGGTGGTCCGAAACCTGTTGATCTTCCAGCTGAAGGAGTTGACCCCAACTGAGTGTTGCAGACTGGCACAATCCAAGGTCCAGGACTACGTGTTGAGGGACATGCTGAAGCTTGGGGCAGCTGCTGCCAAGGCGCGGAGGGGAAAGACCACCATGTAACATCTGCCTGCCTAAGAAGAACAGGGGGCCCACCCAGTCATTTGGGCTCTGCTGACGCCTCAGCAGAAGAGCTGGATAGTAAATGTACAGACTTGTATATAGGAAAAATAAATTTTGATGTCTGTATGTAAAGCAATGTAATGTGGGCACAAGAATGACATGACCAATTGTAAAGAGATCCAAATAATTTTATGAATAAAGTTTATTTTTGAAATAAAAAAAATTACTGAAGGGATTCCTCAGTATTGGCCTTTTCACATCCTTACAACCCTTATTCTTTTTTTCTAATTGACCTGATTGAGGTGTTAACACACATCTCTGGAGGAGGCAGGTTTTGAACCCAAGCCTCCTGGTCCAGGGGTAGGGATACTACCATTGCACCACAAGAGGGCCACGAAATAGCACTCTCATTGTTACTTTCATGTCCTTCCACACTGATATTGACATTTTGTTGGATGTGATTATATAGGCATTTGATATCCTTCAGTTCATTAGCTGGGACACCATTCTTCTCACTGATGGCCGGATAGTGCGTATTGGTCTCATATTCAACATTGAATACATGACGGCTGAACCCAACTGGTATACAGACAGTCTCTCCAACCAGATCCTGCATTGCACCAGTGTGTCGCTCTTGATCCTCCATTGTGAGAGCTTGAACAAGTTCCAAACCAACGAGTCTTTCAGCAGTTGATAGTGAAGAGTAAAGCAAGCTAATTTTCTCAAGCCGTCAGCAATATCTGAGGCCAATTTACTTTTTCCCCTGCTGCCCCTGGCAAGATTAGGACGAAGCACTGGTCAAGGATAACACTGATCTAAATGGCCTCAGCTCCAGACTGGCTGAATCAGGTGGGCCACTGGGAGAGTCTCTTTTATATTTGCTTTTGCAGCTGCCTGCTCATTTATGGTGATTGTGGTGCATGTGGATTTCAGTAAGGTATTTGATAAGGTTCCCCGCAGTAGGCTCATTCAGAAAGTTAGAAGGTATGGGATACAGGGAAATTTGGCTGTCTGGATACAGAATTGGCTGGTTGAAAGAAGACAGCGAGTGGTATTGGATGGAATGTATTCTGCTTGGAGGTCGGTGACTAGTGGTGTCCTGCAGGGATCTGTTCTTGATCCTCTGCTCTTTGTAGTTTTTATAAATGACTTGGATGAAGAAGTGGGAGGGTGGATTAGTAAGTTTGCCAATGACACAAAGGTCGGTGGTCTTGTAAATCGTGTTAAGGGCTGTTCCAGGCTACAACAAGATATTGACAGGATGCAGAGCTGGGCTGAGAATTGGCAGATGGATTTCAACCTGGATAAATGCGAAGTGATTCATTTTAGAAGGTCGAATTTGAATGCTGAATACAGGATTAAAGACACAATTCTTGGCAGTGTGGAGGAACAGCAGGATCTTGGGGTCCATGTCATAGATCCCTCAAAGTTGACGCCCAAGTTGATTGGGTTGTTAAGAAGATGTATGGTGTTTTGGCTTTCATTAAAAGGGGGATTGAGTTTAAGAGCCATGAGGTTTTGCTGCAGCTCTATAAAACCCTGGTTAGACTACTCTTGGAATATTGTGTCTAGTTCTGGTCGCCTGATTATAAAAAGGATGTAGATGCTTTTGAGAGGACGCAGAAGAGATTTACCAGGATGCTGCCTGGATTGGATGGCTTGTCTTATGAAGAGAGGTTGAGTGAGGTTGGGCTTTTCACACTGGAGAGGAGAAGGAAGAGAACTGATTTGACAGAGGTGTACATAATAATGAGCAGTGTAGATAAAGTAGATAGCCAGAGACTTTCCCCTAGGCAGAAATGGCAGTCATGAGGGCTTATAATTTTAAGGTGATTGGAGGAAGGTATAGGGAAAATGTCAGAGGTAGGTTCTTTACGCAGAGAATGGTGGGTACATGGAATGCACTGCCAGCCATGGTAGTGGAGTCAGAGAGATTAGGGACATTTTAGCGACGGCTGGACAAGCACATGAATGACATTAAATTGAGGGGTTTGTGGGTTGGGTTGATCTCAGATTAAGATAAACGCTTGGCACAACATCATGGGCCGAAGTGTCTGCACTGTGCTGTACTTTTATATGTTCTATGCTTCCAGCCCCCTATGAAAGTAGCGTTGTAGAACAGACAGACTTCAGGGTTCAGGTACATAATTCTTTGAAGTTTGCATCATATATAAATAGGGTGGTTAAAAATGTCTTAAGCATGCTTGCCTTCATTGCTCAGACCTTTGGGTATAGGATTTGGGACATTATGTTGAGGTTGTTCAGGATGTGGGTGAGGCCTCTTCTGGAGTACTGTGTACAGTTCTGGTCGGCTGTTATAGAGTCATAGAGATGTACAGGAAAGATAATATTAAGGTGGAGAGGGTTCAGAAGAGATTTACCAGGATGTTGCTGGGAATGGAGGATTTGAATTATAAAGAGAGACTGGATAGGCTGGGATTTTTTTCACCGGAGTATAGGAGGTTAAGGGGTGATCTTATAGAGGTTTATAAAATCATGAGGGGTATAGATAAGGTGAATGGCAAGTGTTTTTTTCCCTAGGGTGGGACATATCATGACTAGAGGGGCATGTTTTTAAGGTGAGAGGAGAAAGATTTTAAAAAGACATGAGGGGCAACCTTTTTACACAGAGAGTGGTTCGTGTGTGGAAGGAACTTCCAGAGGAAGTGGTAGATGCGGGTATAGGTACAATATTTAAAAGACATTTAGATGAGTGCATGAATAAGAAATGTTTGGAGGGATATAGGCCAAGCACAGGCAGGTGGGGACTAGTTTAAGATTAGATTACTCACAGTGTGGAAACAGGCCCTTCGGCCCAACAAGTCCACACCGAACCTCTGAAGAGCAACCCACCCAGACCCATTCCCCTACACCCTTTAGCATGGCCAATTCACCCAACCTGCACGTTTTTGGACTGTGGGAGAAAACGGAGCACCCGGAGGAAATCCACGCAGACACAGGGAGAATGTGCAGGCGGGAATTGAACCCAGATCTCTGGCGCTGTGAGGCAGCAGTACTAACCACTGTGCCTCTGTGCCACCGTGCCCCCATTTAATTTGGGATTCTGGTCGCCATGGACTAGTTGGACCGTGATGTATGATTCTATGAAAGACAGCAGGGCTCCATTCCCAATGGACCTCCAGTACTCTGCTATTCACAGTGTCCAGTGCTCAGCACACAACAAATCTGATCAGGGGAGAGATGAGGAGAATTTCCTTTACATAGAGCAGGTCCCATGTCCACAGTCACTTCTTCAATCTCATCATTATTCATTACTGCCCCAAGATGTGAGTCCTTGATAAGACTATTGTAGTTCCTTTCCTCATCTACCACACCATCCAAACCATTTTATCCCACTCTGTTTCCATTACTACATTCCCACCTTTCGGAGATGCCGGTGTTGGACTGGGGTGTACAAAGTTAAAAATCACACAACACCAGGTTATAGTCCAACAGGTTTAATTGGAAGCACTAGCTTTTGGAGCGACGCTCCTTCATCAGGTGATTGTGGAGGGCTCGATCGTAACACAGAATTTATAGCAAAAATTTGCAGTGTGATGTAACTGAAATTATACATTGAAGAATTGATTGTCTGTTAAGCCTTTCATCTGTTAGAATACAGTGATACATTCCCACCATTTACCTGAGAGAAAAATTCCCCCCAGCTGCCTCACTAACTCAATTTCCCTATGTTTTTCCTTCTGACCATCAATGCACCCTGGAATCTCTGCTACAATATTCCCACTTACCTGTTTCTTTGCCCTTTCCTTTGCCACCTATTTTACTCCAAAATACTTCGCTTCTCCCAAAAACCCTCTTTCCCATGACTTCAAATCAAAGGGCAATAGACTGGAGCACATTTATCGCCCATTTGGTAATCCATTTCTTGATCTGGCTCAACCACATCGAGCCATCTCATACAGTGTGGCCTTCAATGCTAAGTGTGAAGGATTCATGTACTCATTTCCAAGACCAGCGCTAATGCAGAGCTTCCTCTGCCATGTACCTTCGCTTCCTCTCCCCACACCACCACTGTCATGTTGGCCTCCTTCCCAGACCCCAAGCCGTTGTAGATCCTATCACACTGCAGTTTCTCCTTCAAACATCCCTCTTGCTCACCCCCTTCACAACACTAGATTGGTCTCACCTTAAACATCTTCCAGACTCAACTTCTGGCCACTCAGCATCCCCTCCTGGGGATGTTTGAGAACTGTGAGAAATATCCAATCTGTCCCTTTGTTCCCACTTATTTTGACGCTAGGCCACTTAGTTCTAGTTTCACCCACCACTCCCTGCTTCTATCTTATTTATTTCTTTCATAAATCTATATGTTTCTCTTAGACACCCTTATATTTTTCGAAATCCCAGTCGAGAGTGTGGTGTTGGAAAATCACAGCACGTCAGGCAGCTTCCGAGGTTAAGGACAATCGATGTTTTGGGCATAAGCCACTGATCAGGAATGAGGCTTGTGGGTCAGGGCTGAGAGACCTCTCCTCATAAGCCAACCCTCTCAACTCTGAAATCAACTTAGTGAACCTCCTCTGCACCCCCTCCAGCGTCAATACATCCCTTCTCAGATTAGGAGATAAAACTGCGGATCTGTGAATCGGTGGAATTCCCTCACTGGGACACAATTGAGGTGACTTTATTGAATGTTTTTAAGGCAAAGATAGATAGATTTTTGAACAGTAAAGGAATTAAGGGTTATAGTGAGTGAGATGGTAAGTGAAGCTGAGTCCATGAAATGATTGGCCAAGATCTTATTGAATGGTGGAGCAGGCATGATAGGCTAGATGACCAATTCCTGCTCCTATTTCTTACATTCTTATGTTCTTCAGGATGTCAGGTTAAGACCAAGATGAGGTGGAATTCTTCTCTCGTCGAGTTGCGAGTCTTTGAAATTCTTTGTCACAGAGAGCTGTGGGAGGACTGAGTTTTTGTGTATGTTCAAGGCTCAGATAGATTCTTGATCAGTCGGGGAATCAAAGGTTATGGGGAAAGGGCAGGAAAGCAGATATGAGGACTGTCAGATCAGCCATGATCTATGAATGGTGGAGCATGCTTGAGGGGCTGAATGGCCTACCCCCGTTCCTATTTCTTTTGGCCTTATGTTCTAATCATTGGTTAAAAAAGTGTGGGATGCACAATAATTTTTTTAAAGTAGTGCCAGGCATGAGATTCCAGCCAAGAACTTACAGGTGAACAATTTGAACTAAAAGGTAATGTTTGAACATTTGGATGTACGATTAATTCAAAATTCCTTTGTGCTGGCAGCTCAAAGATTTCAATTGTAAAGAAGTTGCATTAACATTGCCTGGATTCCTTTGAGTTTTGAAGATGGTGGATCAAACTAATTACAGTGTTTAAAACAATATCAATTGGTTTGCATAAAAAAAGAGAAATGATTTCCTGCAGTTGGGAGAATCCAGATTAATGCGACACAATCTTAATTTTAATTCCAGATGCTGAAGAGTTAAGTCAGGAGATATCTCTTCCTAACCAAGGTCACAAATATCTAAACTTTGTTCCCTGAAGTCTTCAAAGTAATTAATCTTTCTTGGAATATGGAGTAAATGTGGATAAAGATTAAAATGTCGATTACTCCTGATAGAATTGAACAACATTGCAGATAGTTGGGAAAAAACTGGCCCACCCCTGTCTTGTACACAGTTAGACAGAACTTACAGCACTGAAAGAGGCCATTTGGCCCAACTGGTCCTTGCCAGTATTGGATGCGCCATATAGGCCTCCTCCTAATTGAACCTTAAAGCATAGCCTTCAATTATTTTTGCCAATAGCTGTGTGTCTAGTTTCTCCTTAAGTATATCTATGCCATTTCTCTGAGTTATTCAGAGATGTGTCTGGATTCTTGAAGAAGGGCTTATGCCCGAAACATCGATTCTCCTGTTCCCTGGATGCTGCCTGACCTGCTGCGCTTTTCCAGCAACACATTTTCAGCTCTGAATTATTCCCCATGGTAGCATGTCCATATTCTCAACACTCTCTGGTCAGAGAGGTTCCTTCTGAACTCCCTCTTTGAGTTCTACAATTTATGATTAAGTATTATCCTCATAAATTCTTTTTGCAACTTTTCCAGTGTTTCATTATCCAGTTGGTTCTTGCATTGTATAGATATAGATGGATTATTGTGGGGTGACAAGGTGGCTCAGTGGTTGCAAAGCTGCCTCTCAGCACCATAGACCAAGGTTCGATTCCAGCCTCAGACAACTGTCTGTGTGGAGTTTGCACATGTGCAGGTTAGGTGAATTGGCCATGCTAAATTGCCCATAGTGGAGGTTATTAGTCAGGGATAAATATGGGGTAGGGGAATGGGTCTGGGTGGGTTACTCTTCAGTCAGTGTGGACTTGTTGGGCCAAAGGGTCTGTTTCCATGCTGTAGGGATTCGAACCCTAATTGTGATTTGATCTATTTTTAACCATAAATGCTGGTTCTAGTTTCAGTCAACAAAAGTGAAATGTTTTGATAGGACAGAGAGAAACCACAAAGTCAATGTTTAACATCCAAACTATCTGGAAAGAGAAGGCAGTTTCTTTTTCTCCATTTGCAGGGTATGGGCATTTATGGCTGGGCCAGCATTCATTGCCCATCCCTGGTTGAAAAGGTGGGGGTGATCTGCCAACTTGAACCACTGCAGTCCGCCTGCTGTGGGTTGGCCAACAATGCCCTTTGGGATGGAATTCCAGGATTTTAACTCTGTGACAGTGAAGGAATGGCAATATATTTCCAAGTCAGGATGGTGAGTGGCTTGGGGCAAAACTTGTGGTGTTCCCATGTGTCTGCTACCCTTGTGCTATTAGATGTAAGTTTGTGGCTAAAACAAGATGTGATCAACATGTAAAAGCTATTAACCATAATCCCAGAGGAATACCTTAAAAGTAAATAAGGACAGAAGAAAGCCTTGTGGCTCAGTGGGTCAGGTTCCGAACTCAGGGTGCGAGCTCTCACTTTGAGTCCCACTCATTGATTCCATAACCTTAGATGGTACATTCACAGTGTGAGAAAACAGGTTGATTACCAGTCTGTAAATCCTTCCAATATGCCTTTTAGCAAGTGATAAGAGTGGGAGAGTGTCCTAGTCAGCCATCCTGCAGAAGCTAAAGCACATTGTGACAGTGCACTATTCATAAGCAAGGAACAAACCCATTGAAAACAAGGCCAAGAATACAGACAGATCAGGACACAGTTTCCAAATGGAGAAAGGTGAATTTAGCCTTGATTTCTCCAGGCAACATATGATCGACATTGGAGACAGTAAATGGTGGAAGGTGGAACATAACTAATGTGTTTAAAATAAATTTCAACTTAGCTAATGGATGGAAGAATCAAATGTGCACTCATTCAAGAGGGCACGAAACAAAGAAAGTTAGTACACAGATACAGCAGGTAATCAGGCTAGAGGAATCTTGGCCTTTATAGATTCAAAGATTTATAGTTTCATACAGGCCCTTCATTCCATCAACTCTGCACTGACATAACTCCCACTAAAAGTGGGCTAATCCCAAGTTCCTATACTTGTCCCACATCCTTGAATTTTATGATATTTGAAGTACTCATCCAAATATCTTTTAAAGATTGTAAGTCCTCCAGCCTCTCCTACCTGCCCAAACAGTGTATTACAGATTCTCACCACCTACTGAGTGAAAAATCTTTTTCCCAAATCCCCTCAGAATCTTCTGCCCCTTACCCTAAAACTATGCCCTCTCATGTCTGATGCCTCAATAAAGGGGGACAGCTGCTCCCTATTCATGCCGTCCATTCTGCTCATAATCTTTACATCTCAGTCATGCCGCTCCCCCCCCCCAACCCCAGCCTTCTCTGCTCTAGAGAAAACAATACAAGCCTACCCAGTCAAGCCTTATAGCTCAATTTCTCCAACCCAGGCAACATCTTGGTGAGCCTCCTCTGTACTCCCTCTTGTGTGATCACATCCTTATTTCAAAGGCGTTGGATTATAAGAGTAGGGAACTCTTGTGAGAACTGTACAAGGTGAGGGGGAGACCACATCTGGAGTACTGTGAGTCGTTTTGCTCCCTTTATTTAAGATGATATAATTTCATGGAGGCAGTTCAAAGAATGTTCATGAGGATGATCCTGGAGTGGCGGGATTATCTTTTGAGCAAAAGCTAAACAGATTGGGACTGTACTCATTGGAGTTTAGCAGAATGAACAGTGACCTCATTGAAACATATTGGATTCTTTCAGGGATTTGAGAAGATGTTTCCCTGCATGGGAGAATCTAAGCCTAGAGGGAACAGTCTCAAACTAAAGAGGTGCCAATTTAAGACTGAGATGAGGAGGAATTTCCTTTCTTAGAGAATTGCAATCTTTGGAGCTCCTTGCCACAGAGAGCTGCGGGGTAGAGTCCGTGTGTATACTAAGGCTGAGACAGATAGATTCTTGATCAGTTGTGGAATCAAAGGTTATGGGGAAAGGGCAGGGAAGTGGATGTGAGGAATGACAGATCCTCCATGATCCTATTAAATGGTGGAGCAAACTCCTGTTCCTATTTGTTATGGTCTTACTCCAGTAAATTCTGCAAGAAGACAACATAGTTGGCCATTTAGATCATTAGAAATAGGAGTCAGATGAAGCCATTTTGAATCACGAGCCTGTTGCATCATTCTAAGATGTTATGGTTGGTCTATGACCAAAGTGACAGTCAAGAGGATTATTTGGATAAAAATAGTGTACAAGGAATGGGAAAAAGCAGGAGATAGGGACTAGGTAACGATGCTCATTTAGTGAGCCAGGGCAGGCATGATGGGCTGAATGGCCTTCTTCTACACTGTAATACTCTTGCACTGTCACACCTCTGTGATTCTGTGAAGTGCATAAACCTTTCATTGTCCTACATCATTAATATCTATACTTACTAAAATCTATTGATCCCAAATTTAAATTGAAAAAAAATGGACCCAACATGAAATGTCATTTGCAAACAGAGTTCCAAGCTTCACCCTGTTTTTTTTACGAATAAATGCGTCCTAACATTATTTCTAAACAATGTGGCTCCAAACTCAAAGCTGTGTCCCCTAGACCTGGACTCGGAGACCAGTGGGAATTGTTTCTGATTGCTTTTCTGGCCAACTTGCTCTGACTGGACCGGATGGATTTGCAGTCTTCCAGAAGGCCAGTATCTTGAGAGAAACCTGGGAACGAAAGGAAAGGATTTTGAATTAAATCCGCCCCCCCTCTCTCTTCCCTCAAATCTGACTGACCGACACCATCCCCCTCCCAATGTAGGTAGCCACCAACTCACATGTTGAGCAGCTGTTCGGAATTCCTTAACAGCTATTCCTCCGAATAGTGCTTCCTGTGGTTTTACAGGTTCATTCTAAGCTAATTGAACATCACTTCAAACATAAGTATCAGCAAATCCAGAAGGGGGTGTACAGGAACAGAATAATTAGGGAAGAGGAAAGGAACTTGAAGCTGTTAAAGAGCCCTTCTCAGCCTAGTGTTCCATACATTGGTCACACTTGCAACTGTTAGAATGGAACCTGTCTCGCTCTAATCCTGAAACAAAGCGAGAGTTGTCACGTAAGTCTTAAAAAATAGTTAATTAATATTTCCCCAAGCCCTATAATTAATTACATTCAAAGGGCAGGTGGAAATAAAGGAACAAAGTTACTGATGTGAACTATGAATCAATTCTCAGTCGATTAGCCATAAAGCTCCCAGAAAGAGACACATATCCAAAACAAAAGATGAAAGCTCACAGACCTGACCCCCTGAACTATTTCCCACTTTGAAGATGCTGTCTGACCGGCTCAGTATTTCAAGTATTTGATATGGTTATATATTTTTACAATTTTTGTTTTGGTTTACAAGTTAGCAGGATTTAAAAGGAAAGTGGGTGCATATTTAAGAACTAAAACTGAGAGAGGGGCATGAGAATGGGGGTGGAGCGGAGCACAGCATTAAAGAGCTAGCACGAATCCAAAGGGCCGAACAGTTTATTTCTTTTTGTTTTCCCACGTTGAGAGATAAAGGAGAGGCGGGGTCAAGAGCTTAGCTTGACCGCATTATTCAAGTCAGTGGTGCGGAAATCTTGATAAGTAACTCTTCAAATCTGTCCCGAATGCCCTCCCTTTCTCACGGCTCCCGGAAGGATCGATCCCTTGGTGCCACGTCAGGGTTCAGACCGACCCTAACACCGCTTGTGGTCGGCGAGAGGCGGGGCAATGGGAACAAGGTGAAAGGATTTTCCACGAAACACAAAGAGAAGCCGAGTACCAGCCGCGGGGAGGAGAGAGGGCAAACCAGCCACTCGGTACCGGGCAGCACTCAGTCTCCCCCTCCCAGCTCCTCTCCGGTCATCATGTTATTTCCTTTCTTGCTATTCATGCCTTTGGCATCCGCCAATTTAACCGAGCTGACCTTCGAGTTGGCAGACAGAGAGATTCAGTGCTTCTACGAAGAGTTGCAGAAAGATGCCAAGTGCAACTTCGTTTTCCAGGTAAAGTGCAGTCACACAGTTACCAGATTAACCTAGCTGTAAACTGTCAAACATGGGAGATCTAAACACCAGGTTTTACTCCACATGGATTGAAGAAAATTTTTCTTTTTGACTTGACCTTAGAGTTTGCTCCCGGACATTGTGGAGCTTCCTAAGGCAGGGTATGGTAGTTACTCGACAGGCTAATAAAAAGCACAGCAGTCAGGCAGCATCGAGGAGCAGGGGGGTGAATTGACGTTTCTGGCATTAGCCCTTCATCATCTGCAGTCCTCACTTTCTCCTAATGGTGCTGAACGTTAATTTTAAAACCTGTATTACCAACAGAAGAAAGTGAAGGGAAAGCTCCACCATGAGCATATGAAATGTCATAACATTCGAAAGTATGGGTCAAGTGCTAGAAAGTGGGATTAGTGAGTCTCAACACAGACTCGACTGGCCAAAGGACCTCCTCTGTGCTGTATGACTCTGACCCTCGTTGACTCTCAAAGGATCTTCTTTGTGGGAAATAAATTGGAATAATGTCTGTTGTTGTGGTTCTGTTCGCCGAGCTGGGAATCTGTTTTGCAACACAAATTCCCAGCTCAGCAAACAGAACCACAACAACAAGGATCACCCGAGCTACAAATCTTCTCCCAAACTTGGAATAATGTCTGGTTTTGCAGCCATATGGTAGCATCTCCAATGGGCTGGTTATTTTTTCATAACCTTTTATTCTATAGCTTTTTGGGAGTTTTGTTTTGGTAAGTAGCAAGATGGATGGTGTAATTATGGTCAGACTGAGCTTACCTGTGAGATGAAGGTTGAATTCCCACTCCAGCGCAATGTGATGTCAGACAGAAGTTGGTGTCTTTCTAATGAGATGTCACAAAAAGGGCCACTTGCTGTTACATAGTGCTTTTCATAACCACCAGGGGCAGTACTGTGGCTCAGGGGGTGGCACAGTGGCTCAGTGGTTAGCACCACTGCCTCACAGCGCCAGGGTCCCAGGTTCGATTCCAGCCTCGGGTGACTGTCTGTGTGGAGTTTGCACCTTCTCTCCATGTCTGCATGGGTTTCCTCTGGGTGCTCTGGTTTCTTCTCACAGTCCAAAGATGTGCAGGTTAGGTGAATTGGCCATGCTAAATTGCCCATAGTGCTAGGTGCATTAGTCAGAAGTGGGTTACTCTTCAGAGGGTTGGTGTGGACTGGTTGGGCTGAAGGGCCTGTTTCCACACAGTAGGGAACCTAGTCTAAAATACTTTATGATTTCAGTAATCTTGAAATGTCATATTATAGGAAACAAGGTCCCATAAACTGCAATGTAATAACAACCAAATAATTATTTTTGTTGACATTAATATTGGTCGGGCCTCACCTTCAGTGCTCTTCTTTGAAATAGCGCTGTGTCCATCATGGGAAGGTTAAAAATCACACAATCACACAAATAAAGCTGTTATAGTCCAACAGCTTTATTTGGAAATACAAGCTTTCAGAGCGTTGCTCCTTCCAAATAAACCTGTTTGACTCTAACCTGATGCTGTGTGATTTTTAACTTTGTTCACTTCAGTACCTCCACATCAGGGCCATCATGAGAAGGCCATTGACTTAGCATCTCATCCATGTGGCAGCATCTCTGATACTGCAGCACACTCTCACTACTTCACTAGAGTGATAGCCTGGCGTTTTGTGCTGAAATCATAGACCGGCATTTGAAGACTCAACTTTGTAACTTGGAGGTAAGAGTGTTGGCTCAGTTGGCTGGCTTGTGACACACTTGTATACCAACAATGTGGGGTCAATTCCTGCACCAGCTTAAGGCCACTGTGAAGTCTCTCTTGTTTGTAATGTGGTGATGCTCAGGTTGAACTATTGCTAGTTGTCTCTGCCTAATGAGGGAATGGGTTTGTGGTTACTTCACTACATTCACACAGAAGATGCTCTGCCAACTACCATAGAGTCACAACAGTGGGGAAACAGACCATTTGATCCATCAAAGCCACACTGATCCTCTGAAGAGCATCCTCCCTCTGTAACCCTGCATTTCCCACAGCTCATCCACCTAGCCTGCACATCCTTGTGCACTATAGGCAATTTAGTGTGGCCAATCCACTTAACCTGCACATCTTCAGACTTGTGGGCACCTGGAGGAAACCTGCTCAGACAGGAGGAGAATGTGCAAACTCCACACTGATGGTCGCTCGATGGTGGAATTGAACCTGGGTCCCTGGTGCTGTGAGGCAGCAGTGATAACCACTGAGCCACTGTACCAGTGCTAAGATTTGCATCAGCTGTTCAAGGCTGAAGGGGGTTCTCCTGGTGCATTAGCCAACCGTCATTTTTACATCTTTTCTCTTTCACCACTATCAACAAGTCCTGTGTCTTTTACACGGGGTCTCTCCATCATCCACTCTCATGTTCTTCCTCTGCTTCTGTCAAAATTACAAAAAACAAGTTCCCAACATCTTTCAGTTCTGAAGAAGTGTCATACTGCACTTGAAACATACACTCGGTTTCTCCCGTCACAAATCCTGTCAGGACCGCTGTGTTTCTCCAGCATTTTCGGTGCTTTTGTTTTTACATCGGTAACTGATTGTGCAGTGTGCGGAATACTGTGTGTAAAATGGCTGCTATGTTTGCCTGTATAACCTTGGTCTGTGTGTTTCATTGTAATTTATTGCATATCAAGAACTTAGAACATTAACTGGTGAGTGGAAATTGAACTTGACTGCATGATACCAGCACTGGGAGCCCCACTGTGTATTCCCCGGTGCACAGCACTGTATTGTCTGTGGAAAGAATGATAAAAATAGTCAGTTCCTTTGTACCTAGGCCAATGCATTAAATGATGGTTCACAGTTAATGTTCCAAACTTCCTGATATGGGGAGAGGCCTCCAACAAGCCCTCTGTCACTGATATGTGTCTGGAGCTAGGGAATATCCCAGTATGCACACTGCCCTTATATGGGACAGTTAAAGTTCTGAAAATCAGTTTTATCCTGTCTGAAACCTTTGCAATTCCAACGATTTTGAGATCAGCCAGCCAAATGGAGACTTGGGCTGTTTGCGCTAAACCCAAGGGTAGCTTGTTAATTGAAATCAGACAGTCTCTGATACTTCAATGGAACAGCAGAAAATGTTTTAAAATTGTCACATTGCAAATAGAATGATAACTTGAATTTATGTAGTACCCATAACATCATAAAAATGTTCCCCAAGAATGTGATTTGACACCCTCTCACATAAGGAGATGTTAGGATGGATGATTTGGTCAAACTGGCAGATGGAGTTTCGATATAATGTCGTATCTTTATCGGCAGCACCTCCTACAGTGCAACACTCCCTTAGTTCTGCAACAGTTCTGTGTTTAATACCTGGAGTAAAACATGAACTTGGGGACCTTGCAAGACAGAGGTCAGGCAGCTACTGTGACAGCTGTTTTGGTTTGAGCTCTCTTATGATAGGACCTGCTACCTGGATAAGTTTTTGATCTTTTGAAGTAGACAGGCAGGAGGCTGGAAGAACAGCCTGAGTACTTTGGATTCCAGCATCTGCAGTTTTTTTTTTTGTCTTTGATCCTTTGACACCAGTTAAACATTTGTGTTCTCACCAGGTGGTTGCAGGTGGTCACTATGATGTGGATTGCTTCATCGAAGATCCCAGAAGGCGAATGATCTACAGGAAGCACAAGATACGGCAGGACAGCTTGGCTGTGAAAGTGGAGCTCTCCGGTGTCTACAGCTTCTGCTTTGGCAACCAGTTCTCCACCTTCAGCCACAAAAAGATTTACTTCCACCTTGAAGTCGGTGAGGAAATTCCCATTTTTGCCACTGCTGAGGGCAAGGACAGTGCTCTCACACAGGTTCGTTGGTCTTGACAGTCCTTAAGTAATCTGGCTACTCACCCTCACAGAGCCTCAGACTTTTACTATGTTTCAAATATATTTCTTTTAATAGTGAGACCTCGCAGATGGCTCCATTGCACCAGGATTGAGTGAGAGGGGTGATTGTGTGAAGGCAGACTCAGATATTCAATCCCACAGCTTGAAGGATAGTTCTGTGACTTTGGCTAAACCATGGAAGATCCTTGCAATGGCCACAGGAGCTCACAGAGCTCTACCACAGGAGGCCACTTGGTCCATTATTTGGGGAGATTGGCATCATGTTCAATTCTGGTCTCCCTGCAATAGAAAAGAAGTTGTTAAACCTGATCGGGTACAGAAAGTATTTACAAGGCTGTTGCCAGGGCTGGATGGTTTGAGTTACAGGGAGAGGCTGAATAGGCTGGTGCTATTTTCCCTGGAGCATCGGAGGCTGAGGGGTGACCTTATAGAGGTTTATTAAATCATGAGGGGCATGGATAGGATCGAAGAGTGAAAGGTTCTAAAACTAGGGGGCATAGGTTTAAGGTGAATGGGGAAAGATTTAAAAGGATCTAAGGGGCAACTTTTTCACACAGCGGGTGGTGCGTGTTTGCAATGAGCTGCCAGAGGAAGTGGTGGAGGCTGGTACAATTACAGCATTTAAAAGGCATCTGGATGGGTATATGAATAGGAGGCTTTAGAGGGATATGGCAAATGGGACGAGGTTAGGTTAGGATATCTGGTTGGCATGGACAAGTTGGACCGAAGGTTCTGTTTCCGTGCTGTACATCTCAATGATTCTATATTAATATCACTGGACTAGTAATCTAGGTGTCCAAACTAATGCTCTGGAGACACAAGTTCAAATCCCACCACAGCAACTGGTGGAATTTAAATTCACTTATTAACTCTGAAATATAAAGCTAGTCTCAACAAAGATGGCCATCAAGTCTCCCTCTAAGCTGTGCAACTGTAGGGAAGCTCTGCAAAGCTGATGGTGTGTAGACAAGTTGACCTCCAGTCCTAGATGTCACTGCATTGAAAGTCCGTACAATGACAGGAACGATCAGAGGAAACGTAGTGGCCATGACAACTATCACCAATAGTAGTACAAACCCTTCTGGTTCTCTTATGCCCTTTAGCAAACAGATTCTGCCATCCTTACCCAGTCTGGTCTACATGTGACTTCTGACTCAACATTATGATTAACTGCTAAGTACCCAATGACATGACCTAATAAGCCACTCAAGGGCAATTAGGGATGGGCAACAAATTGGCCTTGCCAATGATGTCCACATCCCATGAAAGAATGAAGAAACAAATGCCAGTGTTGGCTCTTTGAAGGACCTCTCTAATTAGTGTAACTCCCTTGCCTTTATTTTCCCCCTTCCTTCCAAAAAAATGGCAAAATTGTTCTTGCTAAAGTATTCATCCAACTCTCTTTCAAAAGTTATAATTGAACCTGCTTCTACAGCATTTTCAAGTAATCCATTCCATATATTAATAAGTCACTGCATTTAAAAACAAGTTCTCCTCAGCTCCCACTTGTGCCTTTGTAGATAAATCACACAGGGCACTTTGGCTGAGCCTCAGAAGGATTACATTCCAATGCATGCAGGATGTTTGGTCAAACAGCAACAATCCTGAGTCCAAAAACAAAGGTCTTGGAGAATGATAGTGATGATTAATAGGGGTGACCAGAAGAGTGTGATGTATAGTTAATGTCACTGGACTAGTAATCATGAGGGCCAGGGCTATTGCTTTGGGGACATTGGCTCAAATCTCACTAAGGCAACTAGTGAAACTTTTATTCAATTAATCAATCTGGAATATTAACCTAGTCTCAATAATGGTGACTATCAAGCAATCATCAAATATGGTAAAAGCCCATCTGTATCACCCATGTGTGGGTGATATTGTTACAGATCTTGTAACTGAAGAAGCTGTGCCAAGGCACCTTTGTACCGAAGATGGTGACTTATAAACTTTTCACACTACATATTTGAGTGCATATGACAATATAGCTATCAATTCAATTCAATTCAATTCAATTCATGTCCTTTAGGAAAGGAAATTTGCCATTATTGCCCTCTCTGGCCTTGGTGGAACTCTGAGCAGTGCCTCTTAACTGACCCTGTGAAATGGCCCTAGTGTGGCACTCAGTTCAAGGGCAATTAGGGATGGACAATAAATGCTGACTTGACCAGTGATACCCACACCTCATTTAAGGAAAAGGGAAGGTTGATGAATCATCGCTATTGTTGTTGGAGTCATAGTTATACAGCACAGAAACAGACCCTTCGGTCCAACCAGTCCATGCCGATCATAAGCCTACACTAAACTAATCCCACCTGCCTGGTCCTGGCCCACATCCCTCCAAACCTTTCCTTTTGATATACTTGATATACATTGTAACTGTACCCACATTCGCCACTACCTCAGGACGTTCATTCCACACCCTGTGTGCAAAACATTTGCCCTTTGTGTCTTTTCAAAATCTCTCTCTTCTCACCTTAGAACATGTCGCCCAGACTTGAGATCCACTTTCGAATGTGCAGTCATTAATGGCCGAGGCAGTTATACTGCAGTGTTATCCTATTTGTTTATCTCCTCAGCTGGAAGCCTCCTGCCTTTCCATCCATACTGCACTGCGGAGTGTGATGAGCATGCAGACACAACAGCGGGTGCAGGCATTGATTGATCACCTGCACGCAGAAGACGTGAACAGTCACATTATCTACTGGGCATCTAGTGAGACCATCATCCTTTTCCTGGTTACTGTGGGCCAGTTGATTATCGTGAAGAGATTCTTCACTGATCAAAGGGCCAATATAAGTGTGGCCACCACATAACCACCTAACATCCATTGGCCACTGGAAATAAATATGCAACATTACTGTAGCAAAGGCATTGTGTGACAATCAACGTGCAGTGGTCAAAGAGAAGATTATAGTCAGTGAAACTAGTTCCCATTTAACTACATGTTGCAAAGTGAGGGAGAGAGATATCTGTACCTGTGGCTAATAGTTACCACTTCTTAAGATGGAGAAAACCTCTTCAACCGTAGGACAAGCTGACAACCATAAAAAAAGCAAATAACTTGCACATAAAATGCCTATCATGACATTAGGATGTCCCCAATTATTTAATTTGTTGAAGTGTTATCAATGTTTATACAGTATGCAGGGTATTGTGATCAATTTATACACAGCAAGCTTCACAAAATGCCAAATGGATGCCTAACCGTATAAACTGCACTTGTAGATATAGTTAAAGGAAGTTAATAGGGTTGATTAAGGGAATTTATATATTGGTTAATAGTGTTTGTAGTATACATTAAGGGGGATTTAGTGCTGGTTAAGGGTGTTCATAGTGTTGGTTCAGGGCGTTTATTGTGTTGCTTAAGGGAAATTGAGATGTTTATTAAGGGCGTTTGTAATGTTGGTTCAGGGCATTTGTAGTGTTGGTTCAGGGCATTTGTAGTGTTGGTTCAGGGCATTTGTAGTGTTGGTTCAGGGCGTTTGTAATGTTGGTTCAGGGCGTTTGTAGTGTTGGTTCAGGGCGTTTGTAGTGTTGGTTCAGGGTGTCTGTAGTGTTGGTTCAGGGTGTCTGTAGTGTTGGTTCAGGGTGTCTGTAGTGTTGGTTCAGGGCGTTTGTAGTGTTGGTTCAGGGCGTTTGTAATGTTGGTTCAGGGCGTTTGTAATGTTGGTTCACGGTGTCTGTACTGTTGGTTCACGGTGTCTGTACTGTTGGTTTACGGTGTCTGTAGTGTTGGTTCAGGGCATTTGTAATGTTGGTTCAGGGCGTTTGTAATGTTGGTTCAGGGCGTCTGTAGTGTTGGTTCAGGGTGTCTGTAGTGTTGGTTCAGGGTGTCTGTAGTGTTGGTTAAGGGTGTTTGTAATGTTTGTTAGGAGAAGTTATAGCATTGATTGAGCGTGTCTGTAATGTTGGTTAAGGGAGTTAATAGCATAGGTTAAGGGTGTTTGTGGTGTTAGTAAAGGGAGAAATGATGGCTCACATGTAACAGACTTCACTACAGACTATATCACTGGTGTCAGGTGACCAAGCCACATCATAGTTTGAAATGTGCAGTGAGACACCTCTAATAGTTCCACACTTCCAGTGAATCTTCACATTTTGAGGCTCTTGGCTTCACTGTCTCGTTTGATCTCAAGTGAAGCTGCTTCATCTCCTCAATCTCTAAGTTGGCCTTCACAACATTTGATTTCCTTTTTGACTGCTGGATCTCTCAACAGTGTCTCACTGCTTATAGAACCTCAGATCATGTGAATGGGCCTCTCATATTCAACACCCCTTACTCCCCGGATGCAGAAACGAGGAAAGACCAAACCATCTGGATTAGCAAATCCAAATAATACCTTTAAGTTCCACCAACCATGCCCTTCCTCACTGCATATGCCATCCTTGTTTGATTTTGCCAATTTAATGAAATAATTAGCAACAGCAATTTCCTATCTTGCTCCCTCAAAGCTATGTCTTACACTCCTCACTTTCTCTTCACCATTGTTGGAAGTGTAGATGCCTCAGACCTTGTCTTCCTCACATAGATCTCAGAATCCTGATAATGAAGCCTCACTTCTCCCAACAATCAAACAAACCTGGTTTACCTTGTCTGCTCACCTCATTCTTTCCAGGTGACAGGCAGCCTATACTTGGGGCTTTAGCCATTCAATGTGGGTTCAGAACAAACGAACGCTATTTAGGTCTCAGATCTGTTCTGATATTCAGTTGGAACATGTCTAATGCCCGTTGCTAAAAATGCTTATGAAGAGATGCCATTTGATATGGCATGATCATGCTTATCATGTGGACTCATTCCAACCCTGCTCATTGTTCAAAGGGAGAGGATATGTGAGAGTTTAAGAAAAGAGATTTGTTTTGTATGGAGTTCTTGGTGTAGCATTGTAAAACTCAGTAATAATGATATCACAAGACCGCTCTGATTACTTCATGAGTCTGCTTTAGTGACATCAACAAACTGCACCTTTTCCATCATATTTTGTTAAAACCTTTTGTCTTGCACTCATCAGACAATTCACAAGTATACCATTATAAAGAGAGAACAACATTTATGAGGCATTGGAATTCAATATACCATGATATTTATTTGTGTGATAGATAAAACACGTGAAATGCTGTGATTTCAAGCGTGTAAGCTGTGTGTCTGTCAATCGTATCAAACAACATGGCTCCCTTCAGCTGTTTGAAATCAGCAAGTTATTGATTATACCCAAACTTGTACAATTCACAATACGGTGTCCAACATTTGGTGTAATTTTGCAATTGGTTAACATGGACTAAACAATCCTGAGTGTGCTAAGAATTATGCAGGGAATCAATTTAGGATTGCCTATCAGGTTCGCAGTGTGGTGCATTAGTGTGGAATATATTCTGTAAATTAATATAAAATGTCATGTCTTTGCAGGCAGAAAACACATATACACATGAGCACCTATTTCAATTCAACAAAATAGCTAACAGACATTCACTGGCTCATTTCTTGAGACAATACCTTGTCAATCAACATTCCTGGTTTAAAATTTAAACAGAGTTTGTCAATTAACTGTCAGGCATCATTACCCATCACATTGTCCTGGCAATACCTCTCAACCAGAGTCTACTTGTCAACCAATCTCCTCTCATATGGTATCAATGTTGTTTTCCCTTTACATTGGTATTCTTGCAAATTGTCCTGATAAGTGCAAGATGAAAGGCTTCAACAAGATGTGTTTTTTGTTTAAAGCAATACTTAATTTCTGCACTGCCAAATAGACTATTTTTAAGGGATTGGATGTGAGGAGTTGAGTGATATGCCTCTAGTCTGTGCTGGTGAGTTGTCAGCAAGTGTGAAATTCTATTCTACCCCCAAATGAAAATAATCGTAACAGGTGGCTGATGCACCTGGACTGGAATATAAATATCTCACTCCATAGCAGAGACTGATCCTCCCACTTCCTCCAGACCAAAGGGGTAGCCATGGGCACACGTATGGGCCCCAGCTATGCCTGTCTCTTTGTTGGCTACGTAGAGCAGTTGATCTTCCGTAATTACACCGGCACCACTCCCCACCTCTTCCTCCGCTACATTGATGACTGCATTGGCGCCACCTCGTGCTCCCGCGAGGAGGTTGAGCAATTCATCAACTTCACCAACACATTCCACCCTGACCTTAAATTTACCTGGACCATCTCTGACACCTCCCTCCCCTTCCTGGACCTCTCCATCTCCATCAGTGACGACCGACTTGACACTGACATCTTCTACAAACCCACCGACTCCCACATCTACCTGGATTACACCTCTTCCCACCCTACCTCTTGCAAAAATGCCATCCCGTATTCTCAATTCCTCCGCCTCCGCCGTATCTGCTCCCAGGAGGAGCGGTTCCACCATAGAACACACCAGATGGCCTCCTTCTTTAGAGACCGCAATTTCCCTTCCCACGTGGTTAAAGATGCCCTCCAACGCATCTCATCCACATCCCGCACCTCCGCCCTCAGACCCAACCCCTCCAACCGCAACAAGGACAGAACGCCCCTGGTGCTCACCTTCCACCCTACCAACCTTCGCATAAACCAAATCATCCGCCGACATTTCCGCCACCTCCAAACAGACCCCACCACCAGGGATATATTTCCCTCCCCACCCCTCTCCGCATTCCGCAAAGACCGTTCCCTCCGTGACTACCTGGTCAGGTCCACGCCCCCCTACGACCCACCCTCCCATCCTGGCACTTTCCCCTGCCACCGCAGGAACTGTAAAACCTGCGCCCACACCTCCTCCCTCACCTCTATCCAAGGCCCCAGAGGAGCTTTCCACATCCATCAAAGTTTTACCTGCACATCCACTAATATCATCTATTGTATCCGTTGCTCCCGATGCGGTCTCCTCTACATTGGGGAGACTGGACGCCTCCTAGCAGAGCGCTTTAGGGAACATCTCCGAGACACCCGCACCAATCAACCAAATCGCCCAGTGGCTCAACATTTCAACTCCCCCTCCCACTCTGCCGAGGATATGGAGGTGCTGGGCCTCCTCCACCGCCGCTCCCTCACCGCCTGGAGGAAGAACGCCTCATCTTCCGCCTCGGAACACTTCAACCCCAGGGCATCAATGTGGATTTCAACAGTTTCCTCATTTCCCCTTCCCCCACCTCATCCTAGCTTCTAACCTCCAACAACTCGATCCCCTGACCTGTCCGGACTTGTCCGACCTGCCCAGCTCCTTTTCCACCTATCCACTCCACCCTCTCCTCCCTGACCTATCACCTTCATCTCCTTCCCCACTGACCTATTGTACTCTATGCCACTCTCTCCCCACCCCCACCCTCCTCTAGCTTATCTCTCCACGCTTCAGGCTCTCTGCCTTTATTCCTGATGAAGGGCTTTTGCCCGGAACGTCGATTTTGCCTGTCTTCGGATGCTGCCTGAATTGCTGTGCTCTTCCAGCACCACTGATCCAATAAATGCTAGCCTAGCCAGCGATACCCACATCCCTCAATGATTTTTTTTAAAAAACATTTCAAGTAGCTACTTGGTTGAGCACTGATGCCGAACCACTTGTTGTGAGTACCAGGACAGTTTATCCTAAGAATAATTATTACACCACATATAGCGTTTAAACACGTTCAGTATAAAGACTACTGACTGCAAGCTCTTAACTGAACAGAACTCACTAAGGCAGTAGCTCAGATGGAGAATAAGTGAGACTATATACTCACCCCTTTTAAAGAATCCTGTTAAATGAGGGCTTGAGTGCCACTAAACAGGATCAATTGAGTATATAATAGGTGCAGAGTAGTCTCAGTACAATTCCATTGCTCTTTGCAACTGGAAACCTAATTTTTCTTGGCATGCTAGGTTCTGTCGACTAATCTGTTAATCTTCACCCGTGGAATATACAACTTGCACTTATGTAATGCTTTTCATGATCTCAGTATGTGCCAAGTTTATCAGAGCCAATTAAATGCTTTAGAAGGGTTGTCATACAGAAAACACAACAGCCAATTTGTTCACTGCAAACTCTTGCATATAGCATTGTGATATTGACCTGATAATGTATTTTTTAAATGGTGACTGAGGGCAGGAGTGCAGGAAAGGGCCTCAGTTTTGTTGAACAATCACGGATTGTTTACATCCCGCCAACAGCAGATTGGACTGGAGCATCCCACTAGAAAAAAGACTATCGCCACCAGTCCAGTTCCCTACTTGTGTTAGTTTCCTGAAAAGGTCGTGTTAAGAACAGGGCAAAGTCATTGGCAAAGGCTACATCAATGCCCAGAAGAAGTTGACACTTCCAGCAGTATAGTGGCCAACACCTCATGGAGAGGGAGAGGAAATGGCATGGTTGGAAAGAGTCAATGATTGGTCCCAAAGACACAGCAGCTGATGTGGCCCCAGGAATGGTGTCTCCAACCCCTCCCACCCAACCTCCAGCCCAACTCTGGACTGCTCCGAGAGCTAGAGGCTAAGAGATCATTAGCTATCACTGTCTTTCCCTAATGGCAATGTCACTACAGCCACACTGACTTCTTTTTTTCCCATTTCATGCCAGTTCAGACATGCTGGCATGCTGTCCTGGGTCATGGTGCCTCATAGGGCATGTGGACCTTGCAGACAGAGGAGAACACATTGGTACGACAATCAGCACATTCTGTTCTTGTTCCATATATTAAACAGGGCCAAAGTTGGCTATGGAGTCAGCAGTTGGCATCTAGACACATTTATCCCAGACAGTAGCATCTCTCCTATCAATGCAACCTCACGACTCTCAATCTGATTCACTCTCCCATGGTGTCCATGAAATATTATGCTGTAGGGATAGTGTATAGGGGATTAAATCAGGGACATAAATCCTGTATATTGAGGAGATGCACAGTCCTTTCATACTGCAAGTAATGCATGAATTTATTCAACAGCTGTACAGATCAAATGTGTTGGTGTGATTTCAATCATAAATTTGATTCTGTCAATCAGTACGCGTTTAGTTCATTTCAATTTTCGCTCACCCACCTCAATGAATAAAAATAAATTTGATGACTGATTGATTCTAGTTCCAGTTTAATTTTCACCTTAATCCGGAAGTGCTGTTAGAATTATTGCAAGGAGGAAGCAACTTAGAAAAGAGGGAATTAGATAGCGTTTCTCTGACAGTGAGATTAAATGGGACAAAGATGTCATGTTCATTGCCTCCCTGATGGTACCATTGGGTAACATGATTCAGGTGGAATACAGTTAGGTCTTAGCTTAAAGCCAGGACTAGTTTTTGATATCCAACTTGTGACGTTAGCTGGGTTTGCCTTGGGATCAACCAATACATTCCAACTTGTCTGTGATGTACCTTCTACATCCCACAGTATAAGAATATTGTGTCAACACTGTCTTAAAGAAATAACTTGTATTTATAAAGAATCTTGCCTTGGGACACTCCAAAGCATCTTTTTAAGTAATTATCTCTTTTTGCTTTGGAATGTAGTCGTTGTTCCATTGAAAAACATAGCAATCATCCAATGCCCTGCAATTAGCAGCTTAGGATAGAATCCTTACAGTGTAGATAGAGGCCATTCAACCCATCGAATCTGCACTGATGTTTCAAAAAGCTTCTGATCCAAACCCACCCGCTCCCCCATCCCTGCACCTAGCCTGCACATCCCTGGACACTATGGATAATTTAGCATGACCAATCTACCATAATCTGCACATCTTTGGACTATAGGAGGAAACTGGGGCAAACCCATGCAGACACGGGAAGAATGTGCAAACTCCACACAGACAGTGTCCCCAAGGCTGGAATTGAACCTTAGTCTGTGGTGCTGTGACGCAACAGTGCTAACCACTGAGCCACTGGAATAAATGACCTATTCTTGATGGTGTTGGTTAAGGGAAGAATCTGTGCCTTTCTGCATGGAGGAAGGGTCACACCAATAACAGACTCATCCCAAGTTGCCCAGGCACAGTTCCTTGGGCAGTGGGACAGTGGGTAGCTTTGGCCTCACTTGTTCAAATTCCACTCATTACTTATGAAAGAAAATATCATCAGCCTTTTATATTGTGCTTCTCATATATCTGGGTGGTTTCCCAAAGCACAAGTTACACTGGAAATAGTTTTTGGGGAGAGATGGATGGTTATTGGTAATGTTACTGGATGAGTCAACCAGAAGCCTAGGTGAATGTTCTGGGACACACGACATTCAAATGACATCTTGCAGAATTTAAGTTCTGTTCTTAAATCTGGAAATATAAAATTAATTTCCAAAACTGTGACCATGAAGCTATCAATGATTGGTGTCAGATCCATCTGGTTCACTAACATCCTTTAGGGAAAGAAATGTGGCCTCCTTACCTGGTCTGACTTGCATGTGACTCTAGACCCTAGCTGTGTGGTTGAATTTTAACTATCCTCTAATATAGCCTAGGTAGCCACACAGTTCAAGGGTAACGAGGAAGGGTCAACAAATGCTGGCCCTCACTAAGGTTGCGCGGAAAAAAAGAAAACATAATGCAGTCATTGCTATGTTGATGTAGCCAATTTGTACACAGCAAAACACAATGGATAAGAGGGATTCTGAAGTTATTCACTTTGTTTAACCTGGCAAAGCAGTCAGAGAACAGTACAAATATGAAATAACAGAGGTCTTCATGAAACACATCATCCATAATTTCTCTTTTTCAAAACGTAAATAAGATGACAAAGGGTGAGAAGTGACTTGGAAGTCTATTACCTTTGTTCTCGAACTACCCATGCAGCCTTCAACACTTTGAACAACCCCCATTGTTCCTGCCTTTGCTACTTCCTCCTGGTTGGATTACTTGAAAACTATTCACTGACTTTTCATTAAATGACCATGAGAACCTTCTTCCATGTATGGAGTCAGCTATTACGAGGGGGCATAGCTTTAAATTAAGGGGTGGTAGGTATAGGACAGATGTTAGGGGTAGATTCTTTACTTAGCGAGTCGTGAGTTCATGGAATGCCCTGCCAGTAGCAGTGGTGGACTCTCCCTCTTTATGGGCATTTAAACGGGCATTGGATAGGCATGTGGAGGATAGTGGGCTAGTGTAGGTTAGGTGGGCTTGGATCGGCGCAACATCGAGGGCCAAAAGGCCTGTACTGCGCTGTATTTTTCTATGTTCTATGTTCTATAACACTCTCATCCTCATACAGTCCATAGGGTCATTCAGCACGGAAACAGACCCTTCGGTCCAACCAGTCCATGCCGAAAATAATCGAAGAGAAAGTGAGGACTGCAGATGCTGGAGATCAGAGCTGAAAATCTGTTGCTGGAATTGTGCAGCAGGTTAGGCAGCATCCAAGGAGCAGGAAAATCGACGTTTCGGGCATGATTCCTGAAGAAGGGCTCATGCCCGAAACGTCGATTCTCCTGCTCCTTGGATGCTGCCTGACCTGCTGCGCTTTTCCAGCAACACATTTTCAGCTCATGCCGAAAATAATCCCAAACTAAACTGGTCCCATCTCCCTGCTCCTGGCCCATACCCCTCCAAACCTTTCCTATTCATGTACCTTGACATGGTCTGATCTCACCCTTTTTCTTCATCTGTAGCATTTCAAATGAATCTGCACATTTAAATGAGAAATTTTGTGAAGCTGCCCTAATTCTAGGCAATGGACCTTTGGCTGTTTGATATTTGAAGTGTCAAGGTGCGCAGGTGCAATACTTGTACTTTCCAGCAGATGGAGCATTGCAGTCACTCGCCATCCAGTTAGCGTAATGGAAAACTCCAATGGGACAAGGAGAAAGTTTGGACTGCCAATGCTGGAGACCTGAGCTGAAAAGTGTGGTTGCAGGTCAGCCAGCATCTGAGGAGCAGGAGAGTCAACATTTCAGGCATAAGCCCTTCATCAGGAAGTCAAGGGCTCCTGCTACTCCGAAGCCTCCTGACCTGCTGTGCTTTTCCAGCACCACCCTTTGCAACTCCAATGGGACAAGCCAAGTACAGGTAGTTCTGATATAACGCGCGTTTCGATAACGCAACTTCGCTGTAATGTGATTGATAGATTGGGGACGCAGTTTCTGAAGCGCAGACTTTTAAAATGTGATTACATCGCCAACACTTTAAGCGCTGTGTCTAAAGCACAATTTTCCGATAATGCGGGATTGCACAAGAACGTTATAGAAGAACTATCTGTATCGGACACCGCGTTCACACAAAGGGAAGGAACTGACAGACTGGGTTTCTTCTTTTGAGGAGGGCTAAACGGTGACCTAATAGAGATCTTCAAAACTACTAGAGTAGCAGTGCAACAAACAGAGGGGAACAGCATAGCCAGAGGCCACCAATGCAAGATGGTCACCAAGGAATCCAATGGGGCGGGCTCAAAAAAAAATTATTTACCCAAAAGAATGGTGAGAATGTGGAACTCACTACTACTGGAAGTGCTTGAGGAGAACAGTACTAGTCCGCTTAAGGTGAAACAGTCAAACATCGGAGGGAGAAGGGAACACAGCATTGTAAAGGTAGCTTAAGGTGAGGGAAAGTAGGTGGAAGATCATTGTGTTGGGCATAAATACCAGTACAAACAGGATTGAATGAATTCCTTGTTTCTGTGCTGTTTATTTGATGTAATTTTATATAGAACGAGCAAAAGACTTTTGCAGAATTAATAAACAGACTGTCGAGCAATGAGACTGTAAACAATCCAGTGTGAGACAGCGAGGTTGCTCCAAAACGAGTTGATATTAAATAGTGATAACTTTGGCCTTAGAAGTGCTTGTGATGGAGATGCCTTGGATGGATAAATGTGACCTTTAAAAGCATTGACCCTCATCCTGAGAAGCACGAAATTCCTTCACGCACATGGACACATACCCAAGTATTTAAGAGCAGATCAAATAAGAGCTCTTGTAATCTATTCAGGAGCAGCTGCATTAAAACTGCCTCCGTGCCTCAATGAGTGAATGAACAACAGAGTGCAGTGTATTGTGTTGGACAGAACAGAAGGTCCACCATCCTCCTCCCCCTTCTTCAACCTCCCCTCCCCCCCAACAACACCCTGATCCATGGTTAATCTGCAGTCACGCGGACACAAATGAACTGATTGCAATTGTCCGTAATCCCTGAGCTAAGGCTAGGAGGGCTGGGGAGGTGGGTCGATAAACAGGCAGGGTTCATGCTCCTGATCACCTCCCAGTGGCTTCTGGAGAGGATGCAGGATTGTAAAGGGGTGGGGGGGTAATGAGAGCAGCTGTGAATCACCCCCCACCTCTTCCACCCCCCGCCTGTCAGCGGGCTCATAGTCTCGGGTCACACATGGCAAACAGCCATTTGAATGTGGAGACCAAAACCCAAAAGGAAGTGAGAGAAAATGTAAGCAGAGAGAAAAATGAAACAGTGCAGTGCAGCATGTTGATCTCGAGTTAACAGCAGACACCATTCCATGTTCGCTGTGACACACGAAAATCAGAGTTCCTATCTGTAATCTGGCAATGCTGTTTTATTCACTGATATCTGTTTCGATTCTCAAAACGATTCACTATCTCCACTTTGCGTCCCTCACGGAGGTGCATTTCCCACATTATGTCCACGAGTTTAAAAAGTTCCATAGCCGCACTCGCATCTTCAACAGAGGAGTGTCCTTTGTGGCTATCCTGTTAAAGGAAAATAAAAGATTGCAGCAGTCAGTGGAGGTCTTAGAGTGGAAAGTGCTCATTGGCTCTATCAAATGCACCTTCAGTTGAAACAAGATTCAGGCATGTTGCTGGGGCAGTGCAGCGTTCTACAGACCAAACTTTATCTTGGGAATACTTGATGGAACAATATAGGGTGGAAGCTTTACTCTGTACCTAATCTCTAATGGATCTGAAAATACTTCAGACCAAAATAAACTCAGAAAAATGCAGGAGAAATTCAGCAGGTCTGGCAGCATCTACAGAGAGAGAGAAACAGAGTTAATTAACATTGCAAGTGCAGTATCACTTGTATTTTGCCTTAGGCTGATACTGGCTACCCAACATCTGACTTTCTTGAAATCTGATCTTCCTTAATGTGAGCTTTACTGGCTGGGCCAACATTTATTGCGCACCCCTAGTTCCTAGTTGTCTTTGACAAGGTGATGGTGAGCTGCCTTCTTGAACCAATGTAAGTCAGGTAGGTCAGACTCATCAATGGTGCTGTTTAGAAATGAGCTCAAGAATTCTTTAAACTGATTAGATTAGATTACTTTATAGTGTGGAAACAGGCCCTTCGGCCCAACAAGTCCACACCGACTCTCAGAAGAGTAACCCACCCAGACCCATTCCCCTATGTTTACCCCTCCACGTAGCAATTTAGCATGGCCAATTCACTAAACCTGCACATTTTTTGGACTGTGGGAGGAAACCCGAGCACCCAGAGGAAACCCTCGGGGATAACGTGCAAACTCCACACAGAGGCGGCGAATTGAACCCGGGTCTCTAGCGCTGTGAGGAGGCAGTGCTAACCACTGAGCCACCGTGCCGCCCACATTCTGATGCAGAGACGAAGTTCTCTCAGCAAAGTCAGGGAGTCGTAGAGGTTTACAGCATGGAAAAAGGCCCTTTTGCCCAACAAAGGAACAGAGAAGAGCTGGCACAAACACAGAAAATGCTGGAGAAACTCAGCAGGTCTGGCAACATCTGTAGAGAGAGAAACAGAGTTAACATTTTGGGTGGGGTATGACTCTTCTTCAGCAATCAGAAAGTGCTGGCATTTGCCCTTTTAAAGGACAATATATCCCACTCCATTGAACTCTCCCACTCACTCTCGACAGCACTGCGGGTGACTCACCACCAGTTCCTTGAGAATAATTAGGTACGGGGTAAAAAAAAATGTGGGTCTATTCAGTGTCACCACAGCCCGTGATATGACTCTATGATAGGTTTCTACATATTCAAAACATCAAGGGATATGTGGATTGTGTCAAAGTGAGAGATCAGCCGTGATTTCGTTGAATAGCGATGTAGGCTTCAAGGGCTGACTAGTCTCCTCCTGCTCCTTTTTTTCAATGTTCTATATCTTATGATTTTAGCAGTGAGTGAACTCGGAGAAGACATTGTAGTGACATACAGAACATACAGCAAACAGAGAAAAAGGTTAGGAACAAAGTTCTCAAGTGTATCTGAGTGCCCGTTACATGGTGCACATTTACCTGTATCCTTTTCCCCAGTAGATTCTGGCAGAGGCTTTTTAACGAGGCACGCCTGTCGGTTTTCAGTCTTGCTTTCATGATCAGTAACTTGCATGAAGATGTGTCCCGTATGGCATAATTTGAGATGTCCGTTTTCAGGACCCGGAAGTCAGATCTAGGATCATGGCCCACAATAATTTTCCCTTGTATAATCTTCAAAATCTGAATGAAATTGGTGGAAACCTAATTAGCAGAAAGAACAGGCACTTAAACAGCACAGGTCATGTTATCTTCAAAACCAGAATCACTGAGTGTTAAGGCATAAAGGGAGGTCATTCAACTCATTGTATTTGCATTGGCTCTCTAAATGAACATCATTACTAAGTTTAGATCAGAGTGGTGCTGGAAATACACAGCAGGTCAGGCCGCATCCGAGGGGCAGGAAAATCGATGTTTCGGGCAAAAACCCTTCTTCAGGAAGGGCTGATGATGGGCTGATGAAGGGCTTTTGCTCTAAATGTCAATTTTCCTGCGCCTCGGATGCTGCCTGACTTGCTGTGCTTTTTCAGCACCACTCTGATCTAAACTCTGGTTTCCAGCATCTGCAGTCTTCACTTTTGCCTATCATTACTAAATGCCAACTTCCAGATTTTGCCCCATACCCCTGAACACTATTTCTATCCAAATAGTCATCCAATGCCTCAGTTGCACCTGCCTCCACTACACTTCCAGGCAGTCCATGCCACACCCCAACTACTCACTGACTGATAAAGCTTTTCTTCACATTACCCTCGCTTCTTTTGCAGATTACTTTAAATCTATGTCCTCTCATCCGTGTTCCTTTTACAAGTGGGAACAGTTTCTCCCTATCTACCTATCCAGCCTTTTAAATATTATAATTTTGAAATCATCTATCAGATTTCCTTTTAGCCTTCTTTTCTCTAAAGACAAAAGACTCAACTTCTTTATTCTATTCTATTCAGTGAAATTCCTCACTGTTCTTGTAAATCACTTCTGCACACTCTCCAATACATTCACGCCCTTCCTAAAATGTAGTGAACAGAATTGTACATAATACTCCAGCTGAGGTTTAACAGTGTCTTATATTATTATTATCCAACCACTTTACATAGATTTCTATATCCTTCTCCCTCAAGTATTTACCTAGCTTCCTCTAAAAAGGATCTATGCAAACAACTGCCTGAGGAGTGAGTTCCACATTCTCACCACTTTCTGGATTTTCAACTGGATTTACCAATGTCCTATATTTATGATGCCCCTGTTTTTGGTCTGGTCACCTTCCCTACATTTACTCTGCCTTTCATGATCTTCGTGAACTCAGTGAGACTGCTCTATTATTTCTAGAGAAAGGAATTCCAAGCTGATTAACCAAAATGCATCACTTTTCTGTTCACCCAATTAAACCTGTTTATGCATCTCACCCAGTGTTCTATGTACCATCTTTTATATAATATGGAGACAGAATGTGACCTCTTTGTACATCTCCAGCAGCACCATCATGTTTGGCCACATCGTATTCCTGTATTGTACATATTTTGGTCAAAATATTGCATTGGAATTGTTCGAACCTTGAGTTTTCCATTTAGTTTGCAAACTTATGCATGGAAACCAAGAAACATCACCTCATGAAGGTTCTAATCTGACTCATAATTTTCACTGATCTCTTGTCCAGAACCTTCCTCCATCTCCAACCTTCTTACAATACTACCTTTTAAAACCAACAGTTGACACCCATAATCCTTCCTGATTTAGTTTGTCTCAGCTGAATTTAGCCTTGGTCACGAGCTAGGCTTTGAATAGAAACCTCTCAAACCTAGGTCCAAGTTCTTACTGAAATAACTCCACAGAGATCGGTATCCCGTCACCTTTTATTACCAAGTGGAGAGCGCTTGACACTGATCCAGCTCCCTCAGAACCAGCTCTCAGGGTGTCAGGAAGTCTGACACTCCTGTTCATATTGTCAGCCAAGGCTCCCTCATTGGACCAGATTAACCGCCCCAATCAGGGAACTCATGTTATATGAGATACACCCCGCTGACTTCATTACAATTATTGCACTTACATGTTTTGAAATATTTAAGAAACAAAACTCTCATCAAATGGTAAATTGCAGTTTCCTTCCCAATTCCTCCTCTTCTGAAGATGCTAAACCACACAGTATGGAAAGAGGCCATTCAGCCCATTGTGCCTGCAGATAACGGCTGTGCAGAAACATTGGAAAGAGGAGGAGTAGGCCATTCGCTTCCTCCAGTTTTTCTGCAACTCAATCATGGCGGATCTATCTCAACATCATTTTCCTGCAGAATCCTCAAATCCCTTGATGTTGCTAATTCTTGTTGATATTTGTCTATAGTTTTTTTTTCATCTGTGTATAGTTTAACTGAAAGTGGTTACTTGCCAGGTTCACATTTGATTGGCTATTGATCATAGCTAAGTCTACTCCAGAAATTTTGGCTAACTCACTGACCATAGGAGGATGGGGTTATCATGATCCCCACACACAGGAAAGCTCACTGCTTTGCTATCAGAAGCATAAATCTTTACAGCTGTTTTCCTGTCTGAGGATCAGACTGTGACTGGTCTTGCAGAGTTGTGAGTTTTTCAATGAATGTAAAGACGATTCTCTCAGTAAAATTAATGTGGGTAAAATTGTGAGCAGTCCAAATTTGCAATAAGTTATCAGATTCAAAAACAAAGGAGCTAAAGGATTGTCCAAGAACTTTGATGAGAAGGCTCAATCTTGAAGGAGAATCTTCACTCAGATGGACCACACATCTTCCCTTTGGGTCAGTGCCCAGACTCACAATGTTGGTCAGATAAATGATTAAGGCTAAATTTATTGTTACAATCCAGAGATCTTCACTATCATCCTCCCTACAATCTTTTCTCCCCTGTAAAAGACGTTCAGATTTCTGAAGGAGGAAAATAGAAATTGTTGGGCTATTGGGAAACAGTGAGGTAATGAAATTAACTGATTGCACTCAAAAGCACTAACACAGATCTGATGAAATAAATATCGTCTTCCTGCCCTGTGCTATTCTAAACATCTATTCTTCTTGAAGTTCAGATGCTCCCTTCACATCCTTCCTTTCTGCTGCATTCTCTTTAATGCCAGATCAAGCCTCAAAATGGGATAATGACCAGAAATGTTCAGCATGTTCCATACAGTGATAAATCTACAAGTTCAAAATGATTCTTCAGGACCTAAATACCATCCTCTAAAATTTTATTTGTGTTTCTTTTTTTTCTTGGCTTATCCATGGGTGGCTCATATATTTCCAATGATCAAGTCCCATTTCAGTGTAACCTTGCTTAGGGCATTAGTTGGGGATTTCTCTCAACCCAAAACCAAAACCTTAAACTTTTTGTTTTCAAGTGCTCTTCATTGTGAAGTTGGGTAGAGTAACTGTAGATTGGGAGGCAGGAAGTTAGAATTTGGTGTGTGCAAATTTGTGAAAAGCATTGTGTGGTCCCTTTGAAAGATGGTGTTTTTTTGTGCTGAGATTAAATGGATGTCGGTGAACAGCAGATTGAGTTTGCTAGTACACAGACAACCCTAACTGAACCATTTGTATCGAAATGCCATATTGTACAGCCATGGACTGCAGTTGAGAAGTGTGGTGCTAGAAAGGCACAGAGGTCAGGCAGCATCCGAGCAGCAGGAGAACTGATGTTTTGGGCATAAGCCCTTCCTCAAGAATGTGGGGGAGGGAGGGGGAAAGGGACTGAGAGATAAATAGGAGGGTGGGGATGGGGCTAGGGGAAGTAGCTGGGAAGGCGATAGGTAGATGCAGGTAAGGGATGATGGTGGTAGGTTGGAGGGATGGGTGGAACGGATAGGTGGGAAAGAAGATGGACAGATTGGACAGTTTCAAGTGGGTGGTGCCGAGTTGGAAGGTTGGATCTGGGATGAAGTGGGGGGAGGGGAGATGAGGAAACTGTTGAAATCAATGTTGATGCTGTGTGGCTGGAGGGTCCCAAGATGGAAGATGAGGCATTCTTTCTCCAGGTGTCAGGTGGCCTGGATTTGGAGGTGGAAGATGCCCAGGACTTGAAGGTCCTCAGTGGAGTGGGAGGAGTAGTTAAAGTGGTCAGCCAGAGGACAGTGGGGCGGTTTGGTGTTGTGTCCCAGAGATGCTCCCTGAAATGTTTCGCGAGCTGGCATCCTGTCTCCCCAATGTAGAGGGGATCACATTGAGAGCAACGCACACAGTAGATAAGGTGTTTGGAAGTGCAGGAAAATCTCTGCTAGATGTGGAAGGATTCTTTGGGTTCTTGGATGGACATGAGGGGGAAGGTGTGAGTGCAGGTTTTACACCTCTTGCACTGGCAAGTGAAGGTGAGTGGAGGGTGGATTGGTGGAGGGCCGTGGCCCTAACGAGGGAGTGTCGGAGGGTATAGTCTCTGTGGAGGTGGGCAGGGAAATATATCCACTGATAGGGGTGGGGAGGGAAATATATCTCTGGTGGTGGAGGTCTGATTGTAAATAGCCAAAATGGTGGATGACAATGCGCTGAATCCAGAGATTAGTGGGATGGAAAGTGGGGACCCGGGGGTTCTATCCTTGTTGCAGTTGGAGAGGTGGGGTTCAAGGGTGGGGGTGCAGGAAGTGGAGGAGATGTGCTGGAGGGGATCATCGACCACATGGGTAGGGAAATATGAGGCCCTCTGGGGTGTCCTGGAGTGAAATTGGGAGCAGATACAGTGGAAATGGAGGAATTGGGAGTAAGGGATAACGCTTTTAAAGGAGAGGGGTGGGAGGAGTTGTAGTCCAGGTAGCTGTGGGAGTCAGTGGGTTTGAAGTAGCAGCTACCTACCACCCCCGCTCTTGTAAAACCATGATCGCTTCCTCCCAATTCCTGCACCTCTGCCGCATCCGCTCCCAGGAGGAGCAACTCCAGCCTAGAACATCCCAGACGGCAATCTATTTCACCAATTTCCACACCCTTTTGACAGATTGTATGGTCAGACGCACCTCTTTGGGTGTTTCAGTTTTAATTTTCAGAGAGGGATCAACCTCTGCTTTGTAACACCACCGTAGTGTTGTCAGTTTCACATCAGCCTGTGAGTTTCGTTTCCTCAAAACCAATTAAAAACACACCTTAGACAAATTACATGGTTACTCATTCAGTGAAACTGAAATTGAAACTGTGTGATGTGTCACTGGCAAGGCCAGCATTTGTTGCCCACCCCAATGGCCTTGAGAAGATAATGGCATTTGTCTTGTATTACCATGCATTTTGACACTGATCGTGTCTCACTCACTTGCATTTGTCCTCAGTAAACAACAATTGTTTTGCTAACCCAATCCTCTGGCTTGTACTTTGCCCTCTCAGTTTGATCAACTTGTTGCCCATTATTTGAGGGGGCTTCCTCTCCTCAGTTTTATATCATTAGCAAACTTTTAAAAAATCACGGCTCCTCTTCCAATTTACAAATCAATTCTCAACATCTTCAATACCATAAGCTTTTAAAACCCAAACCTGTTACCACTTAGCTCTTTTAACCTCTACAATGTCAGTGAACATTTCACAATTGAAATGTCTTTATAGAATCACAGAATGCCTACAGTGTGGAAATAGGCCATTTGGCCCATTGAGTCCACACCGGCCCTTCAAAGAGCATCCTACCCAGACCTACCCCCTCTGCCCTAGTCCTATATCCCCACATTTCCAATGGCTAACCCACTTGGACACAATGGGCAATTTAGTATGGCCAACTAACCCGCACACCTTTAGACTGAGGGAGGAAATCCACACAGACATGAGGAGCAGTTCTAAACTCTGAACCACTATGCTGTCCTCACTACATCTCTCAGTTAAATGGATCCTAGTTACTCTTTTGTTTAGAGACAATTCCCTGTAAGAAAGGGCGCTACAAGCAGAGAGTGAATTACAACATCTTTACAAGTATATTGTTTACATTGGCAATAATGCAAAGCCTACCTCCTCCCTGGCGATAGGATACGGCAAAGCTGTATCCATATCTAATGGACGAATCCCACTCACAGGGGTCCTGAAATCAGTTATCTTCCCATCTGGCTTAATAAATTTGTCGTAGATCACATTCCCACTGTAATCCACAATGCTGCACCGTGCCAGGCCACTCTCAAAGCCATTGGGTCCAAGTCCCACCATCTCGCAATCAATGGCAACGTACTTTGAGGGATCGATCATTTTTCAATCCCTCAAGACACAGCTCTCTTCTGCAAACTGTGTCCAACTGAAAACAAAACAGCAGCTTTATCTTCCTCTTTTAAACAATTCCTCATCCGCCTAGTCAAGTTCGAGGGCGTCACCTTTGTATTGGATACCGGCCTGGAGCCAAAACACAAACAAAAACACAATTTCAACAGAGGAACTTTAAACAATGTGTCACTATTTCCTGCTCTGTGAAATGACAGCATGACACTGCATCAGCAACAGAGCTGAAGTACACTTACACCTCAACACTGCTCACGGTTACACTGCTGGTTTATTTGTTTATCTTTCTGATGGTTTTCCATGGCATGATCATGCACTAAGTCTTCTTTTTCAAAAATATTTGGTTTTATTTTAATGCAGAGGCCTAGGGTGTAATCTTTTCCTGGAAAGCTGCCACCCAAATGCCCAATCAATTAGTGACACACTCACAGGGAACGCAAGAGACAATCGAAATAAGATATGTTTTAGGCATAATTTTCCTGAGCAGGATGGGATTTTGACAAAGGGTCCCATTGCCCTGTCAGAAAATCCTATCTTACTGGCTGCAAGTACCAGTGGGCCTACTTTGCATTTCAGCATTGTCAATTTTTGTTTCAGTCCATAGTTTCTTCCCTTTTCAAACCCCATTGTCTTAATACCTTTATAGCTTGTTTGCTTTTTTTCTGATTATACATGGTTGACATACTGTTCCCTTGACATCTCATTAGTTTAATGCACCACATGGTACTGCTGCTGAGTCATGCCAACCAGAGAGCACAAGTCAGATTGTGGGCTTCTGTCCCAAGTCTGTGCTGAGCTCCGGTGACTGAGGGAAACCAGGGCAACAGAGGATAACCCTAAACTTAGAACTGTAACATTCAGGGGTGATATCAGGAAGTACTTTTTGACACTAAAGCTGTTGGAAATCTGGATCTCACTGTCCCATGAAGCTGTTGCGATCTGGGCATCAATTGGAAATTTTAAAACTTTTTTTTTTTGTGAGGCAAAGGACTTAAGGATTACAGAACAAACTGGGTAGATGGAGTTACGAGACATACCAGAGCCAAAATATAGTTGAGTGGTAGAAAAGGCTTGATGGGTTAAATGGCCTCATCCTCTCCCCATTTTCCTAACTTCCCATGTTCCTATGACGTAGCACATCTCAGCTAATAGTGAGGAACAACATAATTGGGTTTAATGTCACAAGTCCATTGCTTGAGGGGAGGGGGCTTGCAGGCTTAATCAGTTGAGCTTCCTCTTCCTCTGCCCCCAGCTATCTCTCTGCTGGTATTCAAGAAGTTGAACATTTCATCCTCCATACATGAACAAATCACTACAACCTACTCAAATAGGTCCTGCTCCCAATCTCTTATCCATTATTCATTGTCACCACAGATTCTCCAATAGTTCTCAGAAGCAACTGTCTGATCCTTATACTGGCATTCTGAACTGAATTACATATCTTATTACGTTAGCCCTCCTTGTTAGTTGCAATTTGGTTAAAACTAGATATATAAATAGCTTATCGAGTTGTACAGTCTTTCCACATTTGTTTTACAGGTGCTTCTTTGCGATCTGTAGAATCACCATGCAGCCTGATTCTGATTGGACAAGTAAAATGTAAACAAAACTTTGGTAGTTAATTCTCAGTCATCACCTCACTGGCACATTCTCCATGGCAACACCTTTAGCAATCAGAGTTCATTTGTCAATCAATCAAGACACATTCCTAATGTAGTCTCAAAATATTGTTTCCCTTTATATTGATATTTCTTGTGATTTCTCGTCCTGATGAAAGCAAGACAAAAAGCTTCAGAAAAAATATTTTCTTCTGTGGTACTGCACAAGAACTGTCATATTAGGATGCCCTGATCACATTGCTATGCTTGACCAATGGGCAAATATTGCTTCCAGTCTTTGTTTGAGAAGTCACTCAGTCCTGTTGTACAGTTTCAGAGTAGAGACTATAATTCAATGGGTTTGAGGTGTAGGATGACTACAGTTTTAACATACCAGACAGTTAAAGCTTTGTCTCATCTTTACAAACAGAGGAGTACAGCAGTGATCAAGGGCACTGTCTGAACAGCTCTCTTCACAGCTAGGCAGAAGTGGGTACTGCAGATGCTGGAGATTAGAGTGGTGCTGGAAAAGCACAGCAAGTCAGGCAGCATCCGAGGAGCAGGAGAATCGTGCTTTGGGCAAAAGCCCTTCATCAGGAATTCCCTTCATAGCTATCACATGTATAATCGTAAAAAGATAAATCATGCAGTTGGCAAATGTATTTTGAAGCTGTACCTCTGTGAAAGAAATGTTCTCAAATCTAAGAAACATGGTACTTTGGGGTTTGTGAAAAATATCCATGACTTCAGATCATTTTAATCCATCATTGGTACTGAACCAAGTGAATTACCCTGGCATTTGCATTAACCAACACAGATAAGACAGGAAAAGGAAACTACTATTTGAAAATTTTAATAGAAAATTGAATCAGGGTAACACTCCCAGTACTCAACCATACGGTACCATTGGAATTTTTTACATTCACCTGACAGAGGAGACAGGGCATTGAAATAACTGTACAGGGGCCAGTATTTCGTCACCAAGTCACCCTTTACTTACTCGTGCAGAGTCCTTGACACTGGATTGGCTTCCTCAGAGTCAGCTCGCAGAGTGAACAGAACCTCTGACACTCCTATTTATATCTGTCAGCCAGGGCTCCCTCACTGAACCAATCAGGAAACTCATATTCTCTGAGGTCCACTTGACTGATCTCGTTACAATCACTACATACCTGCTCCTCTAAGTCTGGGACCCAGGCCTATTCTTTTCCTGTAGCTTCTCCTGGAGCATTTTTGCACCGGGTCCAGCTCCTCTGTCTCATCCTCAGAAACGGGCAGCGGGTACCAGGTCCTTACATCTGGAGTGTGTCAGAAGAAATTCATCCTCTTCTTCAAATGGTAAAGGCGTGAGGCTGCAACATCCGTTGTGTCCATCTCGGACTGCAAGTTTTCTTCAACACCAGATGGAAGGGGAGACCGCATGAATGGGGATGGCCCAACACAAGATCTGTCTAAGTGAGAGCCTTTTTGGCTGTTCTGACAGGCCTGGTAATGTTTGGATCCTACCTCATTTGTGAGTTTGCAGTTTTTATGTGGTCCATGTGCTTGTTCAGGACTGCCTCACCGACCCGAACATTGTACCTGACCCTGCAGCGACCACGCCCTGGTTTTGGCACCAAACCTCATCCCCTGAAGTATACTGTCTCTCTTACTTAGACAGATCTTGTGTTGGGCCGTGGTGGTCTTGATGCCGTTTCACCCTCCCCCCACCCCAGGTCTGGAAAGATAAGATATAACTTGGTGCAGAGTCTTCTCCCCATTCACAACTGCTGGAGCTGTCCCTATAGTTGTGTGAAGGGTTGTCATATAATCAATCAGGAACAGAGACAGTTTGGTGTCTGGTGAAGCTGTAGGCTGTTTCTTTAAGCCTGCTTTCAAAGTTTGGACTGTTCTTTCCTCCAGACCATTGGATGGTGGATGGTATGGAGCCATCTTTATATGATGGATACCATTTGACTTTAGGAAATACTCAAATTCCCTGCTGGTAAACAATGACCCATTATCTGTGACCAACACTTCCAGGAGCCCGTGCATTGCAAAGGACATGTGCAGTTTTTCTATTTTCATCCCCGTGTTTTGTGAATGAACGTTATATACATCCAGCCACTTTGCATGGGCATCCACAATGATCAAGAACATTGAGCCCATGAAAGGATCTGCATAGTTGACATGTAACTGAGTCCAGGGTTTACTTGGCCATTCCCACAAATATGGAGGAGCTACTGCGATAATCTTTGTCCTTATTGGAACTCTGGGCACTTCCCCAGAAATGCAGCTATGCAGCTATCCAAACCTGGCCACCAGACATAACATCTCACCAACATCTTCATTTTGGACACCCCTGCATGACCCTAGTGGAGTTCGGCCTGTTTCTGTGGTGATCTTTGCTTGGCACCGGAAAAGACAACAGTCGAAACAGTCCTGTCAACCCTGCAAAGTCCTCCTCACTAACATCTAGGGGCTAGTTCCAAAATTGGCACTATCAGAGTCATGGAATCATACCTTACAGACAATGTCTCAGGTACCACCATCACCATCTCTGATATGTCCTGTCGCACTGGTAGGACAGACCCAGCAGAGATGGCGGCACAGTGGGATACATTCAGGAGGGAGTTGCTCTGGGAGTCCTCAACATTGACTCTTGACCCCATAAAGTCTTGTGGCATCAGGTCAAACATGGGTAAGGAAACCTCCTGCTGATCATCACATACTGTTCTCCCATGCCTAATGAATCAGTACTCCTCCATGCTGGACAACACTTGGAGGAAGCACTGAGGATGGCAAAGGCATGAAATGTGCAGTTTTTCTATTGTCATCCCCGTCTGGCTGGGGGATTCAATGTCCACCACCAAGAGTGGCTCAGTGGCAGTCCTACAGATTGAGCTGGTCAGGACCTGAAAGACATAATTGCTAGCCTGGGTCTGCAGCAGGTGGTGAGGGAACCAAAAGGGAAAACATATTTGATCTCATCCTTACCAATATCCAGCTACAGATGGAAATGTCCATGACAGTATTGGTAAGAGCGACCACTAATCAGTCTTTGTGGAGATGAAGTCCCACCTTCACACTCAGATTACCCTCCCATTGTGTGGCACTATCACCGTGCTAAATGGGGCAGACTTCAAACAGATCTAGCAACTCAAGACTGGACATCCATGAGGCGCTGTGGGCCATCAACAGCAGCAGAATTGTACTCCAACACAATCTGTGGCCTCCTGGCCTGACATATCCCCCACTCAACCATTACCATCAAGCCAGGGGATCAACCCTGGTCAATGGAGATTGCAGGAGGCCATGCCAGAAGCAGCGCCAGGCACACCAGAAGATGAGGTGTCAACCTGGTGAAGTCACCAAACAGGACTACTTGCATGCCAAACAGGGCTACTAAGCAGCAACTGGTAGACAGATCTGAGATTTGCAGTCCTGCCGCATCCAGTCGTAAATAGTGGTGGACAATTAAACAACTCACTGGAAGAGGACGGTCCACAAATACCCCCCTCCTCAATGATGGAAGAACCCAGCACACCAGTGCAAAAGATAAGGCTAAAGCATTCGCAGCAATCTTCAGCCAGAAGTGCCAAGTGGATGATCCATCTCAGCCTCCTCCAGTGGTCCCAGCATTACAGATACCAGTCTTCAGCCAATTCGATTCACTCCATGTAAAATCACGAAATGGTGGAGGCACTGGATACTGCAAAGACTCCGGGCCCTGACAACAATCCGGCAATCAGGCAAATCATATTCTATCAGGTCCACCTGGCTGACCACGTTACAATCACTTCAAGTGTAACATCTCATTCTAAAGAAACATGCTTGATGTATTACTGAGCTGATTGTTTCTTGTCCAAGTAACTCAATGGTTCTCACAGAAGTTACTGTAATGCAAAGGTAGAAAGATTGCAGTAGGTTGATAAACCAGATATATAGTTTTGACCATACTGCAGCAGGCAAGGAGGTCAAACATGTAATTCTGATTCTAATCTATGGATCAGGCAGTTGCTTCTGAGGTTATGAACAGGCAAACTTGATTTAAGAGTAAACTGTGTGAAGAAATAACACTTTTGTTCACAATGTTTGTTCTATGTGTGACCCATTCTTTCAATTTTAGCCTCTGAGCAATCTAAAACATTTACTCCATGTTCCAGCCCTACATAAACGTGATTGCTGCAGAATAGACAATCAATGTTTGGATGATCAACATTTCTAATTGCAATTTTATTATAATGCATATAATGTTTGCCATGGGTTACTTATGACACTATACAGGTGTAGAACTGGTCAAACTATGAATGTGAACAAAAATAATGAAACAGGCAGGAGAGACAGAGGGTTTGGTTATGGTGTGATCACAGAATCATTATGGTACAGGAGGCCATTTGGCCCATCTTGTGTACACTGGCTCTCTAACAAGCATTCACTTTATGCCATTCCCCTGCCTCCTCTCTGTTATCCTCTACATTCTTCCTTTTCAGATAACAGTCTAACTCCCTTTTGAATGTATTATTTGAATCTTACTCCACCACACTCACAGGCAATGCATTCTAGATCTTTATCATTCATAAGAACATAGAAGCAGGAGTTAAGTAATTTGCCTGTCCATCCTGCTCAGCCACTCAATACCATAATGGCTCATCCTGCACTTTAATGTTTTTCTCCCCACACTATCTCCATATCTTTTTAAAAGCACTGGTATTTAGAAATCTATTAATCTTTATTTTAAACTTAATCAAAGACAAAGCTTTCACTGCTTTCTTGAGTAGAGGACTCAAGATTCACAATCCTCTGAACAAAAAGAATTCTCCTCATCCTGGTTCCACGTGATTTCCCCTTATTTTGAAATTGTGGCCCATAGTTCTAGACTCCCCAACCAGGGGAAATGTCTTACCTGTATCGGCCCTGTCTATCCCTTTAGGCATGTTGCAGGTGGATGTATGGATTATAGTTTTGATGGTCAAGGAGAGGTGGAGTTGGAGATGAATGAGAAGATCATGTGGGGGTGTCATGGTGACATTGAGTTGAGAGTGGAGCCAAACAAGGATCTTCAACTCTGAGCTAAGCAAATATGAAAAGGTCAGAATGTATCTCCATTTAATATCTGTACAAATTGTACTCAATAGAATGAAAGTACAAGGCCAATGACAATAGACAATAGGTGCAGGAGTAGGCCATTCTGCCCTTCGAGTCTGCACCACCATTCAATATTTTCATGGCTGATCATCCTTAATCAGTATCCTGTTCCTGCCTTATCTCCATAACCCTTGATTCCACTATCCTTGAGAGCTCTATCCAACTCTTTCTTAAATGAATCCAGAGACTGGGCCTGCACTGCCCTCTGGGGCAGAGCATTCCACACAGCCACCACTCTCTGGGGCTGACGTTTATTGGAATGGTACCCAGTTTTTGACAGGACTGAATCATTCAGACTGGAACTATCAGTACCGACTGTGAAGCAGCCTGTCTGACGCTGAATACTGGTACTGCCACGTACCTTGTTGTACAGGTCAATACTGAATGTGATCCGACATCCTCCAGAATGAAGATTTCCTCTTCTGAACTCTGGTTTAATACAAGTTATCAACCAATCACCATGAACAATACAGTAGCCTCCACAATCACTCTTTCTGTGTTACCCACAAACTATCAAATTTACCCAATTCTAGCATTACAATGGGGTTTGAACATTCAATGCTTGGATTGTTTATCCACTATTCTAACCAGTAGACAATGAGAAATTACCAAAAACCCATCAGCATTTGAGGGTTGGGGCAGGGGTGGCTGCACAGTTCAATACATTGAGAATTATGAAGCAATCAATGTAAGCGTTTAAATTAGATTAACAGATTTGGGAGGGCATGGGAGTATATCAAGAGAAATGTACCTTATTTAGTGTGGGAACCCTGAACAAGGTAATAGGATCTTAAAATTATATCCAGGCCCTTTAGGAATCAGGAAACACTTTCAAAGGTGCGTGTATGGAATGAGCTGCCAGAGGAAATGGTGGAGGCTGGTAGTTACAGCATTTGAAAGGCATCTGGGTGGTAAGGTTTAGAGGGATATGGGTAAGTGCTGGCAAATGGGACTAGATTAGGTTTGGATATCTGGTTGGCATGGACCAGTTGGAGCGAAGGGTCTGTTTCCGTGCTGTACCTCTCTATGACTCTATAATAGAATTGTATCGGATAAGATCATCAAGCAAAATGGAGATGAATAAATAACGCAAGGATCGAGTGTAATTTACTAAGTGGTGGTGGATCAGGTTCAACAGTTTAATGGCTACTTGCATTCCTATGTTCTGGAGCTGAATTTCACTTCTAAGATTTAAAATCAAGTCTAATCTGAACTCACTTGCCTCAAAGGTTTCCTTTTCATTGGTTGTGTGTATGATGATGAAATTAATTTGGAGTTTAATCCAGTTACTAACTGGCAAGCGTATACATGAGGATTCTCCAAAGTGAGGTTTGCAAGCTGCACGTTTTGATGATCTTCAAGACACAAATGGCCAACATTCACCATCTGCCTGCTCTAATAGGTCTTTGCCCCCTCCCTCATCAAGGGGTCATGAAAGTTTTCAAGCTTGAAATTGGGTCACAGTAATAAAAAGCAGTAATAAAGTACTGACCCCTACTGGTAGAGATCTAGTGTAACATCGAAGGACTAGTAATCCAGAGGTTGAGGCAAATCCTCTGGGGATACAAGTTGAAATCCCACTGTGATAGCTGGTGGAATTTCAATTCTGAAAATTTGTTTTGTGTCACTATTTCTGAAACTATCATTGATGGTCATGAAAAACTTTCTATCTGCTTTAGAGAAGGAAAGCTGCTGTTCTAACGCCGCATGGTCTACATCAGAGTCCAAACTCAGAAATGTGATTGACTAAAGTTCCTATTTAAAAAGGCCAAGCAAGTCACTCAGTTCAAAGGCAATTAGGGACGGGCAATAAATTTGGGCCTTGCCCACGATGTCTTGTGAAAGAATGATGCATAGCTATGCAGCACTTGAATCTACATTATCTGATATTCAATTGGAATGTTTTCCAGCATTGGCATGTTTCAACTCCACTAAGCAAAATGACTGACATTGGTATCACTGATGAGAACATGTTTTTCAGGTAGATCCCAAGAGAAAGACTAAGAGCTCTGATGGGTGGAGTTGACACTTGTAGAACCAACAACCTCTTACAGTTTCAAAGAAATTCTTAACTTCTAAAATCAACATAACTGTTTGAGGTGGCTGGTTTGATTTGTCATGAAATCAAATGGAGATCCTGCTCCAGTTCCATTGATTCTGGGAGTGCAAGAGTCAAAACTCATTAATCAGCACAGTTCTACCCAATCTTACTATACTTCAATCACCAGTCTCCCAGCTCAGTTCGACATCAAGCAGTTTATCACTGCCTGTTCCACATGGTTAATACTTGCCCTTCCCTCATTGCCTCCAACTCCTTGGCATAACCAATTAGCCCCAAGCTAAGGTAGCAGGAATTGCTATAGTCTCCAAATCAAGAGTAACAGGACACACTGATATTCAAGACCTATGTCAGCTCTGGTGTAGACAAAAGACAACTAGATCACTCAATGACAAACTCACTCACTGTGAATACAATGAGGTTCCTTTGATAAACTAGCTATTCTTCTGGAAGGTTTGTTTTGTACTACTATTAACCTCAAATTAAGACCCACAAGTTACACCTTTCTTCCCATACAGCATAGCTGTACCGAGTATGGCCCTGGTCTTCAAAGTTCTAATGAAAATCCAGAGATGAGGCAGGTGTAAGATGATATGCAATTAAAATCCAAATATCTGACAGGATAAGAAAGAGAATGACCAATTGTTTGAAAATAATTTATTGTCCAACAGCCACATGACAGATTCTTCCAAAACAAACCAAATGTTTCAGCTTTCCAATCACGGGGTGAACAAGTTGCAAGTAGTGAACCACAAACATTTGGACTTAAGTCAGAAATTCTCTTGTCACAGAGTGATCAAGTTGTAATGAATTGCTATGAGGAATAACAAATTAATCATATGAAACAAAACCCTGTTAAAGGGAATAATGGACAGTGCCTGCTCCCTTCTGGATGAGCCAAGGGCCTTCTTTATCATTAATGTTCAATTATTCATGAAAGGCAACTGTGAACACTTCCAATTGAGTTTACGTCCCAGCTCGGAAGTCACCAGCTCAATCAAGTATAGGATGCTGGAGTCCTGCAATCTCACGCAAGTGCCGCCTTCATAAATGTGGGAAGTTATCACTGAAGTATTCAACAGTGGAAAACTTCACCACTGTTTTTTTTGGGGCGGGGCAGGTCAGGGCAGGGTCAACATGGTGAATAGTCAAATAAGCACCAAAAGGGAATGATAACACTGGTTTGTTGATTCCAATGCACTTCCTAATCTAGTATTAGCATGTCAGAATTTGGTGCAATGCTGCACAGAGATTACCAATGAAACCAACAGAACACACCAAAAAAAAAGCTTGCACCATGATGCAGTAAGCTGCAAAAAACACATGAGAATTTGTGTAGCTATCAGAGCAACCAATAAGGCATGCAAACCACCGTAGAGTGCTAGAAATTCTTAAAAATCAAACCACACAACTACAGCCAGGCATGGTATTAGCTCCATCCTTCTGGATAATAAGCTGATATTAATTGTTTGGAGTAAATTCTAAACTGGTTTTGTAAGTCTTCAACCTAAAGAAACAACCTAAAAAATAAAGAGCAGACTACACTACAATTAAGTTGAATGTTTAAAAAAAAATAAATTTCAATAGTGGATTTCATAACTCAGCAGGTCCCAAAATGCTTCACAACCAATGATGCACTTTTAAAATGCTGTAATGGAGGAAGTGTGCCAACTAGTTTCCGAAAGTAATCTAATCTAATCTAATACCAGCAGCAATGTGATAATGACCGGATCATTTGTTTGTAGATGATGGTTATGGACTACATATATAGTATTAGCCAGGGCACCAAAGGAATGTAGCATCATAGAACCGTGAAATCGCTGGGACAGGACTTTGCCCACATTCACGTGACAGAAAGCTAACAGTGCTACCTGATGCATCATAGTCATCCCAAAGGAAGCTCTGCATTATCACATCTCTCAGCAATACTTTAAAACTCTTTACATTCAGGTAGTTATTTTGATAAACAATGGCGGTGTAGCGGCAAGCACTTTGAGCATAGGAAGAAGCTATGTGACAAAATGTCAGAAATGTGTTTCATCTCTCCCCCATATTCCCCCACTGCTCCAAGTATCTTTTCTTCCCCACCACAAGATTTAATCAAGGTAGTGGATGAAACCCTACCCACCCCTCACCTATTGTTCTTCAAATACTGCAATGGGATATTTAACATTCATCTGAGGAAATCAGGCCTCAGCTGAAGAGCTGCCTGAGCGCACGTGACTTTCTCAATAAGGTGTGTCACAATAAATGGGATAGCACAAGAAACAAAAGTGAGTCTGTGTAGGCCTTCATACTTTTCCATTTCTACGCCCCACAACCCCCCTCCACCCCCCACCCAAGCAAGAGTCTTCACACACAACATTTGACCCCAAAAACTAGGAATGTTTACACAGCAGGAACTCAAGGCTGCAATGTTTCACACCAAAGTTTTCAGACCACAAGTTTTTAAGTAGAATACTTCTGTAGATTCTTAGCGTTATTATTTGTGTTCGTTTTCACATATTTTGAAACCCTTTGCAGCCACAGATATGAGACAGCAAAACTAGAACGTGGAATACATATGCCTGTGAACCTGTTGACAGTTGAGGGGAAATTAAATTCAAGGGAAAAGTTCAAAAGAACAAAATGGAGAAACTGGGATTATAGAACTCCAGTGATGAGCTAATAATGAGCCAAGCGGTTTCTAGTTGACTGAAATGTCCATCATTAATCGACAAAACAGTGGCATTAAAGTTCAATTACAAAAAAAGTACCAGGCAAATCCTATCTCCACTCCCTCCCAAAACTAGCAGATCTTCACCCATTGTGTGTTAATTTACCATTTACTGAAGTGACTGGTCCTGTACACTTACTGCTTTCTGCATCATGCTTTGCTGGTCTGAATTATACTGGTAAGGCAGCCTCGAAGTAGACATTTTGTATAGAACTCCTCTCATATGAGATCATCAATGGGGAATGATACCCACAAACCACTGCCCCACTGATGTCACGGGGGAGGGGCAAACATTCTGCTCCATTTAACCTGCAATTCCCTTCAAAACAGACAGAGTGGAGAATAATGCCCTGGTGAAGGAGGAGTTTAGAAGACATACATTAAAAGTGGTAAATAAGGTATCATTCTGGGGAAATAAACGAGGCTTAAACTTATATAAAGTTAAAAATCACACAACACCAGGTTATAGTCCAACAGGTTTAATTGGAAGCACACTAGCTTTCAGAGCGACGCTCCTTCATCAGGTGATAGACCTGATGACCTACCACCTGATGAAGGAGCGTCGCTCTGAAAGCTAGTGTGCTTCCAATTAAACCTGTTGGACTATAACCTGGTGTTGTGTGATTTTTAACTTTGTACACACCAGTTCAACACCGGCATCTCTAAATTATAAACTTATATACAAATTCAAACAACAAGACAAGTGTAAAATAATTAGCAGCATTGGCCTGATTGGATGGGGTAAAGTGAGACTACAAAATGCAGGACTCCTCAATTGAGCCCCGATTATTGGCCTCAGGAATTATTTCAGGACAACATTCAGCATCCTGTTATCTTAGAACAATTTTATAGTCCCCTGCCATTTACATCTGAATGTTTATATAGGTCGCAGGTATGGAAGAACAAGACACAATGCAACATCCATGCTCCTTTGTGTTTAGACACCTCAGGTGGTGAACCACACCATTTTGCATTGTATTGAGCCACACATTACAAAAAGATCTTATAAAGAACTCCAGACATAGGCTGAATCAGTGGATCTCCATTTGTGACCATTAGCAACTGCATTTGATCAACTGCATTGGTAAAGATCACCAGGGTGGGGGAGAGCTAACCATGTGTGGCATTGGCTAGTAGCTGCAAAGACCTGAGAATAATGAAACCAAGGGATGGCACCCATGACCTCAAGTGTTTGGACTGCTGCAAGAGTCTTCATCTTTACTGGTGATTGCGAAAGCTGAAGAATGTATGTATGCTCAGATCATTTACTGTCCTTGTGAAGATCAGTGGGCCAATATTGGTCATCCATGTATTGACTGATTTCAAAGTTTGTTTCAGAAGCCACTTGTTCATTTGCCACCGACAATTGATCGCACAGTTTTTGTTCCCACTGACTCTCCACTCGTTGATACAACTCCATTGAGGTGCAGGCATCCTCCACAGAACAGTGCCCATCGTTACCAACCTGCCACAACAAGAACAAATGACAGCAAATTAAGGAAAAAATTATTTCCCCAACTTCATTCCTCCTAAAAGACCCGCCTCTGCCCCTAAAGTGCCAATTGATGGCGCATAGATCCACAAGTGCAAACAAAACCAACAACATACATTACCTTATCCAAGTGCTCAGTTCACATACATTAGGTTTGACAAGTGGCAACAGGCACTTCAATATAATCTTATACTGATCACACCAGTCACCCACACTCTACAGATGCCAGCGCCAGGTCTGAGAGGCCTTCTTGCCTGACACACAGGTTTTACTTTGATAAGAAAGTGAAACGCTGTTTGCAAAATTGCCCGGTATCAGGCAAACATCCTGCAGAAACACTTTGAAGAACCAGATTTGTTTCCTGGAGGCAGCTATTTGTCAACAAGGTGTAGATGAAAACAGGAACATTCATGGGTGAATGAAGCAGAACTCTCAATGGAGGGCAAAAATGCACACACATTATCAACATACTCTCTAGTTTTCTTTCTGGCTGTACAGGCTTCAGAAGTCTGTGCATGGCAGCAACCTCCTGAGCCCAAGTCAATGCCGCAATTGGATATTGTGGAACTTTGCAACTGCTGTGTGTGCGTGCAGCTTAGAGGGAACGTTACACGTTATGTAGAACCAGTAAGTCCCCCATGTGGTCTATTAGTAACACTAATCTCTGAGCCTGTAATGTGTGTTGAAGCCCCACTCTGGGATTAGAATGCAAAACCAAGGCAAAATTTCAGTACAGTAGCAGAGAGATAATCCATGTTGGAGGTGACTGAATTTTATTGACAGGTTGGCAAGAGAAAAAGAGATGAGAAGTTAGAATGAAACCTTCTCTAGTTGAGGTGGAAGTACTGTCTGGAAATTGCACTTACCCAACTGCACTTCAACAATAACCCACTGAGGAGAGCATACTAAGATTTTACAAGCACAACCTAAATGTAATGATTTTCTTGAGTCTTGACAAGACCATACCTGGGGTTTTGGTCTCCTTAATTAAGGAAGGGCTACTCATCACACAAAGTGTGCAAGGTTCACACTTGGAATTGTCCAAGGAGAGATTAGGAAGACTGGGCCTGTATTCCTTAGAGGTTAGAAGAATGAGACGTGATCTAACTAAATCATACAAAATTCTTACAAGGTTTGACAGAGTAGATGCTGGAAGGATGTTTCCCCAAACTGTAGGGATCGAGAACAAGGGGCTGTTTCAGAAGAGGCAGGTAACTTAGGATACAAGCAGGAAGAATTTCTCCACTCGGGGGCGGTGCATCTTTAGAATTTTCTACCCCAAAGGCAGTGGAGAAATTCAGTTACAGTCATTGAGTACAGCCAAGTCAAATCAATATAAACTTCCAAGACACCAAAGGATATGGAAATATTGCAGAAAAACAGTGGCGAGGTAGAAAAGAGCCCAAGGTTTACCGCTACCTGAATGTTTCGTGTGTTCCAGCTCTGCTGCACTTTGTACTCCCACTTTCTGCAACTGAACTCCCAGAGTAAAAGAATAGTCAGTTCACATACTCACCTGGATGCTTTTACCCAAAAGTAGCTTTGCCAGATTCTTCAGGGAAACGGATTCTCTTTCAGGAAAACCAGCCTTCCTCTTCAACAATGGGATTTTACTCGTGTCCCTTACCAGAGATTTTGGATGAAAATACTTCAGTGCTTTAAAGTCATTGTGCAATGCATGGCCCACCACAATTTTCCCCTTCAATATCTTCAAAATCTAAATTGAAGCAAAAATTTAACATGCTAATTAACTTTTGGAATTATTAACCCTACCTGCATTCCACCCCTAATCTGCATCATCCTAATTTGGATCTCATGACCCAGGACCAGAAGTAGGCCACTCAACCCAATTAGTCTGTTCCAATGAAATTATGGCAGATCTGATAATCCTCAACTCTGCTTTCCTGCCTTTTCCCCCATAACACTTGATTCACTACCCTTGGAAGAAATTCCTCCTGATTGGTCCTAAATGGATGGGCCCTTACTCAGTGATTATACACTCTGGTCCTGTACTCTCTCATATGGGGGAAACAATCGATATTTCAGGCATGAGCCCTTCTTCAGAAACGTCGAGCCCTTCTTCAGGCTCATGCCCGAAACGTCGATTCTCCTGCTCCTTGGATGCTGCCTGACCTGCTGCGCTTTTCCAGCAACACATTTTCAGCTCTGATCTCCAGTATCTGCAGTCCTCACTTTCTCCTAGAAGATTTTAACTTCCTGCGAATCCTCTTGCAAGGATGCCTTCCTTGAAGAAACTCTCTTCCAAACCTCGTGTTGTCTAAAAAAGGCCCAGACCTAATTATGTCCTTATCCTTCACTGGAGTTATACTCCAATCTCCGCCTCACTTATGAGGGAAGTCACAAAAATGACAAATGCAAAACCTCTCTAAACTTGCAGTGTTAAGGTTGTACTGATACCAAATATAATTTTTAATGAGACAAGATTTATGGGAGCAATGTCTCTGCAGTTTGAGGATTGCTGGTTAGTCATAATGGAGCATGTTTATTGGTTAGTCTAAAATGGTTACCAAAGTCTGTCAATTCTGCAGTCTACCTTATTGAAACATTAAATCTGTTTCTTGCTCTCTCCTCGTGGATGCTGCCTGAGCTGGCAAGTTTTTACAACATCTTTGTTTTTATGTCATATTTTGACAATAACTTCAATTACATCAGGTAAGGTAGAACCCAACAGTACTTCTTGCAGATTATTCAAATTTAAATCATCTTTCAGAATCCATGGGAAATTCTAATTCTCAAATGCTTTTCAAACATTTAATCCATTCCTCCTACCCCACAATATCTACAGTTAAAAACTATAATTACATAGACACAAAAAAATACAGCATGTACAGATTGTTCAAATAATACTTTTGAGACTGGTATTTACTTCCAGATATCAGTGAAATGGATATGTCTGCTTCCCACTGCAGGAATTGCCCATCGTGGCCAGGACAGTGATTACATAAAACACATTAGGGAAAAAACACAGGGTGAGCAAGAGCAGTTCTGTGATCACTGCTCACTACTTCAGCTTTGATCACATGCCCCAGGAAACTGCAGGTCTGCAGACCCAACAATTTATAGTCAGAGCCTGCAAACAACATGACAATGAGTGGATGCTCTTGCACAATAATTCTAGTCAAGGGATAAAAATTGGTCGAGACACTGTGGTCAAGTTGGTCAAAAAATGGTTCAAGACACACCACCTCTTCTGCAAAGTAGTGTTCTGAGATCCTTTGCACATACCTCTTCCCATAAAACCAGACAGGGTCTCAGTATAATGTCTCATTTGAAAGACAGGACCTCTTTCAGCGCTACATCAGGGATGTCAGCCCAGGGGTAATGACTGATGAACCCATTAATTCCAGACTTGGGGATAATAGGTATTAAGTGAATACAACATTCAAGATGGTTAATATACTCACCTCCCTCTGAGCAACATCAAACTCAATTGCATTTGCCATATCGCGTTTTCGAATGCCACTCCAGCGGGTCCGGTAATCGGTGATGGCTTCTTTGGGCTTCACATACTTGTCATAGATGACTTGGCCCTGATAGTTTACGATGCTACACCTAGCCATTTCATTAACACGCCCATAGGGGCCTGTTCCAACCATCTCGCAGTCGATTGCCACATACTTGGCAGGATTACAGCAGATAGGTGATGAGCTTGTCTGGCATTGGAGTGCAGCTTGCGGCAAACTATAAGGGTCCTCAGGATTTAGCAGGTTAGTCCTTTCTACAGGACACGTTTTACTGCTCGGGTCCATGCACTTTGAAGAGCAAGTAGAGTGAACATCTCTCCTTTCAGCTTCAGGCCACAGATTGGAAGCACCAATCAGATGGTAGTGATTTTCATTCACATCAGAACCACTTGTTCGCTTGGTGTCTCCAGACTGAAGCGTGTGGTTTGGATCACAGGTGGTCGGACAGCTTGTTTGGTCCAAAGGTCGTCGCTTCCTTTTCATCCGACCTTGCTTGAGGATCCCTTCCTTCTCCAGGAAAGCTTTTCTCTCCAGGAAGCGTGCATGCCTTCGGCTGAGCTTCTTCTTCCGCTTGGTCTGGCTATTGAGGTTCGGAGCCATAGGCGAGCAGCAGCTGAATTGGTTCAACCTGCAAGACCCAGGGAGTAGTCTAAAATCTGAGCCTTCAGAAGAGGGGATGGCGGAGTCTACACGCATGCTAACTATACTTGGCATCCTTTAATCAGAGTCCAAATGGAGGCTTCGTGGAATCTGCAAAATAAACATAAGTCGTTTTAATCAAGGGGAGAATCCTAGTAATAATAAGTTCCCCTGGTTTTGGAAGGAAATGGTCAGTGCAGAAGAAAGAATCTCAGCACTGGCAAACTAAATATTCTTCATCATCACACTCTACCAGATAGCGATCTGGAGTTCACTAATTTATTGCTGACACTTTCACATAGTTATCAGTCAAGAATCTCAGGCTTCATTTGTGGATTTCAGCACATAGTCCACACTGACACATCACTGAGAGAGCTATGTAGTCAGAAATACCTCATTTCTCTCCCCCACTGCCTTTTCAGATGAAAAGATCATGTTGCGTTATTTAAGAGCAGAAAACAGAAATAGACACACAACTTATTATCCCTCAACCAAGAAAGCCAAAACCATTAAATAGTCATTTCTTCCAGCGATTACTATGCAGGAGGGGCTTGCACTCATACACTATGTTTGTAGAAATTCATAACACAGTGCGGCGCTCCCTTGGCGCTGACCCTTCCACAGTATCCGCTCCATTGGCGCTGACCCTCAGACAGTGCCCGCGCCCTCGGCGCTGACCCGCAGACAGTGCCCGCGCCCTCGGCACTGCCCCGCCGACAGTGCCCGCGCCCTCGGCACTGCCCCGCCGACAGTGCCCGCGCCCTCGGCACTGCCCCGCCGACAGTGCCCGCGCCCTCGGAACTGCCCCGCCGACAGTGCCCGCGCCCTCGGAACTGCCCCGCCGACAGTGCCCGCGCCCTCGGAACTGCCCCGCCGACAGTGCCCGCGCCCTCGGAACTGCCCCGCCGACAGTGCCCGCGCCCTCGGAACTGCCCCGCCGACAGTGCCCGCGCCCTCGGAACTGCCCCGCCGACAGTGCCCGCGCCCTCGGAACTGCCCCGCCGACAGTGCCCGCGCCCTCGGAACTGCCCCGCCGACAGTGCCCGCGCCCTCGGAACTGCCCCGCCGACAGTGCCCGCGCCCTCGGAACTGCCCCGCCGACAGTGCCCGCGCCCTCGGAACTGCCCCGCCGACAGTGCCCGCGCCCTCGGAACTGCCCCGCCGACAGTGCCCGCGCCCTCGGAACTGCCCCGCCGACAGTGCCCGCGCCCTCGGAACTGCCCCGCCGACAGTGCCCGCGCCCTCGGAACTGCCCCGCCGACAGTGCCCGCGCCCTCGGAACTGCCCCGCCGACAGTGCCCGCGCCCTCGGAACTGCCCCGCCGACAGTGCCCGCGCCCTCGGAACTGCCCCGCCGACAGTGCCCGCGCCCTCGCAACTGACCATCCGACAGTGCCCGCGCCCTCGCAACTGACCATCCGACAGTGCCCGCGCCCTCGCAACTGACCATCCGACAGTGCCCGCGCCCTCGCAACTGACCATCCGACAGTGCCCGCGCCCTCGCAACTGACCATCCGACAGTGCCCGCGCCCTCGGAACTGACCATCCGACAGTGCCCGCGCCCTCGGAACTGACCATCCGACAGTGCCCGCGCCCTCGCAACTGACCATCCGACAGTGCCCGCGCCCTCGCAACTGACCATCCGACAGTGCCCGCGCCCTCGCAACTGACCATCCGACAGTGCCCGCGCCCTCGCAACTGACCATCCGACAGTGCCCGCGCCCTCGGAACTGACCCTGACCGTGACCTCTGCGCTGACCCTCCGACAGTGCCCGCTCCCTCGGCACTGACCGAAGGTACCTGCTTCCCCGCCGCTGACCCTCCGACAGTGCCCGCTCCCTCGGCGCTGACCCTCCGACAGTGCCCGCTCCCTCGGCACTGGCCCTCCGACAGTGCCCGCTCCCTCGGCGCTGGCCCTCCGACAGTGCCCGCTCCCTCGGCGCTGGCCCTCCGACAGTGCCCGCTCCCTCGGCGCTGGCCCTCCGACAGTGCCCGCTCCCTCGGCGCTGGCCCTCCGACAGTGCCCGCTCCCTCGGCGCTGGCCCTCCGACAGTGCCCGCTCCCTCGGGGCTGGCCCTCCGACAGTGCCCGCTCCCTCGGGGCTGACCCTCCGACAGTGCCCGCTCCCTCGGGGCTGACCCTCCGACAGTGCCCGCTCCCTCGGCGCTGACCCTCCGACAGTGCTCGCTCCCTCGGGGCTGACCCTCCGACAGTGCCCGCTCCCTCGGCGCTGACCCTCCGACAGTGCCCGCTCCCTCGGCGTTGGCCCTCCGACAGTGCCCGCTCCCTCGGCGCTGACCCTCAGACAGTGCCCGCTCCCTCGGTGCTGACCATCCGACAGTGCTCGCTCCCTCGGCGCTGACATGTCCGACAGTGCCCGCTTCCTTGGCACTGACCCTTTGACAGTGCCCATTCCCTCGGCAATTACCCTCCGACAGTGCCCGCGCCCACGGAACTGACCCTCCGACAGTGCCCGCTCCCTCGGCGCTGGCCCTCCGACAGTGCCCACTACCTCGGGGCTGAACCTCCGACAGTGCTGCTTCATTGGCACTGACCCTCCGACAGTGCTGCTTCATTGGCACTGACCCTTTGATAGTGCCCAATCACTCGACGATTACCCTCTGACGGTGCCCTCGCCGCTGACCCTCCAACAGTGCTCGCTCCCTCGGCGCTGACCCTCCGACAGTGCCCGCTCCCTCGGCGCTGACCCTCCGACAGTGCCCGCTCCCTCGGCTCTGACCCTCCGACAGTGCCCGCTCCCTCGGCGCTGACCCTCCGACAGTGCCCGCTCCCTCGGCGCTGACCCTCCGACAGTGCCCGCTCCCTCGGCGCTGACCCTCCGACAGTGCCCGCTCCCTCGGCGCTGACCCTCCGACAGTGCCCGCTCCCTCGGCAATTACCCTCCGACAGTGCCCTCTCCCTTGGCGTTGATCCTCCGACAGTGCTCAGTCCCTCGGCGCTGACCCTCCGACAGTGCCCGCGCCCACGGAACTGACCCTCCGACAGTGCCCGCTCCCTCGGCGCTGGCCCTCCGACAGTGCCCGCCCCCTCGGGGCTGTCCCTCCGACAGTGCTGCTTCATTGGCACTGACCCTCCGACAGTGCTGCTTCATTGGCACTGACCCTTTGACAGTGCCCAATCACTCGACGATTACCCTCTGACGGTGCCCTCGCCGCTGAGCCTCCAACAGTGCTCGCACCCTCGGCGCTGACCCTCCGACAGTGCCTACGCCCTCAGAGCTGACCCTCCGACAGTGCCCGCTCCCTCGGCGCTGACCCTCCGACAGTGCCCGCTCCCTCGGCGCTGACCCTCCGACAGTGCCCGCTCCCTCGGCGCTGACCCTCCGACAGTGCCCGCTCCCTCGGCGCTGACCCTCCGACAGTGCCCGCTCCCTCGGGGCTGACCCTCCGACAGTGCCCGCTCCCTCGGGGCTGACCCTTTGACAGTGCCCAATCACTCGACGATTACCCTCTGACGGTGCCCGCTCCCTCGGCGCTGACCCTCCGACAGTGCCCGCTCCCTCGGCGCTGACCCTCCGACAGTGCCCGCTCCCTCGGCGCTGACCCTCCGACAGTGCTCGCTCCCTCGGCGCTGACCCTCCGACAGTGCCCGCTCCCTTGGCGCTGACCCTCCGACAGTGCCCGCTCCCTCGGCGCTGACCCTCCGACAGTGCCCGCTCCCTCGGCGCTGGCCCTCCGACAGTGCCCGCTCCCTCGGCGCTGACCCTCCGACAGTGCCCGCTCCCTCGGCGCTGGCCCTCCGACAGTGCCCGCTCCCTCGGCGCTGACCCTCCGACAGTGCCCGCTCCCTCAGCGCTGACCCTCCGACAGTGCCCGCTCCCTCGGCGCTGACCCTCCAACAGTGCCCGCTCCCTCGGCGCTGACCCTCTGACAGTGCCCGCTCCCTCAGCGCTGACCCTCTGACAGTGCCCGCTCCCTCGGCGCTGACCCTCCGACAGTGCAATGTTCCTTCTACACTGACCAGGAGGAAGGTATTCAGCCTCTTCCATGATTTAATAAGACCCTGGTTAATCTGTGATCTGAATCCTTGGAACTGCCTAAAGCCCATGTCCCTTAAATCCCTTCTGGGAATAAAAAAGCCGTCTCATATTTTAAGTTAAATCCTGATGCTGCACCCAATGCCGTTTATGGAAGAGTTCCAAAGCTCTACCACCCCCTGAATGGGGCACTGCTTCCCAACATGTGGGTTTACCCGATGGCCACGTCCCTCCCACCCTCCTCCTGAAGGGTCTGTCCCTCATCCCCAGACTCTGTTCTCCAGCAAATACTTTACTTCTCCCCAACCCCCGTCTGTTGCTGATCTTTGATCAGGCCGCCCCATTAACTCTCTCCAGGGACCAGGCCTCGGTCTTTCCTCCCTGGGCCTTACCCGGTCTCCCGGGGCGCGGGCTCGAATGGTGAACCGTGAGGAGGCAGAGGCGTGAGCTGGCGGATCGCAGGCCCCAGGTCCCGCCGAGAGCCGGTGCCGGGCCCCGTGACTCGCGCAGATCCCGCCGAGAGCCGGTGCCGGGCCACGTGACTCGCGCAGATCCCGCTGCTCCACCCGAGCCGGCTCCGGCCACGTGCGTGCCAGGGCCCGCCCGCTCATTGGCTCATGGCTCCCCGATCGCCGATTGGTCCCTCCGGTGTACCGCCCGCTGATTGGCCACGGTGCCAAAGCTGGTGCCTGCTGATTGGTTACCCCTCAATACCGCTCCCGGTGATTGGTCGCTATGGCCCTCACTGTTGATGTACCTGAGGAGACTGTGAGGTCTGCAGAGAGTGTGGTGCTGGAGAAGCACAGCAGGTCAGGGCAGTGACCCAGGGGCATCTGAGACCCGCTCTCTGCCAATGAATGAGATCCTGCGCTGGGTGTTCCCTGATTGGCTGCGCTGAATATTCTGACACCTCATTGGCTGCTGGTCTGTGGATTTTCTTTCGTCACAGGATGCGGGTGTCAACCCCACTATTTAGTACCCACCCCCTGAATTTGATACTCCACCACTCCGTATTTATTACCCACTCATGTATTTATTACTCCACCCCCAGTATCTATTCCCCAACCCTTGTATTTATTACTCCACCCCAGCATTTATTCCCCAACCCCTGTATTTATTACTCCACCCCCAGTATCTATTCCCCAACCCTTGTATTTATTACTCCACCCCAGCATTTATTCCTCAACCCCTGTATTTATTACTCCACCCACAGTATTTATTCCCCAAGCTGTATTTATTACTCCACCCCCAGTAATTCCCAACCTTTGTATTTATTACTCCACCCCCAGTATTTATTACCCACCCCCTGCATTTATTACTCTACCCCAGGTTCTATTACCTACCCCCGCATTTATTAATCCACACCCAGTATTTATTACCCACCTACATTTATTACTCCATCCCAATACTTATTACCCACCCTCTTTATTGATTACCCCACCCCAGTATATATTACTTTATTCTCCATCCCCAGTATTTATTACTAATCCTCAGCATTTATTACCCATTCCCCACTCCATACCCAATATTTATTACTCCATCCCCTGTAGTTATTACTCTTCCAGTAAGTACTCATCCCCAATGTTTATTACTCCATTCCTGGTATTGATTACCCAGGGGCAGTTCGAGTTAACTACCTTGATGTGGGTCTGGAGTCAAGTGTTGGCCAGGTCAAGTAAGGATGCCAGATTTCCCAAAGCATATTAGTCAGCCATATAAGATTTTCTTGACAATGGTTTCACGGTCACCATTAGATTCTTAATTCCAGATACTTTTTATTTAATCCAAATTGCACATCCCGTGATGAGATTCAAACTCAGGACCCCCAGAATATTACGTAGATTAGTAGATTAATAGCCTTGCAACTATACCATCAAACCATTACTTCCCCATTGGATCATGGCTGATCCATGACCCAAATCCATATAGCTGTCTTTGGCCCATATCCCTTAACACCTTTCTTCAGGAAAAAAAATTAAGTGCACAAAGGGGCAAGAGGGAATCCAAGTGGACCTGAACTGCACACAGTGCTGGAGGTCAAACAGAGGGTGGGGGCTGGCTTTTGGGGTCAGACAGGGAGCTGAGGGCAGGTTTGGGGTCAGGCCAGGAGTAGGGCCTGTAAAATTTTCTCAGTCAGTCCCTTTGAGGCCAAGAGATGCACTCCAGATTTGTGAGTCATGGGGTGATTCACAGTGCAGTGCTGGGTGCGATGCTCGGATTTCCACATGCTCCCTCCAATATTTGTACTTGGCTGTGACATGGGTTTCAGAGTCAAAGAGTGTGGTGCTGGAAAAGCACAGCCAGTCAGGCAGCATCCAAGGTGCAGGACAATCGACTTTTTGAGCATAAGCCCTTCATCAGGAATGAGGCTTGTGAGCCGAAAGAGCTAAAAGATAAATGGGAGGGGGTGGGGCTGGGGGGAAGGTAGCTGGGAATGGGATAGGTAGATAAAGGCGGGGGTGAAGGTGATAGGTCAGAGCAGAGGGTGGAGGAGATAGGTGGGAAGGAAGATGGACAGGTAGGGCAGTTTCAAGAGAGCGGTACCGAGTTGGAAGGTTGCATCTGGAATAGGGTGGGGGGAGGGGAAGTGAGGAAACTGGTGAAATCCACATTGATCCCATGTGGTTGGAGGGTCCCAAGGGGGAAGATGAGGCATTCTTCCTCCAGGCTTCAGGTGGTAAGGGTTTGGTGGTGGAGCAGTCCCAGGACTTGCATGTCCTTGGCGGAGTGGGAGGGAGAGTTAATGTGTTCGGCCACAGGGCAGCGGGGTTGTTTAGTACGTTTGTCCCGGAGATGTTCTCTGAGAGATTCTGCAAGTTGGCGTCCTGTCTCCCTAATGTAGAGGAGACCACATTGCGACCAATGGACACAATAGATGATGTGTGTGGAGGTGCAAGAAAATCTCTGCCGAATGTGGAAAGATCCTTTGGGGGCCTTGGACGGAGGTAGCAGGGTGGGGTGTGGGCACAGGTTTTGCAATTCTTGTGGTTGTGGGGGAAGTTGCTAGGAGTAAAGGGTGGACCTAACAAGGTAGTTGCAGAGGGAATGGTCTCTCCGGGACACAGATAGGTGTGGGGAGGGAAGCATATCCCTGGTGGTGGAGTCTTTTTGTAGGGCTTGTCATAATCATTGAAAACAGTCAGCACCTTTGACAAAGAGTCAGTTAGACTCAAAACGTCAGCTCTTTTCTCTCCTTACAGATGCTGCCAGACTTGCTGAGATTTTCCAGCATTTTCTCTTTTTTGGTTTCAGTTTCCAGCATCCGCAGAAATTTGCCTTTAGCACCTTTGTGCTGCTTCTGCTTCTGTAGTGAGAGATTCCCATGGAGATGCCACAGTTCAGTTCTGAAGAATGGTCATATCAGACTCATAACGTTAACTCTTATTTCAGTCTCAAATTCTCCAGGCCTGCTGAGTTTCTCCAGGATTTTCCATTTTTATTTCGGATTTCCAACTTTCTCAGTATTTTGCTCTTATTTAGTAGAGATGCTCATTTAAAGAGCTGGCGCAGGTGTAATGGGCTGAATGGCATCCTTCTGCAATGTAACAATTCAGTGATTCAGTGAGAAAAACATCAAGCAGAGTGCAGCCTTCTGCATCAGAACTGCTGGTTGAAACTCTGTTAACAACGAATGCTACACCAAAAAAAGGTCTAATTTTCAAGACCATAAGAAATAGGAACAGGAGTAGGCCATTCTGCCCATCGAGTCTGGTCCACCATTCAAGAGTACCATGGTTGACCCAACATTTCTCTCACATCCATCTTCCTGCTCTTTCCTCATAACCTTTGATTTCTCCTATTGACCTCTTGTCTTAACCGTTGACAGCTCTCTTTGGCAAGGAGCTCCAAAGACCTTCAACCCTCTAAGTGAAGAAATTCCTCCTCATCTCAGTCTCAAATTGGCATCTCTTAGTTATGAGACTATGCCCTCTGATCCTAGACTCTGCTATGAGGGAAAACATCCTCTCAGCACTCATCCTGTCAATAGGATTTGCTAGGATGTTTCTGGGACTGGAGGTTTTGAGTTACAAGGAGAGGCTAGATAGACTGCCACTTCTTTCCCTGGAGCATAGGAGGTTGGGGAGGTTTGGAAAATGTGGTCGGCATAGACAAGTTGGATCGAAGGGTCTGTTTCAGTGTGACTCTATTTAAAATTCATTCTATTTCCCATAACAGAAGGAGTAGGCCATTTAATCCTTATAGAGGTCAGAAAATCATGGGGAGGGGCATGGAGAAGGTGAATAGCAAAGATCTTTTTCCTAGGGTAGGGGAGTTCAAAACTAGAGGGCAGAATTTTAAGTGAGTGGAGAAAGATTTGTGGGCAACACAATGGCTCACAACACCAGGGACCTGGATTTGATTCCCGCCTCAGCCAACTGTCTGTGTGGAGTTTGCACATTCTCTCCGTGTCTGTGTGGGTTTCCTCTGGGTGCTCTGGTTCCTCCCGTAGTCCAAAGATGTGCAGGCCAGGTGAATTAGCCATGCTAAATTGCCCATAATATTCAGGGATGTGTAGGTTAGGTGCATTAGTCAGGGGTAAATATAGGGAAGGGGAATGGGTCCGGGTGGGTGACTCTTCAGAGGGTTGGTGTGGACTTGTTGGGCCAAATAGTCTGTTTCCCCACTGTAGGGATTCTATGATTTATAAAGGACCTGAGGGGCAACTTTTTCACACAGAGGGTGGTTCATACATGGAATGAACCGTCAGGAAGTGGTAGATGCAGATACAATTACAACATTTGGATGGGTACGTGAATAGGAAAGGTTTAGAGGGCTATGGCCCAAATACATGCTAATGGGACTAGTTCAGTTTGGAAAATGTGGTCGGCATGGATGAGTTGGACCAAAGGGTCTGTTTCCGTGTGACTCTATTTAAAATTTTCTCTATTTCCCATAACAAAAGGAGTAGGCTGTTCAATCCTTGAACATGTTCTGCTATTCAGTTGGATTTGTGTTGGCCTGTGTGTCAACCTCATTTACTGCAATTTGATTGGCATCTCTTGCCGCAGTAACCCAGGTACATTTCTATTTATTTCTCAAACGTCTGTGAGCCAAGCTTAAACCTAGATCATACAGAGCAGTGGGACATTAAAGAGTTTGGACACTAGATGTCATCATTGTATAGCTGGTGCTGTAGATTATCCAGTCTTTCACATTCACGCCTTCCCATTCACACATTCTCCATCAATAACCACCCCCAAACACACATGCAAACATACTTAATATTTCTCATGCAGTCCCTTGCAGTCCTGATATTACATTTCTGTCACCTGCCTGGCTACATATAGCCTGATGAAGGGCTTTTGACTGAAACGTAGTTTCTCCTGCTCCTCAGATGCTGCCTGACCTGCTGTGCTTTTCCAGCAGCACGCTCTCGACTCTAATCTCCAGCATCTGCAGTCCTCACTTTCGCCTGGCTACATACTGAGTGCACATCAGGGTCCAATAAAAGCTTGAGGGGATGAAAACAGTTAGAAGAGGAGGTGATGCATGGAAATTAATGTACTGAATCACGCTGCAGCTCCATTTTAATGTATGCAAGATGAATCAGACTATCATGCATCATTCGGAAGTTTTACTGGTTTTCTCTTCTACACTGGGAACTCATTTTTTCTGTGTCTGCCCCTGCCTGGCTGCATTTCATGCATTGGTCTGCAACATTTTTTTTAAACTGCAATCACAACAGCAACCTCAATTGAAATAGCACCTTTAATGCTGTACAGCAAAACGTCTGAAACAGCTGCCCAGGATGAAGAGCTTTTGCCTGAAATGTTGACTCTCTTGCTCCTTGGATGCTGCATGACCAGCTGTGCTTTTCCAGCACCACACTTGTTTGACCCAGGAGTGCTCTTGAACAGCTTTCGACACTGCGTCACATACAGATATGTTAGGATAAGTGAGCAATAGTTTTGTTAAAGAGGCAGATTTTAAGGCACGCCTAAAAAGCAAAGACAGATGTGGGTTTGTAAAAAGGTTTAGGAAGGGAAAGCCAAAGAGTTAAGGGCCTTGGACAATGCCCACCGATCGTCAAGGGATGGAAATTGGGGATGTGCAAGAGGTCAGAACTGGAGGAACTCAGACATCTCAGAGAGCTGTGGGAGAGAAGGAAATTCTAGAAACACGAAGGTGCAAAACCATGCAGGGATGTAAAAATGAGGATCCGATTTTTAAAATTGAGATATTGCCAAATCGGAAGTCAATGTAGGTCAGAGATCCCAGCCAGATTGGTACTTGAATGACACTTAGTGAATGTTAGATTATAGGTGGCAGAGATTTGCACAAATAAAGTGGGATATCAACCAAGGGAGCGTATCTGGACAGATTAGACCAGGCTGATTTCGTACGATAAGGTTTCCTGTCCAAAAATATGGCTAAAATTATTTGTTAAGAAGAAACATAAAATTCCCCTGATTAATATTGGGGAGGCTGAAACATTGTTTTCAGTTCCTGCTGCAAAGTGCATTTCCTGATGATTAATCCCAACCGAGCTTTGGTGCGAGATTCAGCCTCTCAATTCACAATAAAACAATAAAAAGCTGAAAAATACAACAGGTCAAGGAAATCTGTGAGGGGAAACAAGAGCCAATGTTTGAACTCTGAGATGGTCCCAGATGTGAAATATTAATTCACTTTGTCTCTCCAGATGCTGTATGACCCACTGAGCTATTTTATTTTTGACTTCCTCAGTATGCCCACTTTGCAGGCATGATGGGCTGACAGGTTACCTCTTGCACTGTAATAACTGTGATGACAAACACTACATAAATATTTTGCTCATCAACCTGTGGAGAGATATTATTACATACTTCTGGAACAGGTGGGACTTGAATTCAGGTACCCTGATGCAGGGGTTAGGACACTACTATTATGTCACAGAGCCCTCATTGTGAAAGACACCACATAAATTTCCTTCAAGGGCCTGAGGTTGAGTTGCCAATTGTGACAAATTTAGTACAGAGTTGGTGGTCTTTCTGGGTCAGATGGCTCAGTTATCCACTGCCTTTGTTAACCTGAACTTGTTTTTTTATCCCCTGCAGAATTCCAACATCAGAGGTATCCCTTTCATCAGTACAGATTAAAAATATTTCCTGGTCTACACCCACCCCTGATTAAAAGTCTCACTTATTTTTCTCTAATCTTCTATAAATTGTCTGGATGTTGACTTCTTAATTTAACCTTTGTGATGTATGATATTCTATAAAAAGCACGCAACACCTTTTAACACCAATAATGAGTTTTCCTTTGCTTTGTGAGTAATAGGGTTGGGTACTTTTGTATGAAATATCACCACAGGTCTAATTGTAGATTGCTTTCAACTGTGTTGAAATAGTGTCTAATTACTGTTGTTTGGGATTCAGAGTAGATAGGAATGAAATTGCAGTGACTCATAAATTTAAAGTCTGGTGCTATGCATTTCGGGGGACCCTGGTGTTCAAGTGTAGTAGTTATCCATACTTACTGGTGAAATAAAGCAACTCACACCATCTTCCTTTTTCTGAATGGAAAATAAACATCTGAAATGAACAAACTATCCTTTTTGCACATTAACCATAACATATTTAAGACAATTCTAAAATAAATGTTTTTCTTTATAAAAGTATAATTCAATCTTGCATTATAAAAATGAAATCAAAGTTCCAAAACAGTGCAGATCTCAGTGAAGAGAAATTAAAAATAACTGCTTAAAACAAACCGTAAGTTACAGTTTTAGATTCTGCTAAAGTGCTCTCTTTCTGGTGCCAAGCTTGAAGTCTGGAGCCTCAGATCCAGCAGTATGCAGACACCTGTTATCTACCTGTATTCCTGAAGCCTTTAATTCCCATTAAGATCTGCTGTTCTAAACACTCCAGTTTAATAATTCAACATAGTTCTGAAGTATAGAGTCTCTGCTCCAGATTTGACTAGGCCATCCAAAAATATCTAAACCATGAAAACAAGAATGGATCATGAAGCATGGCCTTGGAATCCTAGATTGTGACTTGAACCTGGAGCTTCTGGGTCAGAGGCAGAATGCTATCCACTGCATCACAAGACCTCCACTAACATTAGATGTAGCTTCAGTTCAATGTCTCATCTGAAAAAAAAAACATGATCCCTTATGGAATGCTGGACCATCTCTGGCACCTCCCTCCCCTTCCTGGACCTCTCCATCTCCATCAATGACGACCGACTTGACATTGACATTTTTTACAAACCCACCGACTCCCACAGCTACCTGGATTACACCTCTTCCCACCTTATCTCCTGCAAAAATGCTATCCCGTATTCCCAATTCCTCCGCCTCCGCCGTATCTGCTCCCAGGAGGACCAGTTCCACCACAGAACACACCAGCTGGCCTCCTTCTTTAAAGACCGCAATTTCCCTTCCCATGTGGTTGAAGATGCCCTCCAACAGATCTCATCCACATCCCGCACTTTCGCCTTCAAACCCCACCCCTCCAACCGTAACAAGGACAGAACCCCCATGGTCCTCAACTTCCACTCCACCAACCTTCGCATAAACCGCATCATCTGCCGACATTTCCGCCATCTCCAAACGGACCCCATCACCAGGATCACATTTCCCTCTCCATCCCTTTCCACTTTCTGCAAAGACCGTTCCCTCCATGACTACCTGGTCAGGTCCACGACCCCCAACAACCCACCATCCCTTCCTGGCACCTTCCCCTGCCACCGCAGGAATTGCAAAACCTGCGCCCACACCTCCTCCCTCACCTCCATCCAAAAGGAGTCTTCCAAATCCATCAAAGTTTCACTTGCACATCCAACAATGTCATTTATTGTATCCATTGCTCCCGATACGGTCTCCTCTACATTGGGGAGACTGGATGCCTTCTCGCAGAGCGCTTTAGGGAACATCTCCGGGACACCCGCAACAATCAACCCCACCACCTCATGGCCCAGCATTTTAACTCCCCCTTCCACTCTGCCGAGGACATGCAGGTCCTGGGCTTCCTCCACTGCCACTCCCTCACCACCCTGGAGGAAGAACGCCTCATCTTCCACCTAGGAACACTTCAACCCCAGGGCATCAATGTGGACTTCACCAGTTTCCTCATTTCCCCTCCCCCCACCTTACCCCAGTTCCAACCTTCCAGCTCAGCACCATCCTCATGACCTGTCCTACCTGCCTATCTTCCTTCCCACCTATCCACTCCACCCTCCTCTCTGACCTATTACCTTCATCCCCACCCCCATCCACCTATTGTACTCTTTGCAACCTTCTCCCCAGCCCCACCCCTCTCCTATATATTTCTCCAGCCCTGAGGCTCCCTCCCTTCATTCCTGATGAAGGGCATTTGCCCGAAATGTCAATTTTCCTGCTCCTCAGAAGCTGCCTGACCTGCTGTGCTTTTCCAGCACCACTCTAATCTATACTCTGATTTCCAGCATCTGCAGTCTTCCCTTTTGCCTAATCCCTTTTGCACCAGCATGTCAGCCTAAACATTTGTGCTCAAGTCTCTGGAACACATCTTCAAGCAAACAGTCTTCTGACTCAGAGGTAAAAGTGATTGGTACCCCTGAACTCACAGCTGACAGCAAAAGTCTTTTATCTAAACTGATGTAAAGTATTTCAGACATTGGAAATCTGAATTGAAAATGTCAAAAATACTCAGTGGGTTAGGCAGTAAGATGGAGAGAGAAATAGGGCTAATGTTTCACATCAGTGATGAAAACTCATAAACCTGAAGTGTTAACCATTTCTCTTTGATTATGGGATTTCTCAACACACTTGCCATTTATGGCCAATCCTAAATTGCCCATGAGAATGTGTTCATGAACTGTCTTAGTGAACCATCTTAGTGAACCATCGCAGTCTATATGGTAAAGATGCTCCTGCAAAGCAATGAGTTAGGGAATTCCAGAATATATACCCAATAGTCACAAACAGGAAATATATCACATTTTTCCAAACAAACCATAATCCCAACAGGAACACAGAAAAGAAAAAAGTCGGCGATGGGGAACAATTTGAGCATGGCTGATCCTTCATTCACTTACCATATTCCTGCTTTCTCCCCATTTTCCTTGATGCCTTTAAAATCTAAATATCTATCTCTTGTGCACTAAATGGAACATGTTTAAAATGAGAAACCCAGACTGACGTTTCAGTGCAGTATTGAGGGGGTGCTGCACTGTGTCGGCCTCAGCTCCTAGTACACATGAATGTAAGACACCCCATGTCACTGTTTTGGAAAAAAAACAGTGTGTTGTCCTTGGTGTCTCACCAATATTTATTCCTCAATCAAAAATGTTTATGTGGCTGTTGACATATTGCTGTTTGTATGAGTTTACTGTGTGCAAATTGGTTGCTGCAATTTCTGCATGATGTCAGTCTTTGAAAATAAGGCCATTTTAAGGAGCAACAAGAACAGCTCCAAAGTTAAAGGTCACACAACACCAGGTTATAGCCCAACAAGTTTATTTGAAATCACAAGCTTTCAGAGCATAGCCCCTTTTTCAAGTTACCTGATTAAGGGGCTACACTGAAAAGCTTGTGATTTCACATAAACCTGTGAGTCTATAACCTGGTGTTGTGGGACCTCTAACTTTATCCACTCCAGTCCAACACCAACACCTCCACAACTTAGTTCCAAAGTTGATTGAGAGCAGATGATGCTCATTGGACTTTTTATTGAAGCGTTGAACTCTCCCCTTCCAACTTCATTTTGATTTAGCTTCCTCCCTCTCTCCCCTTTGATGCCCTAAACAAGCTCTGCATGTAAATTAATCAATTGGAAAACATGAATGACTCATTGGTGGTGGGTTAACACATAGGAAAATACACAAGTGATGGGAAAGAAAAAGTTGAGTTGTACATGGGTAGGGATGTACAGCACGGAAACAGACCCTTCAGTCCAACTTGTCCATGCCGACTAGAGATCCCAACCCAATCTGTCCCACCTGCCAGCACCCAACCCATATCCCTCAAAACCCTTCCTATTCATATACCAATCTAGGTGCCTTTTAAATGTTGTAATTGTACCCGCCTCCACCGCTTCCTCTGGCAGCTCATTCCATACATGTACCACCCTCTGTGTGAAAACGTTGCCCCTTAGGTCTCTTTTGTATCTTTCCCCTCTCGTCCTAAACCTATGCCTTCTAGTTCTGGACTTCCTGACCCCAGGGAACCTTCTGGATCTAAAAGAAAGAAAAAGAGTTGAATTCTTCATTTTCTATATTGGACGTTGCCTGTAATTTGATATTGGAAACAGGCAATTTATTGATGGTGAATAATAGAGAAAAAGTGCCACAGATGATTTGGTGGTGGATTCCTCCCGATTGGGGGCTTGACTTCTGGACAGGGAATGGTTCCAGTGGGGAAAAGATGAGAACTGATATTTGCACTAAGCTTTGCATTTACAATCAAATCTATTGGTCTGTTAAACACATGCAACACTAAATACACTTCATATTTACTCTGACTTGAGAAACCCCTTATTCATGGCAACCTCCCTAGAATCTGTGGTTCCAGGTTGGACGTGCCAAGTCATCTGAGCACACACAAATCATAATGCCCAGCAGACATCAGACTCACTTCAAGAGACTGACAATGGCAAAAATATTAATGAGAGAGAAGATATATTCCCTGGTGGCAGAATCCAGGGAACAAATGGATATCATCTTAAAATAAGAACATGGCCATTCAGGAATAAATTAATTCTTGGGATGGAGAGATTGTGCTGTGAGGAAAGATTAAATTGATTTAATTTATTCTCTCGAGTTTGGAAGGGTGAGAATTGATCTTCATTCAGGATTCTGTTGTACACAAAGTTAAATCTGCACCACTGCTCACCACATTGTACTTGCATTGAAGGTGAGTCTGCACCTCACCATATGGTAGCTTCTTCATCACCACCTTCTTTTATGAATAAGGACATGCTTGGTCAAATTTGGTTGAGGAGAAACATTTTCAACTAGAAGAGGCTCTTGCATTGAACAAGAATGAGATTAGAGCACATTAATTAGAGCACACCAGTTACATTGTTATGAGGAGTACCTGGATGCTAATTTTATCGCTTAATTGCTCCGAGATCTTAAGCTGTTCTTCCCATAAGACCACTTGGTATTGTTGTAATGGGTGTGCTTATGGCATCTCTCTGAATTAGTCCTTTTATCACATACATATACAACTGGCTTGACAAGGTAATTGCGTTATATTTCCCCTGACTGTGGGGTCTAGAATTAGGGGTCACAGTCTCAGAATAAGGGACATGTAATTTCTGACTGAGAGGAGGAGAAATTCTTTACTTAGAAATGAATCTTTGAAATGAGTTGCCACAAGAGTTGTGGAGGATCAGCCATTGAGTATGTTTAAGGCAAGATAGGTGGATTTTTGGAGAAGAATGATGTCAGTGAATATTGTGCAGGAAAACGTTGTTGAAGCTGATCAACAATGAATGTATTGAATGGGGTAGTGGACTTAAGCAGTTAAGTGGCCTACTCTTATTTCTTATATTTCTACAAGAAGTGAAACAGAGTAGGCCAGACAGCCCATCAGCCTTTTCATGCAAAGTTAATTAAAATCTACAACACCTCCACCCTCTAGGATGTGAATGATAAAGATCAAATGGAATGCTCAAAGGTGAAATGATTTTGTTTTATTTGGTAAAGTTATTGAGGTACATGGGTTAAATGGAAAGCAAGGATCAGTTATGCGTGACTTGAGCAGCCAAACAGCCTTGGAGGGGCTGATTGGCCTCCCCATTGCTTGTACGCCCACTTCCTGGATTCAGTTAAACATCGCACAACACCAGGTTATGGTCCAACAGGTTTATTTGGAAGCACTAGCTTTCGGAGTGCTGCTCCATCATCAACCTGGTGTTGAGTGATGTTTTAAATTTGTAGACCCCAGACCAACACGGGCACCTCCAATCCTTGGCTTTACTTCTTGTCAAATGCTCGCCTTCTCCAGCTGCCATTGGGTAATGCTCCGACTGTCAATCACGTTCTGGCTTCGAGGATTGGTCGGTTTCACTATCAATTAACGCATGATTGCCCCGCCCAGCCTTTGTTGACAGACGGGGCCCGGCCCAACGTGCAGTTTCAATTCCCCACTCAATTGTATCCATTCGCTGTTACAAAGATACGCTTCGATGGCACTCCTGACTAAATACTCAGCGACAGCAGTAAGTACTAGCTTTAATACAAAACAAGAGTATTTAAAACCTCTTCACTTTATTTTAATTCAACGCGAATCGAAAGGAATTTTGTTTTGGAGGGCTGACTGGGGTGGAACTAATCCATGTCAGTTACCTTGCTGACTGGCACCGCTTTCCTCTCAGATGGGCAAATGGAGATTTCAGATGCGGTGTTTCCAGTGATTTATTCTTTAATCTTACGGCTGCAGCAAGCAATGTTATTCGAATAGATTTGTGGGTTTATTTAGGAGGCTGGGGAGGGAATGTGCAGCAGTTTAACACGGTGTTCTTCTTTGTTTATTTTTAAATCGTTCGAAGTTTCTTACCCCGGATACAGCTGCCGTCTGGTACTGTCTTTTGATAATGCCAGTCTCGTCCATATAATTTAATATCGACATGGTCATGGTCACTGGGGGGAAAGTGAAGTTATTGCTGTTTAGGAAGAGCAAGGATTACGGTAACCGAAAAAAAGACATATATATTGTGATTAAACATTTCCATTTTTGCAAAACGGCCATGGAAGCGTCCAAATAGGCGTGTTTGAGAAATATACAAATGGGGAGTGGGGGGAAAGAGTGCCGTTCCGCAGAGGGCTCGTTATCATATTGCTTGACTGACGATTTACATGTCTCTGACCGGTTGGTTAGGAGGCGAAATAGTTACTGGAATTTTGCTCATTATCATTATGCTGTGAACTCCACTGGGTACTGAGTGTATCTTCTACACACAAGACCCTGAGGGGACTTGACAGGTTGGATGATGAAAAGATGTTACCCCCCTCGTGGGAGAGACCAGAACCAAGGGGGATACAGTTTAAAAAGAGGTCTCCCATTTAAAATGAAGATGAGATCTTCTAACCCCCTCGTTTGTCTGTGAAATTTTCTTCCCCATAAAGCAGTAGAAGCAATATTATTGAATTTATTCAAGGTAGAGTTAGATTTTTGATAGGGATAAACAGGACGGTAAAGTTGAGACCACAACCGGACATGCCAGTGGTCGAGCAAGCTAGAGGGGCTGAATAGCCTTCGCCTGATTTAATTTTACATGTTTATGCTTATGAATCGTTGAGGACCAGAATGGGCTCGACTGCAGTGCCAGGCATGGTTGAATAGCGTGCTGACAATCAGATTTTCGACTCCCGTGTGAAGAGTGAGAAACCAGGTTGTGGTAGTGGAAAGGTTGTCACAAACTGAAAACCTACTCCAGTGAGTCAATATCTTCAGGAGAGGAGAAAAGCAGACACTCACCGAAATACTGTGGCTACATCAAAATAAAAATACTTTCAGAACTCCCTGAAATTGGTTTCATTTTGACGCCCAATCCTTGGGGATCTTAGTTCATCTCTAATGTAGCTGAGTAGAGATTGACTTTCTGTAAGTTAATTTATTATCTTTCAATTAGGAAGATTAGTGAGTTCCAGGGGATCAGTTAATTTTCTGTAATACGTCTTTTGTTTAAAGAAAGCATCTGTTTGTAGAGAGCTCTTCGCGGTCCGAATATTGTTTAGTGGTTGAGTCAATAATAGACTGACGTTCCAGAGAATAGAATCATTACAGCACAGGAGCCCATTTGATCTTTGCTGACTCCCGCTAATGTGCAATTTACTAGATTGCTCCCTCCCCATATCCATTCACATTTTCCTCCTCAGGTATTTAGACAAATCTACAGAGAGAGAAAGGCCACTCTGCCCACTGTATGCGCCAGAGGAAAACTTAATCCCGTTTTCCAGCATTTGGAATGTATCCCCGGAAGTTGTGGGAATTCAAGTGTATATGCTGGACCTTTTTAAGAGTTACGCGTTCCTGACTCCTGAAGGCAGCGAGTTCCAGACCCCTGCCACTTCTGTATGAAAACGCTTTTCTTGTTCTCCCCCTAATCCTACCAATCATTTTAAACCTATGCCCTGTGATACTACAGTCAGAGCCGACTGTCCTGCTTGCTGATAATATGATGATTGCTGAGCTTTCCTGATGGCCCAGCTATAAGCTGTCACCACGTAGCAGAAACAGAGAGAACGTTCATTTCAATACTGTCTGCATGGTTGTGAGGTGCAAAAATAGCAGCTGCCTTTTTCTACATCGTACATCAAAGTAGTTCGGTCTATGTGAAGTATTTTGAAATGATTCCTAAAGATACAGAAAGCTGCAGGAATGCAAGAAGATCTCTGTTTCGAGCAATCTCAGTACCGTCTACTCTTATCAGGAACTGTGGTTTCCGACTGTGATGCTGATATCTGTAACTAAAGTATTCCAGCTGTCTGCTGAAGATATTGGTGCAGTAGAGAAGAAGCTGTGAGCCGGTTTGCCTTGAGATTCTACATTGCAGCTGGATTATAAACAGTTACTGATAATGTTCAGGGACACGATGAGATCCCACCTATAAAGTGAATGTATTGCTTTTGCTCTTTGACAATGTTTTTCCTTTGGCTAACGTTGTTCCTTCTCCTTCTGGTGGACTGCATTCTTGTTGGCTCTGTAAGCACTTTCTGGCCTCTGACACTACATTTAGATTGTCACACTTCGTTTTATTTGGAATCCAGGACAGTGAGTGTGGGATCATTATCTAGTCATATTGGCAACTTATACAGTGCTGTTGATGTAAAAAGACATCACAAGTGCTTCACAGGACAATTATAAAACAAAAGCAACACTATAAAACATAACCGTATAAAGTAAGGGAAGGGGGTGATGTGGTTAGAAAAAATGGCATTAGTAATCCATAACACCATGTCAATATTTTGGGGCCATGAGTTTCCCATCATAACAGAGAGTGAAATTTGAATTCAGTAAATTCTGAAGAAAGATATGGTTTAAGGGGCACCACTGGCATTTGTCATAAAGACCTGTCTGGTTTGCTATTGTCCTTTTTATGAATGGAAATTTGCCATCGTAACCTGGTCAGGTGTTCATGTGGCTCTTTTGACTATTAATTGCCCTCTGGGCAATAAATTCTGACTCACATCCTTTGAATGAATATTCAGAAAAAACTTAGGTAATCTTAAGGCAGTATTAGGTCACATGCTAAAAGCTTGGTTAAATTCTTAAGGACAGCCTTAAAGAAGGAAGGTAAAGAGATGGAGAAGCAAAAGAAGGGAATTCTGGAGCTTGAGGACCAGGCAACTGAAGTTACAGCCACCTATAATGGAGTGATTTTAAAATCTGGAATATACAAGAGGCCAGAATTAGTTGAGTGCAGATATCACAGAACCTTGTGAGGCTGGAAGAGATGGGGAGGGGAGAGGATGGGTTGAAAAGTTCAGGAGTGTGCAATTTAAAAGCAAGGTCAAAGAGTATGGTACTGAAAAAGCACAGCTGGTCAGGCAGCATCCAAGGAGCAGGAAAGTTGTTTCGGGCAGAAGCCCTTCATAAAAGCAAGGCCAAGGCTATTCTGGCATTGTCTGATGTCTGCATATGTACACATTCCTGCAAATTTCCTACATACGGGGGAGAACCCTGCCTGACTTTTGATTTCTTAGTAAATTGAGAATCATCGAAGCTAAGTAGTGGCATGTTAACCATTGTTGAATTGGGTTGACTTAGTACATTCACAGACTGTAGCTGGTATTTTGGCTCAGGATTACACCAGATGATGTTTAAATCTGGAGCATTTTAACTAATCCATCACTTACATTTAATAAATCAAGTGCAGTAAGCTTCTTGAAATCATACAGTTTAGAAAAGGCCTTTTGGTTCATCTGGGTTTTTTTTTATTTCAAAAATATTCTTTAAAAAACTTTGTATATGTACATATTCACAAACACAATTCATTTCTGTAAAGTAGCATGTCAAGGAAACAAACATTGGAGTTTGACTCTATCCAAAAACCAAAGACGTCTCTTCGAGTTACAATACTATAGTTACATAGGTTAATGTCACAGCTATGCTTAGCCCAATTTTCAGCATTAGGACCTTGGCCTGAATGTTATATTTCAAATGCTCATCCAAGTACTTTTTAAAGGTTGTGACACTTTGAGTGTAGATCATTCCATTGATTTTAGCTGAAATTTGCACTTTGTTCCTGATGGTAATCTTGGGTGAATAAGAGGTTAAGCTTATTGTAACCAATACTGCTGCGTTTGAAGTATGACAAAGGGCCCACATCAGTGTCTTAAGCCCTTAATTGGATTGCAGTTCACTTTGCAAATTAAATCTAATCTTTCTGTAGATACTGTTTTCACTCTCGAGAGGGACCACCTTGACTGTTTACAGGTTTAATGAAAGAAGGTCCCGATTTTACCCTTCAATTCCTGGCAAGTCCATGGAAATTTTGAAATCTGGAGCTTGCTAGTTTTGTTAGTTCGCAACCTGATCACTGCTGCAATACTGGCCTAAAACGTGAGCACATTTTGAGGGCGTGCAGAGGTAGTTGCATTTTGTGATCAGGATCATTTTTAACAAAAATCACCATGAACAACTAACATAGCCAACCACAAATGTAGCAAAGAAATTCTTGGTGAGAAAATGAACAAGTGCTGTGAAAGGAAATGGTCAAGCACAAAGTTACATATCTGGACTTTATGGGATTTTGAAGTTGGGGAGAACAAGGAGTGGTGACTAGAAGTTGAGATACTACTGATTGTGTATCGGGAAAAAAGTCCATATTGTCACTGTACGTTCTTTTGCCATTCAGCTGGGTCAGAACTGATCTGTATCCTAACTCAATCTATGGCCTCAGTTCCAGATCCCATGGTGCACTTGTCTTACAAAAACCTACCAATCTGTTATGACATTTTCAATCTAACTAACCTGAATAGCTATTTAAGGAGGGAGTCCCAGAATTTCACTACCTTTTGTGAGAAGATGGGTTTCCTACATCACTCAAAACAACCAAATTCCAAATATAACATGATGTCCTCCTGTATTGGAAATCCCCCACCAGAGGAAATAGTCTACATCTATGCGACCACTTTATTTTTCTCCAAAAATCGCATTAAATGTCTCAATTAACGGAGTAGGGAAATGGAAACCATGAAAACATTAAAGAAAGGAGGAGTAGGCCACTTGCCCATTGACCCTGTTCCACCACCGAGCTAGATGGTGGCTGAATTTCCACCTCAATGTCACTTTCCTTCATTTCTCCCTGATATCCCTTGATGTCTGTCTTGAATGTAATGAGAGAATTAGGTTCTCCAGTCACTTTGGGGCAGAGAATTCTGAAGATTTAATCGCCTCTAAATGAAAAAATTTCTATTCATCTCAATCCTAAATGGCCGACCATTTTCTTTTCTTGGGTTATAGGCATCACTTTATAGACAAAAATTTATTGCCCATCTCTAATTGCTTTCATGTGGTGGTGAGGTTCTCCCTTCAACTAGATGTAGTCCTGGCAGTTTCAGTACACCCACAGTGCTGTAAAAAGGGACTTCCAGGATTTTGACAACAAATATGTAGGAATGGTGATTTAGTTCCAAGTTGGGATGGTATATGACTTGGAGCTGAACTTCCAGGTGGTGGTACTCAGGTGCATCTGCTACTCTATCCTAAATAGTACAGGCTGCAGGTTTGGAAGGGTCTGTTGAAGATTCCACTGGTGATTTTGCTGAGACTGTGTCCCCAGTTCTAGAATCTTTTTCCAAGGTAAAAATCCTGCTTGGCTCAATGGGGTTGATGCATTGTAAGAGTATTGTCTGTTTCAATAAGATTACCGCTCAGTCTTCTAAACTCTAGACCATACAGGCCCTGTCTCCTCAAACTCTCCTCATTGGACACTCCTGTCATGCCTGGAATCTTTAAGGCAAGTGCAGTTGGGCAGAAATTGCCAACAGGGAGGAGCAGGTTATGAATCCCCATCACAAAAATATGAGATGGGTGGAAGCAGGTCATGGTGGGATTTCAGTAATGTCAAAGTGTTCTTGGATGACAGAAAGTGATGAGTTGACCTACTGGTGTTTGCAACATCAGAGAGGCTTTGATGAATTGGACCAGATCCTGAAAGGGTGTGAAAAGAATGTTTTCTTCTTGCAGGTGAGTCCAGAGCTAGAGACTTCTGATTTAAGGGTCCTAATAAATTATGAATCACCTTTTTAGGACAGGAAGGAACTTCTTCTTATGGAGGCTAGTGGCACTTTGGAACTGTCTCTCAAAAGGCATCAGAGATCGGGATCATTGAACATTTTTACAGTGGAGGTAGACAAGGGAAGGTAGACAAAAATTTAGAAGTAAAAAATAAAAAACAGATGAGCCACCATCTTATTGATTGGAACATGCTTGAGGGACTGAATGGCGTACCTCAGCTCCTAATTCATCTGCATATTTATAAATTTATTCTCTCCGGTGAGTGAATAAAATGGATTAAAAATCATTGTCAATGTTTTATAGGGAAACAAAGGAAATATATTTTCACTGTTTCTTGGGAACTGGAACCCGAATTATAAAGGTGATTGACAATGATTTCAGAAATAATTTTAAAACCGAGTTGGATAACGAACTTAATTATGAACAAATGTGAGGATCAGCACAGGCAGAATGGTATGGATGGCCTATTTCTGTCTGTACATTTCCTTAATATCACTCTAATGTGAACAGTTTGCTTAATTTAAAAAGCAAATGAGACCTCTGTGCCTGAAATTAAAGACAAGCCACCTGCTACAAGTTGGCAAAACTATCCTGGGAGATGACAGAAGCAGTGTCTCATTACATATCCCTTGGCCAAGTCCATTGGGCCTAAGTTGCTCAACTTAATCCTTTTGTAAAGTGCAAGTCATTGTATAACAGTCAGATTTTTGTGCCATTGCTTCTTCTCCCTACCCAACCTCTGAAGATATTAACTTTTGCTCGGGGGACAGAAAGGTAGGACACTTTGGATCCTGTATTAGTGCACAGACGAATGTGAGATTAAGTTGAGAGCTGAGCAGGATAAAAATGCGCTGGACTTTGAGTGCTGGTACCTGAAACAAGCTGCTTTTGTAGTGGACAATATTTTCCCAGGATGGGGCAACCAGCCAATCAGGACACTTGTGTCACATATCAAAGTTAATTCTTATCCACTTGAGTAATAGGAGCTCAGAAGTATCATTGCTATTAGTTGCCAGAAGTTGTGATGTAAGGATTACAAAGTATAGATTAGACTTTATTTCCTCAGGTCATGTCATCCTTCGTATGATTTTCACCAATCCAGCTTTGAGAAGTAACTCAATGTTGACTGGAAATCACAATTCCTTTATTCAGCAAGACAAAGAGTTAATTTTGACACGACAAATAATTGGTATTATTGGCCGGGGAATTTATTCTGTTAGTGCAGTCAATTTCTCTTATGGTGAACCTGTGTACACTTTTAAACTGGTGGGGCAAACCTGAACTGATGTCAAGAATTGAAGTTCTACTTCAATGTTTTATGGGATTATAAAGCAATACACAAGTTGGTTTCGCAGGACCTTATACACAAAATCTTCATTTTAAAAAAATTGTCATGAGTTCTTGGCCTTTCTTCTGACATCTAACTTGGGAATATGCAGGTGTCAAGTCCAAAAAGCTATATCTCATTACCATCACCCTGAAGGTAAATGTAAACAACCACCTAAAAGCAATCAGAAGTAGGAATCCTGGATGATTGTGTGTGTGCCAGTCTGTCTTTCATACAGTCAAGTTCAATGGTCCCACTCCCAAGTATAGTCCCAGGTGAAATGAGTTGATCCAGTGAATGAATATGCATCTTGTGCTCTGTATGCTGTTTAATTTTGGCCTGTTGTTTATCCCCAATTTTGATTGCCCCAGCATGCTTAGAGCTGGTAAACTCCTAAGCACTGAAATTTTATAATTTTCTCCCTTAACATCTAAGATCCCTCTTTTAAGACACTCTGAAAACATATGTTTTTGAACAGTCAGCGGCCCTAATTTCATTTTGTGTGGCTCAGTATCCAAATTAGTTTGATTTTGCTCCAGTGAACTGTCTTAAACATTCTCAGCTGTAGTACAGGATGTAGCTGAGTCACGGGGGAGAGGAGTTTGAAATACTAGATAGGGACATTTCCCTGCAGCAAGTATCTCACATTACTTGACTATCAAGGCTACATTGGAATAGGTACAGATGGTACATTTCCTGTGCAGTACCATGGTAATGTTATAAAAAAAAGAGCTTGCAAAGACAAAGAAGCTTTGTTCCAGTCCTTAATGAAATACGTTATTTCCAATGAGTGCTGGAACCTGCTAAGACATTCCACTAATGTTAAAAGCATCTCTATCCTCGTGCCACTTCTTTCAATGATTGCATTCAGCGCTGGTGCAATGCTATGGAATTCTGAATTTGGGAATATTTTATTCCTAGATTATTATATTAAAATACAGCCTTCATCCTTGCAAGGCATCAGTAAATGTACAAAGTTAAAAATCACACAACACCAGGTTATAGTCCAACGGGTTTATTTGGAAGCACTAGCTTTCGGAGCACTGCTCCTTCATCAAATGGTTGTGGAGTATAAGGTCATAAGACACAGAATTTATAGCAAAACTTTTGCCCAACACCAGCATCCCCAAATCATCAGTGAATGGTCAGACCATATGTGTTGTAAAAACACTGACGTAAGCTGAAGCTCTCGGTGTGTCTAATGCTTGGTTGCTACATAGGAGGGTTGACAAAATATTCAAATATTTAAATAATATTTTGAAACAACAGATTCAAAATTTCTCACGTTCTGAGTGTTTTTGTTTCCTAAAGGGTTTTTTATTCAAATATCTAAGGCCAAGAAGAGTTTAAAAATTTGAAAGGATGGGACAGGGTAGAAACAGGCTGTTTGCAGTAGTTGAGATGTCAAGAACAAGAGCTAAAATTAAATGTTAAAAGATTTGTAAGAGAAACCTAGTGAAAATGTTTTACAAATAAAATTCCTGAGTGTGTGGACTTCACTGAAGCATGTTAACACTGAAGACTGGATGGGGAATTAAGGAATATCAGAAGGTTGGTAAAGATGATTGGAGCAATTTGTTTGTATGAATGGTAAATGCTGACAATAAATTTAAATTGACCAAATGACTGGTTTCCATGTTTTGATTTCTATGAATCATACTGAAAACTAAACCTTTCATGAATTGTGCACTTCAAGGTGAGGGATGTTAGGAGGGATGAAGTCTTCCTTTCCCTGCTTTTGCCTAAAGTGATCTGCCATCTAAATGAAGACTTTAGGCTCTCCACATCCACGTTATATAATTTACCTACTGAAGAAACCTAGGAGAAAGTGAGGACTGTAGATGCTGGAGATCAGAGTCGAAAGTGTGTTGCTGGAAAAGCACAACAGGTCAGTCAGCATCTGAGGAGCAGGAAAACCAATGTTTCGGGCATAAGCCCTTCATCAGGGATCTGAAGAAACCTGTCATGAGATATAAAACCAACACATAGATGGGAAGCCCCTGAATTCACTATTAAATGACAATATCTACAAAAAAGATCCAGGATTATCTTTCTCATGGCATGCTGGACTTTCAGGAGTTTTCTAGATTTGCTGGGTACTTCTGTTATGACCCAAAAAAAACAAGCACTGAAATCCAGGATAATATCTATTAAGCACAAACCAACACTGATAACAAGCAAGCAACTGGATGAATAGATTCCAGATGCACCATGTGAAAATCTAGCACAGTAGTGTGAGAGAATAAACTCAATCTCTAGAATGAACTGTGTCTCCAAGCCAAGTTAACATCCCTCTGACTTTCTCAGTTATGTTGTCCTCATCTCTACAAGTTTCCAAATTTCCCAACTCTTTCTGGCACCTGTACCTTCCTTAAGTAACAAGTTTGCCTCAGAAATTGTCTGTTCAAGTCAAGCTCCAGAAATCAAGCAAGTGGCCTAGGCTGACCCCACTGCAGAAGTGAAAAAGTTCGAATGTCTGTCAGATAATATGATTACCCTGGCTTTTCTGGGGACGTTAGAAGATTCCAAAGCCCAGGTTGGAGAAGAGCAAGGAGTTGAACCAATGTTGTTTCCTTAACTGACATAATTGTTCATTTATCACATTGCTGCTTGTGAAATCTTGCCTTCTCTTTTAAAGCATAATAGCTATCATGCTTGCCTATCTAATGCTATTTGAATGCACTTCATTGTAGGTGAATTATTGAGATGTTTGAGTTATATAGTAATAAAAAACAGAATTCATGGTTTTATCAGGTGTCCAATCATTGACAATTTGTAGTTTTCTAACTGCCCAAATTGAGCAAGATTGTTACCCAGCGATCCAGTGTCTGGTTGCATTTTGAAATATCTGTTTCTTAGTCTGCATAGGTCTCATTTGTACTTAACCTATGAGTGATGGATTATTTGTTTCTGGAGGTGACGAGTTTTGCTGGGTTATGTTGGTAACATTTGTTTTCCAACAAGAAGTGGATGGAGGAAAGGTAACAATGAGTAAGAGGAGGGTGACTGTAGGGTGACAGCAGCCTGCAGTAGAATTGTGTCAACGAGCTCGACTCTTGGGCAAGTAAGTATACATGGAAGGGGCAGCACTTTTTATTTTTTAGAAACATTGCTTAGGACAGGATTTGTTGATTTTCTCAACCCTATTGAGCATATTCATTGCCACAGAAGGCTGTGGAGGCCAGGTCATTCTGTATATATAAGATAGAGATAGATAGATTCTTGATTGTCACGGGAATCAAGGATTACAGGGAGAATGGGGTTGAGAAACTTATCAGCCATGATTGAATAGCGGAGCAGACCCGATGGGCTGAATGGCCTAATTTCTGCTCCTAAGTCTTGTGGTCCTTTATCTGAAAAACACCTAAAATAAAAACGAGGAGCCACAAGAATATTTAGTCATTCTAAAATCAAATACTTGGTAAACTGTCAAGTGTATCTGGTAGAGTGTATAATTTATGCACATAATTTCAGTAATTTATTATCAAATGGAAAAGAAATTCAAAAACAGACCTAACAATGAATTGTTTTTGACTTTTCTAACTGTATAATTGTCATTTAATGCTTAAAGCAAATTAACTTAAATAAGAAGTGCTGAAAATTCTAGCAAAGCTGGAAGCATCTGCGGAGATTGAAATAAAATGTCACTTTAATTCTGATTAAAAATGTTTGGTGTTTTTCTCTGTCCCCAGATGCTGCCTGATCAGTATTTCCAGCAATTTCCATTCTTATATCCGATATTCAGCATCCCCAGTATTTTGCTTTCATTTTAAATATTAACTTTGATTTAAATATTTCAAATTACTTTTTATAGCTTGTGATAAAAACTTGGCATTTGGTAGCACATTTTGAATAATGTATTACTAGTTAAATTAACAACAGTAATGGTCACAACCATAAAATTTATTCCACAAACCTAAGGCATTATCAATAATTATAGTGACTATATAACTCTCAGATTTACTTAGCACACATCATGTTTATCATCAATCAGTGAAAACGTGAAGTGCAGCATAATGATTAGCCTGTAATCCCCACAATAAAAAAAATCAGAATTCTTGATGACTTAATTTATCTTTAAGGCTTTGTTTCATGTTAATGCAATTGAACTGGAAAAGGTCAGGAGCAGGCACATAAAGATCTGTGTGTGGCTCCAGAACGGCAGACTCTTGAAAGGTTGGGAAGTACATTACAGTTGCTTTCTTAGTTTTAGGCTAGATTTCTTATTATGAGCACAGGCCCATGTTGAGAAAAACAAGGTAGCCTAGTGCCTATTTCAAGCATGTTCTAATGATATTTCAAGAGATTGAGCAAAAAACACACTGACCAAAATTAGGTTTCACTATCCTATACCAGTTTCTAGCCTCCCCACTCACTGTTAACTTGGAGCCAAGTTATAGTCACTTTTAGCGAGTTTTAAGAAGAATTGTAACGCAGGTTGAGGTTTTGGATGTAGGTTTGCTCGCTGAACTGAAAGGTTCATTTCCAGATGTTTCATTACCTTACTAGGTTACATCTTCACTGGACCTCATGGGAAGCAATGCTGAAAGTTCCTGCTTTCTATTTATATGTTTGGGTTGGTGATGTCATTTCCTGTGGCGAAGCCACTTCCGGTTCCTTTTCTCAGGGGGTGGTAGATGGGGTCTAACTCGATGTGTTTGTTGATAGAGTTCTGGTTGGAATGCTATGCTTCTAGGAATTCTCGTGCATGTCTTTATTTGGCTTGTACTAGGATGGATATATTGTCCCAGTCAAAGTGGTATCCTTCCTCATCCATATGTGAGGATGCTAGTCAGAGAGGCTCATGTATTTTTGTGGTTAGGTGTTCATGTATCCTGGTGGCTAGTTTTCTGCCTGTTTGTCCAATGTATTGTTTGTTACAGTCCTTGCACGGTATTTTGTAAATGATGTTAGTTTTGCTCATTTATAGTCACACTCTTATCTGTATCTGGGGAATTTTACCACAAAAGTGCAATAATTCTGATGAGGCAGAAGTTGGTGCAATTATGATATTACTATTGCTTCTGTGCTACAAGCTACAGTGAGGGAAGAAATCCTACTAGTTTTCATTTTACTGACGACCATTCAGTGACAGCGAGTGCAACTAACGGACAAGCAACTCCAATTACTTGACTGCACTGTTGCTATATTCTGACAGGTCAATTTGGTGGTAATGCTATCTTCCAGATACAGGGTGCATCTAATTGTTTTGAAGAACCTGCTCTTTATTGCCGACCCTCCATATCTGTTGGTTCTGAAACGGCACCTGCAAGTCCCAGAGACTCGTCTGCTCCAGATATTGTGTCTGCAATCTGTCAAAGCTTACTCGTGCATTATAGATGTTGGTGTAAATTATTCACTCCAAATGTTTCCTTGATGCAATGTAATTCAGTTCAGAAAAAGCATTGCACAAGAATTGGGCTGTGCTTTAACAGAGCTGGGAAGCTCCCATGCCCCTTCACAGGCCATATCTCTCTGAAGCACATGGTGCTATAATTGAGATTATCAAACTTTAAAAGACCGGGGCTTAAAAAGATAACACTACTCTCACAGCTCTGTGCTATACTTGGAGGTGCATTTATCTTCAATTAGCAGAACTGGAAATAATATCAGCAACACAAACTGCATTCTCATTTCTTGGGAGAAAAATTAAGAGGCAATTCCAATGCCTGATGATTTTATTTCTAGTGTAAAATATCTCAATGTGGAAATGCAGAAACAAGTGAAAAAAGGCTGAAAGCATGGTATCTGCACAACTTGATCTTGGATACTTGGCCGAATTTACATTAGAACTGTCAGTACTTAGGCTGGTGAGAGCTGAATGGTCATTTGGCCAAGTTGGAGTAGACAGGTTGCGGTTTGTGGACCAATATCAAGGTAAAAGCTGGTCAATAATTTGGTAAACTAATATTGAAACTGCTGCTGAAATGACCTATGTTGGTTATACGGTGAACAAGCTACAATTAACATTGCCATTCAAACACAAATACAGCACATTGCAGTAGTGTTCTCACTTGCCCTTCTACTTGATGTCAATTTTCTGAAATGTTGGCCTAGGACCAAATATTTAATATCTTTGACTGGATTTAATCTCCTACTAATAGTCATGGGGGAAGGTAGGTGGGAAATTGTCAGATTCATTGTGAGCTCATCCATAAAATGCTCATCAATCTATTAGGTGTGATGTTGGGAAAATTGCAATTTTAACTTAGGAAATACTTCCCGTGTTATTCTGAAATGCGGAGATCCAATCAACTGATCAGCCAACTACCATTTCCCATGCCCACAGTTTCATTATTGTGGTATTTTTGAAAGTATGGTCACGTAGTAGATGGCAGAATGATAGTGTCAGAGAGTCATAGTCATAGAGATGTACAGTATGGAAACTGACCCTTTGGTCCAACCCGTCCATGCCGACCAGCTATCCCAACCCAATCTAGTCCCACCTGCCAGCACCTGGCCCATATCCTTCCAAACTCTTTCTATTCATGTACCCATCCCAGGTGCCTTTTAAATGTTGCAATTGTACCAGCCTCCACCACTTCCTCTGGCAGCTCATTCCATACACAAACCATCCGTGTGAAAACGTTGCCTCTTAGGTCTCTTTTATGTCTTTCCCCTCTCACCCTAAACCTATGCCCTCTTTCTGTTCCCCAGAGAGGTGTGGCAGGGTTTTTGCACATTTTTGTTTAAGGCAGAGGTAGGTAAATTCTTGACTAATGAAGGGTCAATGGTTGATGGAATTAGGCAAGAATGTCAAGTTGAGGCCACAACCATAATGTTACTGGTTACCCTAAATGGCCTACTGGCCTATAGGTGGAATAAAGACGTTTGACATCAGAGAACCAACTTTAGTCAATCACAGATGATCTTGTGTTGCATTTCCAGACTCAAAAGCTTTCAAATACTAGCCTATTAAGGAAAAGAGAAATTTTTACTTCATTGTTAACTCAAATCCAGATCACAAACTTAACATCTAAAATACACTGGTGCAGAATATCACAACTGACCTTAGTGACCCATAGGATAAAATTACCAGATTTTCATTACTTTGCAATGACATTGAATGACATCTTTTGGAAATGGTGGGTATAGATGATCAATGTCGTCAACATTAGGTTTGGCTCTTCTCAAATTTAGGGGCGAGAACAAACATTAATGCAAAGAATGTCAACAACAGGTAATGTGGCAATATAGGTGAGCAAACCTACTCCATTCAGACATGATGCAGCAACTTTGATCAATTGACATGGACTAATCATACAAACCTCCATTGACATCTCTTTCAAGTATTGTCCGCATTTTGAGAAAATTCCTCTTTAAGGAAAACAAACAGAAATTTAGGCAACCGCAGTACCTCATGAAGCTTAAATGTTTTCAGTTAATTCCCACAACTAATTTATTCCGTTTAACCGTGAAATGTTGCAGGCTTCTTTTATGTTTTACTGTTGTCATTACTTGGCGGAATATATTTTCTTCAGTTCTAGTCACCCTTCCTGTGACATTTAATTCTGGACTTGAATTCTGGCACTCTACAGTTCAGACAGAACTATGCAGGTGAAGTTCTAGAAGCTCTCTGGCTTGCTTTGGGAAGAAGTTCTTTGGATATGATTATACACTAAAAAATGGAGCAGAAACTATTTTAGTGTCAGATAAAGTGTGAAACACAAAAAATTCTTTGTCTTTCACTAAAATATTTTAATAGAGTTGGATGTCTGCTAACTATCAGTGAATTGTCAGAATTTTATATTGAATATCCAACGTTAAGTAGAGCAGCCACACTTGCAAGATTCCTGGGAATGAAACACAAGTTTCCTCCTCCTAATTACTTCCCAATGGGAAAGGATGAAATCTGTCTTCATCAGGTAAATGTTCAGGTGGAAAACCTTACGTGCTCACCATATGCCCCACATGAAAGCAGCATATACATATGATAGACAACATTGAATACATAGGAAATTCAGTTTGGCTGGGTTGACAACTTGCCTCTGGGACAGAAGTTGGGGATCTCAGGCTATGTATAAGCTGAGAACCCAAAATGAAACTAAGATGGTTGGAGATGTCATCTCATTGAGGAGACTATCAATCTCACCCTCTCAACAGCACAGTCACTTCCATGCATATTGCCCAACTGATGTGCTGCATCAAGTCACTGAGTCTGTCACAAGCTCCTCCCAAACAACATGAGGATATTATTCTGATACTATTTCGTGGCTCCTTCATTGTGACTGGGTCAAAATCCAAAAACCATCAAACTAGTAGTTTGATGCTCGCCGTCATTATCTCAGGCAACAAGGAATGGGCTATAAATACAAGTTTTGCATCACCTGAACAAATTATTTTAAAAATAACATGTGGACCTTTGTTTTTTAAAAACAATGAAAAATAACTTCTGGGTATCCTAGATGGCATCCTTTGACACAAACCAAAAAGCAAAGGCCTGTTCATATTTCTGCTGCTGATGCAAAATTGTGTTTCTGCTTAAACAGTAATCATTACATTTGTGATTCATTGTGGAAAGCTTTCAAAAGTGCCTCACCCAAAGTGAGATTTCTATAATTGACAAAAGTATTTCTTTTTAAACTGAGTTCCAGTTAGGGAAACTGATGTCAGGCTTTACTGAAACTGTAAATACACCAAATTGCAATCATTCTGTGGCCTCTTCCACAAGATTGCTGCCAAACATTGGGATTGTTATTGGACTGTCTAGCCACCAATTCAAAAGAAGCATTGTATTGTGTATTCCATTGAGCACGGATGTGTCTTTAGAAGAGACAGCCTTTGCCCAAATATTATGTTGACCAGAATTTTTTTTCAAAAATAAGCAAGCTGATATCAGGCTGTACTGAATTGAGGCTTGTGTGCATAAGGTATCATCCCTCTTAAAACACAAGTACTTTTGATCATATGTTTTATACAATATTGTTAGAATATATTGAAGTAAATTTAATATTGTATTTGCATTCAATTCCTATTGTACTGTTAATTCATAAAATTATTGACTGCATTAAATTTAGTGAACTTTTGAACACATTTCAACTTGACATGAATCCACTAAATATTTCTAAATTCCAGAGCTTTGACTTTGGATTGCCCGTCATTTCTGTATACTCCGTGGAAAAGTCAGGATATCCTGTAGGCATTTTCACATTCTGATAATGAGGAAAGAATCCCCTTTTAGGGTAAGGATGCTTGCAGGTCAGTGTTGTGATTATATGGGTGGGTCTAAGTTAAAGATGTGGCCAATCAGAAGTTAGAAAATGCTGGAAATACAACAAAATGATAGATAACAGGCAGTTTAAGGTTTCAGATGGGAACTTTCAAAGACTTTCAAGGTGTTCTCATTTTTTTCTGATGCTCATTAGTCTGTATTTTGTTCTTTTTCTCTCAAATCACGATGTTTGTGTGCTGACACAACTGAACTATGGTCCTACAGGTATTATCATGACCATTATTTGGGGTAATAGAGTCAAGATATGAGAGTAGACTTTTCAATTATGAACTGCACAATGCTGTAGTCGGTTTTGCCTGTATCTGATGTCCATAAAAATGTCTATTAGTAACGCAAGCCTGACATCGCCAGGCACTTGGTTTGATTCCACCCTCAGGCAACTGTCATTGGAGTTTGCACAAGCTTCCCTGTCTGTGAATTTCCTCCCACAGCCCAAAGAAACGCAGACTGGGTGGCATTAGCCGAAGGAAATGCAAGATTCAAGGGACAGGGTAGAGGGACAGATGCTATTTACAGGAACCAGTGTGGACTTGATGGGCCAAACTGCCTACTTTCACTCCATACAGATTCTATGATATTGTCCAGTTCAAATGAATGGATTTGATAATCATGGAAGTAAACTTAAACATTAGCAAGCACCTTCATGGGGGAAACTAAAGACAAAGAATCTGTCCAGTCAGTTTTGACTCATTCAGTTGTTCTGCATAAAGTTGGGTCTTTGTGATGATGTCTGCGAACAAGCAGCCATATGAAAGAATGTTCAAGATCTGGTATTACTGTAGTAGGAAGCATTCCAAACAAAATAAATACTGGTCATTGAAAACATAGAGCTGTTTTTGAGAAAATTATAGGCCTGATCCTAAAAGCAGCACTGTTCCGAGATGGTTTGTTTACATTTCTGCCACTTAAACTGTCCTCTGCATTTTTACCACAGCCTACAAACATCAAGTGATTTTGAATGTGCTAAGCAAATAGAATCACAGTCCTGAAACATGGTTTATGGAATTTTTATGGAATGTGGCATCACTGACAAGTTCAGCATTCTTTGCTTATCTCTAATTATCCTTCAACTGAGAGATTTTGTCAAAGGGCAGTTAAGTCAATTACATTCCCGAGTCTGGAATCCCATTTAGACCAGACAAGGATACCAGCTTTGCTTCCTTAAAATGATATTTGAAAACCAGATGTTTTCTCTCATCTGTCTTTCCTCCATTTCTCTCTTCTTCACCCCCACCCATCCACTCACCTGCTCCCCTGGGCACAATTTTTCACTTAGTTCAGACTACAGTCTCCTTCACCTCCCAAGCTGATTCCTTTCCATCCAATCTGGCTTCCAGTCCCACTTCTCAGACCCTACTGCCCCCCCCCCCACCTCCAACCATCTGACAACACCCATTTTCTCCAGTCGCCACCCACCCATTTACCTGGTCCCCTATTTTGTACCACTTACCATTTGACAACAACCGTCTGTGATGCTGGATTTTTGAATTTCAGAATACCAGATACTGCTTTGAAAAGGTAGCTAGGTTTGCCTTCCCTTAAGAGTTCCTCACTAAAAGAAAACTCTCAGCAGCGTAGCATAAAACCGCATTTCTGACGGAACCCTGATTGGAATGACCTGGTAGAAATATGGACCCCTCTCCCTTGGTTCAAAAAGGGATGCCATGGGAATCTGCGCGAGACTACCAATCCGGGAACGTGACTCTTTGGAATTTGGACAGTAACAAATTGCTGGAGAAACTCAGTCAGTCTGGCTGGATCTGTACCAAGAATGCAGAATTAACGTTTTGGGTCCAGTGACCCTTCTTCAGAACTGAACTGGATATTGTCTATTTCCCTGCACAAGGAAGCTGCCACGACGTGCTTGAGTTCCTCCAGTGTGTTTAAATTTTCGGATCTCGCTGTACATTTATTCTGAGGGCACTCTGACTTTAGATACAAGTTTAAAAATAAGACGAGGGGCAAATGTTTTACACAAGAGGATGGTTCGGGTGCTGAATGAACTTCCTGAGGAAGTGATGGATGTGGGTACAGTTACAATGTTTAAAAGACATTTGGATAAGTTCATGAATAGGAAAGGTTTGGAGGGATGTGGAGCAGGCAGGTGGGACTAGTTTAGTTTGGGATTGCTCGGACTGAAGGATATGTTTCTGTGCTGCATGAATGTGTTTTCTCCTCCTTTGTGTTTTGCAGAGTTACCCTGCAGCAGGAGTTCGGGAAGAAGCGACCATGAGCGAGCAGGAGAGCCCGGGCAGTGATAACGCCTCCCTGTTCCACAAGGTCTCCCACCCGGAGAGCGTCCTGGCCCAACTGGACAGCCTGCGGAGGCAGCGCCTTTTCACCGACGTGACCCTGCGGGCGGGCCGCCGCTCCTTCCTGTGCCACCGGGCGGTGCTGGCCGCCTGCAGCCGCTACTTCGCGGCCATGTTCGGCGGCGGCCTGCGGGAGAGCGGCGAGCCGGAGGTGGACCTGCGGGCCAGCGTGCACCCCGAGGCGCTGGAGCCGCTGCTCGACTACGCGTACACGGCGCGGCTGGCCCTCAGCGAGGCCAACGCCGAGCGGCTGCTGCAGGCCGGCGACATGCTGCAGTTCCCCGACGTCCGCGACGCCGCCGCCGCCTTCCTGGAGCGCCGGCTGCGGCCCTCCAACTGCCTGCGCCTGCTGCTGCTCTCCGACGCGCACCAGTGCCGCCGCCTGCGACAGCGGGCCCGGGCCGCCTGCCTCGCCCACTTCCAGCGCCTGGCCGACGGCGACGAGCTCTGCCGGCTGCCCGAGGCCACCCTGGCCGAGCTGCTGGCCAGCGACGAGCTGGAGGCCGAGGACGAGCGGGCCGTCCACTCGGCCGTCGTGCGCTGGGCCCGGCACCGGCCGCCCGGCGGAAGCCCGCGGCGCCTGTCCGGCCCGCTGCGGCACGTCCGCCTCGCCCTGCTGCCCGCCGCTTACCTCGAGGCCTGGGCGAAGGCCGAGCGCCTCCTCGACGACGACCCGGTCGGCCGCGCGCTGGTGGACGAGGCGCGCCGCTTCCAGCGCGAGGGGGGGGCGGCGGCGGCGGGCACGCTGACGTGCGCGCGGCCCAGGCGCGCCGGGCACACGCTGCTGATCCTGGGCGGCCCCACTTTCCTGTGCGACCAGGTGTACGAACTGGAGCGGGGCCGAGCCGAGGGAGACCCCGAGTTGCAAGGCCGGGGCTCGGAATCCCGGCACCGGTTGGAGGAGGGCCGAGGACTACGGGAGGGGAGAGGCCGCATCGTCGCCAAGGCGCGCCTGCCCAGCCCCCGCAAGGAATTCAGCGCCTGCGCACTGGGGCGCCGCGTCTACCTGAGCGGGGGGCGGGGACCCGAGAATGGGGTCTCGCGAGACGTCTGGGTCTATGACGCAGCGGCCGGCGATTGGTCCAAAGTGGCGCCAATGTTAGTTGCTCGCTTCGGGCATGGTTCTGCCGAGCTGAGGGGAGGCGTCTTCGTGCTCGGAGGCCACGGTTCTGCCTGGGCCCCGGGCTCAGCCCCTCTCACTCAGGTGGAGCGTTACGAGCCGTCCGCCAACACCTGGAACTCGGTGGCCCCTCTCCCTGACGGCGTCAGTAACGCGGCGGTGGTGAGCGCCCAGTTCCGCCTCTACGTCTTCGGCGGCGGCGCCTCGAGCCTCCCGGCGGCCGAGCGCCGCTCCCGGGTGCAGCGTTATGAGCCGCTGGAGGACCGCTGGGCGGTGCCGGCCGTCTGTCCGCAGCCCTGGCGCTACACGGCCGCCGCCGCCCTGGGCAGCCAGATCTTCATCATGGGCGGCGACACGGAGTTCACGGCGGCCTCGGCCTACCGTTTCGACTGTGACACCAACCAGTGGACTCGGGTGGGCGACATGACGGCCAAGCGCATGAGCTGCCACGCCGTGGCGTCTGGCAACAAGCTGTACGTGGTGGGCGGCTACTTTGGCACCCAGCGCTGCAAGACACTGGACTGCTATGACCCGACCTCGGACACCTGGAGCAGCATCACCACCGTGCCCTACTCGCTCATTCCCACTGCCTTTGTCAGTACCTGGAAGCAGTTCCCTGACTGATGCTCATCACGTCCCATCTTCATCCCGGAGTGGAAGGAAAAGCTCGGTGAGTGTCACACAGGAGAAAGACTTGCATCTCTTGCTGCCCAGATGTGGGGCTCGTGGCCAAAACCTTTCATTTTTGTGCTCATCAGGACACAATGCAAGAATGCCAAATTTCAAATGGTCACAACCATACTACATGAGAAAAGGGTGATGTTTCATGTGAAACTTGGTTCCAATTGATATGTTCTTAGGGAAGACCAGAAAATTGAGTGTGTTGACCTAAGAATCAGTCAGCAGTCACTTCTTGATTTGAAGTTTGACATTCTTGTGTTGTGTCTTGATCAAGACCAAATGCCAGGGCAACATTTGTCTATCTCCAGCTGTACTAACAACAACTTGCATTTATCACAAGCACAAAATGCCCCAAAGCACTTTAGAGCCAATTCTTTTCTGATACCTAGTCTCAAGAAGTACAACCAGTTTGCTGATAGAAAGCCTCTGCAAATAGCAATCTGACAGCAGCCATAGAGTTGTTTTCTGTGATGTCAACTGTGGGATAAATATTTGTAGGGACACCAGGTATAACTTCCTGTGCTGTTCATATTAATGCTGTGGGATGTTTCACATGAAAAGAAATAGGGAACAGGAGTAAATCACATGAATCCCTCAAGTCTGCTAATTTGTTCAGTACAATCATGGCTGGTCTTTTAAACCTCACTTTCCCACTACTGTTTTTGACATCCCTGAGGGAGTAATGCTGCAGCATAAATTTCAAGTATTCATGACCTCCCCATCTCTCCTAAACAATCAGATTGCTGAGGAAAAGCAACCACTGTTTCTACCTTGTCAAAATGTCTTTTTCCAAATCTTGTATGTTTGAGTGAGATATTTGTTTGAGCAATTAGGGGTGGGCAATAAATGTTGATTTTTGTGCCTTTCGTAGCAAGGGGCACTCAACAGTCATCATAACCGAATTTCTACTTGCACAAAATCTCGGCTCAAGATTCTCAGAAAGGGTCCAGTTGGAATGATTGAAAGTCATCAGTTGTTAATTCATTGCAGTCTGATTGAATCTGGACTATAAAGGTACGATTGGTTTTGTGCCACATTACACATTGCCTGCACCGAGCACACCACTGATGGAGTTTTAAATGATGAGTATTGAAATAAAATTAAAAATCATACAACACCAGGAAGTACTGGCTTTCAGAGCACTGCTCCTTCTAACTGGTGACCTGATAATGGAGCAATGCTCTGAAAGCTAGTACTTCAAAATAAACCTGTTAGACTATAAGCTGGTGTTGTGTGATTTTTAACTTTGTCCACTCCAGTCCAACACCGGCAACTCCACAGCAGTATTAAAATAGACATTTTATGTAACTAGAGCACGTGGAAGAAAGAATTCAAGTGTTGGTTGATTTTTTTTTTGAGGATCAAAAAAAAGATTAACTATCAACTGGCGTGGGTGGGTGTACAGTCCTAATTCAGTTGAATTGATGCTTCAATTTACTCAACCCATACAATTCTCTGAGTCACGAGATGGTTGTCAGAATCCTGCTAAATCCTGCTTATTAGCTTCTGAAGCCTCCTGTCAAGTTTGTCTCACCCCAACAGGCCCCTGATTAGGTACTATTTTGATAAGGGTATAATGCAAGCCTTGATGGGTATTATCTACTATATAAGTCTAGTATTTGTGCCTTTCCATATTAAGCAGAGTGTTTGGAAATGGGATGAGGGTAATAGGATTCATTAAGCTATTCCCACACTTGTGATTTCTTACTAAGTACTTTTTCTCATTGTGGAAGTTAGTTTCGATTGTTGCAATGTGCTGAGTCACCTAATCTCAACTGTGGGGCAATAGCAAACTGTTTGTATTTAAAGAGATGATTAATTGGTTATAGTTCTTGCTACTTATCATAAACAGTTATTGCTGCTGGACAGTAACTTGTGTATAGATGTTATGGCAGAAAAAGACATTCTCGAAGGGCACTTGGAAAAATTCACTGTAATCAGGAAGAATTAATATAGTTTTGTGAAGCTCATGGTTAACACATTTATTGGCTTTTTTTTGAGGAAGTAAAGTGCTGTGGATGAAGGAGAAGTAGTGGATGTGATGAACATAGATTTCCAAAAAGCATTTAGTAGGGTAGTACAGCAAAAGCTATTGCAGAAAATCAAACCACATGGAGTAGGGGGTTCATGCATTGCATGAATAATGATTCGTTAGCTAATAGGAAGCAGTGGTCATTAGTAGCACACCTTCTGGTTGGCAAATCGTAATGACTGGTGTGTCATAGGAAGCAGTGCTGATGGTTTAACTTTATATATAAAGATCTTGAATGAAGTGACTGAAAATATGGTTGCTAAATTTGCTGATGAGACAAAGTAATGTTAATTTTGAAGAGAACTTAAGAATATAAAAGTTCTGGGAAAACTCAGCTGATCTGGCGCCATCTTTAAAGAGTGAAACAGTTCACATCTCGTACCTCTTCAAAACATTGGCTCTGTTTTTTTCTTTGACAGATGCTGCCAAACCTGTTGAGTTTCTCCAGCACGTCTGTTCTTATTTTGGTTCTTGAGCATCACAGCAGTTTACTTTTATGAAAAGGATTTAAATAGGTTGTGAGTTTGTAAAGATCTGGCAAACAAGTATAATTTGGGAAAAGTGAAATATTTCACTTTGGCAGGAAGAATAAAAAAGCATAAAGTCTAAATGATGAGAGATTGCAGGGTTGTGAGATGCAGAAGGATCTGGGTGTCATCATGCATAAATCTCACAAGGTATGGCAAGTAATTAGGAAAACAAATAGAATGTTATTGATTATTGCAAAGGGAATTGAATACCAAAGTAATGAGGGAAATTAAATACTAGAGCAGAGGGGGTATATTCCTGCTATACAGGACATTGGGATGAGGCACAACTGCAGTACTATTAACAGTATTGCTCTCCTTATTTATGGAAGGACAAAATGCTTTGTAGGTTCCGAAAAGGTTTACTAGGTTAATAACTTGGAATGACTTGGACAGACTAGATTTGTATCAGCTGGAGCTTAGAAGGGACAAAAAAAACTTGCAGCTGCTGGAATCCAAAGTATACGAGCAGGAGGCTGGAAGGAAGGACACAGCAAGCTGGGCATGATCAGGAGGTGGAGAAGTTGACATTTCAAGTAGAGACTCTTCATCAGGCTTAGGGGACGGGCAACTTGATTGAAACACAAGATCTTGAGGGATCTTGCCAAGTGGATGTGGAAAGGGTGATACCTGTATGTGCTAGTCTAGAACCAGGGTCACCTTTTTTAATAAAAAAATAGATTAACCTATTTACAACACAAATGAGAATTTTTTCTTGTGTGGTGAGTCTTTGAAATTCTTCATTAAAAGTTGGTGCAAGTAGTGGCATTAAATATTATGGCAGAAATTCTTCTAAAGCAAGAAGGTGAAAAGTCATCAGGGGTAGGCACAGATTTGGAATGATCAGATTTGATCCAAGTGGCTTATTTCTGCTCTTAATTTGTATGCGTGCATGTTTGAGGAAATATTTGCTCAGTGATGCCTCTCTAATCAAATGGTTGGCTCTCATTCACTGAAGGATGGTTCACTAATAAATTAGGAGGGTGATGCTAGTGTTGTGAAACATTGGATAGATGATCTGTTTAGCATTGTATTAGTGAGATAACGAGAATCCAGAGAAAGTATATTCCTGTCAGGGTGAAAGGAAAGGCTGGTAGGTATATGGAATGTTGGATGACTGAAGAAATTCAGGTTTTGGTTAAGAAAAAGAAGGAAGCATATGTCAGGTATAGATAGGATAGATCAAGTGAATCCTTAGAATAATAAGGAAGTAGGAGTATACTTAAGAGGGAAATCAGGAGGGCAAAAAGGGATCATGAAATAGCTTTGGCAAATAGAATTAAGGAGAATCCAAAGGGTTTTTACAAATATATTAAGGACAGAAGGGTTACTAGGGAGAGAATAGGGCCCCTCAAAGATCAGCAAGGAGGCCTTTGTTTGGAGCCGCAGAAAATGGGGGAGATACTAAATGAGTATTTTGCAACAGTATTTTGCATCCTGTGGAAAAGGATATGTAGGGAAATAGATGGTGACACCTTGCAAAATGCCCATATTACAGAGGTCTTGAAACTGGTAAAGTTGGATAAATCCCCAGGATCTAATCAGGTGTACCCGAGAACTCTGTGGGAAGCTAAAGAAGTGATTGCTGGGCCTCTTGCTGAGATATTTGTATCATCGATAGTCACAGGTGAGGTGCCAGAAGACTGGAGGTTGGCAAACATGGTGCCACTGTTTAAGAAGGGTGGTAAGGACAAGTCAGGGAACGATAGACCAGTGAGCTTGACCACGGTGGTGGGCAAGTTTTTGGAGCAAATCCTGAGGGACAGGATGTATATGTATTTGGAAAGGCAAGGACTGATTTGGGATAGTCAACATGGCTTTATGTGTGGGAAATAATTTCTCACAAACTTGATTGAGCTTTTTGAAGAAGTAAGAAAGAGGATTGATGAGGGCAGAGCGTAGATGTGATCTAAATGGACTTCAGTAAGGCGTTCGACAAGGTTCCCAATGGGAGACTGATTAGCAAGGTTAGATCTCATGGAATACAGGGAGAAATAGCCATTTGGATACAAAACTGGCTCAAAGGTAGAAGACAGAGGGTGGTGGAGGAGGATTGTTTTTCAGACTGGAGGCCTGTGACCAGTGGAGTGCCACAAGGATCAGTGCAGGGTCTTCTACTTTTTGTCATTTACATAAATGATTTGGATGCGAGCATAAGAGATGCAGTTAGTAAGTTTGCAGATGACACCAAAATTAGAGGTGTAGTGGATAGCAAAGAGGGTCACCTCATATTACAACAGGATCTTGACCAGATGGGCCAGTGGGCTGAGAAGTGGCAGATGGAGTTTAATTCCGATAAATTCAATGTCATCTGCAAGGTGCTGCATTTTGGGAAAGCAAATCTTAGCAGGACTTATATACTTAATGGTAAGGTCCTAGGGAGTGTTGCTGAACAAAGAGACCTTGGAATGTAGGTTCATAGCTCCTTGAAAGTAGAATCGCAGGTAGATAGGATAGTGAAGAAGTCGTTTAGTATGCTTTCTTTTATCGGTCAGAATACTGAGTACAGGAGTTGGGAGGTCATGTTGCGGCTGAACAGGACATTGGTTAGGCCACTGTTGGAATATTGTGTGCAGTTCTGGTCTCCTTCCTATCAGAAAGATGTTGTGAAACTTGAAAAGGTTCAGAAAAGATTTACAAGAATGTTGCCAGGGTTGGAGGATTTGAGCTATAGGGAGATGCTGAACAGGCTGGGGCTGTTTTCCCTGGAGTGTTGGAGGCTGAGGGGTGACCTTATAGAGGTTTACAAAATTATGGATAGGGTAAATAGGCAAAGTCTTTTCCCTTGGGTGGGGGAGTCCAGAACTAGAGGGCATAGGTTTAGGGTGAGTGGGGAAAGATATAAAAGAGACCTAAGGGGCAACTTTTTCACACGGAGGGTGGTACGGGTATTGAATGAGCTGCCAGAGGATGTGGTGGAGGCTGGTACAATTGCAACATTTAAGAGGCATTTGGATGGGTATATGAATAGGAAGGGTTTGGAGCGATATGGGTCGGGTGCTGGCAGGTGGAACTAGCTTGGATTGGGATATCTGGTTGGCATGGACAGGTTGGACGGAAAGGTCTGCTTCCATGCTGTACCTCTCTGACTCTTAAGTGTAGAATCTATGTGGACCTTTTTCAGTTTTGACATCAAGCTTTCACGCCAGATGCTGTGTTCTTTTATATTAGGGTCTGGTATGAAATCGTTAGCTTGCATTAATTAACATCCAAAAAACGAGGGAATTTTTAACTGCAGTTAATGTATGAGTAATAACTGTTGCATGGTCTATTTAGGAAAACAGGGGCACCCCAGATTTTACTAGTAGAAATACAGGTATCTGGGTTATTTTATGTATTGTTTTTCATTATAAGACTAACAAATTCTGTTAAGTATGCACACTATTTTAATTTTGCAGTATTTTCATGGATGAGCTTGTAAAGTGGACTTTTATATTTAGAAACTTAATGGGGTAACTACTCTCGTGGAAACTTGCTAAGAATTAGACTGACATTGCCCTTGTCTTATTTAGTTAGGAAACTTACAGGCAACTTGGTGAAGCAGTCAATGTCTGTTCAAAGAATTGGTGGAACGATCTACATTTGGAGCTCATCTCGTGATTCCTAGTAATGTTGCAGTGCAGTGACTTCCTGTACAACCAATTATGCGCAGAATGTTCGCACAAATAATCACGAGAAAGTTATGTATTTGCAGTTTTTTAGTTTAAGAATATTTACTGGGACTTAGTAGAAACTGGAATTTTCATAGCTTACACATCATTTAACTTTGATTATCCACATAAGAACTGAAGTTCCAAAAGAGGAAAGAAAACAATACACATAAGGGAAACTGGCTGAGGTATTGAGGGGAATGAGGGATAACTAACACGATTAAAATGATGAATTTTGGGGAATTTCTTTGTTCACGGTGATCTGAGGTGAGAGATCCAGCGAAGACAGAAGGTTTGGCTGCTTTGACTGTCCAAGTGTAGTGATAAAAGAACAGAGGAGCACACTGAGGATCGTGAGATCAAGCAAAGAGTATGTCACTAGTACATCTCACCTACAGGATTCATCTCTGTTCTGACAGTGCAACACTGAACTATCATGTTAGTCTGCAGCTTTTCAGAATTGCAATTATTACCAAGTTGTGCCAAGATATAAATCATTGCACCACCCAATTGCACTGAGCTCCCTTTGAAATAACTCTTGTATGAGCAGAGAACTGTCGTATTCCTGTGTTTATGTTGTTAAGCCAGCAAAGTTTACTGTGGTTGAATTAACAATACCATTCAGGTGATCTTTTGTTCACTTAGAAAGACTTCTTTGTATTCTTCATGTTATCTGTTGAATCATTTTCCAAAGAAAGCCGGAAAGGGCAGTGTTTGGATTCTGAGCCAGGTGAAAGGGAGAGCTATCAAATAGCAGTACCCATGAGAGGTGCAATTAGAGCCACTAAATACCTAAAAGAATGGTTAATTGAGACAGGAAGGGAGGTTCCTTCTGTGAAACTACTTGGCTTTTTAGGCCAGTCAAACAGTTATTGTCTTCAACTTTGTTTTCATTTGGTAAGAAGTGAAATAAAGAGGTATTTTATTTTCTCTGCCTTCGTCTCTGCTTTCATAGTCAGTCATAAGACATGTACAGCACGGAAACAGACCCTTCGGTTCAACTCGTCCATGCCGACCAGATAGTCTAACCTAATCTAGTCCCATTTGCTAGCTGGCCCATATCCCTCTAAACCCTTCCTATTCATGTACCCATCCAGATGCTTTTAAATACTGTAATTGTACCAGCCTCTCATTCACACGCACCACCCTCTGTGTGAAAACGTTGCCCCTTAGATCCTTTTATATCTTTCCCCTCTCCCTCTAGACCTATGTCCTGTAGTCCTGGACTCCCCCAACACAGGGAAAAGACCTTGTCTATTTATTCTATCCATGCCCCTCATAATTTTATAAACCTCTATAAGGCCTCCAATGCTCCAGGGAAAACAGCCCCAGCCTATTCAGCCTCTCCCTATAGCTCAAATCCTCCAACCCTGGCAACACCCTTGTATCTTTGCTTATGTTTCTCACTGGTGGTTGTAGTCAGTTAATTTGCCAAACATTGAGACTCAGTCCAGTGCTGTTATGTTTACTTTCAACAGGAGTCGTTAGATAGCAAACCAGAACAGGAATTTCGAAAAATATGACTGCTGTCATTGGAGGTTTCTGTAGAAATCTATTTATATTGGTTTTCTGTCTATATATTAGTGAATGTTACCTAATCATGTTAGTGACATCTGTGTTCAAAATTTCTGGATATACTCAAAAGGTCCAGCAGGATTTGTGGAGAAAGAAAAGGCCGTTAGTGTTTTAAGTTGTATATGACTTCCGAATAGAAGTGAGTTTGAACTGGTTGGGATTTTATGCTCTGAATCAAAAACAGAAATTGCTGCCAAAGCTCAGGTCTGGCTTCATCTGTGGAGAGAAATCAGGGTTAACATGTTTTGAGGAAGGATCACTCAACCTGAAAAGTTAACTCTGATTTCTCTCCACAGATGCTACCAGACTGCAATTTGTTTTTATTTCTAATTTTCAGCAGTTGCAGTTCTTTCAGTTTTTATTAGGTTTTTATAAAGTTGTAATGGGGTGAGGGAAGGATGGAGTAGTGTAGAGAACAGGAGAAATTAAATGACGAAGCTGTGATGGAGCTAAAGACCAAAGGAGTGGTGATGGTTGACGTAAAAAGAAACCATTGACCAGAGTGAGTATAACTGACAAAATAATTAAAAGCTCTCTCCAAAAGTAAAAACATGAAAAGCACGATACACAGTTGTAAACAGCGATTAAAAATAGATTCTGAATGGGGACAGTGATCAGGATGTGAAATTGGTGAACTCAGCGCTGAGCTCAGAAAGATGGTAAAGTGACTCTTCTAAAGAAGATGCAGCAACAAATTTAGATCTTAAAAACTCATTGTTTCACTCCTTTGTCCCAAGTCATGCATTGAACTGGTTGCAGTCATTCATTTAACATAAACCTTTGTTCTGCTCTATCCATAGTGTACTTCCATGCCAATTCGCTGAGAGCTATCCTTACCAGGATCCTGAACAGAAGTTTTCCATGATCTAGAGGACCGAACCATGGAGCAGCGAAACCTGTGCCAAGCTTCACTACCAGTTGTGATTGTAACTAGGAATTTGAAAGCTTGGAGGAAGTGCAGGAGAAGATTTTGGGGTGGGGGTGTGTTTGTGGGGAGATTGATGAGATCCATTAAACTAGACAATAATCTGACGGTTTTGGAATTTGTTTGAGGCTGCTCTTGGTAACATTAGTCAAGCTGGTTGTAGAAATAATGCTGTTTTTTGAGAAACCTGTTCATTTGCACTGAGCCAGTTACCGTTTAGTACGGTTTTTCTATAATTATGGAAAGAGATCTAGATCTCCGCAAGAGAACTTGACAAGTACCTTTGAACGTTTCAGGAAAACAAGTTATGCACAACTTTGTTAGGAGCAGCTATATCAGAAATGGATCTTTTGAAATTCCTTTTTCTAATATCAATTCAGAAATTCTGTGGAATAAGGAACCCAATAATGGTTTGTGTATTGGATAATTTTTGTTACAAATAAAATTGAAATAAAATAAAGTTGATGTCTTATAATTTGAAGAGTAAAGGAGAGAATGGAAAGTTGTTAAAATATGGAATCTTGGCACAAGGTTCGATTAAAGACCAATGCGTCACAGCTTGGGAAAGCAAATTCATTCAGGAAAACGCCTGGGGCAGTGTCTCACTACAAAAGAACCCAGATCCTGGAATTAATCAATAATGTTTGTGCCTCAGTCACACCTAACAGGGTTCCAATCCCAGAATTGCAACTTCATTGTTCTTGTTCAACCAATTTGATCCACACAACTGCAATGCCTTATGCAAAACAATAAGTGCAATTCAAACTCACTCAAAAACTATGCAGTTTTCAAGGACAGATGAAAAATCATATTCCAATCAATTTGGGGTGGGATATCTGGAAAGCCATACAAGTTAGGATCACCCTCTGCATAAAGATTCTTGATGAGATTGATCAAAAATCCATCTTTTATAAGTTTGTACCTCTTGCACAACAGTGAAGCTAAAGCAGAACTGTCATTATTTTGCAATGTTACATTACTAACGTGTACTGAACATTCGATTGTATGTTCGATTGTAATTAATCATATTTTCTGTTTTAATAATCATGAATTGTGGTGATTTTAAAACAGCTATTTTTGTTATCAGAAAAGAAAACCAAATCCTCCTTGTACACTTTCTTGCACTCTCTCTGCTCTCCCCTCATTGGATTACTTCACCTCCTTACCATTGCGAAAATCACTAACATCCATTCTAAGAATTAATCTGTCTGATTCAGTTTGTTCCAAAGAAGCAGATAAGATGTAAGAAGTGATTCTATTCATACTTTGTCATCATTAGTCACTTTTGATTCAATGTAATAAACTGATAAACCTTAACTGAAGCTGGGGTATGGCTCCTATTTATTACTCGTTACCAAATCTGTTGTAGATGGCCATTAAATTTTTTCCATCCCCACTTGTTAGCTTTCTAGCCAAAATTGAGGGATATATTTCTGGTGTCACAAGCTAGAAACCTGTATTTTTATAGTGCTGAAAAATTACAACAATCAGCATAAGCAAATTTACTGCTGGTCATCTCTCTTCATAAATGACTGCAGGTCGGTACACTTGGAATTCACTTCATAACAGTTCTTCAAGAGTTTGACCTAACCCGAGGAAAATAACAGTTCTCTGTTGGGAGGGTGTGGTTAGTAAGTTTGCAGATGACACCAAATTGATGGTAAGTAGACAGTGAAGAAGGTTACCTCAGTACAATGGAATCATGATCAAATAGGCCAAGGAATGGCAAATGGAATTTAATCTAGGTAAATGAGAGGTGCTATATTTTGGTAGGGCAAAAGGGCAGGACTTATGCACTTAATGGTAATGTCCTGGGAGAAGTGTAGCCAAACAAAAAGACAATGGAGTGCAGGTGCACAGATCCTTGAATGTGGAGTCTCAGATAGATGGTTAGATGGCAAGATGGGAGGGATTGTGCTGTAGGAAGAGGCTGAGGCTATTTTCCCTGGAGCATTCGAGGTTTATAAAATCGTAAGGGGCATGGACGGGGTGAAGAGCCAAGGATAGGTGTGCCAAAAACTAGGGGGCATAGGTTTAAAGTGAGAAGAGAAAGATTTGAAAAGGACCTCTTAATTCTTTTTCACACAGTATACAATGCATGTATGGAATAAGCTGCCAGAGGCTGGTGCAAGAATAGCATTTAAAAGACATATGAATGGGTACGTGAGTAGAAAGGGTTTAGAGGGATATGGAGAAAGTGAGGTCTGCAGATGCTGGAGATCAGAGCTGAAAATGTGTTGCTGGAAAAGCGCAGCAGGTCAGGCAGCATCCAGGGAACAGGAGAATCGACGTTTCGGGCATAAGCCTGAAGAAGGGCTTATGCCCGAAACGTCGATTCTCCTGTTCCCTGGATGCTGCCTGACCTGCTGCGCTTTTCCAGCAACACATTTTCAGCTTAGAGGGATATGGGCCAAATGCTGGCAAATGGGATTCGATTAATTTTGGATATCTGGTTGGTATGCATGAGTTGGAACTAAGGATCTATTTTTGTGCTGTACGTTTCTATGACTGTGGAGGGGGTCTTGCAGATGGTGATGTACACTTACATCCGCTGCCTTAGTCCTTCAAGGCTGTAGATATGATGGCCTTTCAAGAAGCTATTGAAGGAGCTTTGATGAATTGCTGAAGTGCATCTTGCAAATGGTACACCCTACTACCACAATGCAATAGAGGTAGCAAAGGCAATGTTTACATGTGTGTCTATATGGCAACATGGTGATAATAAGATCAGAGTGAAGTGTGATATCATCTGCTGTCAAATAGCCTGCTGATGCTCTCACATGAAGAATTGGCATTTGACTCCGATACTGGGCTTGGTGCCAATGGGAATCAAAGACTTCAAAAGAGGATTAAGGGGTAAAATTGGATTTCCAGCAACCCACTTCACACTGATTGACAGCCTGTGGTATGATGAGTCTTCTCTCTGCAATACTTGCAATGCCACTTGAATTAGTTTGGACCCAGGAACTGCTCCATGTTGCAAAACCATGCCCCATCAGCACTAATTAATGTAACCACTTAAAAGCTAATCGCAGATTTAATTCTAATGTTGCAGAGCAGAAATTAATTTTGGATTCAGCCATTTATTCAGTGTGACTATCTGTTGATGCGTATGCTGGGTTCTGCACACTGTGTATATAAATATTACCACTGGGATACAATTGCATTTTGCAGAAGCTGGCCAGTGTTGAAGGAAATCCCATCTGTCAGGCAGAACTCTCATCACATTTAATAAACCAAATGGCAGGAGCCTCTTTTGCTTCAGGCGCCGATTAAAAAGATGAGTATATATATATATATATATATTTGTGGTTACTCTCCCAGAAATATCTCAAAAGTGATTCAAATGCCATAAATTACTTTGAACGGAGGTGGCAATTGTTATTGCATATAAAGTAAGCGCCCACCAATGAAAAGTTAATCACGATACTGATTTGCTTTTGATGTGTCAGCCAACAAACTGGGAAAGCTCCCTGCCCCTGTTTAAGTACTGCCTAAATCAGAATTGCAGTTTACAAAAGTGTGAAGACAAGATTGGCTGTGATGGTCCCTCGGTTGGAAAAAAAACTTATCAATGCATTCAAAGTATCAATAATGGAGGTGTGAATGGATTACTGGTAGACATACCACAATGGACTATTTTCTAAACGGTGAGAAAATTAATAAAACTGAACTACAAAGGGATCTAGGAATGCTATTCCACGCTTCTCTAAAGGTTAACTTGCAGGTTGAGCCATGAATAATAAAGTGAATGTAATGTTGTCATTTATCTCAAGAGGGTTGTAATATAAAAGTGCTTCTGAGACTTTATAAAGCTTTAATTAGACCCCATTTGGAATATTGTGTCCAATTTTGGGCCCCACACCTCAGGAAGGACATATTGGCACTGGAGCATGTCCAGCAGAGATTCACATGGATAATCACTGGAATGGTAGGCCCTACATATGATGAATGGCTGCAGATCCTGGGATTGTATTCATTACAGTTTAAAAGGTTGAGAGGAGATCTAATAGAAACTTGCAAGGTAATGCATGGCTTAGAAAAGGTGGATGCTGGGAAGTTGTTTCTGTTAGGCAGGGAGACTAGGACTCGGCACAGCCTTAGAATTAGAGGGGATCAATTTAGGATGGAAATGAGACATTTCTTCAGCCAGAGAGTAGTGAGCCCGTGGAATTCATTGCCACAGAGCGCAGTGGAGGCTGGGACGTTAAATGTCTTCAAGGCAGACATTGATAAATTCTTGATCTCGCAAGGAATTAAGGGCTACGAGAGTGCAGGTAAGTGGAGTTGAAATGCCCATCAGCCATGATTAAATGGCAGAGTGGACTCGATGGGCCGAATGGCCTTACTTCCACTCTTATGTCTTATGGTCTTATAATTAGATGTAAAAACAGGATTAAACCTAACACATATTCTCTCGAGTATAAGTAAAGGTAAAGTCACCATTGGCCTTAGAGACTTTAGGGCTGCTCTTTCATTAGAGAGACAACCGGTGTTGGTTTAACATGAGAGCCACTACACCTTAGACAATGGGAGAGGTTGAGAAGGCGAGTTCTTCATATAACTTCAGCTAGTGAGGGAATTGAATGGACACTGTTGGCATCATTTTGCATTGTAAGCCAGCCATCCAGCCAACTGAGTGCAGAATGATTTGATTGAGATATTTAAAATGTTAAAAGGATTTGATAGAGTAGAGGTAAACTGCTTTGCCCTGGTGGTGCGCTCAGGAACAAAGGGACATACTCTTGACAAAATAGCATTCAGTCATTCACAAGCAGAGCATTTCTTCACTGAAAAGGCAACAGAAGCCTGGAACTGCTAGGATATTTGGGGCTTACACAAAAGAGGTAGATGAAATTTTGTTAGATAATGATATCAAGGGATATGTAGCAAAGATAGACAAAGAGAGTTGAGGTGCAGGTTAGCCAAGAGCTAACTAAGAAGCAGGCAGAATTTGAGAGGCAGAATGGTTTACTCTTAATGTTCCTGGAAGGGAAACAAAAGGAAAATAATTGATGTAATAAACAATGTATGGCCATCAAGAAACTTCCCCAGTTGCATGGGTTTCTTAAAATTCAGTGTTCAACCAATATTGTCCTGAAGGCTTAATTGATAGATCAAATGTAGACCTAAAGTCCGAAGTCTGTGTTGTTTTTCAGATTCAGATGCTACAATTCACCTCAGTGTTTTTGGGAACACAGAGAGGGCCCATCCCCTGCAGGAAAGTGTTTTATTCTTTAAATTCAAGATCGACCTGGGTTGTGATAGCTGAGTAGTTCAGCCACTGGCATCAGGTGCCATGAATAGATTGGCTGCCAGTGCCTCAGACAGAATTGATCAACACAACAAGTTAGCATCTGCAGCAGTAGTAGTGGTGGCAATCTACCTAAGAGCAGTTCCTCTGCTCATTTCTCCTTTGTTGCATGGTCATGTGCTTACCTCTTTGTTCATAGGTGACTCGTCTTTTCAATTACAAATGGTCAAACATCATAATTTCCTTCCTCTTTTGTTTCCATTTCTCTAATCCTGTTCACTGACCATCTTTCCTCCTCAATTATCCCAATCATTTTAAAATTGCTCTTGATGGACTGAACAAGAAACCCGCTCCATCCTTCTCCAGAATGACTTGTCACTAATTTCTAATCTTTGGATGTCTGTTTTTTTTTCATGTTCTAGGTTTTGAGCCAGTAAAATGAGACATTGAAATCTCAGTCTTCTTGGAACTTCAAGACAATAGGAACAAACGTTGGAATAAAGAGTATTTATCTTGGGAAACATAGTATTTCTAAATCAATTATTGCCAGCAGCATTCTTTTTAATTGCTGGAGCTCATTATGGGAGATAATAGCACTTCTAGATATGGAATGCCTTAAATTCCCTTATCAAATAACCTTGGACATTTAGGGCTAATTGTTTTTCATACCTTTGGTATGAAAAAAAAGTGCACTGCTCTTGAATTACAGAGCTCTAATTGTTTTAAAGCCCCTTTTCATGTCTCAGACTAGGATAATTAATTTCTTCACATCTACCACATAAATTCCTTGTAACATTTTAAACATCTTGATGAAATCATTCTGCTTTAGTCTAATGGGATACTCCCCAGTTGCCTGGATGAGTGTATCTTCAATAACACTCAAGTTTGACACCATCCAGGACAAGGCAGCCACTTGACTGGGACCTTTACTGTCAGATTCAACATTCATCCCCTTTGCAGTGTATCATCTTTGGAATGCACTGCAGTAACTCACCTTCAACAGCATCTTCCAAAGCTGTGACATTTGCAACTTAGAAGGACAGGACAGCAAATGGAAACACCATCACATGCGGGTTCCCCTCTAAGTTACCTACACATTCCGAAATTAAAAATATATTTCTGTTTCTTCAGTGTCAAAGTGGTATTATCCTGGAACTGTGGATGTCCCCATACAAGATGATCAGAGGATTAGATATGGTAGACACTGAAAATCTTTTTCCTAGGATGATGACATCAGCTTGCATGAGGGGGCGGCACAGTGGTTAGCACTGCTGCCTCGCAGCTCCAGAGACCCAGGTTCAATTCCTGCCTCAGGCGACTGTCCATGTAGAGTTTGCACATTCTCCCCGTGTCTGCGTGGGTTTCCTCCTATAGTCCAAAAATGTGCAGGTTAGGTGAATTGGCCATGCTAAATTGCCCATAGTGTTAGGTGAAGGGATAAATGTAGGGGAATTGGTCTGGGTGGGTTGCTCTTCGGCAGGTCGGTGTGGACTTGTTGGGCCGAAGGGCCTGTTTCCACACTGTAAATAATCTAAAAAAAAATCTCAAAGACTGTAGCAATTCAAAATGACAGATTACCTTCCCAAAGGCAATTTAAGATAGGTATTGAATTTTGGTCTGGTCAATAATATCACAATCTCATGAACAAATTTTTGAAAACATTAAGCTTATATCATGATTACCTTCAGGTTTGGAATGTCTGTGTGGATTTTGAAGTTGCCAGTCACAGGACAGACCTTACTCAAGACCCTGCCATCTGTTTCAACAGTGCAATAGCACCTTCTATTTATGCAGTGTCTCATGTGAAACATTCCAAGTTGCTGCACAGAACAAAGTGCTGCCCAATATCTGAGGCTGAACCAGTCTACCCACAAAGCAAATCTTCTATTTGAATTCAGTTCCTGGTTTACCCCATACTGTTTCCATCATTGACTGGCAATTGAGAAGATGCATGAATCACTGAGACTGCATACATCCACCTACGTAACATTATCCATCTCAGTTCATCTGTTACTGAAAATTTCATTCATAACTCTACACTCAAGATTTTGTTTTATGTAGCGTAATGTTCCTGTACATATCTTTCATGTACCTGTACATATCTTTCATGTACTGTGAGCAGTGCTATGAAACTTGCTGTATATACATGAGACGTAGATGTCACTGGTTATGCCATCCTGTATTGCCCATCCTTAATTGCCCCAGAGAAATTGGTGGTGACTTGCTTTCCTGAACTGCTGCAGTCTTGGAGTGTAATAAAGCTTCGGATGATCTTCTAGCTGGTCTCCACCTTGTTGCCTCTGCAAAGCTTGTGTTTATCCCAAACTCTGTTGACTGTATTCTTACTCATACTATATCCTGTTCCTTTATCAATTCCCTGCTCACCGCTTTACATTGGCTCCTCATCTGGCAGTGCCTTTGATTAAAAACTTACATCTGTGACTTCTGTTTCTGATGCATGTTTTGCCTTCAGCATAGGTGTCTTTACCTGATGTGGCAATGCTTATGTTATCCCGCTGCCTTCCCACAGCCGAAGAAACTAGATATGAGTCACATCATATTGAAAGGTTAAACAGAAGGTCCAGCTAACAGATGCAATATTACGGGCACATCCGTGCATGGGCTAAAATTAAGCTATTCAGTTACAGAAAAGTAGAAATATTCTCATCAACATGATATGTATCACGTGACCCCAAGTAAGATGGAAGCTGAGATCTTTATTCCCTCAGATCATACGTTATGGTTCAATGACAATATCTTGAGGTAATCTCCTAAAGCTAAACTGATATAATAACTGTGAGACATCAAAGGAAATAGAGGGTGTCCTGATGCAATGATAACAACCTCTCTCTCAATATTGGCAAATCTATAGAACTGATCATTAACTTCAGGAACAAAGGAAATCACACCCCCATTCACATCAATGGAGCAGAGTTTGAGAGGGTTGAGTCCGAGGAGTAACAATAACTGTCAACTTGTCCTGAACTTCCCATGTAGATGCAACGGTCGAGAAGGCACAACATTGTCTCTTCTTCCTCAGGTGGCATAGGAAATTCAGCACATCCATAAGGATGCACACCACCTTTTCCAGATGCACCATCGAAAGCATACTGTCTGGGTGTATAACGACCTGATACAGCAACTGCTCTGCCCAGGACTGTATGAAACTACAGAAAGCGGTGTGTACAGCCCAGACCATCATGGAAGCCAACCTCCTAACCATGGATTCCATTTACACTTCTCATTGCTGTGGATAACCTGCCTTCATCCTCTCATCCTAGTAATGCTCTCCCACAACCTCTTCCATCAGGCAGAAGATGCAGAAGTTTAAATACATGCACCAACAGGTTCAAGAACAGCTGCTTCCCTGCTGTTATTAGACTGATGAATGGACTCTAACTTCAAATAATGTTGATCTTGCTTCATGATTTGCCTATGTGGTATAACCTGTATGCCTCATTCTGACTAAGCACCCCATGATCTGTATGTCTTTGGTTACTATGGTCTTTCTGTACTGCTCGCAAACAAAGCTTTTCACTACCTAGGTTCACGTGGCTACAATAAATCAAATCAATTACAACAGGTTCCTCAATGGCTTTACCCTATCTGATGTATGTAACCCCCTCTGGCTACAATCCTCCAAGGGCAGTATGGTGGCTCAGTGGTTAGCACTGCTGTATCACAGAGCCAGCGACCTGGGTTCAATTCCAGCCACGGGTGACTGTCTGTGTGGAGTTTGCACGCTCTCCCCATGTCGAGAGTGTGTTGCTGGGAAAGCACAGCAGGTCAGGCAGCATCTGAGGAGCAGGAGAATCAACAGGAGTTCTCCAAGTGTCTGAGCAGGTTTCCTCCGGGTGCTCCGGTTTCCTCCCACAGTCCAAAGATGTGCAGGTTAGGTGAATTGGTCATGCCAAATTGTCCATAGTGTTCAGGGATGTGTGCATTAGTCATGGGTAAATGTAAAGTAATAGGGTAGGACAATGGGTCTGGGTGGGTTACTGTTTGGAGGGTCGGTGTGGACTTGTTGGGGTGAACCGTCTGTTTCCACTCTGTAGGGATTCTATGATCATGGATAGGAAATGTTTGGAGCAATATGGTCCAGGAGCAGGCAGATGGGACCAGTTTAGTTTGGGATTATATTTGGCATGCACTAGTTGGATCAAAGGGTCTGTTGCTGTGCTGTACGACTCTCTGACTCTATTCCTGCCCTCCTCTAATTCCACCCGCTACAGTCAGCAATTTTCTTTGTCACACTTTTGATACATGTGGTTCAACAGCTAAAGTTCGAAGCTTTTGAATTCCTTTCCTGTTTCACTAAACGTTTGTGCCTGTGTGAATGCTCCTTGTGTGGCTCAGTAGCACATTTTATTTGATGATCCCTCTTGTGAAATGCTTTGCATTGTTTTATTACATTAAAAACATCATTTCAAGGCAAACCCTGTTGTTTTCAATGACAGTCTAAAGAATTGTCTAAAAGGTTATTTTGATTAATGGTCAGAGCCATTCCACCAAATAACTTGCAATATGTTTTTATTCGACAGAAATGAAGAGAGATCAGGAATCTGTATCTGTAGCAATGTAGTAATCTATCCTGGGATTGAGAAAGATATTATTGAGAAATGTGCCCAGAGGCTGTGAAATAAAATTAAATTGCTTTATAATTGCAAAAACAATTGGCAATCTTAAAAGGGTTACAACACTCCTCACAGAAGTAATGCAATCACTCATGTAAGTAAAAGCACATTAAGCAACATTAATCGTAAACCATAATACAGAATCATTTCTATGCTATGATTTTACTATCCCTGAATGAGTCAAATACTCCACACACAAACATAAACCTCACTTCAAATAATCTAATGGTAATAAACTGTTAACATCAAGCAATTATATTCTGTAGCTTACTTAACTGTAATAAAATCACAGAGTCATAGAGTCAAATAGTATGGAAACAGACCCTTCGGTCCAACTCATCTGTGCTGATCAAATGTTCCAATCTGACCTAGTCCCATTTGCCAGCATTTGGCCCATATCTCTCTAAACGTTTCCTATTAATATACCCATCCAGAAGCTTTTTAGATGTTGTAATTGTACCCACCTCCACCACTTCCTCTGACAGCTCGCTCCATACACCATCCTCTGCTTGAAAAAGTTACCCCTTGGGTCCTTTTTAAACCTTTCCCATCTCACCTTAAACCTATGCCCTCTATTTTTAGACTCCCCGATGCTACGAAATATATCCATGCCCCTCATGACTTTATAAACCTCTATAAGGTCATCCCTTAGCATACAACATTCGGATCGAGGCCCCAGCATATCCAGCCTCTCCCCATAACTCAAATTATCCAGTCCCGGCAACTTCCTTGTAAATCTTCCTGCACCCTCTCACGTTTAACTTGCAATATGTTTTTATTCGACAGAAATGAAATCCTTTCTGAAGAATGTCCAGAATTGTACGCAGTGTTCTGAAAGTGGCCTCACTAATGTCCAGTCCAGCTACAACATGACATCCCAATTCCCTGTAGTCAATGTTCTGATCAATGAAGGCAAGTGTGCCAAGCGTCTTCTTCACCATCCTGTCTACCTGTGACTCTACTTTCAAGAACTATGCACCTGAACAGGTGTCTGTTCAGCAACACTCCTGAGGGCCCTACCATTAAGTGTATAAGTTCTGCCCTGGTTTGCCTTACCAAAATGCAATCCCTCACTTTTATCTAAATTAAATTCCATTTGCCACTTCTCAACCCAATGGCCTATCTGATCGAGGTCCAATTGTACTCTGAGCTAATCTCCTTCACTGTCCACTACGCCATCTATTTTGGTGTCATCTGCAAACTTACTAACCATGCCTCCTATATTCACATCCAAATCATTTATATAAATGACAAAAAGCAGTGGATCCAGCACCTGTCCTTGTGGCACTCCACTGGTTACAGGCCCCCAGTCCAAAAAGCAACCCTCTACTGCCACCCTCTGTCTCCTTCCTTCAAGTCAGTTCTGTATCCAGTTGGCGAGCTCCCTCAGTATCGAATCTAATTTAAACTTATCCGTCCATCCAGTCGACCATACAAAACCTTGTTAACATATTTGCTGACGTCTATATAGACAACGTTTACCGCTCTGCCTTCATCAATCTTCTCTGTCAACTCTTCAAAAAAACTCAATATGATTAAACAATAATATATTAATCACTAAACAAGCAATCCGTTATGGACTCTTACTAACATAGCCATTGGAATTATTAAAACTGTAATTACATGGAGAAATACCAGCCTTTCCAAAAGTGTATTATATATTAACCACTGTCCAGAATATTTCAAACAAAGAAAAACTTAAAATCTCAAATGAATAAACACAATGCTTGATTATCCTGTACAAGAATTTAAGAATAAAAAAGAACTTCCCAAAAGAAAAGATATGCTCCAATTGCACAGTCGAGAGTACAATTGTGAAGAGAGTAGCTAGACAGCAACTCTGAGTGCAGTATTCCCTGTTCCTTAGCAGCCTAGTCAATTACTTTGATGGAGTTTGATTGGTAGTGAAAACAAAAAAATGCTGGAGATCACAGAGGGTCAGGCAGCATCCATGGAGAGACAGTGAGCTAATATTTAATTGGTAGTGAATTGACTTGTAAGAGAAAACTAACAGAAGGTATATTTGTAACCAATCACAGAACCAAAGTGATGTAATAATTAGAGTGGGGTGGGCAGAATACCTTTTTGGGGGAGAGAGGCAAGGAAGGTCCTAACAATATTATGGGTACAGTATTTTAATCAATCTGTTTTAACACACCTCTAGTGCAGGTGGACCTTGAATCTGGAACTTCTGGTGCAGATGTAGTGGCACTACCACTGTGCTAAAAGAACATGTCTTGTAATTTTTCTAAAATCTGTCTGTTTAGTTGGAATCTGAGTCTAGAAGATCTGTCTTAGAGATAAGGCCACTGCACAAGGCCTAGGAGAAAGTGAGGACTGCAGATGCTGGAGATCAGAGTCGAGAGTGTGGTGCTGGAAAAGCACAGCAGGTCAGGCAGCATCCGAGGAACAGGAGAGTCGACGTTTCAGGCATAAGCCCTTCACCCTGATGAAGGGCTTATGCCTGAAACATTAACTCTCCTGCTCCTCGGATGCTGCTTGATCTGCTGTGCTTTTCCAGCACCACACTCTTGACAGTGCACAAGACCACCTCATAACCTTACACCATGAACAACAAGTGAGTGTCCCTTAGCCTTCAAAGTCTAACTGACAAACATGAGATCAGGTTAATTGCCACTAAGGTGAGATCAGGACCTAGACAGTGCTAAACAGCAAGTCAAATAAATAAAAACCTTCAGACTTAATACTAACATTTCTGCTATATGATTGTTTACACTACTGTTTGAAAATGACAGATTTTGTTTCGAGGTACGTACATTTTTTAAGTGTGCCATTTATTTATTTAGATCGTGCAGGATAACTGAACCACGTCAGTTTAAGTACCCAATCTCTCCACTGCTGTATATAGAAGCTTGTGTGTGTGTGGTATCTACAAACCACACCAGAAAACCCTTACAGCCATCAAACACCTTCACCCAAATCCACAATCTACACTAACATAGAAAATAAAGGGCAGCTGGTGTATAGGCAAACCATCAACATATACAACCATCCCAATGTGGAAATAGATCATGATTCCTTCCTCATCACTGGGTCATGATGAAATGCTCTGAGAGGTTGATCATGGCCCACATCAACTCTAGCCTCTCAGCCCACCTCAGTCCACTGCAATTCACCTACCAGTGAAACAAGTCCACAGTGGATGCCATTTCCCTAGCCCTACTGTACTCCCCATACACCCACAACTGTGTTGCCTAATTCTGGAGAAACACCACTACAAGTTCGCTGACAACACCACCATTGTAGGCTGGATATCAAACAATGATGGGTCAGAATACAGGAAAGAGATAGCCTGCTTATTGTCGTGGTGCAATGATACCAATCTCTCAATGTCAGCAAAACAGAAGAACTGATCATTGACATCAGGAGGGCACATCCCGATCACATCAATGGAGTTGAGGTGGAGAGAGTCAAGAGTGTCAAGTTCCCAGAAGTGGTGTTAACCGACAATCTGTTCTGGACTTACCACGAAGATGTGATGGTCAAAAAGGTGCAACAATACTTTTTCTTCCTCAGGCTGCTTAGGAAATTTAGCATGCCCATAAGGACCCTCACCAACTGTTCCAGATACACTACAGAAAGCATACTATCTGGTGCATAATGGCCTGGTACAGCTCTCCCACTGTGCTCTCCCCAGGACTGTAAGTAACTACAGCCCATACCATCCATGGGAAACCAACCTCCCATCCATGGGCTCCATTTACACTTCTTGTTGCTATGGAAAGGCTGCCTATCTCATCAAAGATTCCTCCCATCCCGGTGGTACTCTGTTCCAGCCTCTTCAGTCAGGCAGAAGATACAGAAGCTTGAACTGGTTCAAGAGCAGCTTCTTCCCTGCTGTAATTAGACTGCTGAATGGACATAGAGTCATAGAGATGTACAGCATGGAAACAGACCCTTCGGTCCAAACCCTCCTTGCCGACCAGATATCCTAACCCAATCTTGTTCCACCTGCCAGCACCCGGCCCATATCCCTCCAAACCCTTCCTATTCATACACCCATCCAAATGCCTCTTAAATGTTGCAATTGTACCAGCTTCCACCACATCCTCTGGCAGCTCATTCCATACACACACCACCCTCTGCGTGAAAAAGTTGCCCCTTAGGTCTCTTTTATATCTTTCCCCTCTCACCCTAAACCTTTTCCCTCTAGTTCTGGACTCCCCGACCCCAGGGAAAAGACTTTGTCTATTTATCCTATCCATGCCCCTCATAATTTTGTAAACCTCTCAGCCTCCGACACTCCAGGGAAAACAGCCCCAGCCTGTTCAGCCTCTCCCTGTAGCTCAGATCCTCCAACCCTAGCAACATTCTTGTAAATCTTTTCTGAACCCATTCAGGTTTCACAACATCTTTCCAATAGGAAGGAGCCTAGAATTGCACGCAATATTCCCACAGTGGCCTAACCAATGTCCTGTAAAGCCGCAAAATGACCTCCCAACTCCTGTACTCAATACTCTGACCAATAAAGGAAAGCATACTAAACGCCTTCTTCACTATCCTATCTACCTGCGACTCCACTTTCAAGGAGCTATGAACTTGCTCTCCAAGGTCTCTTTGTTCAGCAACACTCCCTAGGACCTTACCATTAAGTGTATAAGTCCTGCTAAGATTTGCTTTCCCAAAATGCAGCACCTCACATTTATCTGAATTAAACTCCATCTGCCACTTCTCAGCCCATTGGCCCATCTGGTCCAGATCCTGTTGTAATCTGAGGTAACCCTCTTTGCTGTCCACTACACCTCCAATTTTGGTGTCATCTGCAAACTTACTAACTGTACCTCTTATGCTCGCATCCAAACCATTTATGTAAATGACAAAAAGTAGAGGACCCAGCACCGATCCTTGTGGCACTTCACTGGTCACAGGCCTCCAGTCTGAAAAACAACCCTCAACCACCACCCTCTGTCTTCTACCTTTGAGCCAGTTCTGTATCCAAATGGCTACTTCTCCCTATATTCCACAAGATCTAACCTTGTTAATCAGTTTCCCATGGGGAACCTTGTCGAACACCTTACTGAAGTCCATATGGATCACATCTATGCTCTACCCTCATCAATCTTCTTTGTTACTTCTTCAAAAAACTCAATCAAGTTTGTGAGACATGATTTCCCATGCACAAAGCCATTTGACTATCCCGAATCAGTCCCTGCCTTTCCAAATACATATACATCCTGTCCCTCAGGATTCCCTCCAACAACTTGCCCACCACCGAGGTCAGGCTCATCAGTCTATAGTTCCCTGGCTTGTCTTTACTGCCCTTCTTTTTTTTTTAATAGATATTTTTTATTAGAAATTTAACATTTTTACAAGTTTACAAAAATAAACAAAACTCTCAGATATAAACATTGATATACAATTAGCTCAAATATACAATAGCCAAAATTTGACAAAAAAAAACAAAACAACAAAAAAAAACCGAAAAGAAAAAAAAACAAACAAACAAAACTCAACTATCTACTAATCTAACCTACAACTAACCAGGGTGTATATTTAAGTCTCTTACATGCTCGGGATGTGTTAGCATCAGATATAATAAAACCCGTATTCGTGCGGGATTCCTCCCCCGAGGGGCCGCGGACCAGCCAGGTTTGTAATCTCAATTAAATAAAAGCCCTTGTTAGGATAGCCGAAATATCTGTATTTATGTAATTCAAAAAGGGCTGCCATATTTTATAAAATAATTCGGTCTTTCGGTGCACCATATTTGTAAGGAAGTCAAGGGGAATACATTCCATAATTAGTCTGTGCCAATTTGAAAGTCCAGGGGGGCCCTCCGCCGCCCAGTTCACCAAAATATTTTTCCTTGCACAGAAAGAAAGAATAGAAAATAGTCTCTTCCCGTACGTGTCCAGGGAGGGAAAGTTCGAAAAGCCCAAGAGGAGAGATACAGGGTCCACTTTTATTTCCGTTCCTAAAATTTCTGTCAGGGTACTTGCTACTTTAGTCCAATATCTACGGATCTTATGACAGGTCCATAAGCAATGTACAAGAGTGCCCACCTCTATTTTGCATTTAGGACACATTGGAGATGCTCCTGCCTTAAATTTTGCCAATCGAACCGGTGCTATATGGGCCCTATGAAGTATCTTCAGCTGGATAGCCTGGGTTCTGTTACAAATAGTAATTCTTCTAGCATTTTCCCAGATATCATTCCACGTTTCTGTGGAGATTTCTAGTCCCAGATCCTGATCCCATGTTTTAGGCAGATTATCCATATCTCCCGATACTTCATCATGTAGTAAATGATAAATATTACTGACGGAAGATACCCCCACTGGTCGTAGGACACTACATTCTCTATCGGATTTATAAAGACTATCTAATAACGTAGTCTTCTTCTGTATATAATCTCGAATTTGGAAGTATCGAAAGAGGTCTCCATTGGGTAATCCGAATTTCTGACGCAGCTGTCCGAAAGACATCAGGACCCCATCTTTAAATAAATCCCCTAGACATGAGATACCCCTGGATCTCCAGAGTTTAAAAGTGGCATCTGTTAACCCCGGTTGGAATCCCCATGCTCCCACTATCGGTGCATAGGGGGATGTTTTATGTGAATTACCCTCATTTTGCCGCATTATATTCCAAGCCTTGATTGTATTTAGTATTATAGGGTTTTTACAGTGATCTGTAATGATTTTCCTCTTGTCTGAGAATAAAAGGTTAATAAGTGGGTATTTTACTTGAGAAGCCTCGATGTCCAACCAGATTGATTGTGGATCAGACAAGACCCAATCAGCTATGTAACTTAATAGGGAACTTAACTGATATTTCCTAAAGTCTGGGAAGTCCAATCCACCCCTTGCCTGTGGAAGCTGTAGCTTCTTCAGCTTAATGAGGGGCCGCCTATGATTCCAGATAAAGTAACTTTACCGTCCTTCTTAAACAGTGGCACCACGTTAGCCAACCTCCAGTCTTCTGTCACCTCACATGTGACGATCGATGATACAAATATCTCAGCAAGAGGCCCAGCAATTACTTCTCTAGCTTCCCACAGAGTTCTCGGGTATACCTGATCAGGTCCTGGGGATTTATCCACCTTTAACTGTTTCAAGACATCCAGAACTTCCTCCTCTGTAATCTGGACATTTTGCAAGATGTCACCATCTATTTCGCTACAGTCTATATCTTCCATATCCTTTTCCACAGTAAATACCAATGCAAAATATTCATTTAGTATCTCCCCCATTTTCTGTGGCTCCACACAAAGGCCACCTTGCTGATCTTTGAGGGGCCCTATTCTCTCCCTAGTTACCCTTTTGTCCTTAATATATTTGTAAAAACCCTTAGGATTCTCCTTAATTCTATTTGCCAAAGCTATCTCATGTCCCCATTTTGCCCTCCTGATTTCCCTCTTAAGTATACTCCTACTTTCTTTATACTCTTCTGAGGATTCACTCGATCTATCCTGCCTATATCTGATTTATGCTTCCTTCTTTTTCTTAACCAAACCCTCAATTTCTTTAATCATCCAACATTCCCTATACCTACCAGTCTTCCCTTTCACCCTAACAGGAATATACTTTCTCTGGATTCTTGTTATCTCATTTCTGAAAGCTTCCCATTTTCCAGCTGTCCCTTTACCTGCGAACATCTGCCTCCAATCAGCTTTCGAAAGTGCTTGCCTAATACCGTCAAAATTGGCTTTTCTCCAATTTAGAACTTCAACTTTTAGATCTGGTCTATCCTTTTCCATCACTATTTTAAAACAAATAGAATTATGGTCGCTGGCCCCAAAGTGCTCCCCCACTGACACCTCAGTCACTTTCCCTGCCTGATTTCCCAAGAGTAGGTCAAGTTTTGCACCTTCTCTAGTAGGTACGTCCACATACTGAATCAGAAAATTGTCTTGTATACACTTAAGAAATTCCTCTCCATCTAAACCTTTAACACTATGGCAGTCCCAGTCGATGTTTGGAAAGTTAAAAACCCCTACTATAACTACCCTATTATTCTTACAGATAGCTGAGATCTCCTTACAAGTTTGTTTCTCAATTTCCCTCTGACCATTGGGAGGTCTATAATACAATCCCAATAAGGTGATCATCCCTTTCTTATTTCTCAGTTTCACCCACATAACTTCCCTGGATGTATTCCCAGGAATATCCTCCCTCAGCACAGCTGTAATGCTATCCCTTATCAAAAATGCCATTCCCCCTCCTCACTTGCCTCCTTTTCTATCCTTCCTGTCGCATTTGTATCCTGGAACATTATGCTGCCAGTCCTGCCCATCCCTGAGCCATGTTTCTATAATTGCTATGATATCCCAGTCCCATGTTCCTAACCATGCCCTGGTAGACTTTTAGATATCAAGGGATATGGGAATAGTGTGGGAAAATGGGGTTGATGTACTATGAAAGCAGTAAGTGCTGGAGGAAATTCAGGAGGTGTGGCAGCATCTAGAGAGAAAAACAGAATTAACATTTTAAGTCTGGTATGACGTTTCTTCAGAATAGAAGGGGGTCGGGTACGTGGTGGTTTGTATGCTGTAGGCAAAGTCGGGGAGAGGAGCAAATGGACAAATTATGAGATATCCAGAGCATATGACCATGGGAGTCCCAACGGTGGGAGAGATGGAGATGTAAAAGGGGTTAAATAAGGATCCGAAAAAGAGAAAATGGGCCCACTCTGCAGGATAGAAAATAAATGATGTAAGTGAGGCATTATATTGATTTGGGGGTTTCCTGGCTTTATCTCCAAGCCCTTTGACCTTGATGGTGGGATTTGCTTAAATCTCACATCTTGGGGATTTACTCTCCTGTACCCTACTTCAATCTCATTCACCTCCATTCCTGACCTTTGATTCTTCATCTTTAAAGGAAGTTCCCCTATGTCTTCTCAAAGGATGAAATCATCATTTGAGGTTTTATTTCCTGAACTTTGACCCGAGCGCTCTCGAACTCTGATATCGAAACCTCAGGAACCCAGATTTAAGATTTTCTCGATGCTGGCACCTGGAATTCTGACCATGATCTCCACCACTCGATCAAGGTGATAATGAGACATTTGCTTTGTCACTTTTCCCTGAGTGTGAGCATTGAAGTTGTTAATAGCACCATAGCCATGATTTCTTGCAAGCTTTTTGGAAAGTTACCAATCTTGACAGAACATTATAAGCAGAAATGAAAAGTTAGCACAATTCAGATTGGGAGTTTTGCCAACAGAATCTGTGCCAGTAAAGTACGCTTAAAATTAATTAGAAGTACTAGTATAAACAGCACAAGGCAATGCTCTTCGTTACACCAATGATTGGCAAGGGTTTGTAATAGGGGCTTGCAAGACCTTTGGCTATAATCTTTATTTTGTATTGAGGAAAGTCCTGACTAGAAAAGACACTTGCGTGATTATTTAGATAATAACGCATGGACAAACAGCATTCACTATCAGACGGTGTTTAGATGCAGTGTTTGATACAGTACAGATATCATCCTGTGGGTGACACAGCCAGGCACATCCCACTGTTCCTCTTTAGATTATTGTTCAAGATCCCATATGGCAAATTTCAAACAAGAGCAGGGGTCTTCTGAAAGTCTAATTGATATTCGTACTTATTTTTAGATTAGATTCCCTACAGTGTGGAAACAGGCCCTTCGGCTCAAATGGTCCACACTGATCCTCTGAAGAGCAACCCACCCAGACCCATTCTCCCTAATTAATACACCTAACTCTACAGGCAATTTAGCATGACCAATTCACCTAACCTGCACATCTTTGGACTATGGGAAGAAACCGGAGCATCTGGAGGAAACCTACACAGACATGGGGAGAATGTGCAAACTCCACACAGACAGTCACCCGAGGTTGGAATGGAACCCGGGTCCCTGGCGCTGTGAGGCAGCGGCGCTAACCACTGAGCCACCACCCACTTCAATCCGTGATGCGAGAAGTAACAGTTGGAGGAGGTACTCTTTCCTGACAGGAGTAGAGGGACTTTTACTCTGCACTCAAGCCATGTTGTATATAGCCTGGGAGGGCTTCATGTTGTAATATGGCCTGTTGCCTGCATACCAACCACTGGGGAGTTGTTGTTAGTATAGAGTACTGTCACCAACCCTGCTTCCAATTTTAATCTCAAGTGAATTTTTTATTTATTCACTGAATATGAGTGTCATTGGCTGGACCAACATTCATTACCCATTTCTCATTGTTAAGGATCAACCACACTGCTGTGGGTCTGGAGTCACACATAGGCCAGAAGGGCAGTAGCAAACCTGATGGAGTTTTCCCTCCAAGAATTGATTCACGGTTGCCATTAAACTCTTAATCCCAGATTTTTAAAAGAAATTGAATTCAAATTGCACCATCTGCAATGGCAAGATTTGAAGCCATGTCCCCAGAACATTACCTGGATTAATACCAATAGGCCATCTCCTCCACTTGATCTGCAGTTGCACAGCAGTCTTTGGTGGAGGGTGGACCACAAATAAATCTCAGCAGAAAAAACACTGTCTGAGATAACAAGATACAGTTTATTACATCTCATTAATTGTATAGTGGTTACATTAACTCAGAAATATTAACAGTTACAAACAAGAAATAGAGAAGGTGCACGTGGCACACTTGATCTGCTTCATTCCTGATTGAAGGGCTCCTGCCCGAAACGTCGATTTTCCTGCTCCTAGGATGCTGCCAGACCTGCTGTGCTTTTCCAGCACCACTAATCTACACTCTATCTGCTGTCTGTCCAATGTTTCACTCTATACAGACAATCTGGTAACATGGACAGACAGGAAGAGATGGAATTTAATTTGGAGAGGTGCGAAGTAACGTGTCGTATTCACCACTGAGTTTCACTGTTTAGAATTCTGCAATTAACAGGTCCAAGTGATTTTTTGGGGTTTTTTGATGATATTGCATAACTTTAGACTTTGAAGGAAAGGAATGAAAAATTATTTACAGAATGATTGTATTGTTCAAAGACCCAAGGCCTTGTTTTAACATGTTAGTGCTGGTCCAGTATTACGTTACCTCGATGTCTGTGGTATGATTGTTATTCTTTGCATCTCAATACAGATTATTTCTTAGTCAAACTGCACTCTATTTGATATAGATTTACCAATTTACATCCAGAGGTTTGCAGCTAAATGGTCAGTAAAGACACACTCCGCACTCAGGGAATGCTGCGCTGTCAGAGGGTCATTAATGAGGGAGAGCCACGCTGTCGGAGGGTCAGTGCTGAGGGAATGCTGCACTGTCAGAGGGTCATTAATGACAGACAGCTGCATTGTCAGAGGATCAGTGCTGAGGGAATGCTGCACTGTAGGAGGGTCAGTACAGAGGGAGTGCCACATTGTCGGCGGGTCAGGGTCAGTGCTGAGGGAGTGCCACACTGGTGGAGGGTCAGCACTGAGGGAGTGCCACATTAGTCAGAGGGTCAGTGCCGAGGGAGTGCCACACTGTCGGAGGGTTAGCGCTGAGGGAGTGCTGCACTGTAGGATGGCAATACTGAAGGAATGCTGAATTGTCAAATGGCAGTACTGAGGGAGCAACAAACTATGAGAGGGTCAATGCAGAATGAGTGTTGCATGGCTGGATTTGCTGAGCTATTTCAGCAATTTCTGTTATTGCTTCTGATTTCCAGGTTCTGCAGTTCTTTGCTTTTTAGTTTAAAGGTAAGCTGTAACCATTAGCTGATGTTGTAGGCACGAGGCAGCTCAGTGGTCAGATAAGAGTGCTGGGGTAATGAGAGGAAGGATTGTATTTTCTCACAGTCAGTAATAATGAACTCACTGCCTGAGTGAGTGGTGGAAGCAGAGATAATCAATCTTTGAAAGGAAAATTGGATGGGCACTTGAGAGGAAATAAATTTATAGAATTATATGGACCCTGTGGGGGGAAATGATGGCTTTCCAAAGAGCTGGTAGAAGGCTGGTGGATCATTCAGACTGTTAGTGTTGTAATACTACATGACTCTAGCAAGGAGTGAGTGGTGCAGGAGTGAGAGCAGTAAATCTGGCCAAAGCCTATCCATTCCTTAAACCCAATGGCACTTCCAGACTAAAAACAGTTTCTTGGAAGTGATTGGATCATGGGCGGATGGATCAGGGATTGACACAAAGGCAGACTGGGCATTGCTTTGACTAATGTCCATGTTGGAAACTTCTCCAACAGAAGATGCTGAAACATCCACCCACATAAAAACAGACTGGATTTGAAACAAAATGATCACCATGCATCTTTTTTGTTGACGTGTGCTGTCCTGGTCTTTTTGTGAAACTCTCAGCACGAACAGTTTGTAAACTCACCTATTGTTGCAGCTAGTGCTCTGTGTCCAATGATTAAGCCAGCAATGTGAGCCTTTAACTCTCCCCAATAACTACCCCTGGTAACAATCACATTTTAATGTATCAGTCAGTGCGGGGAAGAGTCAGGCACTTTCTTTCAAGCTGCTGACTTCACAAATGGATTGTGCAGAGCCACGAACAGTGTTTGTGATTGAGGGGTGAGTGAGTGAAAAGGGAAGAAAGGAAATAAAAATACTTTTATAAAACACATCTGATATTTCTATGCTGCACTGAATGAGGACAACATTGTCAGAGTCACCACACTTTGATGAGATACTAAAAGACTGCCCTCCCAAGGGGTTGTCAAAGTTCCCAAAAACACTATTGTGGCGAGTTCTCCATACAACTCAGGATCTGAAATTGATTACTCCTGTGACAGAACATCTGATCAATGTCACCGTTCTGTTTGTGGGAGCTTGCTGTGCACAAATCGGCAGCTGTGCCTCCTCAATTATACGAGAGACTCCCACTTCAAAAGTGTTACAAAATGCCTTGGTCTGTTTGGAAATAATGAAGAACTCTATGCATGCGCAAGTCTTTCCTATATTTCTCCAAAGTACTTCACATTCTGCCAATTGGTGACGTGCTCCTAACACAACGTCCTTCTGGGGGATCTTATTAAGGCTGGAAGATTTTCGGAACATGATTTATAAGTACCACCATCATTGGCTGTCCCTCACAGACGTTGATGACTCTCTCCCACTCTCAGGGTGAGTCTGTAGGTGGCTGTAAAGACTGATGGGGCTACTGCAGGCTTTGTTACACTTGGGGCAGAGGGTGGTCACGGGAATGGGGTGAGTGGGGTGTTGGAGTGGCAGCTGGCTTCTTACACTGCTTTCCCTTGGCTTCTGCTTTCCCCCAACGGCAAGTCTTCAGGTGACCGATGCCTTCCTGGATGTTCCTCCTCCACTTTGGATGGTCTTCATCCAGTGATTGCCAGGTGTCGGTGGGAATGCCACACTTCCCCAATGAGGCCTTGAGGGTATCCCTGAGGAACGTCCTCTGCCCCTCAGGGACAGAGGGGCTTACCTGCATCTTTGGAGCTGGGAGTAGAGTACCTGTTTGGGGGGGGGGGGGGGGGGGGGGGGTGTCTCATGTTGTTCATACGGACGACGCACCTAGCCCATTGCACCGATCGGGGTTTGGGTTAGTGCCTCGATGCTGGGGTTGGTGTGTCTGTCTTGCCAGTGGATTCACAGGACCTTGAGCAGGCACCGTTGGTGGTACTGCTCCAGTACCTTGAAGTGTCTGCTGTAGTCAGTCTATGTCTCAGTTCCAAATAGGAGGGTGGGAACCATCACAGCTCTATATACCATGTTCTTGGTGTCATATCTAATGTTGTTGTCCTCGAACACCCTTTTCATCTGGAGGCCAAAGGCTGTACTAGTACAATGGAGGCAATGCTGGATCTTTTTGTCCATAGCTGCTTTGGCTGAATGGAAGATGGGGTTAGAGGTGAATCCAGTAGTCAGCTGGGGTGAGGCCTATAGAGGAATTGGGACTGACACATTCCTGAGCCTATCCTGCAAAGGAATCCAAACAAATCTCTCCTTAACATAGAGATGTACAGCACAGAAACAGACCCATCAGTCCAACTCATCTATGCTGACCAGTTATCCCAACCTGCCAGCACCCGGCCCTTATCCCTCCAAACCCTTCCTATTCATATACCCATCCAAATGCCTCTTAAATGTTGCAATTGTACCAGCCTTCACCACTTCCTCTGGCAGTTCATTCCATACACGTACCACCCTCTGCATGAAAAAGTTGCCCCTTAGGTCTCTTTTATATCTTTCCCCTCTCACCCTAAACCTATGCCCCCTAGTACTGGACTCCCCCACCCCAGGGTATTTATCCTATCCATGCCCCTCATGATTTTAAACACCTCCATAAGGTCACCCCTCAGCCTCCGACACTCCAGGGAAAACAGCCCTAGCCTAATCAACTTCTCCCTATAGCTCAAATCGTATAAAGCTTTAGTCAGTATCCCTCTTGCTTTGGGATCTGTTACTCTGTTAAACAATTACATTAATACCTAATTGTAACAAAACAATCTGTCCCTTCCTGAGGAATAGATGCAACTCATTGCTGCCACCTGCTGTTAAATATTGGTCCTTGTCACTGAGGGAGTGAGTGAGTGAAAAGACAATAACAAAAGCACAAACGCCTTCGAATAAATCTATGGTGTAACTGTTTATTGTGGGGGAAAGAAATTTACATTGGCTGATAATCTATAAGGGGAAAATGATAAATAAAAGTTTAATTACAAAAAAGCTACTGGAGATCACAGCAACATTACTGAAATGTAACTATGTTTACAGTTTCCACTTTTATACAGTAATTACATCATAGATAAAATAATTAGGTTTTCATCCTTATAATTATTTTTTTTGTACACAGAATCAAGAAAAATACAAGGTGTACCTTGGTGCAAGTAGATCTTTTTTTGTTTATCCTCAGGAATTTTTTTTTTGAAAGCAGAGAGGTATATAAAATGCTTGAGAGACATCCTGAGCATGTCCATTATTCAGTTAGTGCATAAATGTTTTCAGTACAAGGCAGGTGGGTCTGTAATCAAGCAATTTGAAATGGTGTGGAGAAACTGGGCATGGTCGGTTGGGATTGGTGGTTGGCTGCTTAAAGCACAGAGCCCTGTTTAAGTAGCACTGGGTGAATGGTCCGCGATTCTCTGTCTTTGTCAGCGAGGTTTTATACCCGCTAGCTCAGGAAAGATCTAGAAGTTTGAAACCCATCTGGGTAGACAGCGTCCCCGAGATCTCACCTTTTTCTAGGAATACAATGAGCCCAATATTAACTCTGCAGGTGAATACTTACTGAGTGAGTTAAAATCTTGCCTGCCTTTCATGTCTTCTCAGTGTTGTTAGCTCTGCAGGAACTGGGTGATGGTCCAAAATTATAGATGGGATTGTGAGGAGGGTGGTGTGCATCTTTCAAGCTTACAGTACTACAGAGAGCGGCATTCAACACTCAGTAAAAATTAACTCAACAAATGTTCTCCAAGGATGTAAAATTCCAAAATGTAAGGGTTTCAAAACTTAAATAAAATCTCATGTCCATTTAAAAAAAGTAAAAATAAACTTGAAATAACATTTCTGGGGCTAAATTCCTTTGTGTGTTCTCTCTAATGGCTAATATTTTACTGTTATTTTCCTGCCTGTGTTATTTCAACAGTCAGACACACTCAACAGTGTTGAAAAAATAGATAGGGTACAAGGGAAAAGGGTAATTTGAGGAGTGTCTCTCTCAGGAGAAGACAGATGTAATTGTACCCATGGGTACCTCCTTATTAACGTAAAAGTTTACCTATGAAATAAATCCCTCTCTTTTTGGATACTGTGTCCTAACATGGATATTTCCAGTTTCAGATTTAAATGTTGGTATAATGGCCGACACTATTCTCCTGACCCCTGAAAGACAAACTAAACTCCTTGAAGTCATGAGTGTTAGAACAGAACACAAGTCACATGCAAATCTTAAAACTTAAATCTAGTGGGATTGACTAGCACCCATTCCCATCCTCCCAGCGATCAGGAAATCAAGCAGGAGCTTGAATAGTTTTGTTACTCTCCAATAAGATAAACTGTATTGCCCAATTCCGCTGGTGTAACCCACTTTTACAAAGTTCTTGGGAGGTTAACAGCCCAGACTGTCCCATGCAGGATGATCATCTTTATTGTGTCACCCCCATGCTGCTCTAATGTCTTGTCACTCTGTATTGCCAAACCCTGAGGAATACATTTATCTTTAAAACGGTTCTCTCTGTATTGGAGGTCAGAGGTGTGACCGTGGTAGAAATGTTCAGAGTGGTGATAGAAGGGGGTGAGATGTAAGGAAGATCATTTACTGCTGATGCCTGCAGTGAACAGTAGGGGGAATGTCCATACACTAATATCTGACCAAGCCAAAGGTGAATTGGGCATGCTACCTGTCATGGTCAAAGGTCTGCATAATAAACCCCCATTTGGACAAGAAAGAGATGATCACTTAGAGATATTCAAAGGCCATGAAACCTGGGTCCCACCAAAAGACATTACTCTGTCCTCAAAGTGATCAGAAATACCACATTCAAATAATTTCGGGTTTTCTTTTGGCAGGGTTCACATGGATCCTACAAAGCCTTGCCGTGAATGGGGTTTCCTCAGAGAAACCTTCATTCTCGACATTTCTGATGTGGTTGGGTCAGGGCTGCCCTTGATAATGTACGGACAGCCTCAGCAATGTATCAACACACATCGCCCTGTCAAAATAAACACCAATTACCACAGCTATTGGCAAAAACCTGAAGGGGAACACTATATACTTTTGTTAAAAAAATTATAAAATTAATAGCAGCTCTTAAGATTGTTAAATCAAATCTGGACCACAGGAAATGATAGAAGCTTTCAAAGCCATGTACAGTGGTTGTATTCTCCCTGGTTTTGAGTTCTGCCTTTGGTAAAATGCAGCCCTTTTCTCTTGGGCAGGAGCAAGTCCAAAACATAACCGAAATAGCATCTTGCATTAAAACTCCACTTTGTTTCTTTCCCTGACGTGTGCATTTGGAATCCACAATATACAGCACAGGCCATGGAATTGTGATTGTCTTCTGATTAAAGTAGTATGAAAGCTGACAACAGTGTACATGATTTACAAAAAAAAACAAGTTTTTGTTTCTTTAAAGTGCTTCACGGCCACAGACCACACTCTGGAGATGATGCTGCCTTTCAAGCTGGCCTTGTCTCATATGGAATGGGTCTTGGATTCAAGACATTGATTCTTGTGAGGCAATGGTACATTAAGGGTTAAGGAATCAAGTGGAGTTAAGATACAGAGCATCCATATTCTATTTGTAACAGACCAGGTTCAATGGGCTGAATGGCCACCTCCTGTTTGTACATTGCTAACAAGAAAATGGACCATTGATTCCTAAACTCTTTACAAGTCAACAATCATCTGAGGTACCAACAGCAACTGATCAGGGGCACCTCTCCACCTCACTCTGACCCTGGTTTGAGTTGGACTCTTCCCTCCTTTTCTGGAATGGGACCTTGCAGCAGGTTGGAGGTATCAGGAGTAAAAGGTAAATGGGATCAATTTTGTGCTCCCTCTATAGTTAAACACTGCAAACTATCCCTCTGACTGTGAATCAAAAGGGACTTTCTTATCCCTGTAGATGGACAGATCCCTCTCAACATTAGCATCAACAAAGGGTTTTGAGGAAACTGCCTGGTGTTCCTTGACGAGGTGTACTGGAAAACTGTTGTGCTCAGTAATAATGGGTGAATCTGTGCTCAGTGAGTGAGTGAAGATAATGGCGTGGAACTTAGCCCCGTTTTGGGAAACTGGTGTGAACAAATAAGTGAGAGTAAGGCTTTCTTTGACTTACATCTGAAGTACCCCTGTAAAACCCCAATGTATCATGTCTCCATTTTCTGTACGTGTGCCTTTGACCCCTCCCCCACCCCCACCTTGTGCGTGAGATTTCATAGTTAGTGCCAAATTACAGATAGTTGTGTGGTGCGGACTGGACAAAGACTATCCAAACTCATTCCACATCAGGCTTGTCAATGCTGACCCAAGTATCTTTGACCCCCTTTCAGTCCAGGCTGCATCTGAACCCAGGTTCCAGGTGAAAAATTAGTGCCCTACACACTGTGTTTCCTCATCAAATCATATGCAGGCCATCCAAAAGAAGACACTATTGATTTTAAAAATTATGAGATGATCTACATAAAAACAATTAAAATATCCCAATTAACATTCTAGTAGAATGGAACTTAAAGCAATAGAAAAAAAATCAAGTATAAACCATCGTGCATTAATTCCACCTTTGTAGCTTTACAGTTCTTGCTCTTAAAAACATTTTACATTCAGAATTTAATTTTACACCGATATTTGACAATTTCTACCCCATAAGATTTAAATATTAACATGTTTGAAGGAAAAGGAAATCTCAGGGATGAACCTTTCTCTCCCTCAAATGGGAGAAATGCACAAATTAAAAACCATTGCACTCACTGCAATTTTATTTACAACATAGATTGATGGCGCAGAATACACACTACTATGCCAGAAATTTGAAGTGAATCAACTAGCTGGCAAATTAATCTCTCCCATCCTGCAATCTTCATATTCTCTCCCATTTCAGTAAGTGGTTTGTTTAGTCACTGAAAGAATGGCTGGATATTTTCGGAAGGGTATATTTAAAAATTGACTCGCCCCTGACCAACCATCTCCCAAGTCAATAAGGCCAGAAATAATGCAAGAGGTGAGCAAAGTGTTGAGAATGGCTCTGGAGAAAAGGGTTTTGATCAAATGCTCTTACAGGGTTGGACTGGTGTAAAACAGAAACATTCCAGAGGCAGACGCTCGCCAAAAGGCTGCATTGGAAGGAGGTGCCTCAGGAGCCAAGCTCCTGGTGACAACTTAGCAGTCACCAGTGATGGCAGTTGTGGGATGAAGCTGAGTTAAGAGTTTGACTCAAATTCCCTTTTTAGAACAGCACTGAACGCCAGTGACAACACAATGCCTCAGAAGACCGCAACATTTCAAGAAATATCAAACTTTTGTTTCACTGCTCTGATTTAAACTGCATCAATTTCCAACAAGCTCTTGCTGGGTTTTAAATCAACCAGATGTTTCCTCGCCTTGCCTTTTGGACAGCATTTCTCAATCAATTGTTTTGTTACGCAGAGAGAGAGATTGATGTACCAACTTAATACGTATCTATTTTTATTATTTCAGCACGCAGTCCCATCAATACCACCATCAGAGAGCAACGGGGAAGACAGTGTGGATATCACACATCCTGTAGACAGTCACATGGCTGAGGGGAGTCCTTATCCTCTCCCTCACCCTCCTCCAGCCCCAAATCTCCACACAGTCTCTAAAGCAGGAAAGATCAGCAGTAGAAAACCTCTTCATTGCCCAGAAGTTCAGTTGCAGGGTGCTTTTTATCTGGTGCTGTTTTATTCAGTGCTGAGCTGTCTGCTGTTGGTAGGACATCTGAGAAATATACATATTTTGTTTATAATAACTGTTTTCTAAGTGTGTAGAATTTACACATACAACGTATTTTTAATACATAGAGAAAATAATAGGATCCCTTCAGCATGGAAAGAGAACATTCGAGTCTGCACTAACCCTCCAAGGTGCATCCCACCCAAATCCAGCCCCCCATCCTATCCCTGTAATCCCACAGTTAGCATGGCCAACCCACCAAACTGGCACATCTTTGGACTGTGAGAGGAAACTGGAACACTCTGTGGAAATCCATGCAGACACGGGGAGAACATGCAAACTCCACACACACATACAGTACAAAGGCTGGAATTGAACCTGGGTCCCTGGCACTCTGAGGCAGCAGTGCTGAACACTGAGCCACTGTGCTGCTTGATATACACACGGTATATGCATGTACATATAGTTCATGTATGCTTGCATGGCACATGTGCCCATGAAGGTAAAGTACATTCAGATAGTCAGAAAGCAACGTAAGAACAATTAAGAGTAGGCCATTGATTTTTGCTCCGTTATCCATTAAGACCATGGCTGTTTTCTCTTAGTACTACTTTCCTCCACATTATGCCATATCTCTTGATTTCTCTAACATCTGGCAATGTGCTGATCTTGATCATGAACATACTCAATGACATGAACATACTCCAAGATCTTTGGACTACAGGATTCTATACATTTGCTACCCACTGAGTGAAGAAACAAGTCATCATTTCAGACCGAAAATGCAGGCTCCTCTTTCTGAAATTTGCCCTTGAATCGGGATATCAGCACCTCATTGTGCACCCCACTCCCTGCACCCCCACAACCGGGAAAAACACTCTTGCTGGATGTCCTCCTGTCTGGCCCTGTGTGGAACGTTGTACTTTTCAATGAGATCGCCTTTCATTCTTCTAAACTCCATACAGACCCAGTCTTTGCAATCACTCTTCATGGGTCAATCCCATGAAATTAATCTAATGAATCTCCATTGCACTCCAGTCTATGACAAGTATACCGAGGTAAGCAGACCAAAACTGTACAAAACATCCCAGGGGCACCGAATCAAAATTTTATACAATTGCCTCAATTTAGGAAATTGCATTACTGTAACACCTTTGGCAACCTTCCTGTCTTTAGAACAGAACAGAATCCCTACAGTGTGGAAACAAGCCCTTCGGCCCAACAAGTCCACACCGACCCTCCAAAGAGCAACCTACTCAGGCCCATTCCCCTACATTTACCCCTGATTAATGCACCTGACTTATACATCCCTGAACACTACGGGCAATTTAGCATGGCCAATTCACCTGACCTGCACATTTTTGGATAGTGGGAGGAAACTGGAACACTCAGAGGAAACCCACACAGATACGGGGAGAATGCGGCACACAGCAAGTCGCCCAAGGCTGGAATTGAACTCAGGTCCCTGGCATTGTGAGGCAGCACTGCTAACCACTGAGACAGTGTGCCACTCAATTAAACAGTTTGTTAAGAATTCATACTTTATGAGCTAAGAAATATAAAGGGTAAATATGTACAAGCTGTTTCCTGTGTGTTACCTTGCCGTTGTGTTCTGGAGATTAACGCTGACCTCCTGGAGACTCCCCAGATAATCCCGCAAATTGGTAACCTCACACCCTGTGCTGGCAACTCCCCCCTCGATCCCCAAATCTGACGAAAGATGGAGCCTTGAGGCCCAAAAGCCTGAGACCATTCCAGCTAGGACTGGCTGACTCAAAGGTTTTAAACAGTAAGTGTCTTTAACCTTACAACACATCAAATGCTATTTCAAGAGCCAATCTCATAAGTCAACACAACACCCTACCCCAGGTTAACCAAGCGTTGACCATACCACACCTGGATTGTATTCGGGTGGTAAGTTCCCAGAGCGGTGACCTTTGCCCTTACGGTGTTTGGATTTCTTCTCCTTTGGTTTCGCGAGCTTGAGTAACCGTGGTGGCAGTGGGTTGCTGGTTGAATTTGTGGTGTTTCGTGGTTGACTTGTGAGGTTCTTGGCATTGCTTTGTGTGGAGTCTTTCCAAGTCGGGCTGGGAGAAGTCTCCACATCCCTCTTCATAAGGTGTGCCTCCGAATGTTCCTGGTTTAACGAATTACAGCCAAACAGCTTTGTTGAGCTTGAGGATCCCTCGGTCAGAGGGCCAATTGGCGTCACAACCTCTCGATCTGAAGACTAGGATAGGGGAACGAGAAAGTTGGAAATTACGGAACTTGAAATGAGCACAACTTTCTTTGCCGAGTCAGTTTTTGCTGATCACGGTTGAAGGTACTAACCCTTTGACCAGGAAACCAGACACTGGCTGGGTCGCTGGACACACTTTGCTGGCTGTTTGCCTCATCCACATGTCCCTTCTCCATATCAGCTCATACAGCAAGTGTCGGTAGGTTTGAAAAAAAATCTGATTCTCTTTTGAACCAGATGGGTTTTGCATTGGGGTAAAGAAGGAGGAGGATGCCATGCAACCCACTGAGTCTATTCTATGACTCAATTGGATTATGGTTAATCAGGACCTTAACTCCATTTACCTAGTTTGGCCCTGTAACCTTCAAATCCCCAATCTAATAAAAATACATCAATTTCAGATTTGAAATTTTCAATTAGCTCTTAGGTTTCCCAAAACCAGACCCCCACCATTTTTTTGGGTGAGCTTCACATTTATGAAATGCTTTGTATATCCTCAAACCACCTCACTCAGAGTTTCAGGTTACATTCCCTCGTTCTGAGCTCTCCATTAGGAAGACAGCTTCTGGAGAATCCTTACCTACCCTGTCAGCTCCTTTAATCATAAGGAAACTTAATGGAATGCTGTCATTTATTGTGAATGGAATTGAACACAAAGCAGAATGTTAATGCTTCAGTGATACAGAACACTGGGGAGATCCTACCTGGAGTACTGTGTATAGCTCTGGCTACCTTAAAGAAAGGATATAATCGTGTTGGGAGCAATGTGAACACTACCAGACCTAATACCTGCGATGGGTCAGTTGTCTAAAGAGGGAATGTTGGACAGGCTTTACTTGCATCCAGGGGAGTTAAGAACAAGAGGTGACTTGATTGAAACCCAAGATCCTGCAGGATTTGGACAGGGTAGATGTGGAGTGGATGTTTCCCCTTATGGGAGAATCGAGAACTAGGTTTTGCTGTTTAAAAGTCTGCGATGAGAATATTGGCTTTCCTCAGAGAAGGTTGTTGGTCCTTGGAATTCTTTCCCCCAAAAAGGTGGTAGAAGCAGAGTCTTTGAATACTTTGAAGGCACTAGTGTATAGCTCCTTAGTAGCAAAGTGGTAAAATGTTATCTGGATTAGGCATGAATGTGGGGTCATCAGATCAACCACATCTTACTGAATGATAAAAAAATTGGCATGAGGGGCTGAATGGCCTACTCCTTGTTCACAGGTTTCTAAACCCCTCCCAACTTTAGAAATGGTCAGTCCAGTTGTGACATCAGGCCTTGCCTAAAGCAGCAGCACAGACTTGGGCCTGGCCCGGTATAGCTAAGACCTGGGCCTGGCCCGGTATGGCTAAGACCTGGGCCTGGCCCGGTATGGCTAAGACCTGGGCCTGGCCCGGTATGGCTAAGACCTGGGCCTGGCCCGGTATGGCTAAGCCACAATGGGCAGGTAACTTTGCTCACAAGAGCTATCAGAATAACCAAGGAAGATAACATGAATGGGAACAGCCAAAAACATGGGCAGCTTGAATGAATCATCTATGTCACTTTGGACACGACATATTGAAAACATTTAGAGGCTTTAGTTTTCTTCTTGAAAGTCTCTGGTGTCACACCAGAATTTCACCAAAGGTTAATGGTCGCTTTGTAAAGGTTTCACATTTGTATCTAAATGCATCTAGAAAGAAATTGCAAAACCATTGTTGAGATTAAGGTCTTGTTAGCCTGGTATGTGACTTGGGCTGTGGGCTAACAGGGTGCACAACTGATGGTAATGGTGGAAATAATCTGGAGGTGGAGTAAAACTTTCACACAAATATTTTACATAATATTAAACTGGATGAGTTAAGAAGCTTTTTTTTCCTACACAGGGACCAGTAGATGCAAAGAACCTCAGTGAATTGAGGTTGTTAATGTCTGAAGCACTGCTGCACTCAGCCACAGTAGAGCACAGCAGACTGGAGACAGAGAACAACTGCCACGAGCAGGGAGGTAGGGCTGGCAAAGGTACCAAGGAGTCAGACCATGGAGGGATGGGTCGGAGGCATGAATAAGCAGAACTTTGTGGGGGACAGAAGTGGGGTTTTACACCAGTTGATGACTTGATCAAGGAAGAGCTAGGGTTCTGGATGTAGGTTTGCTCACTGAGCTGGAAGGTTCATTTTCAGATGTTTCGTCTCTATACTAGGTAACATCTTCAGTGAGCTCCGGATGAAGAGATAGGGTTTTAAGGTGGGAGCACACTGGTGAATCCCAATTGGATGTTAATGAAAGCTTGGATGTTGGGTGTGAGTTGGGGTGGAAATGGATAAGATTAGAAAGAGGCAGAAGAATGTGATCTTAGTAATGGATTTAGAATGATATTGAGGTCTGGGTCAAATAGCTTGTGGGCCTGTGGTTTCACCTAAGTACTGGGTGGTTGAGTAGAGCTGGACCAACCAGTTGGGATCAAGCAGAACTTGCTGCTAATAGGGGTAGTTGAGGCAATGAGTGCAACTGCATTAAAGGAGCAGTTGGACACAAATGAAGAAGAAACAGAAGGACATGTTGACCGGGTGCGATGAAATAGCGCGGGAGAGGATTTGTGGATCATTAACACCAGCATTGACCCATAAAGCTGAATGATCTGCCAAAGTGGAAGAATTCTCCCATTTAAGTCAGCTTCTTGCTTTTACTGATATGCAACTGTAGAAATATGTGGATTGAAGATGATGGTGAATCTCAGCTGGCTATCATCGGTACACCGATGGAAACCGGCCCCATAACAGGATAAGGTCTCATTGTGAGGATGCCAGCAACTAGCAACTGAATGCAAAACGTATCGGGCAGTGCTGGGTTTACCCTTCAGTTCCAGCAGATGCTGTCACGTGTTATTATAGTCCTTAAAGCTTGACCTTTGCCAATGTTTGCCAAGTTAAATGGATTCAGGCCAGATGCAACAGATCAATGTGCATGCTGTGTCCAATAATGTGGATTTGGAATCTTTTAGCATGACCAGAAATTCTAAAACACAGAACTGTTTGTTTGGTTTGTATCTTCATACACACCTTTCTCTCGTGGGTGAGCTGGAAGGATTAACAGGGTGACTACATTATGAATGTCCCCCTTCCATAGCCAACAAGCTCTGCATTGGGACTTGAAGCCAGAGCCACTGAGCTCCATACAGCTAACTAACAAGAAGCAGGGACAGTGGACTGGATATTATGTGGCTCTGCTTGTGTATTTTCACTCTTCCCCCTTCCAACCCCACCCATACACATCCACCCAATGTTTTTATCAGATAGTGTTATTGAGCGTACAGCAAAAACTTGTACCTGTGAACTGAGGGAATCCGAGTGTGTCAGGCGGCTCTGCCTTTGATGAGTGATCAGCTCTTCCATCCTCTTTAGCTGCTCTTTCTCCTTGTCGAGCTGCTTCTGTGCTGTCCTCAGCCTCTCCAGATCCTGCTGATACTCCTCCTTCCTCAACTGAAGCTCCTCCCTCTGCTTTTCCACTTCCTTCTGTAACCTTGCTGTCTCAGCATCTTGCAGCGACACTTTGGCCTCCCGCTCAGTCAGATCCTTCTCCTTCATCTCCCACTCCCGTTCCCATTTCTTCTTCTCCTCCAGGTGCAGTGCCTGCTGCCGTTTCAGGTTGGCCAGCTCCTGACGGTGTTTCTCCAAACTTCGTTGCTTCTCCTGCTCGATCAGGGAGCTCGGCCGTAAAGATGACCGCGTCAAGCGCTCACTCCTCTCACTCGTCGCTTGCTTCTGGTCCTCGATGAACGAATCCTGTTGCACCACGACAGCCTGTCAGGAGCCAGAGTAAGAGTGATTATTAAATGCAAGAAACATCAGAAACTGTCTGAAGGGGTTTTGTGCTGTGGAGCTGGAACACAGCAGTCATTAAAAACACCCTCAGAGTGGGAGGAGGGAAATACGTAATAATATTGGCAGGTGGAAACAGATTGGGATGGGATATCATGGACGAGTTGGGCCAAAGGGTCTGTTTCCTTGCTGTACATCTCTATGACTATGATTAGTATTCATGCACATTTGGGGAATTTTGGAGCAAATGCTGCCCCAGTTGGCCCTAAGCTGTGTTGCACAGGATTCCTTTCAAATTGGGCCGTTAAAAAGTTCTCGTACATTTGCCATTCCTAGTTTGAAAAGGCTGAGCAGCTTGCTAGGCATGGTGGCTCAGTGGTTAGCACTGCTGCCTCACAACACCAGGAACCTGGGTTCAATTCCACCCTCAGACATCTGTGTGGCATTTGCACGTTCTCCCCATGTCTATGTGATTTCCTCCCACAGTCTGAAGATGTGCAGGCTAGGTGAATTAGCCATGGGAAATGCAGAGTTATCGGTGGGAGGCTCTTTGGAGAGACGGCCCTGACTTGATGGGCCAAATGGGCCCTACCTTCACTGCAGGGATTCTATAATTCTACGATCCATTGAATAGGATTGCCAAGAGTCAATGACATGATTATGGGTCTGGGTCTGGCTCTTGTAAGGATGGCAGATTTCCTTCCCTAAAGGGCATTTGTGACTCCAGTAGGGCTTTACAACAAATCAGTAAATTCACAATCATCTTTCCTGATAGTATGGAACTTGCCCCCCACCTCCCCCCAAGATTTCTCTAAAATAAAAAGTAGATTTGCCTTTATGTTAGGTACATAAAGGTCAATCCCAATGCTGAAATGGTGCATTTCCTGCTGAAACAGTTGTACAGGAAGTCAGTGTTACTGGTGCCATCACTGAGTGCCCACACTGTAATGGAACGAAGTGGTGCAGCCATTGTAGCTGCCTGTTTCTGCGATCCCTTCCTTATCCTATGGCGGACAGCATGTGCACTTTAGTTGCTACGTCAGTGGTTTAATCATTTTAGATCTTATCCCTAGAAGTCCAATTGAAATCAAACTATGCACATTGCTTGGGTCAGAAACATTGCGTTTTAGTAGCAGAACTTGCGCGGGTGGTGAGTACGCCTCATGCAGGGGCACTGGTTGGAAACATTGATGATCAACTGATGAAAAAAACTGCTAATTTAATACTGGACAGTAGAGGGCACTGTTGGAACAATCGAGAGATCCGGACTGAGGAAAACCTGATCTCATCTTCCTTCAGCTACTGTTCACTTCCTCTGAAAATGCTCTTCAATGACCAACTCATCTTCATTCATTTCATTAAGCACACAGCAATCTCCCTCACCAGCTCAATGGGCAAATGCATCACCTAATGCAGTGCTGGAATTATGTTCGCCCAGTTATGGGTAGGATATTATTAAGTTGGAGAGGGTTCAGAACAGATTGACCAGGATGTTGCTGGGTATGGAAGGTTTGAGTTATAAAGAAAGGCTGGATAGGCTTGGCCTTCTTTCACTGGAGCGTAGGAGGTTGAGAGGCGACCTGACAGAAGTTTACAAAATAATGAGTATAGATAGAGTGAATGGTAGTTGCCTTTTCCAAAGGATGGGGGATTTCCAGACTAGGGGGACACATTTTTAAGGTGAGGAGGAGAGAGATTTAAAAAAGACTTAAGTTGGCAATTTTTTTATACAGAGGGTGCATCGCATGTGGAATAAACTTCCTGAGGAAGTGGTGGATGTTGGTACAATTAAACGTTTAAAAGACATTTGGATAGATACATGAATAGGAAAGGTTTGGAGGGATATGGGCCAGGAGTAGGCAGGTGGGACTAGTTTTGTTTGGGATTATGTTTGGCGTGGACTGGTTGTATCCATGCTGCATGGCTCTGTGTCTCTGAAGAGCCTACAGTCTGCAGCTAGGGAACTATAGTGTTGGTCTTAGTATCCCTGGGTCAGGGAGGGATAATTAGCAAGAGCTCGAGCACCTCATCAAAAATGTGCATCAGTTGATACTGGATAAAGAGTATCCTCAGCTGCTTTGTTAATGACCTTCCCTCCAGCTGAAATGGGAACAATTGATGTCCGGTCCCATTCAGACCTCCTCCCTTTCCGAAGCAGTCTACACTCACATTCAGCAAGAGATGGACAACATTCAGGCTTGGGCAAAGAAGTAACAAGTAACATTTATGGCACACACACATGCCAGGCAATAGCCATCACCAACAAGGGAAAATCTAACCATTACCATAATGCATTTGACTGCATTACCGTCACTGAATCCTTCACAATCAGCATTTTGTGGGGGTTGTCATTGACCACAAACTTAACTGGACCAGCCACAAAAAAAACCCCAAAGCAGCCCGTTTATCAGCCCATCCACCAACTTAAGCAATGACATCCTCCACCACTAGTACATTGAAAACAGTGTGTACCAGCTACAAGATGCATTGTAGTAGCTCGCCAAGATCTCTTTGGCAGCATCTTCCAAATCCATGACCACTTCCATCCTGAAGGAGAAGGGCAGCAGATACATAGAAAATCACTACCTGCAAGTTCCTCTCCATGTCACTCACCATCCTAAGAAATATATCGCCGTCCCTTCACTGTCATTGGGTCAAAATCCTGGAATCCCCTCCCTAACAGCACTGTGGGTCTACGTACAGCACATGGACTGCAGTGATTCAAGAAGGCAGCTCACCGTCACCTTCTCAAGGCCAACTAGGTGTGGGCAACAGGGTGGTTCATATGTAGAATGAGCTTACCAGAGGAAGTGATAGATGCGGGTACAGTTACAACATTTAAGAGACACTTGAACAGGTACATGGATAGGAAAGGTTCAGAGGGGTTTGGGCCAAATGCAGGCAAGTGGGACTAGTTTAGTTTGGGAAGTGTGGTTGGTATGGATGAGTTGAACCGAAGGGTCTGTTTCCATGCTCTCTATCTGTTACGAGAAACAGATGGAAGACAACAAAGGGGCAAATGCACATCACAATGTTGTATAGCTTCTGTGCTAGTTCCCAGTTAGTTCTCAGAAGTTTAAAAATGACTATTAAAGGGAATAAAGATGAGATACGTACCTGTAATCCAAGCAACAACTGCTGCAGGCTCAGCACCTTCTGAAGCACATACTGAAAGAGAAACACATCATGTCAAGTGAAACAGCAACAGGCATTTTTAAAAACAATGCTCTTCCCTCAGGCACTAACATTAAACCCAGTGTGTGTGTGGGTATGCAAGAGAGTCCGTGTGTGCGTGAGTGTGAAAGAGAGCATATGTGAGAGTGAGAGAGAATCTGGCTTCAAAATCAGAACCTAATCCAGAGCTCCAAACCTTTTCCCACTATGAACCCAATTTGAGAATGACTGAAAATGACTGTGACCCCCTCAGTGAGAATTGACTGCTGGGAGGGGCCCTGTGGGACACTGCCACTGCCGCCTCAGAACCTGCTCCCCACTTTAGGTTGTGACCCCATGCTTTGGGGGGCATAGTCCTAGTTTATAAAGACTTGGCAATGTGGTTGAACAAAAACACCTTGAGCACGTGTCCCCTTTAAACACCCAAACTACACTGGTTGGGATAAGGGGTCAGATTGAATGAATCGTTTCCCCACCTAAACCAAATAAATTATATTATTTTGAGAAAAGATTTGATAAGTTATCAAGACTCTCCAAGGGCAGCTTTTAAGTAAAAAGTGTTCTTATTGACCTTTCACTAACTTCTTCCAGATTATTTAAACTAGTTCCTGCTAATCGAAGCTGCTGTAGCTCTTGGAAGGCCACTGTAACAGTTCCGATGTAATCCCCTGCGTTTTCTGGAGTTGGGATGCATGTTGGCTATGGATTTCAGCTGGGACATGAAGATTGGGCTCTGAAAAATCCCCCACATCCTACTGACACAAAGCAACAAGGAAACACTGTAAACCACCACAGGAAACAAAAACATCCACAGTCATCTACATCCCCAACTTTACCCAGAGATTGGGAGCAAAACCAACAAGCAAGTAAAAATGATGATTTCTTTTCTACAGAAATGGAGAGTTCATACTTGGCTTTCCTTTCGGGGTACTGAGGCACCATTACATTACACAACCCTCAGATGAACAGTTTCAGTTTTTAAAATCTAAATATACCTGTTAGATTAGATTAGATTTTAGATTACATTACAGTGTGGAAACAGGCCCTTCGGTCCAACAAGTCCACACCAACCCACCGAAGCGCAACCCACCCATACCCTTACATTTACCCCTTACCTAACACTACGGGCAATTTAGCATGGCCAATTCACCTTACCTGCACATCTTTGGACTGTGGGAGGAAACCGGAGCACCCGGAGGAAACCCACGCAGACACAGGGAGAACGTGCAAACTCCACACAGTCAGTCGCCTGAGGCGGGAATTGAACCCGGGTCTCTGGCGCTGTGAGGCAGCAGTGCTAACCACTGTGCCGCCATGTTGGTTTAATTGATGTTGGCATGGACTGGGCTTCATTAGGTCAGTGATTTTCAACCAGCATGCTGTGAGAACTGACTGAGTGTGCCGTGAAACTTTGGATAAAAGTACTGAAAACTAATGTAACACAAACGTTCTTCCATCTTAAACAATGTTCTATCCAATTAAAATTACAATTCATTAAACTCTGTGCATGAGTTGCAGTATTTTGTTGAACGGATCTGAAACATTAATGCATCTGATCCTTCCTCTGGTTTGTTGTATGCACTATGTTGCAAACCTCTCTAGTAAGACTGTAACCATAGTAAATGCAAGCAAATATGACATTTATGAGCAATTAATTCAGCTGAAAATAGTGGGCGGAGAATTTTCAATCTCATTGAAATGTGTCATGTTACTTAAAAGTTGGGAACCACTGGATCAGATGACAAACAAAGTTTCCAAGTGGATAGGGACTAGCTCATTTAGTTGAATCATTGAAGGATAGTTGGTGACTGTGGAACCTGGGACCCCAACTTTACCCTGAGGCTGGAGGTGAAATCAACACAATGTAAAAATGACTGACTGTTGGTTTACAGAAATAGTGAATTCACATTTGGCTTTCTGCTGAGGATATTGTGACACCAATACATTACGTAACTCCCAGTTGAACAATTTCATTTCTTTGTCTAAATACACCTTTGGTTTATTTAAAAATATCAGCCTTACCTCATTCTTTCTAATTGGCAGGATCAGATTCGCCGTCAGTCCCTATTAAAAACAAAACATGGATAAGACATGTAATCAGGTTATCACTGGGGCAAAATCTCAAAATAAAAATGACCAGAATACTGCTACAACATGCAAAATCATTGCCAGAGACCTGATTTTTGAGAGAAAGTGAGGGCTGCAGATCAGAGCTGAAAATGTATTGCTGGAAAAGCGCAGCAGGTCAGGCAGCATCCAAGGAACAGGAGAATCGACGTTTCGGGCATAAAGGGCTTATGCCCGAAACGTCGATTCTCCTGTTCCTTGGATGCTGCCTGACCTGCTGCGCTTTTCCAGCAACACATTTTCAGCAGAGACATGATTTGTCAACACAGTGAAGTTAAGCCTCTCTCATGTTTGGGTTCTGAAGTTTTAGAGCTTCAGTCTGAAGTAAATGCCAATCAGTTTTCCTTCTGCTGCCCACCAACCACTGTCTTAGCAGTGGCCAGCACATCAGTGGGATGCAAGGTAAGAGGTGATCTTAACGGCAGAGATGACATGGCAAGAGTTTGTTTCCTGATTCATGACACAGTTTGCACATGCTTCTCACAGTGTGTGGTTATGAGCTGGGCTGACTGGGGAGCTCCAGGATAGAAGGGTGCACTTCTTCATGTAAATGCAGCCAGGTGGAGGAAGTGAGAACAGACAGAGAGGAAGGCTGACTGAATTATTCAGCAAACATCACAGAGTCACTGATGATCAAACTTTTCAGTATGTTTTGGAAGGATTCCTTTCCCTATGAGAGTTTAAATCAGGCAATTTCCAAAGGGTGGGATATTGAACTGGAGCAATGGATAAGTTTTCAAAGGTGCTGGTACCTGGGAATTTTGTGGGCATTGGAAAGCTCTTTTTGCTGCTTTAATTCTTTAGCCGCTTGAGATTTGAACTTCTGCTTTTACACCGTTCCAGTGAAATTGAATGGAAATTCAAGGAACAACACCTTGTCTTTTCTGACTGCACACATTACAACCTCCCGGATTCATAATTGGGGTGTCAACAATTTAAACTGATAATTAATCCCATTCTTTCCAGACCCTATGCTTCTGCCTTTGCCACTTTGTGATCGTCTGGACCCATTTTTGTTTTCCTCAACTGCTCCACTATTCTCCCTTCTGATTTACACCATAAGACCATGAAATGTAGGTACAGAGGGAGGCCATTCAGCTCATCGAGTCTGCTCCATCATTCAATAAGATCATGGCTGATCTGATAATGCTCGACTCTACCTTCCTGCACACATCCCATAACCCTTGATTCACTTATTGGTTAAAAATCTGTCCATCTCAGCCTTAACTATACTTAGTGACCTAGCTTCAGCAGCCCTCTGTGGGAAAGAATTCCACAAGTTCACTACTCTCCGAGAAGAAATTCTGCGTCATTTTAGATGGGCCATTGTCCCGTTGTCACTAAGTCACTCCCGTATTCCTGTTAACCATAGACATTCCCTTTTTGTCTATCCTTCACCTCCCGTTTGCTTTATTTCACCCTGTACTGGGTTTGAAACCTTGTTTTGCTCACACTACTCTCCAGTTCATCAGATCTGGAAAGTTGGCTCTGGTTCTCTTACTGCACAGATGCTATCAGACCTGCTGAGAATTTACACCATTATTCTGTTTTAATTCCTGCTTTTTGACTCGCTGTTGTCTAATTGGTGGAATAATCTGAAATCAGAACACCTGCAAGTGTTAATATTGGCAGTTTAAGATACACACAGACTAACGGGAACACAGAGTTTACCGCTAACACTGATATTTTACACCTTCTGGTGAGTTACAAACCAGTTTTTAACTCTGTTCTGTTTCTGCGAGTGACCTAACAGAAAAGTAACGTGCAATGGTATTTTGACGGGGTTGATGGCTCAAGAGAGTCTGCTCTGATATCTCAAATATCTGAAATTAAAACAAAGTGCTGGGAGAGTCAACAGGTTAGCAAGAATCTGCAGAGAGAGAAAAACATTGTCAGCAGTTTGAATCGGATATAATTTTTAGATTAGATTAGATTCCCTACAGTGTGGAAACAGGCCCTTCAGCCCAACAAGTCCACACCGACCCTCCGAAGAGTAACCCACCCAGACCCACCTCCTTCTGACTAATGCACCTAACACTATGGGCAATTTAGCATGGCCAATTCACCTGACCTGCACATGTTTGGACTGTGGGAGGAAACTAGAGCACTTGGAGGAAACCCACGACTCCACACAGACAGTTGTCCAAGGCTGGAATTGAACCCGGGACCCTGCTGCTATGAGGCAGCAGTGCTAACCACTGAGCCACCGTGCCACCCTATTTGTCCTGATATTTGCTCCAAAGAAGATCACATTGAACTTGAAACATTAACTGTCTCTCTCTCTTTCTCTCTCTCCCCCTCTCCACACATGCTGCCAGACCTGCTGAATTTCTCCATCATTTCTGTTTCTATTTCGGATCTGATCTCTCTGTTGGCAAAATCCATTGTGCTTTCGACTGTATTAAAACTATAATTTTCAGAAGGAGATTGTTCTCTGACACGTGCTGAAAGGAAGATTTTTAAAAACTAACATGTCAACTATTTGCAGCAAAGGAGACAGAATAAGATGATAATAGTACCCTGAATCCTGAGACTATGCTTGAGTTTTAAACTCTCCAGCTGGAGGAAGAACCTCTCCGTGTCCACTCAGAAATAACCTGTAAATGTTTCGAATGCTTCAATGAGATCACCTCTGATTGTTCTAAAGGAGAGCTCATTATGAATAACCTCCCCTCATGGGCAATCCTCCCATCCTGGTTTTTATTAAAAATATAGAAGCCAGGCTGATATCATTCATAATAAGCGACGTCACTGATGGGGGCAGGAAAGAAGAATGTTGCCAGGCCTCCAGGGTCAGTGGTACATGGCAGTGACTGGAGGAGCAGGGAAGGTGAAGTCTAAGGAGGTGGGAAGATGAACTTCTGAAGCTGTTTCAGTTTTAATAATATCAATTTAATATTAATTTATTCAGTGTTTTACCATTTATACAATGTACTCAGTAATTTATTATGTAATCCAAGATGGTGCTGGAATGCGGTGACATTATCTACTTTGCACTGTACCTAGGTACAACTGACAATACATAAATACAGGGCAGTTAAGAGTCAACCACATTGCCGTGGGTCTGGAGTCACGTGTAGACCAGACCAGGTAAGAATGGCAGCTTCCTTCCCTAAAGTACATTAGTGAATCAGATGTTTTTTCCCCATAATTGACAATGGATTCATGGTCATTATTATACTCTTTATTGGAGATTTTTATTGAATTCAAATTCCACCACTTGCTGCAGTGGGATTTGAACTTGGGTCCTCAGATCATTATCTGGGTCTCTGGATTAATACTCTAGCATTAATACTACTAGGCCATCACCTCGTCTTAGTGGAGCAGAGAATGGGTTTAGGAGAATGGCTCCAAGGATGAGAAATTTCAGATATAAAGATAGATTGGAGAAGTTAGGATTATTTTTTTTGGAAAGGAGAAGGCTGAGAAGAAATTTGATAGAAGGTTTCAAGATTATGAGTGGTCTGGACAGGTTAGATAAGGAGAAACCTGAAGCACAAACTGAAGAAAATATATTCCACCAAGTAATGACATCAGTAAAACACAAACATAAAAGAAGCCTGCAGCATTTCACGGTTAAACGGAATAAATTAGTTGTGGGAATTAACTGAAAACATTTAAGCTTCATGAGGTACTGCGGTTGCCTAAATTTCTGTTTGTTTTCCTTAAAGAGGAATTTTCTCAAAATGCGGACAATACTTGAAAGAGATGTCAATGGAGGTTTGTATGATTAGTCCATGTCAATTGATCAAAGTTGCTGCATCATGTCTGAATGGAGTAGGTTTGCTCACCTATATTGCCACATTACCTGTTGTTGACATTCTTTGCATTAATGTTTGTTCTCGCCCCTAAATTTGAGAAGAGCCAAACCTAATGTTGACGACATTGATCATCTATACCCACCATTTCCAAGTGCAAGAATTGAACCCATGCTGCTGGTATTGCTCTGCATCATAAATGTGCTGCCCAGTCAACCAACTCCCTACCTCTGTGGTGTACCCATCTTGTGGCAAGATTCAGCCAAAGAAACTAACCATCAGAGGGCACACTAACCACAAAGTATGACAATCCCATAACCAGAGAAATTTGTCAATGAGTGACCAACATTTCAGAATTGCCCTGATGTCTACAGGAATTGAAGATTAATTTTGAGGATAACCAGAAACAACCCAGGCTGAATAAAAGAAGCTTTTGTTTTGATTTTCATTTTTTAGAAATCAATTAGAAATTCAAAGAGATGGGTGAGAAGGGCCATTGATGTACAAGTTCACATTTAATGAAATCTCTGGTATTGCTCTCCCTACTGTTGACTGACGTTAGCTGAGGACGAAACATGGGCCTGAATATCAGGAGCTCTCTCTAGTCTCTTGCTGAAGTTATAGAGAGCTCTGTTTGCATGATGTTTTGCTGAGCGTCATTTACCTTTTTTAAAACACTGTCTGATTCTGTCCTGCGAAGGTCCTGCCCATCTTCTACTTCATCCTTTTCTCCGCCTGCAAGTAAAGATGCTACAGTTTAGCGTTCAGTAACTGATCACAAAGAAATTCACATAACAAAACCGGTGTCTGCTTTCTCTGGGTTGTGGGACATGTGGATGTTGAGTAAAAATCAAAGGAATTACATTGCAAAGAACTTAAGAGCGTAGAAATGGAATGTTTGGGTCGATTAGTCCACTCCATTGCACACCCGCTGCACCTTGCTCCATCCCACCCTAAAAGCATCACCATCTGTTTCTTTCTCCCTCATCTGTTTATCCAGCTTCCCCATATGCAACCAAGGAAAGGCAGAGTCAAAGAGACAAAGTTTGGAGTTGGTGGAGTCCTAAGGTCAGATGGACTTGGGAAGAGAGTTCCAAAGTGGGGAATGTTTCTGCCAGTGATGTAGAGGAGTGCACCACAGGCAGAAAAGCAATTACTGTAAGGAGGTGGAGTGAGCCAATGGACGCAATCTGAGGATGAGGACAAGGATTCAGGTGGAACGTGTATCCACCCTTCCTCTGGTTGGCAAATTTATTTCGTTCTAATGAATTCCAAAATGAAAATATTAACAGAACAAGAACATGTACTTTAAAAGTTACAAAGTCAGGAAAAAAAATGTGATGCAATAACTGGAAAGGGACAGCTCAACACCAAACGTCAGGGGAGGCTCATCTCATGCCTGGAATGTGAAACCCAGCACCAAATAAGAGCGCTTTTGCTGTCAATGATTTCCCAAAATGAAAGAGTTGACTTGTGCCATGGAACTGGTTCCTCATCTACTCTTATTAAATGTCATGTAAATTTGGTTTTAAACCAATCTGTTCAGAACATGATGTACTTCTATGACAGGTAGGACTTGAACTGGGACACCACCACTATGCCAGGAGAGCCTTTTACCTGGTATCGGAATGAAGTGTTTAATTATATTCGGGCAATGGACCCTCACTGGGAAATTCACCTCTGCCCTGTGAAAAGGAGCAGTCTGAAAATGCACTGGTTGGGTTTGGAGAGGATTCCTCGTACTGTGTATTTTTGTGAATAAAAGCTTATTGAAATGAGGAAAGGTTAGGCTCCAGTTCTAACCACCACCAGGCTATCTAAAAGCAAACACCCATCCTCACTCCATCCCTGCTATAGTGGTTATTCGTTATGTGAGCACCTAAATTGGAAGGAAATTCTAAGGAGATCGGAATCAAGTTTGATCCAGTTCTCATTTATTATTTATATAAATACATATCCTAAGAAATGGCATTTGATAATGACTAACAACTGCTACTTTCTCTCATCCTTAAACATGGACTCACTATAGCAATTCCAATGTTGATCGATTGAGATTAACTCAGTTGGAGCATTGTAAAGATCCAAGGGCAAGATTTCTATTTAACTCAATCTTGCTTCGATGGTAGACACAAAACTCTCTTTTTAAAACAGCTGCTGATATAATACTAACTTACTTTTCGTGGCACTCATCTGATGGCTGTCGAAGCCTCCAAATGTCTCGGCCCTTCTGGGTAAGGATACGTGTCCAGTGATTCCCTCCTGGTCTGCACTGCCTGATGACTGCTGCCCGATAGCACCTCCAAAGCTCTGAGACAGCACATTCTGCAAGATCTCGACTGGATAAAGAGAGGTCAGTCAATAACCGAAGTAATTTAGAGCAAACCAACAAAAACAGAACAAAAGAACATGCTAGTACCAACAATCAGGTACATCGACTGCATGTTACAGACTGAGAATACCCACAATTAGCCTGATTCAATGCCATGCAGTCATTTTGTGGGCATAAGGTACGCACTCAACTATGATCTTCAAAGTCCTCCCACCTTTGGGAGGAAAAGACTTGCATTTAAATAGCAACTTTCACAGCTGCCAGATCTCTCCAAGCACTTTTCAGCCAATAAAAGACTTCTGAAACATGATCAGTATTGCAGGAAACCTGACCATCAATTTGCACACAGCAAGCGCCTGAAAACTGTTGTGATTATGACTAGATCATCAATGCTGATTGAGGGATAAATATTGATTAGGGCACTGGGAGAACTCAACTGCTACTCTCCGAAATATTGCCAGGGGATCTTTCGCACTGATTTGAGTGGGCAGATGGAGCCTACGTTTAATGCCTCATCCAAATCACCTCGGCCAATATAGCGCCCCTTTCAGTACTACAGTGAAGTGTTGCCCTTGATTTTGGGCTCAAGGCTCGGAGTAAGATTTGAACCCTGAACCCTGTGACTCATCAGATGGGAGTGTTACACTGAGCCACAGGTGAGGAGCACCGGCATAATGCCTCCTGCACCAGTGTCGGACTCACGATGTCCCAGAAGTTCATTCCAACTCCCAGAGTTAGAAAGGTTACATCCTCTAATCCCAACCCTGGGAAATGATACCATTTGACTGGATCCACTGGAAAACCATTGCTGACTCTTGCCATTCGGTAAAGTCTACGGGCCATCTAACAAATATGTGACTAAGCTTTGCATAAAAGCTGATGATAACCAAATATATTATAATCTGTTTCAATCTGTCAAACATCTCCCAATAGTCCACTCATTGGAACGAAGCATTAAAGTGATTAGCTGTGAGGAGTAAGCCAAACATTAACAGCCACACACTTAAATTCCAAGCCTTAGTGCCAATTGGTGAGGGATAGTTGGAGAGAGTAAAGAACATGAATTAATTGTCATAGACTACATGGGCCACTGGGCATTCTGCACTATTTAACACACTCATGGATGTTCATTGGCTTGAACTCCACTGTCCAATCCCTCCCTGTATCTCTCTGGTTCCAAAATATTTGCCTACATCATCCTTAATCACATTCAATGATGAAGCGTTCGCAACTCTCTGGGGCAGGGAATTCCAAATTTTCACAACTGAGTGAAGAAACTTCTCATCTTACTCTGAAATGTTCAACACTGAGACAGTGCCTTCATGTTCCTGATTCTCCAGAAACAGAAAACACACACATCTTATCAAGCCCTTTTCAAATTTTCACATTTCAATCAAATCACGTGCCATCCTTCCAAACACTGACGTGTAAATCCCATTTTCTCCGTCTATCTTCAGACCTCTCACCCCCCCTTTACAGGTCTATAGTATTTCCACAGAGTGAGGTAAAGTTACCCTGGATTGTCTGCTACAACAGTCTGAGCATAATTCACTGCTTCATTGAACAGTGCTGTGTGGACAGTTCACTGGAAGAAATGGGCATGGGTGATGGGATGGCTTTAGCACCCCATGTATAAATGGCAGAAGAACACACAAAGCTCCCTTGACTTCCCTTGTTCTTCCAAAATAAAGCATCCTTTCAAATGGTAACATCGCCACCTGATTGTAGTGCTCATCTTTGTGTCATGGACTGGATATTGACCTTTCATCTTGTAACCTGGGTTCAAATTTGACCCTGACAGATTGGAGAAAGATTCCTTGATCTGCAGGAGCCTCTCTGTAGACAGAGTTCAGCTGTATCAATACAGCACCCAACAGACCCCTTTGGCTGCTATTCAATTTGCAATGTTGTTGACAGAGGCTACAGGGCAGCAATTGGAAATGTTACCCTGCTGCTGTAGGTCACTCATCTGAGGTCAAGGCAAATTTTGTTCAGGGAGCCTTGTTTTCCATCTAAGCCGATTTGGACTTGGCCTGCGATTACTTGATGGGGCATCACAGAAGTTATTCAACTTGACCCCTAACCTGTGTGAGATCAGAGTTCATGTGTCAAAAGATTTAAGTTACGAGGGAACAGAACTTGAACCTGAAAGGAGGCGGAAGACATGATTGTCTGAAGGCATACAAAGTGTGAAAGAGGTAAGTGTAGGACATCAGGTTAAAACACAGGACAAGGAAAAGAAGGATCAACCTAAAAAGGGCAAATGTAGAATGAATGCAAGAATGTTCTTTTCATGAATGGACTCTCTGATGCAGCAGTTTTGTGGACTCGGAGAATAATCCCAATGTCGCTGGGCTAGTAACCTAGGGTATTGTCCAGGGGAAAATGGCACCATAGCAGCTGATGGGATATAAATTTCAATTAAACCATTAATGGTGCCATGGAACTACCGTGGATTGCTGGTAACACCCTTTCAGGTTGAAAGGTTTGGTGTGGCTTCATAACACAGCCATGGGCGGCATGATGGCTCAGTGGTTAGCACTGTTGCCTCACAGTGCCAGGGACCCTGGATCAATTCCAGCCTCGGGTGACTGTCTCTGTGGAGTTTGCACACTCTCCCCGTGTCTATGTGGGTTTCCTCTGGGTGCTCTGGTTTCCTCCCACAATTCACAGATGTGCAGGTTAGGGTGGATTGGTCATGTTAAATGGTCCATTGTGTCCAGGGATATTTAGGTAAGGTGGTTAGCCATGGTAAATGCAGGGTTACGGGGATAGGGTGGAGGGGGGAGCTGGGGCTTGGTGGGATGCTCTTTGGAGAGACACTGCAGACTCAATGGGCTGAATGGCCTCTTTCTGCACCCTAGTGCTTGACATGTTACTACCCTCTGAAATGGCTGGGAAAGTCACAATTTGGAATGGGCAACAAATCTGGCCCAGTCAGTGGCACCCACATCCCATGAAAAAACAAAGGACAGATGTTTTGGGTGTTAAGGTGGGGGCTGAAGATAAAAACTCGAGATTAATTTTAAAAAAAAAAATTGTAGGTTAAAAAAAAGAGGAAATTATGAGTTTTCTGGATGGATGAACCAAGAGGGTGAGTGATGGATGACCTTCTCAATCCAAATTCTTGCGTGAACTGGACAGACCCAGTCCCCTCACTGAAAGCTAAACATATTTTTCCTCTGGTGAGTGCAAACAATTAACAATGAACCAGAGAAAACAGACATCAAGATCGAATGAATGTTTGGACGTGAAATGTTCTTGTCTGTCTGTATCAGCTGAGCTCATTTCCAGGCCTTCAGATTAGACTTTGTGATTTGATTGATTTCAACTGAAGCAAACCTCCTGCCTGGTATTTCCAGGATATAGTCAGCAGTTTATGTATACACAGTGACCACATTTGCTGGTCAGATAACAGTATCAGAAAGGCTACTAGACAGAGGCGGAGAGATGCTGATCACTTTATCTCTGTGGACAGCTGCTGCATATCTGAGGAGTGTATAGGCAAGTCAGTTTTCTACTTCTGTCCCCTTATGAAGAGGCAGGCTTTTGTTTAATTCACTCTTGGGATTTAGGCTTTGCTGGCAAGGACAATGTATAATGCCTTTGCAAGTTTTCTTCAGGTAGTAGCGAGCAGCCTTCTTGAACCATTGCTAACAGCATGTTGAAGGCATTGACCAATTGGGATATCTGAGATTTCAACTCAACGGCAATGAAGCCTCAGCCACTCGTGCTATGCTATTACCCCATAGGTATTGTTCCTGGTACAATCCTGCATTTGTCCTTTGGATTATTGAACTATGGACACTTGGACTTTTCACCAAGGATTAGCTGACGGGGCTTAAATATATAGGCTGGCACTACTATCCCTGCTCTCAAACCTGGGACTGCCTCAGCCTTTACCCCAGCTAATACCACCTATTAGCCTACAGACCAATGACTGAACCTTGGGCTGGGGTAAGCTGTGTGGCATAGTTCCAAACTAGGTCATGTACTTATCATCTGAGCCATTGGTGAAATGGTACAGGTAAATGGAAATGATAAGTAACAGGAACAAGAGTAGGCTGATCAGCCCCATGAGCTTGCTCCACCATTCTATAGTACCTGTTATTTGTCATCAGTTTATGATGTGAGTGAAACTATTCCCTGGCATTATCAGGCAATGGGATACAGGGCAACTGTGCATCATTAAAGTCTCACAAGCAACATTTCAAAATTGCTCATGTTGTCCACTCATGGACTTGTCCTCAGCCAAGGATGCTTGATCAGAATCTTTGAATGTCCTACCTAATAGCACCACAGATGGTCTGCCATGGTTCAAGAAAGTGGCCAATCAACTCCCACAGGGTGACAAGGAATGATTAAATGCTGCTTATAGTATCAAAACTTACATCTTGTACATAGAAAATGTTTTATATAAAATCTCAATGTTAAAGGAAATTTTAAGTCGCGTGTTCTCGCTTGGATGAGAGGTTCCACCCACTTGGTATTGACGAGTCATGCATCACCATTGAAAGTAATAGCTTGTAATTGTTTGTGGTTTAAGACCACTTCAAAGTTAGTTAATAAACAGAGCAGCTTGGCATGAGCTAGATGTACAAGAAGTCATAGGGAAATAAGATTTTTCTCATGGGACTGCAAGTTGCCAACCTCCAGGACAGGATTGATCATGATTTATTGAGAGCCCTTTAACTGCATCTGGTGCTTTGCCACTTCTACCATACAGACTGCCAGCTCTGGTTAGAGATTGGCCAGTAGTGATTAACTACGTGGTAGTTTTGTAAACAGAAGACCATTGCAATCCACAAGCCTGCCATTGCAAACCACTCATCAGCTTCCTTAATGTGATTCTAAATTAAAAATCCTCTTTCCAAATAAGAATTTAACACAAGTTCTTCATAAAATCTTCCCCTGGTGTTCTGCCTGAACATTGCCACTGGTAATCTCTTCCAGAATTTTACCATTGTTTTGTCAATGTTAGAAATGCAAGTAAACCAGGGTTGATTGAGGTAGGTGGGGAGTGGGGAACGTCACTGGACTCTGCATTAAAGAACTCAGTTCTTACGGACATTGCGGCACAGTGGTAGTGTCCCAACCTTCGGCCAGAAGGCCTGGGTTCAGATCGAACATGCCCCAGAGGTGTACCACAGCATGCCTGAACAGGATAATTAACAGTCACCCCAATGCCTGGTTGTTATCACATTCTCACTGGTAAACTAAGAGGGGAAACAAAAGTAGTTCTTTTGAATATTTTATTAATGTGGTGAGTCTATTTTAAAAAAAAAACAGAAAAAAAGAGCGGAGTTCTTCCCCAGTGAGGAGATAGCTTCTTGAGAGAGCCCAGAACAGAAAGGCGGAAACTGGGGTTTATGCAAATCTATAGTTTTACAATGAAACCCTTGTAAATCTCTGAAAATCTTTTGCTGACAAATTCAACACATGGATATCGGTCTGTTAAATGCTATTTACTGAACAAAATGACATTTTTATAGCCACAAACAGATGACTGATTACATGTTGACCTCAGTGGCTTCTTCTGCTTGAACTGACCTTCTTTCATTGCATCCTTGAGTAGGGACTCTCCCTTTGGGGCATCTTCTGTATTTGCTCTGAACAAGGACCTGGTTATCAGATTCTGCGAAGCTTCTTCGTGCCCAGTAGCCTCCGCCATTTCCTTGTACAGTCTCAGTTTCTCTTCCAAGAGTGAAAGGATTTGTTGATCTCTTTCCTGCAGCTTCTCTGTGGTTCAAAGAATGAAATGAACAAATTTTAAACTGTCAAACAGTGGGTGTGTAGGTAAAATGGGAGGAGGAAACAAAACCAACTATGCAGAAGAAAGAAAACTAGAAAAGAGAGGAGGCAACATCAAAGTCTATTGTCCAGTGCAGGACTAAGCAACAGGGTGAAAAGTCCTAGTTCAATATTAACTTGGTATGGAATGAGTGGATTCTAGTGGGTTGGCATTTGGAGAACCAGAATTAATGTCAATGCCCTGGAACTAAACAAGACTAACAAACTGCTTATCTCTACCCTGTTATTGCGAAGTGAGGATGGCATTGGTCTTGGTTCTGAAGCAACAACAAATGTTAAGTAAACAGAATGGACGAAGGTGGTGGACATGACCAGCTGGTCTATGCTCAGTGACTGGAACACAACCATTTCAACTGTGCTCTACTCCCCCAGATTCTTCCCCACCTACAGCCACATCATCTTCTGTAAGGTGCAAGTTAAAATCCCCAAACCAGGAAGAAAATAACTCTGGACAATTCCTCTCCGATTCCATCAGACACAGGAATCCAGCTCAACTGATCAAATTGACCATGTCCAAGTTCAGAATGGCTCCTTGGCTGCTGATTCCTGTTGTCCCTCACCTTCCCCTCCTCCCTTTCACCTTCTCTTGGCATCTAATGGGGGGGGGGGGGGGGGGGGGGTCAGAGGTCAACAGGAGGGAGGGAAGGGGAAAACCCAAAACAAAGTTCCCACAAAAAGCATGTCAGGTGACAAAACAAACATGGAAGTGACATTTTTGAAATCGAAGCCTATGGTCCTCAGTCAGTAAATGGTTCCTGATTAAAAGTGAATTCCCCTATGGTTTGTGGGAAGAAGATCTGGTTCATTGTACGTAATAGCAAGTAGCAATATAAACAAGAGGTTCTTTCAAATAATCCTTGATCCTGTTAATTAAAAATGCTAATGTAATAAGCAGATTTCCTCAGCAATCATTTACATTTTCTCATTTTAAATTGATGAAAGCTTGCAGAAATACAAAGTTCTTGCAAGCGTTTTGGCCAACTCTTGTAACGGTTCAGTTCCAATTAATGGTGGATGTGCCATCGTCACTGAGGCCCCTGGGACAAGGAAAGATCTGTCCAGTTCCTCCTCCTGGTCACTAAACCTGTTGGAGGCTCAAGGTATGAACCACATACTCCATCCACTTACTGAGAAGAAAGTTGTCATGGATAATCTAGCCTTCCAGCAACAGAATACATCATATAAACAGATGTCACTGACTGCTCATGCCCAATTCCGAAAGGTGGAATGCCTTTCCCGGAATATTTTAATTATTAAAAGGTGCTGTATAAATACAAGGATGACTCTATGACTCCAAGTGATTGATGAAGCTCTCCTTCCAAATTATTAGAGCAGAAGTAGGCCATTCAGCCCATCAAGTCTGATCTGCCACTCGATGTGAACATAGCTGATTGATAATCCTCAACTCTACTTTCCTGCCCTTTCCCATTACCCTCAATTCCCTTACTGATTAAAAATCTCTCTGTCTATCTCAGCTTGAATGTGCAATGTGACCTAACATCAATGGCTCTCTGTGGTAAAGAATTTCATAGATTGATTACCCTCAGAGAAGAAATTCTTCCTCATCCCCGTCTTTAACGGGCAACCCTTTAATCAGAGGTTGTGCTCTCTGGGTGACCTGTTGGAATCGATTGGCAACATTCACATGGGAATGAATCACTGGAGAGATCGGATTATTGCCCCAAATACCACTTTAGGGAGTCAGCAGCTGCACAGAAAATGTCGGGGTGGGGGTGGGGAATGGCAAGAAATGTGGAGGAGGCAGGTTCAACTGAGGCATTCAAGATGGTGTTGATGATTATTTGGATAGATGTGATGTGCAGGGATATGGGTAAAAGGCAGGAGATTGGCACTTGGGTAATAACAGAACAGGGTGAGGGGGAAAAATTGAAGAACAGGGTGAGGGGGAAAAATTGAATCTTCCTCTCTCCAGGGAGTGAAAACACCACTTATTTAATGATGAACAAAAACAGAAGTTGCTGGAAAAGCTCAGCAGACCTGGCAGCATCTGCGAAGAAAAACCAGAGTTAATGTTTTGGGTCCGGTGATCCTTGCTCAGAACTGATGGCAGCTAGAAAAGTTTCGGTTTATAGGTTAAAGGGTCACCGGACCCGAAACATTAACTCTGGTTTTTCTTCACAGATGCTGCCAGATCTGCTGAGCTTTTCCAGCAACTTTCTGTTTTGTTTCCGATTTACAGCATCCAGAGTTCTTTTGGTTTTCATTTACTTAATGATCACTGACTATCTAATTCTGAATAACCATCTAACAATTACTAACAGAGCAAACGTCAATAATCTTAATAAAAGCTCACAGTCGCTTCCACCCCCGCTGTGTCTCATATGATGTGCAAAAAATTTTTCAGCTTTACATTGAGACTTCACACATAAAAACCCAAGCCCTGAGCCCCAGCCTTATTCAGTAACTAGGTCGGAAACATTCAGTTGTGGTTCTTGGTGATTGCACATGTTCCATAAATAAAGCAGATGTACCTTTCAGTTCTTTGGCTCTGCTCTCTAGCTGCCGCCGGTCTTCCTCAGACTCACTGGGAATTCCTTCATCTTCATCCTGACCCCTGTCAGATCAATCAGAGCAAAGGGTTCAAGGCAGTGTCCAACTTCATTCAGGGGGGATAGAGAGGAATTTAATATCCTAGGTGAACATGGGGAGGCCATGCATGATGCCATGGGTTTTTCTGGCTGGAATGAACAGCCACTTTACACTGGTCTGACTGAACAGGGTAGAACTTGAGGGTGGCTTCAGCCTTTCACAAGCTCCCCTGGGGATAAGACCCACCCTCACTCTTCAGAATCTTTAAAAGTTTGGAAACCATGTATGTATTTATTTTTTATTTTCTGAAGGGATACGCGTGTCACTGTCCGGGCATTTATTGCCTGTCCCTTGTTGCCCCTTGAGAAGGTGCCAGTGACCTGCTTTCTTGAACCCCAGCAGTCCATGTGCTGTAGGTAGACCCACAATGCCATTAGGGAGGGAATGCCAGGACTTTGACTCAGTGACAGTGCAGGAACTGTCCAATTTAGGATGGCGAGTGGTTTGGAGGGGAACTTGCAGATGCTGGTTTTTCCCAATCATATTTCTGACTGGTAAGAGATAAATTTCTACCAATTGATTTGAGAAATCTGGGACGATGGGGCAAAACACTGCTCAGTAATGAGGGCTCTCATGCCAGATGACTCGTTGATAGGGGCTTGTGACTGACTGCACACTCCTGGGAAACCAGGTTTGAGCTCACAACCCATCAGCAACAAATAACTTAGAGCACCATGTTCCTGAATTCCTAAAGGACAGTCAGGTGGCCAAAATTATATTTGGTAAAATCCATCCTTTGAAGCCAACAATGCACAATACAAGTATCTTTGCTTTATTAACATGCTCAAGTTTGGTGACGATTGGTTCATAACGATTGTTAAAGGATTGTTCTTCCTTAGGCCAAAGACAGGCCAGGAATTGGTGATCAGGGCCAACTGCAGATCATAAGATATGAATAGGAAATTTTGAGTCATAACATTGTTTTCTGTTGGTGTCGGTCATGCACATTAAAGCTACAGATATCATCCAGGAGAGATCACTACGTTTTGCTTCACTTTGAAGGAACAGCATTTGAAATATTGATCTGAGGTGAAGGGCAAAGTGAAAGGCAGCTGTTTATTTCACTGTCTGCTCGGCTCTAATGACAAAGCTACGTACATCGTGCTGGTAGTTTGCTGAATGATTTGCATCCAGTTCGTCCTCTCCTCTTTGGAGCTGGCATGTACCTCGTACATCTCAGGTAACTTGGCAGCTGCACTGATGAGGAACATGCCCCTTTCCTCGTGTGCTACTTCACGCACAATAAGTTTCTGCAGTGGCACCACAGTAGACTTCTGGTCCTAAAACAGGTGTTTCAAAACAGGTGTTAAGACTTTGAGAAATTGAGGTGTTATTGATTTCAACAGTGCTTAGATCCCAGAGCAAACAGGCATGTACCTTTAAGACAGATACATAAGATCAGAACATGTAAAAAGAGACCTGTGTCGGCTTTAGACATTATCTCATGCAGTCAGTTCAGTGAGAATGTAATGTACAGTAACATCAGTAAATGCAGACTGTAATATCACAGACTTACACATAACGTAAACAGTGTTGTTAATAAGCTTTAAGACACCTGTCTCAACAAAAACCTGATCTTTGTGGCACAAATAATGAGAGTTGACATATAGGGGCAGCACTGAGACCAGAGTACACTGCCATTGGCATGTCTCCCAGCTGTTAGGTTTTATTAAGGGTGATGGAGAAAGAGATATAATGTCATATAAGCAAAGTATTGGGCAGGTAATGAATCAATAATACACAGATCTGGTTGAACAAAGCAGACTCTGCATATGGCCCCAGCCTGGGACCAAGTCGTATCTTCTCTCATTGGGATCCTTTAAAGGATGTAAATTTCTTACTAATTCAGGGTAAATTTCTACCAAGTAAGAGAACAAACAAGGGCTTATGGGGCCGAAGCCCATTTGGTGAACAGTATGACATTGACATGCTCCTAAACATTGCCTTACATTAAAATCACCCAATGATGCACCCCAATGAGGCATTAGCACAGAGGAGATGGGAGAAAAAAATTAAGAGTGAGCGAGAGAGAGAGATTGAGTGCCAGCAAATGTGAAAGATCAATAGCATGAGAGCATGAATACGTGACAGAGAGCATGTGAGAGAGAGCTAGAAAGCAAGAGCAAGAGAGAAAGAGTGCATGCAAGGACAAATGAGAATGAGTGAGCACATGAGACAGTGAGTGAGAACAACAGTGTGTAAATGAGTGAGACAATGCATGAAGGGAGAATGAGAGAGTGAGTCAGAGGCAGATTGGGAAAAAAAAGAGGGGGAACAGAGAGAGAGTGAGAGGAAGAGATAGATTGAAAGGGAGGGGAAAGAGGAAGAGAAAGAGAGAGGGAGAAAGGAAAGAAAGTCAAAGGGAGAGGAGAAAAAGTGAAAGAGGAAGTGCGGGGTGGGAATGGGGGGAAGACACATAGTGTGGGAGCGGGGGGTTGTGGGGTGCCAGGTGCTTTACCAGTGACAGTGATGCTCCAGTGCTGTGAACTGGGAACTGTATGTCTATTGTCAGGTTAGAAGAAAGTAGAAGAAATAAAATGTGACTAAAACATCGAGGATGAAGTCCAATAAAAAAGTGAACCATAGTGCAGGCTGATGGGACATCAGCACAACGGGCAAAAGGACTGTACGTATGTACCGAGTGGAGAACCAACATTTATTACAAAAGGATGCAGGTTAAACAGCAGCAGCCTGATTGTGATTGAGAGGTGCTGGAAAACCAAAAGGCTTTGTGACAATGTCACTGTAAGATCAGCGATGCTGGGTGCAGCCTAGTGCTTGGACGAATGACAAACCTCTGAAGCACATCCTGGACAGAGAGTTCAAATGTCACTGCATTCTGACTGGGCGAAGTACAGTGTGCCGTGTAACATTGGCACTGTGCCTGGTAGAGAGTTGTTGCATCAGACACATCAGGTTTACCGTGGCACGCTCCGCTACAGGTTGTGTCAGAAAACCATTAGCCTCATCACCGGGGAGAACAGGAATTGGGCTTCTGTGTGGTCGAGGGATTAGCCTCCAGAAAAACTCGCACCGGCTTGCTTTGCCGATGCAGCTTCCAAGCAGAAACCACAGAGGTCGTCACCCACAACATTCTCAAAAGGATTATAGCAATGCAGGGCATTTGATGCAGATAGTGTCACTGAATCTTCCTTTCAGCTTAATTTTGTGGAATTGTTCACATAAACTAAATGTCCTAATCTGAGCTGACCTTCCGAATTAAACAGCCTATTAACAGGGGATGTCTCTGGGTGGGAACGGGATAATATCTTAAGATCTCTTCTGTTGATGACTCGAAGGTTTAATTGACAGCGCTAAGTGTTTTAAGAATCAGAGTTCACAGCAAAAAAAAACGCACAATCAGCATTTTCCAACTGCAGTCACTCTATTGCAACAACGTCATTCTCATCTACAAATAGGAACTGCTCAAAGACTGAATAATTTATGTGTCAAATGAATCGAAGACAGGAAGTCGAGTTATAGCTACTCAACAGTGACCCTAGTGAAAATCTTCTCCCACACGTTCAGTAGTTTCAGTCCCTGTTTGTGGATAAGGGATTCCAGGACACAAAAACTTACATTTCTATAGAGCCTCTAATACAATAAAAAGTTCCAGGGCAGCTCACAGAAGGACTATAAAACAAAGTATGGCACTGGGAATTAGGGCAGACAGCCAAACGTTTGATCCATGAGGTTGGGTTGAAGAAGAAAGCAAAATGAAAAGCTTATTGTTGAGGATTCTGCTTCCATCTTCCCCCTGCTTCAGTGCAGCTCTGTCCTGCTGTACTCTGATTCAAGCAAAAGATCAGACACTCTTGGAGATTAGAATGTGATAAATATCCTGGCTCATCCAAACACTTGCATATTTGTGTAAACTAGCTCATGACACTTGTGCCTTCTTAGCTTAACACTGAAATGGTCACAATAGAGGAATTTCCCCACACCAGATTAAAACCTGCAATGGTTTAAACATTTAGCTTATTTCCTGTGATTACATCATTGCATTACAAATCCTGAGCATGAACTCAGTCTCCAGCCTGAGCTGAATTATTGGATTAATGCCGATTCCAGAGAGCGGAAAATCTGATCAAATCCAAAAGGTTGCTCAGGGTGGCAAAACTATCACGGATGCACAAGCTCTTGCAAAGTTTACTGGATTGTCTCCTCTTACAACTGAAAGCACAACTAAATGCCTAATTAGTGGGATCTTGCTCTGCACAGGTGTGTGACCACATTTTCCACGTGACAATGGTGACTGTAGTTTAAAAGCATCAGCCTTTCCACAGAGTGCTGGGGGTGGGGGGGTGGGGTGGGGTTGCGCGAATGATCAATCTCTGTACAAGAGTACATGCAAGAACAACTCAACTGGCAATACACCCAAAATGGCAGGTCTCCAAAGGATAGAACGTTCTGTCGATAATGGAAGCATATTGCATGAAACACCAGCCTTGTCCTCTTGATACCCTCGGTGGAGTTTTAGCTCCACCCCCAAATGTCCCTACTATTTGATCTAATTTGGAGTTAACTGGGGTCAGGAAGTTCTTTGTGATCTCATCACTTGACACAACCAGCCCTATTGACTTCCTGTTGCAGCTTCTGACACACACCCAAACAGGCAGACAGTGTCTCAGCTAAGCACTGAATCAAGTTCCTGGGGGTGGAGATGAATGGCAGATCCCATTCTTGTGCTACTATGAAAGAACAATACAACACTCCCTCAGCACAGCAGCAGCCCAGCTCCTGCAGAATTCATCTACAAATGTAAGTATGAGATTCCCAAATAAACTGCATAAGTTAGACCAGCTTCTACCTAAATGATTATGATCTTTACTTGGTTGACATGAATTAGAATTATCAGCACAACTGAGACACACATATTAGTCAATATATCAGCAGGGTGGAGAGCAGAATGTTACACAGGCAGTTGTGTCAAGTAATATCTAGATATGATCAACCCTCAAAGAATTACTAACTCACCAGTGCAGCAAAAGTATACTTCTGATCCTTCTCTTGAAGAAACACCAGCACATCAGAAAGCAACACAGCCTGGACTTCTACAAAGCAAGAGATAAACATCTTACATAAAAGCTGTTTAAGTACAAACCAGTCATAACCACAAGAAACAAAGTAAAGTCATATCAACTCTGAACAGGATGGTGTACTGCAGGGTTAATCATCCTCGGACAACTGCTCATCTTTTGCATATTTTAGTGCAGGTTCATCATCAACGTTTTGAGAGGTGAAGAGAAAGGGACAGTACTTTCATTTCTCTTTGACTGGCAAACAGAGAAAATCACATATGTATAGTTTCCTTTTGACTGTTTTCCTTTTAGATGATCTCTCTGTAGGCACACAATTTCCTGACCTGACTTCTAGGATTTTAGGCATTGACTGGCAATTGTTTTCTGGAACTATGAATATGTGGAAGGACACACCTGCAATTCAATTCATGAAAACTACGCTGTTTCCTAATACATGGTACTGGCAAAAATGGAAATGGCTGGCAACTTTTCTTCCATCAAAAAAGTACAGAACCGATAACGGGCATAGTTCACGAAAGGTCTTTCATGAAGGAAATCTGCTGTCCTGACTTGGTCAGGACTACATATGACAGCAATGTGGTTGGCTTCAAACCATTCTCTTAAATGGTCAAGCAAACCACTCAGTTCAAGGGCAGTTTGGGATGGGCAATGCACACTGATCTTGACATCTTCATACCATGAAAGAAGGAAGAAAACGTAGGAAAAGAACACATTTCAGACAGGAACTACATAGATCTTGGCTGCATAAAGGACTGGGGTGGATTAGGTTTCAAACATAAACATCAAACTCAAAACTTTAATATCCATAGGCAAAGATGGGCCTGGAAATGGCTATGACAGAAGCAAATAAGAATTATGGAGACAGGGAGCTGTCTATAGATAGTATATAGATATATTCTAGCAATTTGTAGAACAAAGATGCAATCCACTCCTCATTTATTCCCTCACTTGCTGGTTGGCATTTGGAGGAGAAATGTTAGATGCAGTGTTACCAATTATGGCCCTCATTGCTACAGAGAATGGCCTCTAGCACAGTCCGACCAACATCCCTTTGAAGAGTGCCGTGCACTTCATAAAGTGTAGAGGCTATACCTTTTAGTCTTCCTGCTGAAGTCTTTAATGTAACAGGGCCATCGTGTACCAGCTTCCTCCGGATCAAGTCTTCCTTTGCAAACATCTGGCCGCTCTTCATCCTCATGATGGCCTTGGTCTCTGTTCTGCTGTGGATCTCCTGCAGCCTGGTTTTCTTTTCAAATTCACTTACTTTGTTATCAACCGCTGCGATCACCTCTTTTATCATGGCAAGTGCTTTTGTGAGATCAGCGTGATCGTCATCATTTTCTGTGAAGATCAGGGAAAAGGATAATGACCTCGATTCAGACTAACTCCCAAGTGCATGCTGGTATTCATGTTCCACCTGATCCTTCCCCCCATCTTTCCTCATTTAACTCTTCCATTATTACTCTCTCTCACCTCCACCCCCAAATGCTGATCTACCATTAAGTGGATCAATACTATTCACTTTAACCCCTCTATGTGAACATGTTCTATATTCTCACTGTTACACATTTTCAGGTTTGACTTCAATAAAGTGACACATGCTGAATTGGGGTTCAGTGGCTGGATGGATTGCATGTGTGCTCACACGGTGAGCATTGACAGGCAATAACTTGGTGGGAGTGGGAGGTTGCCACTGCTATTGATCAAAAAGCAGGAAACAGGGTTGATATGTCTTTCCTGAATCCAAAATGGCAAATAGCAGAACAAGATTTATTTTCACATCAACCTGTTCAGACTTCTGAACATAATTCTGCAGCAAGTAGGACGTAAACCCAAGCCTCCTGACTCAGAGATGGAGACATTACCACCACGCCACAAGAGCCTCTAATAGAAAAATAAGATTTTCTAATCAACCTGTTCAAAGGTGTTATAGCACACCTCTGGAGCAGATGGGAATTGAACCCAGACCTCCTAGTCAAGAGGTGGGGACATTACCACTGTGTCACAGGAGGCCCTGAATAGCAGAAGAGGAGTGACAGGCTTAATAAACGACACCTATTCCTGTGCCAGTGGTGACCTCCTACTGGGAAACGACAGTGTAGACAATTAGAATGAGTTCACAGCCTTTGCAAGGAGGGAACTAAAGGCATGTCACAGATACGCCATTACCTTTGGTATGCTGAATTATCCTCTGGACAATCACGGGATACTTGGTAATCCTTTGAGTAACCAGTAATATACACTCCTGGATTCCTAATCTGCGAACTATGGAACTACTCATTTTTTTCTGCAAACACAGAATAAAACAATTTAGGCATGGATTGAGTTTTCCCAGGTTTCAAATTCTTCAGCTTTACAGTTGGCAATGAGCGGAGTGACTGTGACGACGCACCCGGACAAAGGCCTGGAACTTTTTCTCTCTTGCCAAGAGCTCTTTGCAAAAATTCACGGCGTCGTTGTGCTGCCCACAGAACTTCCCATACGTCTTCTTCATGCGCTCAGCACTCGGTCCAGAGAACTGCCAAACACAAACATGGCATTACACACGGGAGACAGTGAAGCGCAAATCACTGCAGGTGAAGTCTTAAAAGTATCACAGAATTGTGACGGTGCTGAAGGCAGCATCCAGCCCATCATACCTGTACCAGCTCTCCTACAAGCATTGTAGTTTACTCTTGTTCATCGACTCATAGCTCAGAAGAAGTCCTTCTACCCATCAAGTCTGTGCTGACCCATGTATACTTATACCACTTTCCAGCACTTGGCCCATACCCTTGAAAGACATTTCAAGTGCTCATCCAAATTCTTTTGGAAGATTGCAAGGGCAACACAAATTCGATTCTAGTCTTGGACGACTGTGTGTGTGGAGTTTGTATATTTTCCCCGTGTTTGTGTGGGTTGCCTCTGGGTGCTCTGGTTCCTCCCACAGTCCAAAGATATGCAGGTAAGGTGGATTGGCAATGGTAAATTGTCCCAAAGTATCAGGGATGTACAGGTCAGGTGGGTTAGCCATGGTAAATGTGGGGTTACAGGGATAGGGTGGATCTGAGTGGGATGCTCTTCAGAAGGTCAGTATGGACACGATGGACTGAATGGCCAGCTTCCACACTGCAGGGATTCTATGATTTCCACTGCCCTCCCAAGCAATGCACTCTAGATTCCCACCATCTCCTGGTGAAAACATTTCGTGCTTTCCTCCTGTATCCATGCGCATTATTTCTATTCAAATAATCATTTTGTGTCCTCCAGAATGGCTCAATTGTACCTGCTCCACCACATTTTCAGACAGGGCATTCCATACCCTGACTGCTCACTGAGTAAAAAAGGTTCTCTTCATTTCACCCTCTTTTGCGGATCATTCTTGATCTACGCCCTCTCATTCTCCCTCCTTTCACAAGTGGAACGACTTCTCTCTATCTACTCCACCATCTAGTCTGATCATGATTCTGAAATCCGCCACCGGATCTCCTCCTCGGCTTTTTCTCTCCAGGGAGAAGCCCCCAAACCTTTTCAATCTACATCCATCGCCTGGCTTCACTCAAAGATTGCCAAGGCAAGCCAAAAGTAGTGGGGGACAATAAGCTGCACCCAAGCATGAAGCAACATTTTCAGGAGACAAAACAATTGGGGGAGTGCAGCAGGAAAAAGCATTATTAAAACACATAATTGGTTAAGAGAATGATTCAACTCAAAAACAGCAGGAGGCCATTTAACCTCTTCAGTGTATTCCACTATTCACTGTTGACCCATTCAATTTCTTTCAAACATTTGTTCACAGAATGAGGGCGCCGCTGGCTAGGCCAGCATTTATTGCCCATGCTTTATTTTCCCAGAGGGCAGTTAAAAGATAATGGCATTGCTGTGGGTCTGGAATTATGTGTAGGTCAGGCCAGGTAAGGATGGCAGTTTCCTTCCATCAGGGACATGAGTGAACCAGATGGGATTTTCCTGACAATGGTTTCATGGTCACCAGTAGATTCTTAATTCCAGATTTTGTTTATTGAATTCAAATTCCACCATCTGATTAGGCAGGATTTGAACCCAAGTCTCCAGACCATTGCATGGGCCTCTGGATGAACAGTCCAACAAAAATACCACTAGGCCATTGCCTCTTGTGAATTTTGCTTCACTTGTTTGCCTTTCTGAATAAAAATGAATCTGTTGACTGCCACCTTGAAAGCTTCAAACAAACCTTGGAAGCAATGAAACTTCTGAATGTCTATGGGGGATACAACAGTCAGCATAGAGAGAAGTGGACATTTCTTTATGCAGAGATTTGAGAACATTTGGAACTGTCCAAGAGGACTGGGTATGCTCTATAATTGTGTATATTTAAAACTGAAAACAATAGATATTTGATTTTGGAGGGATATGGGGAGTGGGCAGGAAAACAGAGTTGAGACAGGAGCTCAGCTGTGATGGTAGAGAATGGTGGAGCAGACTTGAGGGGTAGAATGGTTTACCGTGTTCTTATTTCTTAAATTCTTATTTTTCAATGGTTAGCCTGGGTCTCAAACATCTTGATGGGAAAAGCATGCTCGTGAGTCAGATGGTGTTCTCATTGAGGATTCATTCAGCACTAAGCCAACAGCAGCAATGTTAGGGACAGTCCAGATCAAGGCTGCAGCCTCACAAATTTCAAACAGAAAATCAGGTCGCCTGAGGGTTGCACATCCCAGAGTAAAATTAGTTCAACAGAAAGCCACATTGCCCGGTCCAGTCCTCTCTGAGGATAGATCCGGTCAGTCTCATTTCCCAGCTCTATTCCTGTAACCCTGAACACATACTCGTCCCTGTGTGTTACAGTCTGGATACCTAATCCCCAACTTTCAATTTAAAAAGAACAATTAAACGAACACGTTGGCTCAGTAAATCCTTTTTACCTGATTCACCAGAATGTCTCCGATCTTTCTAATGAAGAAGTTCCGCTCACTGTTTGCCACCAAGGACTCTTTCCTCTTCTCTAGAATCCGATAGAGGAATTGTGTGTGGATGTCTATCAGATCTTCCAGGCAGGGAAAGATACGTTCCACTGTCGAGGTTTCAAACTGCAGCTCCTTTGTCATCCCTTTGCTGTAGATTTCAGACATGATCTTCAGAGTTCGGAGGTGGTGCATTTCCGTCTGCATTAACTCTGAAGAAGCAAACATCAACCAGTCAGATGCCAAGTATACACAGGGTTCTGCACCAATACCAGTTTGCCAACACTGTTCTGCACACCCTATGATATTTACAAATTATCAAGACTTTTTGTATAAAGTTTCTATTTCTCATCCTTGCTCCAGTTTCTCTTTCCCTGCTGTAAACTCCATGGACTTAGTTTTTAATGATCACTACTTCTTTTGAACGTTTTTCTATTGTGTTGTCTAACACTTTGCCCAGCCTTCATTCTCACTGCGTCAAGACTTATTTTTAAACACACTGGCCTTCTGCTCAAGCCCCCAACAGTAAAATTTCTCCCTTAGATTTCCCAAACCTGGTTCTCTTCCAAAATACCTCTCAGTTTACGTTAGCCTCTCTAACCTCAAGTGTTTTCCTGTTTGCTGGGCCTTGTACCCTTCCTGGAGATTCCTCAATATAAAATGAGAAGGGCAAGGAGGAAACTTTTGCAACTGAGAGGTAAGAGACCTTTGGATAGGTCATTGTAACAGACAACATTAATGGTTTCAAGGGACACTCATTTGCATGCCTGGGGAATAGATCGAAGGAAGCAGTGAGGATGTTGATTGGTGATGTTCATTTATATATAAAAAAAGAACAAGACTAATTTGAATTCAGGGCCTTTCCTGCTCCAATAAAGTCTTCGAACGTAAAATCATTCCATTTAAGACAGGAATAAGTGTCAAATCTTACCATAGATAACATCCTGCCGTTTAATCACATCCTTCTTCTGCTGACACACAAAGTCGTTGTCCACTACTAGGCTCCAGGAGTCTGCTTCCAGTTCTTTAGCATCGGACTCGAACTCTCCCATCAGCTGCCCGTCCATGACATCTGTACCTGTGGGAGCGTGCAGTACACATGCAGAGTCTGACAATAAACATCGATGTTCAGCACCTACTGTAACATCACATTACCACACACACGTGCACATGGACAGCAACATTCCCAATTAATACATCTGCTTTTGGTGGCCTCTGATAAAATTCAGGTGTCAAAAATCATGAGGCTATATCATGGTCCCTTCTCACAAACTGGAGACATCACAAGTCTCCAAATAAATGCTGCATTTTTCCCTTTCTTTAAATGTACCTTAAGATTAAGCATAATTTTATGCCCAATGTAAATAACTTTCAAAACACCAACTTGCTGCTGCTAATACAGTGGAGTGTCAACCACAATAAGAAAGGTACAGTTTCACTATAAAGAAGACTGGTAGTAAATTCGATGGAGCCCAACAGAGTGTGTTGTGTGTGTGCACACGTGAGTGTGTGTTTGTTCACGCAACTGTACCTGCAAGAGTGTGATATGGTTAGGTTACCTCCTTCACTGATGAGATGTTCTAATCAACTCAGGTCTTGGAAGACTGTGATCCAACAAGCTGAGTAACAGAATCTCATCTTGGTGATGATGTATTAGCTCAGTGAAGATATTTTGAGCTAGACTCTGATCTAAACAATTTGAGTTTTATGCTTTGTGATGTCAGATATCAATGACCCAACTCAGGCTACTGATCTCCTCAGCCTCCGGAATGAACATTTGTATCTGAGCAGAGTATGAGATGGGTTCATCATCTTCATTATAACAGCAGGCAGAGGAACAGTGTGTGCAGGCTTTGAGCCGTCATTTGCACAACACGTTTCAAGGAATTCACACACACACACTGAGATTCAGCAGTTCTCTACCCTTTACAAAGGTGCTGTTGCTATTTTGTGTGCCGCCTATATTTTCACCTTCTAATGTTCTATAAAGGGGAACTGTGTGTTTTGCTTACTTACTGATTCATTGGCATTTCATTCGGTGTGTTTTGAAGACACTCAAATTAGAATTTTAAAATAGAGTAAAGGAGCCGTGCACTAAACACTACTCTTACCTTCATCAGTCAGTGACTCCATTGACTCGGTCACTTGTTTGATGTGGTTTAAAGAATCTGTCGACTGTGACAAAACCCGCCAAGATGCAAGGGAGGTTTCATCAATCGCAGGTCTGCACAGGAGAACAAATAAACACCATGAGGTAGGAAATAAACTGAACTGCAATTGCATTAACATATCAAAATAAACAGTTTCTTGAAAACAATGGTTTTCTGGGTGTGGAACCAGGTTTGATTCCAGCCTCGGGTGACTGTGGAGTTTGCACATTCTCTCCATGTCTGCGTGAGTTTCTTCCGGGTGCTCTGGTTTTCTCCCACAGTCCAAAGATGTGCAGGTCAGGGTGAATTGGCCATGCTAAATTGTCCCATAGTGTCCAGGGATGTGAAGACTAGGTGGACTAGCCATGGGAAATGCAGGGTTACAGGGATAGGTTTGTGGGTCTGGATGGGATGCTCTTTGGAGGATCAGTGTGGACTCAATGAGGTAAAAACAATGACTGCAGATGCTGGAAACCAGATTCTGGATTAGTGGTGCTGGAAGAGCACAGCAGTTCAGGCAGCATCCAAGGAGCTTCGTCCTGCTTCCATATTGCAGGGTTCTACGATTCTGTTAAGTTTACAGCTGTAAGCACTGCCTACAATACTCAAATACGCAGACCAGAATATCTCATTACACCTGATTAATTAATATCAACAAAACCATCAACTGAAGCATTAAAACTGGCCTCATCACCTTTAGGCTGGGTGGGATCTACATCAGTGGTGTCCTACTGTTGACTGCTGTTCTATGACATTTGCATAAAAATATCTGTGTTTAAATGTGTGTTAAGACCTGTTCTCCCCTCAGGAGCTTTATCTAGACATACATCCAAAAACTAGGCACTTGGGAGAGGCTTACATTGGCCTACATAGAAACACAGCATAGAATCAGGCTATTCGGCCCAAATACACCAAGTTTCTTCCTATTTTTCCTCCTCTCAGTAGATCATCCAAACCATCTATTCCCTTCTTTTCATTTGCTTACCTCGCTTCCCCTCAAATACACTGATACTCACAGTGGTTGCAAATTCCCCGTTCTCAGCATTCTTTGGTGAAAGTAGTTTCTTTGGAATTCCTTTTTGAATTTCTTACTAACTGTCTGACATTGTTGGCCTCAAGATGCTCCTCCCCACAAGAAGGAACTCTCCCTTTTGCATAATAAACTTAAAAATGTCAAGCAGATCACCCCTCAGTCTTCGGTTATCCATGAGGCCCAGTGGCCATTGTTTCCCGATAATGTACTTCCACTCATTTTTGGTTTCATCCTTGCAAACCAATTGGCGCCCTCTCCGTTACCTCTATATGCTTTAATGGAATTACAGGATTACTGATATCTGTAAAACTACCCCCCAGTCTGGACAGAACAGTGAGCAAACAAACAAAGGGAACGCGTTTTCATTTTGGAATCATAATGCAAGGATACAAACACTACCACATGATATAATTATCTCACTCTAGCGGTAACAGGAGATGCCTCCTTTCAAAGAAAAAAGTCTTTTCAACTTGGAGTTCTGGCTTTATCATTGTCTAAGTTCCTTTCTGCAGTAGACTGGTGAAGCAATGATGCATTGGGACGAGAAACTCCCATATCAAGAACAATGAGGCCACAAGGATGTGAGTGTTAAGGCTTCCACCTGCTCCATGAATGACAGCACTTCCACTCTGCTCCGTTCAACTATAAACCAATAATAATGTAACGGGTGGATGCTGTTGCCCCCCAAGTTTCTATGTCGGGGTATTCTCACCTTTCACTTTATTTGTGGTTAATCTGCGCACCAGTAATCATTGGCTTATTTAGGTTTCTTCTTCCAGCCTAGTGAATACCAGATGATGTGCTGACTTAAAAGAAAATTCATTCATAGAGTCATAGAGATGTACAGCATGGAAACAGACCCTTTGGTCCAACTCGTCCATGCTGACCAGATATCCCAACTCCATCTAATCCCACCTGCCAGCACGTGGCCCATATCCCCCAAACTCTTTCTATTCATATACTTATCCAGATGCCTATTAAGTGTTGCAATTGTACCAGCCTCCACCACTTCCTCTGGCGGCCCATTCCATACATGCACCACCCTCTGTGTGAAAAGGTTGTCCCTTAGGTCTCTTTTATATCTTTCCCCTCTCACCCTAAACCCATGCCCTCTAGGTCTGGACTCACCCACCCCAGGAAAGAGATTGTCTATTTATCATACCCATTCATGGGATGTGGCTATCACTGGTTGGGTCAGCAATTATTGCCCATCCCTAACTGCCCTTAGACTATAAGGCTTGTGAAGCCATTCAGAGGATCGTTAAGAGACAACCATGCTGCTGTAAGTCTGGAGTTACATGGAGGCCACAGCAGGTAAGAATGATAGATTTGCTTCCCTAAGGGCATAAGTGAATGAGATGGGCATTAACAAACATTGAAAGTGGTTGCATAGGCATCATTAAATTGGCTTTCAGTTTCAGATTTTTATTCAATTCAAACTGTACAATCTGCCATGGTGGGATTCAAACCCATGTCTTCAGAACTACAGTAAGTAACTCTGATCGCGACACAGCAGATGAGATAGTATAAGCAACAGATTTCATAAAAGGACAACAATGTGAATGTTCCAACTTGTTGACAATTCCACCATCAGGACTAAAGCTGCACACATAATTTTTGAGATGAGGAGGTATCAGTTTATGGGAAGGCAAAAGCAGTACATCGTAAATGTGCATTATCAGGGAAACAAGCTGTACATGTGAATTTTTCAGTAGCTTGGTTTGTTAGGGTTGCTTTAGGTGGCTGATGATACAAAAACAGAACTTCTGGAAGGATTCATCAGGCTGCTCACTGCGTAATATTGGTCTTCTCACTGCTGGAAATATATTCTCAGTTTAAAGATGGGTCAACAGAGATTCCTGATTCCTGGGAAGATTGATAAAAAAAGACTGACTGGAATAGGTCTAAACTCTTTGACATTCAGAACAAAATAAAATCGCACTGAAATGCACAACATTCTGAGAGACAGGGTCATAGAGTCATAGAGATATACAGCATGGAAACAAACCCTTTGGTCCAACTCGTCCATGCCGACCAGATATCCTATATAAATCTAATTCCATTTGCCAGCATTTGGTCCATATCGCTCTAAACCCTCCTATTTATACCCCATCCAAATGCCTTTTAAATGTTGTAATCGTATTAACCTCCACCACTTCCTCTGGCAGCTCATTATATACACGCACCATCCTCTGTGTGAATAAGTTGCCCTTTAGGTCCCTTTAATCTACTTCCCCTCTCACCCTGAACCTACACCCTCCTAAGGTGAGAGGGTGGAATTTGAAATAATATTTCCCCTGGTTTGACAGTCTGGAACTGTACGTCTGTGGTTCAGAATAAGGGCCCAGCCATTTGGGATTGGGATGAAAAAGATAAGTTACAAATATGTTGCAGCTTGCACAACCTCAGAAAAACTCTGCAGCATGATCCTACCTACGAAGTACTTTTGGAGTCTAATTACAGCTGTAATAAAAGAAATGCAGCAGCCAATTTTGCAGAGAAAGCCAAAATCACAGCAGTAATGTGATAATGATCAGTTTTGTTTGGTGATATTAACTAAAGGATAAGCACTGGACAGGAAACAAAGCAGAATGCCCTCAATACCTTTGCCTTCACAACACAATAGTTGTTTTTTTAAACACTCATCTGAGGAGACAAACAGCTAAGTTCAAGGTAACCATGTCGAGTCAACATGGTTTTGTGAAAGGGAAATCATGTTTGATCAATCAATTGGAGTTCTTTGAGGAGGTAATGTGTGGATACTGGGAGCTAGTACTTAGCTTTCCAGACGGCATTTGATAAAGTGCTGAAAAATAAAACTCATGGGATAGGGAGTAACTATATTGGCTAGATATTAGCTGGACAGATACTAGCTGACTAACAGGAAGCAGAAAATAAGCACAAATGGGTCTTTGTTGGGTTGGCAAGATGTAACAAATGGTCCTGGAAGCTCAAGTGCTTACAATTTATATAAATGACTCAGATGAAGAGTTCAAAGGTATGCTTGCTAAACTTGCTGATGACACAGATGGGTAGGAAAGCAAGTTAAGAAGAGGATATAATGAGGTTACAAAAAGATGTGAAACAAAGAACTGCAGATGCTGGAAATCGAGTACAAGAACAGAAATAGAAATTGCTAGATGCACTCAGCAAGTCTGGCAGCATCTGTGAAAGCAGAGGTAGCATTTCAAGTCCGGTCACCCTTCTTCAGAATAAAATGATATAGCGAGATTAAGTGAGTGGGCTAAGATGTGTCAAATGGAGTACAATATGGGAAAGAGGAAAATTGTCCATTTTGGTATAAGAATAGAAAAGTCGTGTTAAATGTCGAGAGATTGCAATTTTGTGATACAGAGGGTCTGGGTGATCTTTGTGCATGAGTCACATGATGTTAGTATGAAAATACAGCAAGTAATTAGAAAAGCTCACAGAATGTCAGCACTCAACACAAGGAGAAATTAATATGAAAGGAGGGAGACATTAGTTATAAAGGGAATGGTGAGACCGTATCTGGAGTACTATACCCTATATCTTGCTTGAGAAGGGATATAACTACATTGGAGGCAATAAAGAGATTTACTGGACCAACACCTGGAATGGGGAGGGGTTGTCTCATAAGGAAAAGGTTTGGATAGATTAGGACTGTATCTGCTGGAGTTTAGAAGTGCCTTTATTGAAACACATAACATCCTGAAGGAATCTGAAGACAAATGTGGAGAATATGTTTCTTCTTGTGGGGAAAACCTAGGGGGTCACTGTTTAAAAATAAGGGATTGTCCATTCAAAACAGATGAGGAAAACCTTTCAAAGAGTCTCGAGTCTCAGGAAAAGGAGCAGAGTCCTTGAATATTTCCACGGCAAAGTAGACGAGATTCTCGTTAAGCAAGGGACAGAAGGTTATGAGGGGTAGGCAGGACAGCAAATTTGAGGTAACAATCAGATCAGCCTGATCTTATTGAATGGCAGAGTAGACTGAAGGGACTGAATGGCCCACTTCATATGTATGTTCATTCATCAATGCCTGCAGTGTCCACTGTCCCTTTTGGACATTTTACTAACTCGGGGAAGAACAAGTGTTCACTATTTCCAGTTCATTTAAAAAGAGATCTTTCACACAAATCATTCAGCACTTCCATACACTGTACAAATAACCCGACTTACCCTGCAATATTGGCTATTGACATACTCTTGGAGAGTGATCGGTAGAGGGGCATTTTCCTGTTAGGAGCGCTCAATACGTTGTCATCTTGAAGAATTATTGCTGACCTTGGGCGTTCTTTGGGTTGGAAAGCTAAATAAATGAAGCACAGGCACAGCAAATAAATATGAAACTCCTAAATGCTATCTCACTCATAACAGAATAGCAATTTATTGTCACCTGTATTGTTACAAAAAGTACAGTGAAAAGTTTTATAAGTCATCATTCCACAGCACCTGTAATTCATGGCATAGATAAGAAAAAATATGAGGTAGCTTATTATGGAGCAGATAACCCATGAATCACATCTGAGATATCGGGATTTGCTGATACTAACCCATGTTGGTTTCTGAAATAGGAGGTATCTCTAAGAATGATGCAATGAACAGCTCTTTGCAAATGCTGGGATTCACAATACTGCAGCAGGGCACTGCAGCTAGTGAGAAATACAACACATAGCTTGGATAGTAATGTTAGGGCCACTCTGTGGGCAAGCTCTTGGGAAGCCACCTCATGGAGCCCGATAAAGAACCAGAGAATCAAATAACACTGACGGATAATAAAGAGTTAAAAATACCGGCCATCACCCAACATCCTATTCACCACTTCAGACTGTTACCACATTGGCAGAACTGTACCCCACAGTGCTTCACCATAGCACGGCACAGCTCAAAATGCTCACTCCAAACACAGTCCGTGTCTAGAAGGTTAACATCTATAACTATAACACAATTGGGTTTATTCCATAAGTGGAGTGAGTATGAAAATTGACACATTTTTCAAAATGGTGACATTGCAGTGACAATGCTGTGTAAAACCTGCATCCCATTAACTGGATCAAATATATGAACATGCCCAAGGCATTACATTCAATGAACTCTAAATACAGATCAAACGCTGCTTACTTTTATTTCGCATATTGACGGCAGTGGGTAATGTTGAAGAATCTTGGGCCTGAGGGGCTTTCTGTTGCTGAAATAGAAAGGATTTGATACAAATCAACACGATGGGTACAGCACTGAAAATTATACACACTGCTAAAGTCTCTCCTTACAACTTCTCCTGGCATGCTTGAACACTTCCCAACATAGGTGCCTTATTGGAAGAATTGAGGCAGCAAACAGTTCCAATGGTGGCACAGTTCAAAAGATATTTATAGATCAAGATGGATCTCCAAACTTCTTTTGTGACATACAATCATTATGGTAGAATATTTGTCTCAAATATTCCAACCAGAAGTTAATTTCATATTTGGATTATTCTTACATTGAAACTAGGAACAGGTCAGTTGGCCCTTTGATCTTGCTCCACCACTAAATGCAATCATGGCTGATCCTCTATCTTTTATGTTTTCAAAGTAAGAAGTATGCTGTGAAATTGTCAGGAGATATCACTGTCTTGTGTATATGTCTGATACTGTGCGAGCATGGCATATAATTTGGTCTGCCTGCCTGAATACACTCCCACATTAGCAAAGATTCTAAGTTGAATATTTTTAGAATTGTTAAATAATTAAGCCATGGATCTAAGTCGTAGAAGAAGTGGATAAGTTGTTGTAAGCACAATTTTGTGAACCTTTCTAGTAAGGCTAACATAGTAAATGCAAGTAAATGTAACATGAGCAATCAATTCAGCTGAAGAAAAATGGGCACGCAATGGAATTGTTTGTCTCATTGAAACATGCCTTGATACTGAAAAGGTTGGGAACCACAGTTCTATCTCAGTGCATATTCCTGCTTTCACCCATCCTCCTGGATGCATTTAAAATCCAAAAAATCATCAATCTCTTTCTTACTGAGACTGGGAGGTTTGAGTTATAAGGAGAGGCTGGACAGGCTGGGACCTTTATTCCCTGGAGAGTAGGAGGCTGAGGGGCGACCGTAAAATGATTAAAATCATGAGGTGCATAGATAAGGTGAATTGTCGATGTTTTATCCCAGGGTAGGAGGGGTCCAAAATTACAGAACATAGGTTTAAGGTGAGAGGGGAAATATTTAAAAAGGATCTGGGGGGTAACTTTTTTCACAGGGGCGGGGGGTGCATATTGGAACAAGCTGTCAGAGGAAGTGTCAGCTATAGCTACAATTACAACATTTAAAAGACATGTGGACAAGTACATGGATAGGAAAGGTTTAGAGGGATAATGTACAAATGCAGGCAAATGGGACTAGCTCAGTTTAGGAAACCTGGTCAGTGTGGACGAGTTGGGCTGAAGCGTCTGTTTCTGTGTTGTACAACTCTATAAATATCTTCAGTGATTTGGCCTCCAGTCTTCTGCAGAGCATTTCACAGGTTCACTATCCTCTGAGTGAAGCAATCTTTCCTCATGTCAATTCTAAATTGTTCATCTTGTTTCCTGAGACAATGCCCTCGGGTTCTAGACTCCTCAATGAGGGAAATCAGCCTCCCTGTGTGTAGAATTTTACACCTTTCTGCAATAACCCAGGAAACCTGATTGGAAAGGAACACGATTTATTGTTAAACACCAAAATAGAGCCATTATTCCTGGTTAGTCCCAGTCAGGGAAGATGGTTCAGTACAACCATTCCTGGTCTGCCTTTTTTTCAAAGGGCATCGGAAATGTTATCACACGCTTTCCCAGATCACCATGGCTTTTTATTTTAAACCATTAACTGCACCAGTAAATCATTCATGTCGCCAATTAGAAATTTACATGCAAAGCCCACCACTGGCCGATGTCTGCTTTATAGACACTATTGAATCAACTTGTTCAGGGTTGTTACTCTGGAGGAGGTGGAATGTGAATCCAGATCTCCTGGCCCAGAGGTAGGGACACTATGACCTCACCACAACAGCCCTCTTCAAGGACTTAGGTGATGAGTTCCAGCTGGGCAGGGCCATTGCCTGTAACCAACCTATTTTACTAATCAACCTGTTCAGAGGTGCTATCACACAACCCTGCAGCAGATGGGACACAAACCCCCGGCCTTCCAGTCCGGGGTAGAGGCACTACAAGTGTACCACAAGAGGGACCCTCACATGTTACCAAGGGCGTTCATGCTCAATGAGCTTCACAAGCAGATTAGCCAGTGATTCCCCATGCGCTTTTTACAGATTATTACAGTTTGAATTGGATTCTCTCTTTCCATCTAAACTCTCAGGGACACAGGCCCAGTCAAACAAATCTCTCCTCTTAGAACAGTCCTGCTAACTAGGGTGTCAGCCTAATAAATCGCTACTGCACTCCTTGTATGACAAGTATTTGCTCTCTGAGTTAGGGAGTGAAAAGTGTTTGGCAATAATCCAGGAATGGCCTCACCCAGGCCTTCTCTATCAGTAGTAAGACATCCGTTTTTCTGAATTCAAACTTCATAGCATGAAGACTTTCCTGACATCAGTCCTAGATTGGATTTATACTGCTTTGAATCTCTCCTTGTTAGACCTAGCCATTGTAGGTTTACGGTTTTGATTTTTGTACTCCATCTATATCTCTGCAAAGTCCCTTCCTGAAGTTAGGGCTCAGTCTCAAGGCTGTGGTCAGTAATGCCCTCAGGTTTTACAACCTCAAATGTAGCTAAACCTGGATAGAAAACAAAGTTTGGTAGCATCTATGGTTCATCAGTTCCAAAGTAGAGTCATGTACCACTCCAAACGTTAACTCTCTTTGTCTCTACCTGCCAGACCTGATGAGTTTCTCCACTGCTTTCTGTTTTTAGTTTACAACAGGAGAACTCCCCTTTCCTTCTTCCAATAGTGCCACAGGAACATTTGTTTCATATCTCATCCAGTTAGCACATTGTACAGTACTACACTGAAGTATCAAGCTGGAACATGTGCTCAAATCCATGGTGTGGGTCTGGTATTCAAAAGTTTGGACTCACTGGTAAGGAAACCATCACTTTATTAAATTGACAGATTGGAGCCTTACTCCACATTGAACTTTAACAATGACCTGGAAGTGCATGATGCTGACATTAGGTTCCTGAGATGAGATGAGCGGAGCCGAGTATTCCAGTTCCTCACAGCAACATCGGTCACTGAGAGCAACAATAAAAGCTCACCAGGAACAAGAGTGCGCTAAAAATGCTTCTTGTACCACAAACAGAAATTAGGAGAATAAATACCTTCTGTTTAATCTTGTTACAGGAGGGCAGACTATCCCTGCAACCCTTGTGAACTTGAGCATTACAACCTGAAGAGATATAAAAATGTTCAGTTGTTAGAGATAAGACTTGATCCAGGTTCAGCTACAGGAAGCTGCAAGTAAACCACAACAGATTTTTAAAAAAAATCTGTTACCCAAAAAGGGGAGCAGTTTTTTTGGCACTTAATTTTGTCAGATTTCAGAGAACAGGATGTAGTGAGATGCAATTACGATGACTACAACAGATTTCATTTGTGTAATAAATTCAATGCAGGAGCATGTCCCAAGGTAGATCATAGGAACGTAACCAGACTCAATAAGCCTGAATAGTGAACGTAGAGAAGCCAAGATGGGGTGAGAGAGTTGGAGGTCCACAAGGGCAGAAGAATTTAGCAGCAGCAAGAAGAACACACAGAGGGAGCGAGACATCGAATAATTGTTTTTGTTTCTGACTTACACCATTGACAGTTCTTTTGTTTTTTAAAACATTGGAGTTTGACTTTCCTGACAGTTCCTGCAAACAAACCCAAGGCATTTCTTGGTGAATGGACACACATTTGGGCTTAGACCATTAATGAGCTTGGACTAAGCCTCAAACGTTCTCTGAATCATGTCCCAGGGTCACACTGTTCGCTCGGCCTGCCTACTGTGATGTTAATTATTCTTTAAACTTGGACTTTTTCACTGGAGCATAGGAGGTTGAGAGGTGACCTGATTGAAGTTTCCAAAATAATGAGAGGTATAAATAGAATTTATGGTAGTTGTCATTTGCCTAGGATGGAAGACTTCAAGATGAGGGAGCCCATTTTTAAGGTGAGAGGAAAGAGATTTAAAAAGGACATGAGAGGTAAATGTTTTACACAGAGGGTGGTTGGCATGCGGAATGAACTTCCAGAGAAAGTGATGGATGTGGGTACAATTACAATGTTTAAAAGATATTTGGACAGATACATGAATAGGAGAGGTTTGGAGTGATATAGGCCAGGAGCAGGCAGGTGGAACTAGTTATGTTTGGGATTACAGTTGGCATGGACTGGTTGGACTGAAGGGTCTGTTTCCATGCTGTATGACTTGGTGATGACAAGATCGAGAATTCCAGAAAAAGAGACAGGTAAGTTGAGGGATAGTGACAGATACTCGGATAAAAAGAGGCAGCGGGTAATTCCAACACTGCAAATATGAAACCACCACAACTATGAAGCAGGTGATGAATAGATGTTTAAAGAAGAAAAATGCAAGCCATACTTCAATCAGATCCTTGAGCAGAGGACCAGATCTATCATTGGTAAGTTTGGGCCGAGTCACGTTGGCAAAGAGGTATTACTATTTGGGAATTCTATTTTTTGGAATACAGTACTTCTTTAAGAAAATTCTTCAACTTGCACTTAAACATAACTCGTCACTCATGCAGCAAAACTGGTCCAAGAACTTTTGGGCAAGTTGAATATGAAGGGGTGACAAATAGGTTTGGCTGAAGAAGCAGATACTGAGGGAGTAGCAAGTGGAGAGAGAAGGGTTTACATAGGAGTTCCAAAGTAGGTCCTGGGGAGCTGAATATATGGCTACGAATGGTGGGGTACAGGAAGAAGAGGGTAAAGCACAGACAGGTTCAGCACAGAGACTGGTCAGGGACCTGTTGTCTATTGATTACAGTTTACTAATCTCTTGGTCAAGTGCATGTCCCAAAGAGATCAGCCTTTAGCTAAGATCTACCCTCTCTACCCCCTTACAACACTAAAATATATCAGACAGGTGAATGTCCACGTAATTACCATTGCCTTTATTTAAGTTTCCTTAATATGAATCATTTTTCAGGTAGTTTTCATACAACCAGCCAAAGTAAACCAGCTCCAGGGCTGTTGGGAACATGGGGCAGGAACTTACTCCCCTTTCACATTTACAATATTTTGAGATGCATAACATGTTAATCTTTAATAAAGGAAAGCTCAATTGAAAAACTGATTAGGAAAGAAAATAAAGTCACAATGTTCCCTTTCAATTTGGAGAAACTTCTTTTCTCACATTCAAAACTGGACTGAAATTTGATTTCGTTGGATGCATATCAAATAACTAAAATGCCATTGAATTTCATCCTCTAATTGTAACAACATTGTCCAACACTCACCTTCACCACCCACTTCCTCACGGTGATGTAATCAAAACAATTCTGTTCAGACGCAAACACTCACATTTTTACCTTTTTCAGAACACGTGCGCTCCTTCAGTTTTCTCTTCCTACAACAATCTCCAAACTAACTACAATTTTTTGATTTACCCTATTTTTGGTTTTACCTTTTCCAACATTGGTGACTATCCTATCCTATGACCTTTAGCTCCCCCAAAAGCACAAACAGATATTGTTGCGGTGTTCTCACCTGGACTTCAAGTTCAAATTGGGCACCTGAAATTTTCTGGAGAAAGTGAGGACTGCAGATGGAGATCACCAACTAGGAGAAACTGAGGATTTTCAGAAACCTCAAAATTTTCACATTATTTTAATATGACGTTGAGGAATCAGCAAAAGAATTATTGCTTCAAAATATCACAAAAGTGCTCCAGATCCCAATGTAGTCACTGTAGTAATGTTCAAAATGTATGAATTTTCTTATTGTGCATAGTGTCAGTTCATCAAACCAACCTTATGCAAAACTGATCTTACTTGGAATGAAGCCTTGTTCACTGGGAACACACAGAAATGGATTTCACATTATGAGTACAAAACAGTTACAATGACTGTCAATTGCAGCACAACTGCCAACCCAAACACACTTCCTTCTTGCTCACATAGTTACAATTGTCAACTACAAACTGTTTAATGTCAGTGTTAACGTTCAATTTCAGTTAATCAACTTAAGTTTGAACCTTGCATTCTTTTAAGAAATGGTATATGTTGGGATGGAGAGTGATGCTGTTTATAGACGGGTAAAGTCCATGATTGTCTTAGACTTTAATGGTGTTGAACTAAAAGGAATGAGGCAGTACTCCTGACTGGAACAAATCACATCAGTGACCTTTACTCGTGGGCAACCCCTCAAGAGTTGATAAGAGCTAACAAAAAAAAATTGCTGTCCCATTAAGTCTATCCCATTTTCAGAAACCTTAACTCTACGTAACACCAAATCCTTTATCTTCTAGAGTCACAATCAATTCTGTTTAGGTTGCTTGTGTTAATTGTTTTAACAGCCTTTTTTTGGTAATTTCACTAACATAATAGTCTGTTGATTGAGAAAAATATTCAACCAATTGCTTTTCTCACAACTTCTGAACTGTTTAAAAAGTAAAATACTCTGGGTGTTGGAAATCTGAAACAAAACAAGATATGCAGCAGTCAGATAGAACATGTGCATCTAAGAAATACAGTTAACATTTTAGCTCTCAGCAATTGCTTGTCTAGATTTTCTGTTTGACATTATTTGAGTGCCAGTGTTAAGAATGAGCTGAGAAATGATTAAATTATATTTGGGAAAATCAGTCCCAAATGCTTGAGCGTATGGCAGATGATGGATACATGAGAGTGATTTTCAGGTTATAATTTCATCAAGAAATTCAGTTAGTTAATATCTAGAATACTAGAAATAAGTACTGTGCAGTAATCCAAAAATGAAGTTCATACAATATCAAATGTCAGCAGTAAAGCTCAGGTACTTACAAATGTTATCAGAATCCAAATAACAGAAATCTCTGGCTTCAGAAAGTAGATCTGCTACATTTCTTACATCAGATCATGATTAACAACAGGCTATTTTACCTATAAAGCATGCCTTGATTTTAAATTTCTCATCCTCTTTCTCATCTCTCCCCCTCTCTCTAATCCTTTCTAGTCCCACAACCCTCGGAGATAAAGGAACTTCAGAATTCGGTCTTCTTGTACATCTGGAATTTGAATTGCTTCACCCAATAGTAGCTGTGCTTTCAGCTGCTTAATCTCAGGAACTCCCTCCCTAAATCTCTCCGTCTCTATACCTCCCTTTCTTCCTTTAAGGTATTCCTTAGGAGCTCCAGCTTTGCTCAAATATTTGGTCATTTGCCTTAATATCTCCCTATTATAACTTTGAATACAAATTTCATTTACCTTGGAAAATTTTACCATGTCAAATACAGTCTATAAATACAACATCTAGCAGTAATAAACAGGGCAAGTGAATCACAATTAAGTTGAATCATATTGAAAATCTGCAGTCCATGTGTCCACGTTCCAACAGGGGGAAATAGATAGTGATCAAAAACAGCTGCAAAGACTGCATTTCCCTGCTTTAGAGGCATAGAGACCAAAACGCAATGCTGCTCAGGCTCACACTAGTCAAGATCAGTCAGCTCAGGTCAGACCAGGGATCAAACTTGAGTTCTTTTCCTTGCCTCTTACAGCTTAGTCCCAGGAGCTGCATTCACCCACTTCTGACATTGGAACATTCGGTTGCTTTGTACTTTCTGCAGTTCCATGCATTCGATTGAAGAGCAATTGCAAAGCTACAGCGTAAGGGACCAGGAGGAGAAGGCAGGCGAATGGCACTGAGTCGGAGGGTTGGTACAGTCATTCTGGGCACCTTAACAATTCTGTGATTCAGTGATAATCTGCTTCCCTTATGAGACGAAGAAATCAAGTCTTTTCACCAAATAAAGGACATGAAATTTGTTAATATTTTCCATTAATATCACCTTTACGAATGGTGTGCAGTTTGTATTCAGGACAATAAGTGTTGAGAGCTTCCTATGTATTTTCAGATTGAGAGTGGCTGAGGAAGCAAAACATCACACCAATTCAGATGCTGCTTTTTTCCCTCGGTTTAAGTTGAAGTTGTAATTTTGAGTTTTGAGAATGTTATCAGAATGTTATAGTGAATGGGTACTTTTGATGCAATTCATTCATAACATACAGAGAAAGTTCACCCCATAAACCGCTGCAAGTCCAGGGAACTTATAAGAGGAACCTTTTGGAACTGAAAACGTTATTTAGTTCAGTAGGCTTGGCCCTTTTATCATTTTCTTCAGTTTGTACTAACATCAAATCTCAGCTCAGACAAGTTCACAACCACAGCATTGTATCACACCAATAAAAAAATCTAAGTCTATTTTGGTTGCATTTTCCAGAATTTGGCCCATAGCTTTGAAGGTTATGACATTTTAAGTGCAAGGTACCAAGAGTTTTCACTCCTGAGTTGGACTAGTGATCTCTGCAGGTGCAGGAAAACCACACATGGTATATCCCAGGACCAATGCTGTTTCTAATTTTAGTTGCTCCTGTATGGACCTATGCACTCCATGCGCAGTATCTTCAAATCTGAGTGGAAGTTGTACTGCGTTGAATAATGGAGTGTGCATGGGATTCCTGAACTGTCGTGTGGCTTACAGGGAACACTCATCTGCACTCATGTGCCCCAGATCAGAGTGGGGGGTGGTGGGGTTGCAGTGTCTTCCCAGTGACCTCAATCACCAAGTGCTTATAGGAATTAAATCAGGTAAGGTTAGAATTGATCTCAGTCATGATCCCTTCCTAGTCCAATAGCTTACTAATTATGGTACCTGAAGATAGTGGAGAGGCTGCTAATGCCCATGATATGGTTCTGTGAAATAAACAAGGAAGGGTGTTTATGTTCTCTTGTTCGCTCGGAAGAATAAATAGCATTACAAAAACACAGGAGCCAAATTAAACACCTTGTGTCAAACGTTACTTGATCTAATAGGAGTTTTGCATCAGTCCAAGTGCTGACTGATCCAAACACTGTGGAGTGCAAAGGTTCCATGGAAACATGGATATCTATGTATAGCAAAGTTTCCCAAGATGCTGCCAGTTGCTGGAGGATTTCTGCAATCAAAGGGACATTGTGCAACTGAGCAAATCTCAGTACATTACTTCAGCAAAGTTGGAAGTGTCTCCATCCTGTCCTCTATTTCTAAACTGTGCACAGGAAAGAAATCAAAAATAAACTGGCACGCTGAAAATCACCTCCACATTTATAAACACCTTCAGGATTTCACCGTAAAGTGCACACAGGGAGAAATTTACAAGTTCACAGTTAATTTAATTGCAATTTATTTTTGGATCATCAAAACATTATTGCTCTTGATCAGAGATTCGATAGCTAATGTTAAGATCAGATTAACGGAAGAAAGATTTAATGAAGGTTGTGGGAATCTCTGAAAGGTCGAATCAAGTTCTCAAATAAACTCAACTTACTTAGTGAGTGATGGTTGCTTTAGCCAAGATTTCAAGATTACGGTAGCTTATTTGTTCATTGTATATTTATGGTATTTAATGGTAAGTGAGTGTTGGGCTTCAGCCAATGGCAAGGGGGTGCCTCAGATCTCAATAACAGTGACCATAGGGGACCATTGTGCTCAGGTCAGAGGCCAGGCAGCCCCAGGTACCATGATGTCTGTCCTTGCCCCTGCTGGGTGGAGGCAGTTCCACTTCAACATATAAAGTGACACTTAGTTAAAGTGAGGTTGTTTGAGTTAGGAGGCTGATGCTTATTATGCTTAACTCTGCAAAGAAAATGGAAGATTGAGTAAAGACTGGTTCCAGTACTATCTTTTACCAACAGGTTGTCCTGATGTGAACATTATTTGTCATGTTCATACCAACATGATACACACACAATCAATATCCCCCTACAACACATGCCCCTCCAATATAAAGGGCTAAAACTGGATGATGTTAAAATCACTGGATTTTAAGAATATATTGCTACATTTTAATATTCTGCTAATAAAATGGGAATACAGGCAGAACTAGCCATTTGGATATAGAACTGGCTTGAAGGTAGGTGATGGTGGATGGTTGCTTTCCAGACTGGAGGCCTGTGACCGGCGGTGCGCTACAAGCATTGGTGCTGGGTCCACTGCTTTTCATCATTTATATAAATGATTTGGATGAGAATATAGGAGGTATAATAAGTTTGCAGATGACACCAAAATTGGAAGTGTAGCGGACAGCGAAGGAGGTTACCGCAGAGCATAATGGGACCTTGTTGGGACCAATGGGCCGAGGAGTGGTAGTTAGAGTTTAATTCAGATTAATGTGAGGTGCTGCATTTTGGAAAGGCAAATCAGGGCAGGACTTAATACACTTAATGGTAAAGTCCTGGGGAGCATTTCTAAACAAAGAGACCTTGGAGTACAGGGTCACAGTTCCTTGAAAGTGGAGACGCAAGTACATAGGATACTGAAGATGGTGTTTTTTATGCTTGCCTTTATTGATCAGGGCATTGAATGTAGGAGTTGTGAGGTCATGTTGCGGCTGTACAGGACATTGGTTAGGCCACTTCTGGAACATTGTGTGCAATTCTGGTTTCCCTCCTTTAGGAAGGATGTTGTGAAACTTGAAAGGGTTCAGAAAAGATTTACAAGGATGTTGCCAGGGCTGGAGGATTTGAGCTATAGGGAGAGGCTGAATAGGCTGAGACTGTTTTCCCTGGAGCATCAGAAGCTGAGGGGTGACCTTATAGAGGCTTATAAAATCATGAGGGGCATAGATAAAGTAAAGAGAGATGGTCTTTTCCCTGGAATGGGGGAGTCCAGAACCAGAGGGCATACGTTTAAGGTGAGAGGGGAAGGATTTAAAAGGGACTTAAGGGGCAACTTTTTCACACAGAGGATGGTGCATGTATGGAATGAGCTGCCAGAGGAAGTGGTAGAGGCTGGTACAATTGCAACATTTAAAAGGCATTTCGATGGGTATATGAATAAGAAGGGTTTAGAGGGATATGGGCCAAGTACTGGAAAATGGGACTAGATTAATTTAGGAATTCTGGTTGGCATGGACGAGTTGCACAAAAGTGTCTGTTTCTGTGCTGTACATCTCTATGACTTTATGACTACCAGCTACAAGCTCCTCTCCAAGCCACTCAGCATCCTGACTTGAAAAATATATCATTGCTCCTTCATTGCTGCTGGGTCAAACACTTGAAGCTCTCCCCCTAAGGGCACTGTGGCTTTATCTACATTGCATGGGGACTGCAGCAGTTCAGGGCAGCAGCAGGTCACCACAAACTGGTCAAAGGGTGACTCCCACATCCCATGAATGATTTTTTTCTGAGACGATCCTTCAAGTCTGCTCAGCTGTTCAATAAGATCACAACTTTCAACCCCAATTTTCCCAACCTATCAGCATAATCCTCGCATCCAAAGATCTACCAATCTGTGTCTCTAATACAGCAAATGGCTGAGTAGCCACAGCCCTCTGGGATAGACAGCTCCAATGATTCACAACCTTCATACTAAAAGTGATTTCTCATCCCAGTCCAAACTGACTGGCTTGTCATCCTGAGACTACAGTGTCTGCTTCTGGGCTCTACAGCACAGGGAAACTCTCAAAGCTGCTCCCAGAAGCAACAAGTGTGCCTCCAATGAGGAGAGGAGACACAGGCAATCAAACACATACAGCTGCATCATGCTTCAGAAAAGAGAGAAACAAAAATCACGCCAAGGTACAAGCTACAAAATGACTGGTCAGCCACTGATGGGCTACTGCAGGGAGGCTGCTCATGATACTCCGTTTCGAGGAGGTGAAGATAAAAAAAAAGTACGGAGGTGATGAGGGGAGGGTCATCGAAGTGAATTGAGGAGATTGGGATGAAGGCATTTCACCAACGGTGGGGTGAATATGACCAGGTGGGAGGGGTTAGAGCTTGAGGAACGGAGGGTCCAAGTGGACCAACATGGGGCTGCAGGAAGTGACAGCCAGATCAGACCTTGGAGGGATTTAAAAACAAACATTTTAAACTCGAGGTGTCATGGGGAATGGGAAGTGAAACAAGAATAAGGGAAACAGGCTTGAGGCGGGATGGAATGGAGGCAGAATTTCGCTGGCTTTGTATGGTGCAATGAGGGGAGGATAAGATTCCAACCAGGAAGCCACGTTGTAAAAGCGGTAAGGTTTCACTTTTGTTTGCTGTTCCCATGACACCCAACTCAACAACTTAAAAAGGACAACAGCCTCCTCAACAACCAAACAAACAAACAGTGCAAAGATCACTGAGGTCTCCTCTGCACCTGATGGAAGTTAACTTGAAACTTTTAAAATAATTCTGCATGAGGGCTTTTGAGCTGCAGTGTTAGTGTCCGTGCCTCTGAGCCAGGGGAGCGGGGTTCAAATGCCACCTGGTCCAGAGGTGTGTAATAACATCTCTGAACAAGTTGATTAGAAAATAAGTGAGAAATGGAATAACAAATAGCCCATCCTTTGATGAGCATTTTGCTCGTATTTTTGAGACAAGCAAGTGGCAGGGAATCGAAGATTCAACAGTGACCTTTTGAAAAGGAAGCATTTGATGGGCTATAGCGGAACAAGAGGTGAAGGAGACTAATGGATTGTTTGAAAAGACATCCAGAGCAAGTAGGAAGGGCTGAATAGCCTCCGTTTAGCTATATCTTTCAAAGATTCTAAGGTGCATCAACATCATTGCATAAGTAAAACACTGAAAAATTTCTGAGAGGCGATAATATGGGGGGGGGGGGGGTTACGGAGAATGGGCAGAGAAAAAACACTGGAAATGTTAAGTGCAATACTTAAAGCAATAGCAGCTGATTGCTAGGAACCAGGGGAAAGAAAACACTGGAATAATCATTATAATTTGGACAAAGTAACCAGCTCTTATTTTTCTGGTACTTATGCTGTCACTGCAGTTATCCTGTTTAACGACTGCCCAGTGGAGTCAGAAAACAGATGAAAAGCTTTTCATCATCCGTAGACTGCCAACAGTATAAGGTTAAGATGGAAAAAAGGAAACTTTACGAAAGTTGCAACTGTAAGGGATTTTCCATTCTATATCAATTTCATCATTATGAGAGAAAAAAAAAGAGGATTTGGAATATAAATTACATTCTTCAAGGGAGGGGTGTATGCGTGTGAGCGCACATAATATGTGAGAGTACGTGTATGTGTGTGCATGTATGATTGCGTATATGATTATAAATGTACGTAATGGGGGGGGAGTAATGGGAGGAATAGGGAGACCCTAGGGTTCTTGTACACACATCTTAGAAGGTGCCAGAGCCAGTTGATTAAAAAATATATTTAAAAAAAAACACTCATTTGGCTTTGTCAATCGAAGCACAGAATATAAAAGGAAATTATTCTTAAGTCTTATGAAATCACTGCTTAAGCACAAGTTAGAGTATCGTGCCAGAATCTGGAGACCCCACTTCAGGAAGGATATTACTTCTTGGAAAAGATTATGAGAGGATTTATTGGAAAGACCCCGCTGCTGAGCTTCTTCAGTTGTGTGTGAAGAGTCTGGAAAATTAAAATGAATTGCACCAGCACTCAAACGGCCTTGAGATTCCTTCAGTACACTTTGTGATGGGATTAGAATGAAGAATTGTACTCTATGGTTCTAAGTGAGCAATGGAGCCAAGAAAGGAAGGAGACGAAAACATGCTCTCACTCAGCTACTTTCATTTTAAGGGTAGCGAATAGGATTTCTTCAACTGGCATTGAGGGGGGAGTGAATAGAGCATTTTAAAACAAGTGTCCCCATGACTAAAGGGAATTAGACTAAAATCGCTCATTTCAGACAACCCCAAGAAAACTGTTTTAAAATTTTGATTGACATTTGGCTATGTTTTGGTTTGAGATGTTGTGCTTTGTTTTAGAGCATAAAACATTGGTGCTGCTTGCCAATTCCAAATGCTGAAATGGATTTTGAGGATTCTCTGGTTGAACTGTGTCCCCTCCCCCTCACCCAGCTCCAAAGAAACTGATAAACTAGCCTTTAATTTTGGGGGAAGTGGTTTGGGGGGCAAATCTGCGTGCAAATAGTTGCTGCACTTGCCAAAGGTAATCGTAATCAGAGCACTGAGAATCATTCCTTATGTGATAAAATTGGAGACCTTTCCAAAAGAGGTGTAAATGAAGCCAAGAGTTTCTTTAGCAGATAAAGACCATAGCGACTGTCTATTATGGAGAAGATGATTAGACCCTTTGCAAAACAAAAAGGAAAAATGCCTGCAAACATGGGACAAAGTTGATCACCTAACTCTAGACTTCCATTTATTGTGTCCACCTGTATTTGAATATAAAGCTCTAATTTGTCAAAGCGAAATGAACCAAGGTCAAGCCATTGCTCTTCCAAATATGAGCGGTTACATTGTCCCCTTGTGCCTGAAAATCATGGGGCCCCAGCAGGTGAACTCAGCTTTAACATAGGAGATAATTCAAAATCATAAACGTGGAATTCGCACTGTGCAGAGTGTATGTAACCTGCGGTGCTGACTAAGTAAATGTAGCTTTATCTGTTTCACACGTTGTTATTTTGAGGCGCCTTCAGGGTCGGTTCACCAGTAAAAGTCAAGTCTCAAATACTGAGTCAGAGTGAAATCCATTTCAAAAATACCCTGATCCAAAAGGTGCTCTGTAACAGGAGTGTGCCAGTTCCAGTGTTACAAATGGTCTCTATGTCTGTAGTTGATATTTTTCACTTTGCTCACATCCCACACTTGATGAATCATTTTTGTTTAAATGTTCTCTCACATGCAATTTTTTTTTCATAAAAGTGTACGCCTTCCAGCTTCTCGATTCAACTAAGCCTTTTTAAACAAAATCATCCCATGGCAGGCAATCTGTCTTGTTCATAATTGCTCTGGCACATACCATCCTTTCTAATTCCCTCAATCGCTCTGGCTTAGATTGTGTTATTGTGGAGCGCTCCACAAATTATTCATCTGGCACAAAACCATCAAAACCTCAATCTCCCCACATTCTCCAGCCCAACCCAGGACACATTAGCCACTTTGGATTGGGTTAAATCAGCTGATTGTGCCATCAGATCCGATCATAACAGCAAGGAAATCCTAAAGGAAACTCCCTGGAATCACTGGGATGGCCAGAGGAAAACACACATATTTGTTCTGCAGTAATGTAAAAGCAGTTAATGGTCACCACCTTTCATTTCAAAGGTGTTTTGCCATTGTGTGTTAGGTAGGAAAGGACAACACCTATTTTGTAAGCACAGAGTCATATAGCATGGAAACAGATCCTTCAGTCCAACTCATCCATGCCAATCAGGTATTCTATATAGATCTAATCCCATTTGCCAACATTTGGCCCATATCTCTCTAAATCCTTTCTATTCATACACCCATCCAGATGTCTTTTAAATGATTTACTTATACTAGCCTCCAACACTTGCTCTGGCAGTTCATTTCATATATGCACCATCCTCTACATGAAAAAGTCGCCCCTTAGGCACCTTTTAAATCTTTCCCTTCTCACCTCAAGCCTATGCCATCTAAGTTTGGACTCCCCTACCCTGGGAAAAAGACAATGCCTATTCACCCTATCTATGCCCCTCATGATTTTAAAAACATTTATGAGGTCACCCCTTGGTCTTTGACGCTCCAGAGAAAACAGCCTCAGCCTATTCAGCCTCTCCCTATAGCTCAAACCCTCTAACCCCTGCAACATCCTTGTAATTCTTTTCTGAACCCTTTCGAGTTTCACAACATCTTTCCTATAGGAAGGAGACAAGAACTGGACACAATATTCCAAAAGTGGCCTAACCAATGTCCTGTGCAGCCACATGACCTCCCAACTCCAATACTCAATGCACTGACCAATAAAGACAAGCATATCAAATGTCTTCTGCAGTACCCTGTCTACTTGAGACTCCACTCGCAAGCAACTATGAACCTGGAATTCAAGATCTCTCTGTTTGACAACACTCCCCAGGAATTTATATACTTAATGTTAAGTCCTGCCCTGATTTGCCTTACCAAAATGCAGCACCTCACATTTACCTAAATTAAATTCCATTTGCCACTACTCAGCCTACTGGCCCATCTGATCGAGATCCTGTTGTACTCTGAGGTAACCTTCTTCACTGCCCACTACACCACCAATTTTGATGTCATCGGCAAACTTATTAACCATACCTCCTATGTTCACATTCAAATCATTTATGGAAATGACAAAAAGCAGGGGCTCCAGCACCGATCCTTGTGGCACACCGCTGGTCACAGGCCTCCAGTTGAAAAAGCATCCCTCCACCACCACCCTCTGTCACCTACCTTCAAGCCAATTTTATATAAAAATGGCTAGCTGTCCCTGTTATCTATGAAATCTAACATTGCTAATCAGTCTATCATGTAGAACCTCGTTGAACACCTTGCTGAACTCCACATAGACAGCATCCACCGTTTGCCTTTGTCAATCTTCATGATTTATCATGATTTCCCAGCACAAAGCCATGTTGGCTGTCGCTAATCAGTCCTTGCCTTTCCAAATACATGTAAATCCTGTCTCTTAGGATCCCCTTTAACAACTTACCCACCACTGACATAAGGCTCACCAGAGTATAGTTCCCTGGCTCTTCTATAACACCTTTTGTAAATAATGGCACCACATGAGCCAACCTTAAGCCTTCCAATATATCACACATATATAAACAAATCCAAATATTGTGCAGACTGATGATCGCTTGTGCTTGCACATTTATATTAACATTACTTGGAAAGACACAGTTCACAATATATTTTCACAATTAGTCTCCTTGTAGATTCGATGCCAATAAGAGTATAAAAGTACATTCTGTCCGTAACTTTCTAAAGTGCTGTACTGACGCAAATATCAATGAAATCAATCTTTTAATCTTTATCTTTGCAGAAAAGGAGAGCATCCCTGAAGGCAATCAGGTCTAATGTCTGTATAACTATATATTAATTATATGAAGCCTGTGTAGTATTGGGCTCCAGTATAGTTTGACTAGGATGTTGTCTACTTTGAGAAGAAAGATTTAAGGACTTGAGGACCAACTTTTTCACTCAAAGGATGGTTCGTATGCGGAATAAATCGCCAGAGGGAGTAGTAAATGATAACAGAAATTGCTAGAGAAGCTCAGCAGGTCTGGCAACATTTGTGGAGAGTAATCAGACTGAATGTTTCCTTTCCACAGATGCTTCCAGGCCTGCTGAGTTTTTCTAGCAATTTCTGTTTCAGACTTACAGCATCCACAGTCTTTTGGTTTTTTGAATGGTTTAGGGAGATTTGGGCCAAATGCAGGCAAGTCTGACTAGTTTAATTTGGGAAACTTCATCGGTATGAATGAGTTGGACCAAAGGGTCTGTTCCATGCTCTATGACTCTACGAGGAATTGGTTTCATTTCGTCAGAACAATGCAGATTAGGTCTAAGTGTTTCAAATAGTGAAAAGATAAGACAAGCTGGAGAGAAGAAGGATGGTTACTGAAGCTGAGGCGTTAAGATCAACAGCTACAGATAAAAGATTAGAGACAGATTCAGTGAGGAGGAAGAGAATCTTCTTCATCCAGTGTGTTGTGAGCATAAGGAATTCACTTCTGATGTTTCTGGCTTAGCTGGTAACCAAGTCAACATTCAAGATGAGACTGGAAGATGGATGAATAAAATACAAAAAGGGAGTTGAGAGAATGTAGCAACAGAGTGACTGCACATGATTAAACTAACTACTCACATCAAGGTAAATACAGACAGAATAGTTGGGTCCAAATTTTCATGTTGCAAAGATTTCAAGCAGTCAAAAGATACAGACCTGAAACTGTGAGACTGTGAGACTGTGTGGGGCAATGGGTCAGACTTGTTTTTCACCCTCAGTGACTTGGTTTATAGACCAATTCAGACAAATGAAATGAAATATTTCTACTGCCTACTGACAGTGGCACTTTATTTCTAGCTCGGTCAGTTTTAAAACATCTCAACAATGGGCTGAAATAAAACAAAGAACTGATGCTGAATCCGAAACAAATGGAAGCTGGAATCATTGGCGAAACTCATCAGCTTGGACAGTGTCTGAGGAGAGAAAACAGAGTCAATATTTTGAGTCCAGTTCCGAGGAAGGGTCACTGGAATTGAAATGTTAACTCTGCTTCTCCTTCACAGTCATTGCCATACCTGCTACATTTCTCTAGCAATTCCTGTTTGCGTGTGCTTCAGACCTCAACAAAGGGTGTCTGGCCAAATCCTGAAGAAACCTCAATGATCCAGATTTGGCTACAGAAATTGCTGCTGTGGGAAATGGGAGACAGAAATAATGCCACACGGGTGGAGGGTAACCTTCTGAAATTGGGACAAAGTAGAAGAGAACCCTTTCACTCTGCCTTTGAAACTTGTGATGTATGATCGGATGGTGCACAGTGCTTGAAATGGGAAACTATTCATTCTACAATAATATCTTTGTTCACTCCACTGAGTCAAGTCACATATGAAAAGTACCAAGGAAAAAAATAACCGAGATGAACTAGCCACAGGAACACAGGCACTGAAACTTTCATGGCAAGCAGTAGGACTTGCCCTTTCAGGCAAACTTGATTTTAACAAGGAACTAAAGCAACTTCTCCATTTAAAAACACAAAGTTGTGAATAACTAACAACTCACCCTCTCGTGGTTCCTGCCATTTTGATTTCCACCCTGTAACACTGACCAACTACAGAATGCACATCCACATATCCATGCAAGTCAGCTGACAACACAGTAAGCTGGTGAACAAAAAAATAACTTTGGAATTTAAACCAAAACTTTCACTGAGTTCAAGGCAAATGTAAATGGTCTCAAGTTACAATAAAAGGCTGGAGGAGGTTCTGGTGCCTTGGGCAACACTCCTCCCTCAATCAATACAGGTTAACCAGGTATCCATTGCTGTTTGTGTAACTTAGTTGTACTCAAACAGTCACTATTTGTCTAAATAACAACGGTGGCTATGTTCCAAATGTATTTTATAGGTGGTTACCTCCTCTGGAATGTCCCGAGCATTATGAAAGTACAAGTCCTTTCTTCTTTCTCTATTCAAGCTGCCTCTGATTAGTTTCGGTCACACATCACAGACATGACGACTACCTGGTTAGTGGGTTTTAGCTGATGAGGGGGCCAGCCTACCATAGCCAACCTCAACTTCCAAACTCAGAAAACATTATGTACAGCACCCAGACCATCCACTGTCTCTTTGCTGCAAAGTGGTAACAGGACTGGATATGTGACCAGACAAGATGAACTGGGGAAGGAGACCAAAAGACCCAGAAATCCTCCAGAAACATCCTGTTCTCATTCCGCTAACTCAGTGAAGTTTAAAATGACACGAGCAATCTAAGCAAAAATCAGTTCAAAGATTCAATTATTGAAGTGCATGTGCATCATGAGTTTGGGTATTACAGCACGTAGAATAGGAAGTTGATATTGTCTCCATTTTCAATTAAATCCATGGCTTTTGTGCTATTTTAAAATATAATTAAACAATCAAACATAGCAAAAGGAAAAATACCTGATTCAAATCATTAGAACATCTCAAAGCTTCTCAGAGACCTTCAGCTTTGTGGCAGTCATTATTTCCACTGACTATGTCTTTCAAATAACCAGCTAATGATGTTGTTGGTAACAGGAATGTTGGCCAGGGAACTCACTACTGCTTTCAAATCTTCCAAAATTACCTGAACTAACATTAAGGCTCTTGTGGTATCGTGGTAGTGTTCCTATCTCTAAGCCAGCAAGCCCAGGTTCAAATCCTATCTGCTCCAGTTAAGTGTAATAACATCTCTGAACAGGTTGATTAGAATATATCTACTTGAAAACCAGTGTGCATTAGTTTGATACCTCAGTTGGGGGCTAACAGCTTTGATAGACGACTCTCAGATTATGTGCCCAAATCACAACCTCCTAAATCTGAGGTGAGAATCTCATTGACTATGTTAAACTAATGACTCAGTTTGAGAATTACAGATGCGAAAAAAAAATTGAACTACAACAAACCTATAAATTAAAAAATAAACTTTCCTGAAGTGTGCCTGAGGATAACAAATTTGTTGGTGTCTTAAACTGGCGCTGACTGACAGAACTGGTCAGGATGAACATAACTGAAATAACTGAACCAATGGGCATGCCTAACCATGCTTTCTATCCTGGTCACTACCTTTCTTGTCCTCTTTATAATTACAAACATAAGAGTAGGAGCAGGCCATTCAAACTATCAACATTGCTCCACCATTAATACAATCATGGCTGGTCATCCACTTCAATGCCATTTGTCTACACTATTCCCATGTCCCCTTGTGTTAGAACACAGAACAGTAGAGCACAGTACAGGCCCTTCAGCCCTTAATGTTGTGCCGACCCTTTATCCCTCTCTAAGATCAAACTAACCTGAATATCCTTTGTTTTACTATCATTCATGTGCTTATCCGAGAGTCGCTTAAATGTCCCGAATGCATCTGACTCTACCACCACCACTGGCAGTGCATTCCACACACCCACCACACTCTGTGTAAAGAACCAACCTCTGACATCTCCCTTAAACCTTCCGCAAATCACCTTAAAATTATGCCCCCTTGTGATAGCCGTTTCTGCCCTGGGGAATAAAGTCTCTGACCATACACTCTTTCTGCGCCTCTCATCATTGTATACACCTCCATTAAATCACTTCTCACCCTTCTTTGCTCCAGTGAGAAAAGCCTTAGCTCCCTCAACCTTTCTTCATATGATATGCCCTTCAGTCCACGCAGCTTCCTGGTACATCTCCTCTGCACCCACGCTAAAGCTTCCACATTCTTCCTAGAATGAGGTGACCAGAACTGAACACAATATTCCAAGTGTGGTCTAACCAGGGCTCTACAGAGCTGCAGCATAACTTTGTGACTTTTAAACTCAATCCACCAGCTAACGAAAGCTATCACACTATACACCTTCTTAACAACCTATCAACTTGGGTGGTAGTTTTGAGGGATCTATGGACATGGACCCCAAAATCCCTCTGTTCCTCCACACTGCCAAGAATCCTGCCTGTAACCCTGCATTCTGCATTCAAATTCAACCTTACAAAATGAATCACTTTACACTTTTCCAGGTTGAACTCCATCTGCCATTTATCAGCCCAATTCTGCATCCTGTCAATGTTCTGTTGCAACCTACAACAGCCCTCCACACTATACCCCACTCATATTCATAGTTAGACATTGGTTAACCTCTGTTCTAAACAGACTTAATGACTGAGCTTTCACAAGGTTCTGGTGTGGAGAATTCCAAAAGTTCACAATCCTCTGAATGAAAAAAATTCTCATCAACAGCTTCTCTCTAATTTTGAAATTATGCCTGCTTCTGCACCTACCCTATCTATCCTTTTAAGTATTTTCTAAGTTTCAATTAGATCACCTCTGACTCATCAAAACTTTAGAGAACACATGCCCAGCTTCCCCAATCTTTCTTCAAAGGACAATCCTGCTATTCCAGGAACAAGTCAAGTGAAGATTTGATGCACTCACTCTAATATCCTTCCTGAGGTATGTGGAATCCAGTTATTCAATTCAGACTTGATGTGGAGGTGCTGAACTGGGGTGGACAAAATCAGAGATTACATGACACCAGGTTATAGTCCAACAGCTTTATTTGAAATCACAAACTTTTGGAATGCTGCTCCTTTGTCAGGTGAAGTCTTCACGTGATGAAGGAACAGCGCTCTGAAAGCTTGTGATTTCAAGTAAACCTATTGGACTATAACCTGGTGTTGTGTATCTTCTACTCCATTCATACTGATTGCTTTTTGCTATTGTTTTCTGGTGCCATGTAATTGTCTTCCTCAGTCTTCCCTTAACAATCTGCAGCTTTCCTGAAGGTGAAATTCATGCTACTTATTTATTTATCACCTTTTGGTTTCGTGAAACCTGTGGTGTCCATCAATTTATTTCTTTCCGCACAAACAAGAAAGTAAGTCTCCTAAAAAAAAGGTTGTTCAAGCACAGGCAATTTTAAACTGCACATATGTGAGCTGTGTAAAAACTTAAAAGACTTTGAAACAAAACATAGAACACAGACTCCCACTCTTACTCAGAATTACTGTTGCACAGACTAGACGCAAACAATGTTCAACTGCAAAAGACCACTAACACTAAACACCAAGAATAAGATGGCTGGACTTCCGTCATGGAAATTCTATCATGTTTAGTAATACTCTGAACTATCACTTTCTTGAGCTCTTAAACTTTTCACAGAATGAAAGAACTCTGAAGCTCTTCTCAGCAGACTTATTAATAATAATAATAAAAAAATCAACACTTTCTTTTAACTATTCACATTTGAAACCTGACTAGGATTGAATGTTGACTAAACCCAGACATGGGTGGGCACATAATGAAAAGAAATCCCTGTAACCTAGAAAAAATGGGTTTGCTCACATCTGTACTCATTTTTATTTTTAAAAAGAGGCAGTGATCAGTAGCCAAACTGTAGTGTCTGGTATTCAAGTGGAATTACTGGGCACTCATTCCTGAAACTCTGCTGTCTGGTTCACAACTGGATGGTTATCTGACACACATTTATACAGTTCATAGATCTGACGAGATCAGGGAACAAGACGCTTTTGACTTTGTTGTTTATGGCTGATGAGGCTGAACCTTTGCATAAGTCATCCTGTATCAGCATTTTTGTGGCATCTGCTTATCTAACTCATGGTTTTTTGAGGAAAATTTTTAAGAATTGCAAAATGGAAATAAATCCAGTCAGAAGCATGAGTACAGGAAATAAAAGGAGCTTCTGCAAGTTCACGTCTCCAAAGAAGCTACCACTGTTGTTCAACACAAATGGACAAAACTGCCCTGAGCGGTAAAGTACAAAGACTTTAACCTACAAGGTCCAAAGGTGATAGGAGGACACAAAGGTTGGCAACAGGAGACCAGAGAGAATAAAGTTGCAGTATCTGCAGCTAAATCAACTTGCGTGGGTTTGCTCCCATCATCCTAGAGGTGTACCAATCTACAATGTGTTTGAATGAGGGAATTCACTTTCTGCTCTAAACAAGAAAGGATTTTTTTTTAAAAATATGTTAGCAACTAGTTACATAGCTCTGCTAGACACTGTCACAAAAACTTTGCGGATGGCCTAGATGCTAAATCTTGCTCCTCCAAGGTCCTAAGATGTACTACCCATGAGCTGATATATCATTATTGTAATTGGTAATGCTTACTTCATATCTCAGTAGTAACTCTTTCAGACCAACATGCAATAACGCTGACAGAAATGTCTGTTGTCTCTACATATGAAGTTAACCAGAGAAACACAGTTGTTGCTATGAATGACACCCTGCATCTCCACATTCTGCGTTGTTTTGGTCTTTCTAAAACTCTGCATTGATCTCACTAAATGTCACTAACCTCAGTGATCAATGAAAAACGGGCGCTGCTAAGTTTCTAATGTAAAATGTAGGAAATGATACTTATGAATGATTATTGTGGCTTGGAAAAATAAACTTTACAAGTATGGAGCCTCATTCTCCAAGAAAACTTAATGGTTCAGATATTTAAGAAAAAGAAATAAATACTTATTTCATGTTTCTCTTCTCTGCCTCTCCCTTAATCTGGATGTCAAAAACTTTATTAAATTTCCTGTGCACTGCTGTACGTAATTAATATTTCCTGTTTTTCACTCTTGCTTTGCAGTCTGCAAGCCTCAGCTAGGAACCTTCAAATTGATTGGTTAAGGAGTGTCCAGCTTCTAGGCATGCTCACCATTATCACAGATTCCCTCAGAGGTTGCCACATTGGATCAAATATGTGCTTATGGGCTGGGTATCCTTTCTCCCCATGTTTGAAAACCAAAAAGACCTGACAATTAAAGGTCTTTTTGAAAGTGGACATGAACAGATCGAAATAGACCAGTACAGACCAGTTCAGAAAAATATTTCACTTTTCAGACTAAGCAAAGCTTTTTTCCCCCCCCCAAAGAGCCTGAGTGGACACTCGCAGATCTATGGGGACATGTAAGTGTATACGATAAACAAAATATCCCTCATCTAAAAACCAGCTGGTCCCGAGGTTTTCAGATAAAGGATTCCCAGCCCTTCATCGAATTCTGCGTGGGGAAATCAGTAAATGATCTCCCGGTAACTATACAGAGCTTAATGGCTCAGAGCAAAGTCTGAGCCTGAATGGAGCAAATATTATGCTTTGTATGCAGGTCAAGAGCTGATCAGTGTTGTAGTGATTGGAAGCAGTTGAATATCCTTGATTGGGGTTGTTAACCTGAGCTAATCATGGAGCCCAAGCTGACAGATATAAACAGGAGATAGGGCACTCTTGTAGTACAGCATTATGTGTTCAGACATAGGAACACGAGGTTGGGTTCAAGTCTCACCTGCTCCAGAGGTACATGATAACATCTCTGAACAGGCTGATTGGAAAAATAGGTTAATTAAAAAAGAAAACAGTTCATCTTAACAAGAGTTAGTGGAGTCAGCACAGATACATTGCCACCTCTGCAGAATAAATTATGAAAATTATAAACAGGAGATTCAGAGAGTCCCCTGGTTCTAGGGACTAACTCTGTGCTGGCTGGGCCATAGTCAGTGTGTTCCTGCTGCTGTTGGTTTCTGCTTCTTTTAGGGTGGAAATCTGATTCCTGAACTGGCTGAATTATATAGCCAGCTTGTTAACTGATATTTCTTTTTATTGAGGACTGATTTTTAAACTGCCTGATCTAAACAGTCAATGTGTTTCAACTGTAACTTAGTTCTCATTAGGGAACTGTTGTTTCACTGGCTGGTTCCAGCCTAGGTGTTACTCTTTTCTCTTTGAGAACTGTGCTGATTTAGAGACAGGGCTCAGCCCTTCTACTCTGGATCTCTTTCTTTTGAATGTGTTTTCACTTGTTTGGACTGAGCCTTTGTGAGAAAATACATCTTCCCAGATGAGTTAGCCCGGCCCTTTGTTTGTCACTAGGCCTCTGTAAAGACTGAACTCACCTGTGTGTGCTGGGAGATGAGCAATTGCTGCATCCTGGAATGGACCAACCCCCAGTGAGTTAACTGCACCTTTACAATGTACTATGATCCTATGAGTGAGCCTGGTCCTTAAGATGGAAGAGGCCTCTGTAGACTGAACACCCATGTGTGTGGTGTGGACTCTGCCTTTGGGACTGGGCCAAGCTCCTGTGAGTTAACTGCAGCTTCACAATGTTCCTTAGAGTGGGCCTGGTTCTCCCTGGAAGGACCAGGCCTCTATGGAGAGTGAACACCTGTGTGTGTGCTGGGATGTGAGCATTTTCTACATCCTGGGGTCCAGGCGTGGATTCTGCCTTCGGGCATGGAATCTAAGTAGTGGAAACTGTATTAGGATTTTGTGAATATTGTTACTATCTGTGGGTTTTGTAATTATTTATGTTTGAGTGCAGGCCAGAGTTAGTTAGTCAGTACATGGGGAGGCTGGGAGCTGGAGGGTCACTGGCCTGGGGGAAAGTGGGCTGGGGGAAGGGGCAGGGGTTCTGTTAGTATGCAGGGTGGCTGGGGGCTAGGCAGCTGATAGCGTGCCTGTAGGAAAGCTGGTCAAGGGAGGGGCAGCCAGTACATGGGCTGGCTGGGGGCTGGAGGCTCAATGACCAGCCTGGGGAAAAGTGGGCTGTGAGGAGCCTGTCAGTGTGTGGGGTGGGTGGGGCCAGGTAACTGATAGCATCCTCGCAGGAAATCTGGTATACTGCAGGCTGGTCAGTACGCAGGGAGGCTGGTCTGTGAGTCGGCTGGTCTGTAGGAAAACTGGCCAGGAGAAAGGGTCAGTCAGCATGAGAGGTGGCCGGGTGCTGGAAGGCAGATAGCCCGGTTGTAGGAAAGCAGGTCAGGGGTGGTTTGGTTAGTACGTGGGGTGACTGTGAGCCAGTGGCTGACGTCCATCCTGGAGGAACGTGGGCTGAGGGTTACTCAGCACGCAGGGTGGGCGAAGACCAGAAGGCCAACACCCAGCTCATAGGAAAGTGGCCCGGGGGTCGTCCGGTCAGTACGCGGGGTGACCAGGAGCTGGGTAGTCAACAAGCAGCCTGGAGAAAATGGGCCTGGGGAGGGTTGGTCAGTATGCAGGGCGGCCGGAGACTGGAAGGCCGACTGTCCTGCAGGAAAGCTAGGGAAAGATGGTCTGATCAGTATGTGGTGGGGACAGGTGTCGGGTGTCTTATTTATAGCTATATTGGATCTGTGTTTTAGGCACTGTCTTGCCTGTGTTGGTTACTATTATCTTTGTGATGAATGGAAGTGGGATTTGAGGAATCTCCTCATTTCCCTGAAAACTGGTTGAACGGTGGAGTTTGGCTTTGTTGCCCTTTCCCCTTTATATAGTGTGTTTTGTGAACTGCTGCTTTCTGTTTATTAATAACTGTGTATGTTGTACTGGTAATAATAAAAAAAACAGGAAATATGGCACTCTTGTGGTATAGTGTTAGGTACCTATTTCTGAACATAGAGGCTTGGGTTCCAGTCCCACCTGCTCCAGAGGTATGTAATAACATCTTTGAACAGGTGGATTGGAAAATAGACATTTTTCTTCATTAGCCTATCTTAACAAGAGCTAGTGGAGTCAGCACAGACACACTGCTCTGCAAACTAAATTATGAGAAAATGGAGATTCAGAGTCCCCTGGTTCTAGGGATTGACTCTGTGCTGGCTGGGCCACAGTCAGTGTGTTCCTGCTGTTGGTTTCTGCTTTTTTTTTTAAGGGGGAACCCAATTCCTGAACTGTCATTCCTTTTTTAGTGAGAACTGATTTCTAAACTGCCTGATTTGAACAGTCAATGTGTTTCAGGTGTAACTCCGTTCTCATTCGGGAACTGTTGCTTCACTGGCTGGTTACAGCCTGTGTGTTACTCTTTCTCTTTTTGAGAGGAGGATTATGCTAATTCTGTGGCAGGGCACAGCCCTTGCACTCTGGTTTTCTTTCTTTCAAATGTGTTTTTGGTGTTTGGACTGAGCCATTGTGAGAAAATACATCTTTCCAGATGAGCCATTTCTGTGGGTAGGTCTCATCCTTAGTCAGTGGGCTAGGCCTCGATGAAGACTGAACACCTGTGTGTGCACGTTGGGAGGTGAGCATTTGCTGCATCCTGGAGTTAGGGGTTTGGTCCACTCCCGGTGAGTTAACTGCACCTTTACGACATATTGTGTTCCTGTGAGTGGTCATGACTCTATGGAGATTGAACACATATGTGCTGTGCATTTACTGCCTTCAGGAGTGGACTCTGCCCTCAGTTGTGGACTGTTTTTAGCAACGGACTCTGCAGTTTGGAATGGACTCCATTGCACTTTGTATACTGGAGTGGACTCTGTTCCTGGGAATTGACTCTACATTTTGAAGAGAACTATTTATGGTAAAGAAGTCTGTACTAGAAGGGACTCATTTGTTTGTTGTTATTTGACTCTCCTTCTTTGTTGGGTTTACCACCTGCACTGTCTTATAGGTCCCTGGGTCTGGCACGTCTCACTGGGAGGTTCATAGATTGTCTTGAAAGCTGTCACCCTGAGAGCCAGAGAGTAGGTAGGTCATTCTAAGCGCTGTCATCCTGAGTGGGGGTAATCGGGATGGGTTGTCCTAGAGGTGGTCGGAAGGTGTGTCAGAGCTGCCGAGAGTAGGAAGGGACATGGGGCAGATAGAGAGCCAGTAAGGGCGGGTTGCCTTAGAGTGGCTGGACGGACAGGTGTCTATATTCTATGCACTTCATAAAATCTAATTGGACTGTCTTATGTATTCGTTACTGTTTTGTGATGACAAAGTGGGATTTGAGGTTTGTCCTCATTTCTCCCCAACTGGTGGAACAATAGGGTTTGGGGCCTGGCTTTACTGCTCCTCTCCCTTGTAAAATTGCTATTTCTCTGTATACAGCTGTTAATGTTAATTTTTTGTTTGTAAATGATATTTTAATAAAATATGAACAGGAGATAGGGCACTCTTGGGGTATAGCGTTTGTGTCCCTGTTTCTGTACACAGGCTTGGGTTGTACACCTGCTCTAGAGGTATGTAATAACATCTCTGAACACGTTAATTGGAAAAATAGGTTAATAAAAAAGAACTATTTATCCTAACAAGAGCTTGTGGAGTTAGCACAGACACAGTGCTATCTCTGCAAATTAATTATTTAAAAAAAAAGATTTGGAGTCTCGTTTTAGGGACTGGTTCTGAGCTGACTGGTCAGAGATGGTCATGTAATTAAGGCACATGGAATTTTAGCCTTTATTGTTAAAAGTTTAAAACAGCAAAGTATTGTTTCAACTGTGTAGGTGAGACTAAACTGGAGTACTGTGTACAACTTGGTGCCTGTATTTGACAATAAGTAGATTCGCTTTGGAGGTAGCTTAAAATAGATTATCTTGACTGTGTCTCCTGGAATGAAGAGGTTGATTAGTCAAGAATAGTTAAACAGGTTAGGCCTTAATCATTAGACTTTATAAAAGAGTCATTTTATTAAAATGTACAAGATTCTGAGGGGACCCATGTTGAGAAGATGACTTGTTTAGTGGGGAAATCTGAAACTTGGACACTGGCACAGAATAAGGGGACACCCATTTCAAATTGAGACATAAAGGAAAGTCTTCTCCCAGAGAGTAGTGAGTATTTGGAATTCTCTACGTCAGAGTTGTGGAGGCTACATCACAAACTATTTCAAGAGGGGACATATAACTGATTTCTGAATTCAGGGAGTTGAGGGCTATGAGTAGCTGCCAAAAACAGAAGTTGAAGTCTGGGGCAGATGAACCATGATTTCACTGAATGGTGATAAAACTTGAAGGACTGAATGGTCTGTTCCTACTTCTAATTCTTATGAGCTTATTTTGTTGGCAAGGACTGACATTAAAACTAGTCAGTGAGGGACAGGAGGAGGCCTTTCACAATGTCGGGCATTCAATGAGGTTGTGATACAAATTTACTCGAATTACTCAGTTGCCCTTTAACTCTTGTGGTTCCTCTTCCTGCTGTTGGGAGCTTGAATGGACAGTAGTGTACGTAACTTAAACATCTTTTGAATACAGAAAATCCCTGTTTCCACATTATGCAACACTCTATGTTGTTGCTTGTCATCAACACCCTCCTGATTCTCAAGCCATTTGTAAAGCTTCACCCTAAAACCTATGAAAGCAGAAGGCCATCAATATCTGAGATTTCAAGGTGAGACAGGGCAATGTAAAAACTGAAAATAATTAAAAGGGTGGATGGACTGAAAACATGATTGAGGAGAATTCCAATGGCCTGTGATGCAATGTAAACGTCTGTAGTGTGAGTACAGTGGTCAAATTGTAAGTGGCAGACAGCAGGGTCTAGGATGTGGGTACTGGATAAGATTTAGGGAAAAGAACAAGAAATTCACACACAAGAGCTGGCCTGAACTCTGATGCCTGTAGTTAAACAGCTGCTGTATGGAGTTAAACAAAGGAGGCACTTGCTGCTCTGGCTCTGAATGGATCCCATGTGATTAGAACTGGATATATCACGAGTTCCACAGAAAAACAAATTACATAAATTAGTCATAAGAGTATCCAAAATAAAATGTACCAAGGTATGAACATGCTTAACTTTAATATTATAATTCTAACATCCAGTAGACCTTCATCCTTTCATTACCTTAAGAAGAGAGGTAAAAAAACGTATCGACTCTTGCTGGTGTACAGAATAACAAAGGCAGCACTGACCTGGCTGAAGAGCATACAACAGGCATTTGCTATTTTTAAGCTTCATTCTTGGTATGTGTGCACTGATGACAAGTGTGACATCTACAAATTAATGGTTGCTGGGCCATTTCAGAGTCAACTATGTTGGGTGGCCAGATCAGGTTAGGATAGCAGATTTCCTCTGTGAAGCACATCGATGAAACAATTGTTTCTTTTAAATCGACAATATGGTTGCTTAACGATTATTATTAATGAAGGGATTGGCACTCTTGTCTCCTAAAGACTAACCCAAATCTGAATTTCTAGCCCAGTAATAAATCCAAGCACATATTAAGAATGGCCAAATGCCTTTGAGCTTCTCTTCCTGCATTCCTCAAGGAATTTGGTTTTCTATTAGTTAATGAAAAAGAGAGTGAACTCGAGTTCACACACTAGAATGGGAGATTGGAGGCAACTGATAGACGTTCACGGGATGAATCCCAGTCTGGGATAGAGGAGCGAGAAAAAATAAATAGCTGGAAGGACATGCTATGCAGCAGAGTTGCTTTTATAAATTATAGGCTGGTGATTTGTAAGGTTATCCCACTTAGTGAACAGGAGGAGGAGTAGAGTCATCTGGTCCCTTGAGTCTGTCCCATCATTCATTAAGACCAAGGTTGATCTGATCTTGGCCACAACTTCACCTTACGGATTGTTCCCACAAGTCTGGACTCCCTGATAGGGTCAAACATCTGTCTATCTCAGGTTTGAACATATGGCCTAGCTTGCATAGCTCTGAGGTACAGAATTCCAAAATGTTGAAAACCGTTAAACTCCTCTTTTTCACCTTAAATAGGAGCCCCTAATTTCAGAAACTATAGACAAGGCCTTTCCATCCCTAGGACTAACAAGGGAAGGTGGTGGAAAGGGTAAATAATCTGGACACAACCGCCCCTTCCTATTCTGTCACCCAATTCAGGCCCGTGCGTGGTCAATTACAACCACATAGACCTCAACCTACCACTGGCCTGAAGAACAACCTTGAACGTAGTGGCACAAGACGTTGCCTTCCCAACTGAGGAAGCAGGGCTCCTGTCTGCCTGGTTCGGAGGAAGTGGTCCAATTTGCCCCAATCTGGGGAACGGGCCAGGGATGGAGAAAAGATGGTGGCCAGTGAAAGAAATCTCTTTCTTCAAACACACCTGACACCCACCCCTCTCCCCCGGCCCTGACTTATTCCCAAAAAACACTTAACATGAACTAATGAGAAGCTAAGATGGCTGCTCTCCATAACCAGCACAATGTGCCTATGAGGAGTCTCATCAGCTCCCCAGTGGTGCTTCTTGGTCGCGGTATCTGATAGATTGAGAAACCTGCCAGTCAGCACTTAAGTGCCTGACTGGCACTTGATCTGGTGAGTTTCACATTGTATGGATGCAGTGTCTCTATTTCTCTCTTGCTTTTAAAGGTACCATCCTCCACATTCAGAAACAAAGGAAGGAAAATGTCGGCCAAAGTTCCCTTATTCTGGAATCCTCTATCAAAACAGCCATCCTCTTGGCATCTACCCTGTCAAAGTCTTACATACTTCAATAAAGCCCCCTCTTATTCCTCTACAATTCAATGAATATAGGTCCAACCGCTTCAAATATTTCCTTATAAGACAAGTCATACATCTTAGGAATCAAACTGTTGAACCTAATCTCTGAACTCTCTCCAAAGCAACTATACCCCTCCAATGTATGGAGGCGAAAACCGTATGCAGTCCTCAAGTTATTGGTGGGATCACACCTCAAGTTATACTAAGGTTTCCCTCCTTTAATACATCACTCCCCCTTGCAATAAAGATCAAACATTCCATTTGCCTTCCTAATTGTTTACTGTCCTGCCATTAACACATTGTGTTAGATGACCAATCACACCCAGATCCCACTGTACCATTGCAATCCACAGTCATTCACTATTTAAATAATCTTTTGCTTCCCCTGTTCTTCTTACCGAAGTGGATAATCTCACATTTTCCCACATCATACTCAGCTAACAAAACGTTTTGGGCCCATTTACCTATCCATATTCCCTTTGCAGGCTCTTTGTGCCAGGGCTGGGATTAAGGTAGCACTAATCTGTCAGCTCTCCCATTCCATCCTGCCTCTGGCTTGGTTTTGCATGCAGGAGGTTCACAATGGTCATCCAGAGTTCCTCGAGGCCAACTAAAAGAGACGACTGGGATTTTTCAGTCCACCTCCAAGTTCCAAGGGCCAGTTCAGAGTAGCTAGGGGAGGCTGGAGGATCAGAAAGGCTCTGAGACCCACACTGCCTGTTTGGGTGCAGGCACAGAAGTAAGTGGCAACCCCAAAGAACAATGTCCAGGCCAGTTATGGGGGTGCCCCAGTGAAAATGAGGCCAGCCAGAACAGTTTGGGACCCAGTAATGACCCTCTGCATCTTGCACACAGCCTGCCCGTATGCAGCTCACTGAACCTGGACTTTTAGTACACGTGAGAATATCAACTTGGAGCCAAAATGTCATTAAAGACCCAGACAAAAATCAGAGGTATGTAAGCACCACATGAAAGAGGAATTGAACCACCTATGCGCATTTCACAATCTGCTTTCAAGCTAGGGACACTACCACAGAAACCACACACTGCTCTATGTCAATCAAGGCTATTATAGAAGGATGCAGCCTGGGATTCATCTACTGTATCACTTGAGGCAGTCACAGTTGCATCTTTCCCAAAAATTAAAATTAACTGATGCAAGCAACTTGAACTAAAACACTCCCCATCGTGGAATAATGGACATTTAATTAAATAAATCAAAGAGGAGTGCAAATTGCAGCAAAGGACACCATCTAGATAGGGGCTTCCTTCACAGCAACTTGACACTACATCGCAAATGTTTACTTTGGCTTCTAATGTGCAAGACTGGCTAGAAATGGAAGCTCCCTCCGCCAATCCTTAGCTGGAAAAATCCTAAACTGCAGCACAACATCCAACATGCATTTCAATAATGTCGAGGAAATGTCGGCATCAACTCACTGTTGTGCCAGCATTCACTCCATGTGATTATCCCAAAATTTTCAGGTCAAAATTTGAAATTTGCCTTTTCCTAATTTTAGCAAGCCCCTTTGCTCTAGTTACACTTCCTTGTTTACTGCCTCTATTGAATTAACATTTATACACTTCACTGAAGTCCCTCTTGGTTTTCTTCTCTAATTTTAACTTGGCTGCAAAAGTTTACAAAGACATTGTGGTATTTAGTTGCTGGGAAGCTTTCATGTTGAATATGTGGCCAAGGTGCAATTGCTCTTCAGGTTATAATCGTCAACCCTCTATTAGAGACATCAGCTCAGACAGCAACTGGAGATATGGGATGAATACACACCATTTAGACAAACCTGAAACCAGATAGTTTGAACTTGACACTGACACAAAGTGGCCACCTGACAATCATATTTTGGCTAAATTCAGTCAACAAAAATCTTGCTGATATTTCTCACTGCCGGAGGTAGGTTCTTTCAGGTCCGTTGTTAAACCATGACCCACTCTGTCATCGCATGTTGACTTTAAACGACTCTATGGCACTGTTCTGAAGAACATGGGAGTTAACGCGGGAGTTTCTATATCACTGGATCTGCACTGTCGCTGGGTCAAAATCTAGGACCTCCAACCCAAATTCATTGTTGGTCTACCTACAACTCAGAACACAGTGGTTCAAGAAGGCAGCTTACCAGCACCTTAAGGACAATAGTGAAGGGCAATAAATACTGACTTACTACAACTAGCAATGCCCATGTACTATGAGGGAATTAAAACAAAACCCTTGACAATATTTCACCTTGAATCAACATCCCAAAAACAGATCATGTTCATTATGAAAATGTTGCTATGCGCAAACTGCTGCATTTCCTACCTTACAACAGCGACTACTCTTAAGTAGTACTTCATTGTCCATAAAGCACTTTGGAATGACCAGAGGTCATAAAGGACACTATATAAATGCAAAAGTATTTGTTTGGAAACAATCATTTGACAACTGTCACAGGAATAATGCAAATCATCCAATATCTCATAAAAGATTGGTTGGGTTGGGGGAGGGAAATCACAGAATTGAGGGGAGAGAAAGGGAATGAAGAGACATATAAACACACGAGTTATGAACAGCAGGCCATTCGGTCCCTTGAAGCTGTCCCACTATTTAATAGCAAGATGACTGATCTGATGGTGGCCTCAATTCCACTCGCTACCTTTGATTCCCCAGTCAGTCAAGAATCCAGGTTTCTCTGCCTGACAAAGTATTCAATAACTTGCCACCACCATACAATCATCACAGACTGAGGGTGAGGGGCCAGCTTGGGTGTTGGGGGAGAGAGGGGGGTGGTCGTGGAACATAGTACAAGACAGAAAGTATTAATATGGGGATAAACAGAGTAAGGAAGAGCTTTCAGAGGAGACAGATGCGTGGTGGAGTATATTGATTGCAGGCAAGATTAGAGTGGTGCTGGAAAAGCACAGCAGGTCAGGCAGCATCTGAGGAGCAGGAAAATTGAGGTTTCGGGCAAAAGCCTTTCCTGATGAAGGGATTTTGCCCAAAACATCAATTTTCCTGCTCCTTGGATGCTGCCTGACCTGCTGTGCTTTTCCAGCACCACTCATATCTCCAGCATCTGCAGTACCCACTTTCGCCTAGGAGTATATTGGTTGACACTTCTGCCACCAATTTGGAGTATGGAGAACAGATAGCTGGCAAGACCATTTTCTATAGAGACACACAGCTTGGAAATATCTTTGCATTTTTCTCACAAACCTATTTTTGCATTTTGCTGCTGCTTTAAAATGTTCAAATTTGTTCTGCCACGACTGTGGGTTACACAGATATATAAATAGGAAGCTAAAACCACAAGCAAGGAGAGGGGAAACAAAGAGTATATGTCAGACACAAAACCACATTGTTCCATTTAACTTTGTCCCTGGTATAAACCTCAGCTTTCTGCTCTTTAATCATCTCATATTTGATTCTTGTGCTATTCTGTGCTAAATCTATTTGTTTAGCGTCTGTATTATCTCTCTCTAGATTGTATAATAGACAAGACAAAAACACTCTGTACAAAGCTGAGATCGTTAATACTACTCAGAAGTTGTGAAAGCAGCAATGAAAATGGCTCTCCTGAACATTGAGAATTCAACCTCCCTGACACACTTAGGGTAACATTCTGTCCCCAGGCATTGTAAATACATGGAACTGATCCATCAACATATCCCCAATCCCTGAACTGTCTTTCCCACACAACAGAGGGAATTGGGTGGATTTTTTAGAGAAAAGCCAATCTCAAGCAGAGAGCTCTGAATTTCTGAGAGGAGACTCTACTCAGTGCTCCTTCAGAAATGCAGAGCTGCACTTCCATTGGACAGTTCTTTCCTAACAAAGAATGGTCGGGGAAGACAAACCACGTCCCCATTACACGGCAGTCAGCTGCTGTATATTCTGATATTTGAAGGACCGACAACCGTGGGTGGCACGGTGGCACAGTGGTTAGCACTTCTGCCTCACAGCGCCAGAGACCCAGGTTCAATTCCCGCCTCGGCAACTGTCTGTGTGGAGCTTGCACATTCTCCCCGTGTCTGCGTTTGTTTCCTCCGGGTGCTCCGGTTTCCTCCCACAATCCAACAAAATGTGCAGGTTAGGTGATTTGGCCATGCTAAATTGCCCGTAGTGTTAGGTGAAGGGGTAAATGAAGGGGAATGGGTCTGGATGGGTTGCGCTTCGGCGGGTCGGTGTGGACTTGTTGGGCTGAAGGGCCTGTTTCTGCACTGTAAGTAATCTAATCTAATCTAAAAAGAACATTTTCTGACAGCTGCTGTCAAACCTTACATACAAAAGGCAAGTATGATGTTAGGATACTGAGAGGGGTAGGGTGCTAGAGTACCAGATAAATAGGATGCCAGTGGAGGTGGTAGGGTGCCAGATGAGTAGGTGCCAAAGTGCCAGGTTAGTAGGGTGTCAGCTAGGTAAGGAGAAAGGGTGCCAGGGAGGGTGCACACTAGGTAGGAGTATAGTGCCAGGTGGTATGGGTAGATTATGTAGTTTGGAGAATGAGTGAGAGAAATTACGTCTGGCGCAGGGAGGGGAAGGGATTGTCAGGTTAGGCTTTGTGAAAGGGGAGGTCAGGTCAGTTCAGATTTGGTCAGATCAGGTTAGGTGGCTTTATGCCCACCTGAGCATTTTATTAGATTAGGTTACTTAAGTGTGGAATCAGGCCCTTCAGCCCAACAAGTCTACACCGACCCTCCGAAATGCAGCCCACCCAAACCCATTCCCCTACATTTTACCCCTTCACCTAACACTATGGGCAGTTTAGCATGGCCAATTCACCTAACTTGCACATTTTTGGACTGTGGGAGGAAACCGGAGCACCCGGAGGAAACCCACGCAGACACAGGGAGAATATGCAAACTCCACACAGTCAGTCGCCTGAGGCGGGAATTGAACCCCGAATCTCTGGCGCTGTGAGGCAACAGTGCTAACCACTGTGTCACCGTGCCGCCCACAATTTTTCCCAGGCAATTCCGTGGAATGTGCTCCAATGGGGATTCCACAGGTTCCTGCCTGTGTGTGTTGACCAATCCTCAATTCAGGCACACAGATTATCCCCAATACCATGAACAATACCACTCCTGTGCAACGACCTTTCATGCAGCAATCTACTGAACGCCTTTTGAAAATCCAAATACACTCTATTAACTCCACTCGTCCTCAAAGAACTCTAACAAATTTATCAAACTTAACTTCCATTTCACAAAAACATGTAACTCTGTTTGATCGAGTTAAGTTTTTTTCTAAATGTTTGCTATTTCTTCCTTAATAATGGACTAGAACACTTTCCAATAACTGGTCTATAGTTTGCAGCTTTGTCATCTTCCCGATTTCCTTTGAATATAGCCAGAACCATGTGAGAAGAATAAGATGAGATTTCATGGGGTCTCTGACTTATCCCCAAATGTATTTTGCAATTTTAGTAGAGATGCTCAAAAAAATCAATGGGAACATGATACCATGTAACACAGAATAATTACACTCAAGGTACAGTTCAACTCATTGGTACAATACATGATATATGGTACTTGTATGCACACCTATGGAGAGTTAGAGAATCATGTACGTTTGATGGAAATACTCAAAAGCTGGATGCAGACTTGAGTCTCAACCCCAACACTTCTATTTCCTGTTCTTTTCTCTTTATAACAACAGTTACATTTATGTGGTGCCAATATCATAGCAAACGTTCCATGGTTCTTCACACTAATATCATGAAATATAACTTGACACCCAAGGAGATATTAGGTTGAGTGATCACAAGCCTATACAAACAGGCAGGTTGTGAAAGGGCATCTTAGAAAGGAGAATAAAAACATGGAGATGTTTCAGGATGACATTCCAGGACCCTGAGCTCAATGAACTGAAAACATGGGTGACAATGGTGAAAATCAGAGATATTCACGAAACCAGAATTGAAAGAGCACAGAGATATTGGGAGAACTGGAGAGCAAAAGGGGGCTGCAGAGAAAGGAAGGAGATGAGGACATGAAGGGATATGAAAAGAGGAATGAGAAAGTTTAAAATTCAATCTTAACAACAACCATCCCCAATGAAAGTCTCAAATCCTTCATGAAAATGTTAATCAACTGTCTTCACATTGACTGAATAGTCCACAACATCTTCCTTAATGGTACAGTAACAATTCTAATTTTGCATTCCACCAATTAAAGCAAATAATTAGGACACAGACTTGACTCTCAGCCCCACCACTTCTACGTTCTGTCCTTTTCTCTTTATAACAATAGTTACATGTACGTAGTACCATATTTGGAGCTTTTCATATTTGGAGTTCACAAGAAAAACGTTTCCCAAGCTTTGGAAGGGCAGCAGTCACATTACTAAGGGCTAACTGTCCAGGTCCAAAAGGGCCTGTGTGAGTGACTTCAAGCTTGTGAAACCATCAGCATGAAACATGCTCGAAAACTGTGACATCACCCCAGCACAACTTAAATAACTTACATTAAATTTCAAAACAAAGTGTAACCCAGGTACTTACTGCTGCATAGGTATGCCTCTCGACTGGTGATGGCTTTGTTACACTGGGCACATTGTGGAGTACGGAACGCTAAGATGGCAGTAAAACCGTGTCCGTTTACAGTTTTTTTGTCTTTGTCTTTTACTTCCTTCTCTTTTGATTTCTCTTTCTCCTAAAGAAAAGATGAAACATCAGTAACACAAATCTTTTCCATTTCCCATCACAGTATGCTTGATCCCAGTGAAAGCTCCTTCAGGAATTGATTTTGTGACAGTGCTCCCTCGCTCTGTGTATATTGATAGCACCTCTGCAAATATTTGGCATAAAATCACCAACCAACAAGACCCAAGTCACCTACAAGTTAAAATCTCCATTCCCTTATTTAAAATTCCTTCTCAAGATGTTACTGCAACTGAATGTTAGGCTGCTTCAGAGGACAGTGAAGAAGTCAACCACTTTGAGGATAAACTGGAGAGTTGGAGAATCATGTACGTTTGATGGAAATACACAAAAGCTAGACCATAAGGAATGTCCGACAATGTTCCCTTAAGGACTTTAGTCCAGCATGTTGGCTCTTATGGCTGTTGTATGGGCTTGAACAGCTCATGGTGCTGTATGAGTTGTTGCTATGAAAAAGGTAGCTGCCATTGTCCTTTTTAGAATGAGAATTTACAATGTCTGTTGACTCTACTGTAGCAGACTACTTCCTAGTCTAATTAGGAGAGGCTCTTGTGGTTAACAAGATCGTGTTTACCACTGATAAAGGAAGGGTCAGTTGAAACATTCGAGAGAGCATTGGAAGGGACTTCAATGTGACAGTGGTAGTCCTGGACCGAGGGGGTCATGGATTCAAGTCCCACTGGCTCCAGAGGTGTGTAATAACATCCTTGAACAGGTTTCTTTGAAAAATAAGTTAAAGTAAAAAAAAAGTCAACACAGCATTAGAACAATGCATTGGTAGTGTCCATACCTCTGAGCCAGAAGTCTCAGATTCAAGTCCCACCCGCTCCAGAGGTGCATAATAACATCTCTAATCAAGTTGATTGGACAATATCTCAAGAGGATATCAGATGATGATTGGGATAGAAATACCAAGGAAGGATATGGGGAGCAAGCAGGTGATTGGCATTGGGTCGTGATGATCATTTGAAAAGCCAAGTGGACTAATCTCTCTCAGCATCATAAAAATCCTGTGATTTTGCATAGTAGCAGCTAGTTACAGGTTGTACTGAGAATATAAATATTTTTACAAAGACTTTGAGGACCAGATGTTAGGTCTCTCTCCTTTGAGATCCTAAATTGCACTGCCCACAATATTTTCACAGTGGGTGGAGCTTATGGCCAATGCGTTCCTGAAGACGTGCACTGCGCGGCTCCTTGGAGAGTCTGCGCATGCCGATTAGTGTGTGAACCAATCGTCTTCTGTTCCAGGACTCACTGCCCAGCCCTGACCTCAGAGATCTATGCAGAAGTGGTGATTAATACAGGAAACATAGCTTATAGTACCCACCCCCATTATTAACGCTCATATCCACATACTCCCAACGACAACTGTACCATCAGCTCGATTTTGTAAACTAAATTTAAACCCTCAAACTGTCTGTTAGAATTGAACTGTTTACAGAGGATTCTGGGATCTGGATCACCAGTCAGGAACCCTTAACCACATCACTGGATGCAAGTTAAGTTTTGGGCAAAGGCCTCATGGGTTTCCACACAATGCGATGTGCAAATATAAATCAAAGCAACTCAGGAATAGTGGCAATATGATGCTGAAACTTGGCTTTCAAAGGTTTGAGGGGGGATGATTTAGAAATATAAAGTTTTAGATTCACAATCTTGTGAAAGTATGGGTTAGCAGCAGGAGACAACCAAAGAGATTAAACAGAGTTCTCCCAGCCTTAACAGTTCAACAATGTTATTTTCCCCAGAGCATTCACTGATTCTGAAATTGAGTGAGTTCAATCGGCTTATGATAGTATAATCTTTAATTCATCACGTTACAGCTCTCGAGTTCTTCATATGTTGGCCTCACTAACACCAGTAAAAGCTCATTTTACCCAGTGCCATAACCAGGGCTCACTGTTCAAATGTAAATGACAGGACTGAAATTGATTGGGTGGAAACATTAGTAAAATCTTTCATTGGCCCATTTTCACATGACAAATACTAGAGAGCATAGATTTAAGGTGAGAGGAGGAAAGTTTAAAGGAAATATGCGAGGCAGGCTTTTTTTAAATGTAGAGGGTGGTAAGTATCTGGAACCTACTGTTAGTGGAGGTAGAAGAAGCAGAAACAATTACAACATATGCAAGGCATTTGGACAGACACATGAACAGACAGGGAATAAAGGGATAGGGGCCATGTGCAGATGGGACTGGTTTAGAATGGCATCATGGTTGGCACAGACATGGTGGGCCAAAGGGCCTGTTCTTGTGCCGTACTGCTCTATTTTCTATGACAGTCTGATGACTGACTCTTTTAGGTTGCAAAGAGATATCAGCAAATGGTAAAGATGAGCAGAATTAAATGCTGCATCATGCTCAACACATGGTCCAGTTTGTATTGAGTTCAAAATTCATAGTCCCAGGAACAAATCTTCTTCACTCACTTTATCTCGGCAGACAGCTGCAACCAGACTCCAATGGTGGTTTCTTATATTTGCTCTAGCCTCTTCCTCTGTTTATGATGGTTTTGGCTTTCTAGCTAGCGATTAACCCTCAATCCCTGAAAACAGCCAACTTTCTACCAAGCTGCTTCTCTCCCCACCTTTAAAATCCTTTGTAAAAGTTAATTTGACCCCAGTTTGTTACCTCCCCTAATGAGTTGGTCTCGATTCTCTCCCCCACGTGAATGTTTCTAAGAACTTTCGTAGAAATTCTAAGCAGCTGTTACAATAAAGTCATTCAAAAGCTAATTTGTTTTAAACCTTGGAGACCCACAGCACAGGGAACAAGTGTAGAGACCCTCAATTGAATATCTCCTTCATCAGTGGGCCCACAGGACAGACAAGTGATTGAATGCATCGAGATATTAAGCCAAAAGGGAATTGCAGTTCCAATTCTTGGTCTTCGTTGAATAGTAAGTGTCAACAGCCCTGATATTTCAATATCTTTGGATTAGGGAAATAAAGTAAATCAGGGAGGCACAACATTTCGTGATCATATTCAATAACATCTGAAGCGTGTACATGCTCACAACAGGATTCGGGCTGAATACAATGCCACACAAGGCAGAATTGCCTGCACTTGCAGGTGAATGAGGAAGATACCACGCAGAATCAGCAACAAGAAAGAAAAAGAGAGAGAGAGAGAGGGTCAGAGACAGAGGAGAGAGAAAGAAAAGAAAACAAGTCACGTCAACACTGAGCCAACACTAAACCAAGCTTCCTGCCAGTGAACCTCCCCCATTCTAACTGTGTAACATCTGCTGCAACATCTCCGAATCTTCTTACAAAACTCTTCCTTACCCATGTGCTACAGAAGCTGTTCCTGTATTTATTTACGAAGTGACAAAGTAGAGCTGTGTTTTTTGTAACATGTTGGCAACCGCCCAAAAAAAATGTGGAATTGATCAGAGGCAAATGCTCTGCAATGCATACGATTAAAGGGACCTACAGCAGACAAACCAATAGAGAAAAACCTTGATTATCTGAGCGAGATGGGTGGGAAGTATTTGTTCAGATAACTGATTGTTCGGATAACGTTTTTATGGGATCTTGAGATCTTGTTCGGATAATCTGAAATTCGGATAATTGATGTTTGGATAACCGAGGTTGTTCTGTATAGAGGCAATCTTGTACAGACACAAACTACATTGATATCGTGTCCAAGACACAGGTTTAAACCCATAAAAGGCAAATTTAGAAGTGATGTCTGAAGTTCACATGCAGTGATCAAAGATTACAATCGATGTTTAATTTTGAGTAATGGTGTAAATCTGAATTTTTGTTGGAACCAAATAGAGAGAACATAGAAAAGTAAAGCACAGAACAGGCCCTTGGGCCCACGATATGCCAAGGATTATTCCTAATCTAAAATAAAATAACCTAACCTATGCACTCCTCAATTCACTGCTGTCCATGTGCATGTCCAGCAGTTGCTTAAATGTCCCTAATAACTCTGTTTCCACCACCACCGCTGGCAACACATTCCATGCATTCACAACTCTCTGTGTAAAGAACCTACTTCTGACATCTCCTCTATACTTTCCTCCTAATATCTTAAACTATGACCCCTCGTGCCAGTCAATCCTGCCCTGGAGAAAAGTCTCTGGCTATTGACTCTTTCCATGCCTCTCATTACCTTGTATACCTCGATCAGGTCACCTCTCTTCTTCCTTCTCTACAGACAGAAAAGTCCAAGCTTAGACAACCTCTCTTCGTTAGAGAAGCCCTCCAGTCCAGGCAGCATCCTGGTAAACCTTCTTTGCACCCTCTCCAAAGCCTCCTTATCTTTCCTATGAAGGAACTTTCTAGCTCAATGAAGAAACACGAGCTGGATGTTTCCCCCATCCACATTTACCCAGTGACAAAGTGATAGTAAATTGCTGCTGAGAGGCGTGGGGGTGGGTGGGTGTGTGTGTGTGCATGCATGAGAGAGAGCAAGAGAGGGAATGCATGAAAGTGTGCAAGGAAGAGAGAGAGAAAGACCAAGGGGAGTGGGGGTGGGAGAGGAGGGGCAAAAGGGAGAAAAGCCAAATTGCAGGAAAATGTGAAGATTACACAGCAAGCCTGGCATCATCTACTGAGGGAGAGATGGAATTACCCCTTCAGGTCTGTGGCATTTCATCAATGGTCATATATCTGAAACAGTAACCTTTCCTCCCTCTTTTGTTTGTGCTTTACCTCCATGTTTCCAGCATCTATAGTTAATTTGGCTACTGCTAGAAGGAAATCCCCTTTTCCAATGTCTCCTGTGACCAGCTGCAGGGACCCATGAGGATGCTGGATGTGTAACCTTTATCCTGCTAGTGAGCCATCACCAATGGCTGCATCCCACAGTACAGTACAGGAAGTAGTATTTTGGGAGTGATCCAGACACAGACAAACGTAGACAAAGAGTAGCTTCATGGTGACGATGCTGCAATGCTTTGAATCAGAATGAGCAATAATCCTTGCCTTTCAATGCTCATCCTGCACTGTCTTAGTTGTCAGTAGCTGAATCCAAACTGACCTCAAACATACCAGTCTCGTACAATAGTCTAATAGGCAAGCACAACATAGGAAATAATGTCACACCTCATCTTTGCCACTAAGTGACAAACACTGAGGTTAGGACTAACACACTAAAACGTTGCTCTTTCTTCAAGATCTACAATTCCTTTAGTAAACCATAATGATTCACCAACTTTCAACATTATATTCTGATCCCTGTCTCAATAACTCAGCGGTATTCAGTGAGAATTCCAAATGGCCTCTTTTCCTGGTAATTGCTCTATATATTGCCTCGCTTTATACCATCATTTATCCTTAATGCAAGACAGCTGTCTCTGCTCATTTCATAAACAAATACTTGGATTCAAATTCAACATTATGAACAGCTTTGCTTTCACTAACTTTTTTGGACTCAGCATAAAACCAAAGAAGATTGATCTTCCCTGGAACACTGCAGAATAGATTTACATTTTGTTGCCTGACGGTTTCTATAAAAACCAAAATCTATATTAACATACACAACAGTACAGCTCCCAACTGCGTTAACAGGGAACTGACACTGTTAAAACATGTGCAAAAGATTTAATTTCAAAAAGCAGTGAAATATTAGACACCACGATTGGAGATGGGAGTCTATCATAGCAGATTGTAAACAGGAAACCAAGAAAAGGCAGCCAAAATGAAGACGTTAACAGTTGTGAACATTTAAGCTTTCACTTCCTGAGCAAACATGGTAGTTTAACATCATTTGCACTGCGAATCATTTCATTACCTACCACTTTGAACGGACTTGACTGCGTTATAGAAAATTTAATCCACGACATAACTCGGCTCAGGAGAATTCTGCCTCTCACATTCTGGTTACAGAAGAAAATGAACTGACTGTCTCAATTTGCCCATGACGTACAATTCAGTCAGAGGAAGTTGGGGTCTGGAGAGGGGGAGGCAACCCTTTATAGGGTCTCAGCCGGTAAGTCTTTAGGAAGCATTAAGCTTCAAAATAAAAAGGGAACATTTCCTCTCCCTTTTCATTTTAAAGTAAAGCTGTCTTTTTTCACCTTGGTGCCTTCTAAACGGCTCTCCCACAAATTCTTAAAATAACAATATATCTTTACTTCTTCAAAATTAAACTGAAAACTAAACTCTGGGCAACATTTCTGCTTGATAATAAAATTAACTGTTTCCATGTGAATTCTTGATTATTACACTTAGTGTAATCTATAGTTATGTTTAGTAATCTATGGTTAGTAAAATGGGTTAATGTAACCATAATAAATAAAATTTTCACAGTCATTTTGCTTTAAAAAGTTCTTTTTTTAAGATAAGATAACTACCAGTGCAGCTGAAAATAAAATCTAACATAAAATGACATGCAATTATATCAATTTTTATTTTAAAAAGGGACCCGCAGATCACTTTAGCCCCAGGGAGGGTTATACTGTTTTTGTGGTCTCTTTGTAGCCCTCTACTGGTGTCAATCTGTAACCATCTATCTGAAGGCCTAACAACAAAAACTTAGATTTACATAGTTGTCATCATATTAAAGCTGCTATCTAGGTGCTTTACAGAGGCATTAATAGTCAAAAGTTTACATGGAACTGCATAAGGAAATATTAGTCTAGATGACAAAAGCTTGGTCAGAAATTTGTTTTAAGGGTTGTCTTAAAGGAAGAGAAAGATAGAGAGAGGGCATTGCAGAGCTCAGAGTAATAGAGACTGTGCAAGGAGTTGAAAGGCCAGGATTAAGTAGTTGAAGCTTTACTGGAACAGAAGACAAAATGGGTCAGTGGTGATAGGTGGAGGGGCAATGGTACAAGTTAAGTATTGCTAGTGGTAGAGATTTGGAGGAGCTCACACTTCCCAAGTGGGAGACATGGAAAGCTTGACCATGTCAGTGTACACACTCCTCTGCTTTCAATTTTCCCTTTCCTCCGTTACAGCAGTGTCTCCCTCTGCTCGTTATTCCTATTCAATGGTACAAATGAGGCTCACTACATAGAACAAAGCACAGTTTGCATTTAAATGGCGCGCATTGCATACAGCCATAATCATAGAGATGTACAGCATGGAAACTGACCCTTTGGTCCACTTTGTCCATACTGACCAGATATCCCAACCCAATCTAGTCCCACCTGCCAGCACCTGGCCCATATCCCTCCAAACCCTTCCTATTCACATACCCATCCAGATGCCTTTTAAATATTGCAATTGTACCAGCCTCCACACTTCCTCTGACAGCTCATTCCATACACGTACCACCCTCTGCGTGAAGAAGTTGCCCTTTAGATCTCTTTCATATCTTTCCCCTCTCACCCTAAACCTATGCCCTCTAGTTCTGGACTCTCCCACCCCAGGAAAAAGACTTTGTCTATTTACACTATCCATGCCCCTCATGATTTTATAAGCCTCTATAAGGTCACTCCTCAGCCTCCGATGCTCCAGGGAAAACAGCCGCAGCCTGTTAAGCCTCTCCCTCCAGCTCAAATCCTCCAACCCTGGCAACATCCTTGTTAATCTTTTCTGAACCCTTTCAAGTTTCACACCATCCTTCCAATAGGAAGGAGACCAGAACTGCACACAATATTCCAACAGTGGCCTAACCAATGTCCTGTACAGCTGCAGCATGACCTCCCAACTCCTGTACTCAATACTCTGACCAATAAAGGAAAACATACCAAATGCCTCTTCACTATCCTATCTACCTGCAACTCCACTTTCAAGGAGTTATGAACCTGCACTCCAAGCTCTCTTTGTTCAGCAACACTACCCAGGACCTTACCATTAAGTGTATAAGTCCTGCAAAGATTTGGTTAGATAGGATAAACTCCATCTGCCACTTCTCAGCCCATCTGATCAAGATCCCATTGTAATCTGAGATAACCTTTTTTGCTGTCCACTATACTTCCAATTTTGGTGTCACTTGCAAATTTACTAACTATACCTGTCATGCTCACATCCAAATCATTTATTTAATAATGTTAAGGATAATGTAAGCATTATATATTAAGGATTATATGTTAAGGATTATATAAGCATGTTAAGGATATTCCATAGAGTTTTCCTCCCGACGAGTGATCTTGATGTGCATGCATTCATAGAGAAGTAGAACACTGATAGCCTTTACAGACAAATGTGCACTGACCATGTAGACAAAGATCTCTCAACTAGGAGACCCAGGTTTGGATCTCACCTACTCTGGAGATGTGTCATAGCACATGATATGGAGGTGCCTGGTGTTGATCTGGGATGGACAAAGGCGGGGGGGGGGGGGGGGAGAGAAAGAAAGAAAGGGGAATGGGGGTAGGGAGAGAATGACACGGGCTCAAATCCTACCATGGCAGCTGGTGGAACTTGATTTTAAATGACTGTGTGGAAATTCAAACTTAATTTCACTAATGGTGATCACAAATTACTAATACCAAACCTGGCTCACTCATGTCTGTATGGGAAGGAAACCTGCTAATCTTTCTCGGTCTGGCATCCATGTGATTCCAGATCCACTGCAATGTAGTTGACCCCAAAAATACTGTCAGTGACTGCCCAGCAATACCAGTCAACTGAAGGGCAGTTAGAGATAGACAACAAGTGTTGGCTCTGGCAGCAACACACAGATCTCATTAAATAATAAAGAAACTCAAGTCTGGGCCACTGCTCTCAGTAACAGAGCTGATCAGGGGACCAGCTGGTGTACTTCCTGACCTGAGAAATTTTCAAACAGTTTCATCATGCCCAGGAAATGACATAGGTGAAATCTCCAGACGATGGTGAGACACCAACTTCACACTCATGGTTTGTAAAGATGCCCTGAATGCCTTAGTGCACATTTACATCTCATCCTATCACTGTCTGCATCCCTGGTTTGTCAGAACTCAGTTGGAGACTGCAAGCTGCAAGTGTAACTGTGAAAGTCTAGCAATGTAATGACCACAGATTCCTTCAGATGACATCACCTCTATGCTAATAATCGACAATGCTACAAAGATACAGAACCCAGAAAACCCTCCGAATGACAGGGTTTAAATGAAAAAAAAAAGTGACCATCTTTTAAAAAGCCTACAGCCTGATTAGTGGTCGATATTAACACTGAGAGGTAGAACATAGGAAGCAGCTATTCAGCTTCCCCCTCATCCTTTACAAGAGTAATACAAAACTAATCTGCTCCCTAGGCTAGAATCTTCCAACATTTCAAATAATCAATTAAATTCTCTTTAAAAATATTGCACTCTCTCTTTTTGAAAACATCTTCTTTCTGGGAATGATCCGACAGCATCTGTTACCCATCTTTAATTTCCCTTGAATGGGAAACTTTCAGAGAAACTGTACATTGTCCCTGGTGTCTGCAGTTGAATGGATGCAGGTGAATGCTATTCAAGAGATTAATTTACCTCCAAGCCAAAGGGGATGGCTAGGTCAATTGGTTGGATGTCTGGTTTGCAATGCAGACTAGTCCCAGCAGCATGGGTTCAATTCCCACATCAGCTGAGGCCACCATAAAGAGCTCTCCTTTAACAGGTTCAAGTGGTAAAGTGATAGTGTTAACGTCGGAGCCAGGAGACCCAAGTTCAAGTCCCACCTGCTCTGGAGGTGTGTAATAACATCTTCGTGCAGGCTGATGAGAAAAATTGATTAATTTTAAAAAAATCAGGACTGAATTAGAAGGAGCCAGTGGTGCATTGGCAGTGGCCCTACCTTTGAGCCCAGGTGGTCCAGATTTAAGTCCCACCTTTTCTGGAGGTAATACCATCTCTAATCTGGTTGATTGGAAAACATAATATATATACCTCTGAACCAGGAGGGCTCTTGTGTCACAGTGGTATTATCCCTATCTCTAAGCGAGGAAGTCTTTGTCCAGGGTGTATATTAACATTTCTGAACAGGTTGATTACTAAATAACTATAAATAACAGACTACTCCAGTATTCAGTGATTATCATCATCCTGAACTCATAAAACAACTTAGTTGCTGAGCACAGATATATTCCTGTCATTAAAAACAAAAAAATTCAAGAAACATGTTGGTTAGATAATGTGCTCTCATGTTGTAAAACTAATGTTTTGTTAATACCATATCTTCTCAAATTACAGCATTTAAATGGCTATACAATTAAGAAACAAAAATCATCCATTTTACAGTAGACTGATATTTACAAAAGCCATATATTGGAAATTAAATGGCAAATGTAGAAACATGATATCTGCTGCTTGCAGCATGATCGACAGCTGGTCGCTGTGTAGAACAGGGAATTCTTATACCTGATACAAACAGTACTTTGCTAACCAATGATACGTCAAGCTATCTTGCAGTTCTGGTGCAGGATCTCTGCATTCTACAAATACATTCCCCTCCCTCAGTGCCAGAGTTTGTGAAGACCCTGTTGGCTGCCCAACAGAAGTTGGTGCCCTCCTCCTGTATTTGGATTTTTGCTGGAATTACAGCACTGCCCTGCTCCCTCACCAACACCCAGTCCAGTGTAGCGTCACCTCCAATCGAATGAGCAACTTCAAACGTTGCCGCAAAGACCCAGAGTGAGCAAGAGCTCCACTGATGAAATCAACAAATATGTCCCTCACCCACAAAGCAACACAAGGCCTCATGTACTTGATATTTGAGGAGGTAAGGATAAATGATCTCATCATCACACGTTTAATGCTGTTGTATAAGATAGTTAGGGCCTGAAAGGTTTAACAGACATCACAAAATCAGCCCATTGCCATTAGCTCCTGGGAGGAGCTAACCACTTTGTTATCAATTCTCATACAGTTCCAGTTCACTGCTAAGTTCTGTGCATCTAACAGTACCATAGAATTCCTACAGTGTGGTAGCAGGTCGTTCAGCGCATCGAATCCATACTGACTCTCCGAAGACTACCCATCCCAGACCCAACCCCTACCCTATCCCCATAATGCTGTATTTTCCATGGCTATCCATCTAGCCTGCACATCCTTGGACATTACGGGACAACCTCGCACAGCCAATCTACCCTAACCTGGAAATCTCTGGACTGTGGGAGGAAATGGGAGCACCCGGAGGAAACCCATGCAGACATGGAGAGAACATGCAAACACCAAACAGACAGGTGCTAGAGCTTGAATTGAACCTCAATTGCTGGCGCTGTGAGGTAGCAGTACTAACCACTGAGCCACTGTGCTGCCTATGTATTTATGCTTAGGTCCTGCCTGAAGTCTGAGAAAAAACCTCTCGTGCAAAACAGATTGATGTAACTAGCTATTAAGTATTAAGTAACAAACCTCCTCTACCAAGATGGAGCCTGTCCTCTACCAGAAACACCATCCTTCTCCACACTGCATCAGTATTTGGTAGTCATGCCAACAAGATCAGAAGTCGCATGCCACCAAGCTATAGTCCAATAGATTTATTTGAAACCACAAACTTTCGGAGCACTGCTCAGGTGAAGTCTAAATGAAGGGGCAGTGCTCCGAAAGATTGTGATTTCAAATAAACCTGTTGGACTATAACCTGGTGTCATGTGACTTCTGAGCTTGTCCACCCCAGCATCTCCACATCATGTCAACAAGGAGGATTGATGGCAATAAATTTACCCAAAACTTCTAAGATAGAGCTGGTAGACACAAATACAACATATATCACCAGACCGACAGCGCTGGTGTCTGAAAACACACCAGAAATGATCACAAATTTTATACAAGCTTCTCTCATCTTCATTTTTCTTCCCTGGGCTCTCTGCCAGTGACAATAGAGAACAGCACTAATATCATGGAAACACTGACACTTCCTTGTTCTCCTTTAAATCAGCAAGTTATCCTGATTCGGTCACATAGCCTTGTTTCCCCAATAGCTCTGGGTTGATTCCTGAAAGCTCCTGCTCCCAAAATGGGAATACCCTCACCGCAATGCTGTAGCAGGTGAAACAGAATCCCTCACTGCCACCTTCTCAAGGCAAATGAATGGGATCTCATCAGCAGCAGTCACACCCCAAAAACAAACATCTACTACAGATGTTGTTTCCCCATTCCACAATCTTCACTGATCTCAGCAGCCTCACTGAAGTGAGCCAAGTCTGGGTTGTCCCACTGGGTGGGACAATGAGGTAGGGTAAGAGAATAAGCATGACAATAAGGTATGCTAGTAAGTCAGTTCTTTTAGGACTTTTATCGTTTACCCCATAATTGGTGCACGGACAAGGTTATAAAGAACTTCATTAGTGCGTACCTTGTTCTTGTGTTTTCCACTTGACATCTTATTTTTGAGGTAGCTGAAAGTTCGAGAGACTTTAGTGCTGCCTTTCCCTTCCAAATCCTTCCTTGTTGGACTCGGGGGCACTTGGCTGTAATCCTCTTCGGAAATGCTGTACAATTAAGGCATAAACAACTCTAAGATCTGGAATGAAAGCAAAATGCTGGAGAGACTCAGCAGATCTGGCAACCTCTCTGGATAGAGAAGCAGACTTTACGTTTCATGTTCAACATACACACAACTTTGGCCTGAATAAGAGTGACTTTGGATTCAAAATGGTGACTCTGTTTCTCTCTCCACAAGTGCAACCTGACCCATTGACTGCTTTCAGTTTTGAATCTCACCTTGAATTTGTTTTGGCCAACTCTCGTCTCTGTTGACGCTTCTCCTGGACAAGATGTTGTATCGTCTCAGAAAGATAATTCCATCCAGAATTCTTGAATAACCACATATACTATTTTAGCCCTGCTGTTACCCAACTGTCTCGGCCCTTCATTTTGCTTTCTCTATTTTAAGTAGAATTGCCCAGCCTACAGAAAGCCTAAAATACACAACTTTTGCTTCCAATGTCTGCCTTTCTCTTGCCTTTACTAGAGCCATCTCTGAAGCTTCTCTTGCCTTCCTTTACTGCACTGTTTCCATTTTCCGTGATAGACAGTTTTTGCACATTCTTTACAATCCCACAACCATCACTTTTGCACCACCTGCCCCATCTTATCTTTCTCTTTACAATATAAAAGCCATCATTTTTACAACTCTCTTCAGTTCTAAGAAAACTTCATTTTGGACTTGAAATATTAAATCTATTTCTGTCTTCACTGACCTGTTGAGTTTCTTCAGCACTGTGTGTTTTCATTTCAAATCTCCAACATTCTCAGTATTTTATTTTTGTATTTAAAACATGGTTGAGGTTTGAGACTTGTTGCAGGAATTTCTTTATGATTTTATGGGCAATTAAATCACATAGAAGGTGCAGGAGATATAATAATTAGTACAGGCAGTCCCTGGGTTGTAAATAGGTTCTGTTTCTGAGTCCCTTCACAAGTCAATTTGTACGCAAGGCAGAACACAATGCATTACAATATAAACTATAGGCTCATAGGTAATCATGAACCCACTGTAATGAGCAAAAAAACCTAGCAGATTCTATGTAGATAGGGGTTGAGGGGGGTGAGGGGTCCGTCAAAGAATGCAGGGGGAGGTTAAGGAAGACGCTTTTAAAGCGATGCCAGAATGCCATCAGGCGGCACTGTGGCTCAGTGGTTAGCATTGTTGCCTCATAGCGCCAGGGACCAGAGTTCGATTCCACCCTCGGATGACGGTGTGGAGTTTGCACATTCTCCCAGTGTATTAGATTAGATTCCCTACAGTGCGGAAACATGCCCTTCGGCCCAACCAGTCCACACCAACCCTCCAAAGACTAGCCCACCCAGACCCATTTCCCTCTGACTAATGCACCTATCACTATGGGCAATTTAGCATGGCCAATGCACCTGACCTGCACATCTTTGGACTGTGGGAGGAAACCGGAGCACCCGGAGGAAACCCATGCAGACACGGGGAGAACGTGCAAGCTCCACACAGACAGTCGCCCGAGGCTGGAATCAAACCTGGGACACTGGTGCTGTGAGGTTTCCTCCAGGTGCTCCGGTTTCCTCCCAAATCCAAAGATGTGCAAGTTAGGTGGGTTGGCCAAGCTAAATTGTGGGTTAGCTTTGAGAAATGCAGGGCTACAGGATAGATATGGGGTGGGATGCTTTTCGAAGGATCGATGTGAACTCGATGGGCTGAATGGCCTGCTTCCACACTGTAGGGATTCTATGATTCTAAATGTCCAGTTAATATCAGGTATAAAGCAGGGAAACTAGCAGGTTCAGATTTAATCTTTATCTATGATGCATCAGATAAGGTGGTAGAAAAGCTGAAGGCATTGCATCTGGTTTCAATGTGCTGCATTGGGGTATCACCTTATTGATACCCAGCCTGACCTACAGGTGACTGCAGACCCACTACAATCTGTTGATATTTAAGAGTTCTCGGAAATGGCCAAACAAGCCTTGCAGTTCAAAGGGAACTGAGGAGGGGCAACAAATGCTGGCTTTGTCAGTGATGCCCACACTATATAAGAGAGTTAAAGATCTCCTGCTGGAAGATGGGTACACATTCATGACTGTGAGAGTGGAGTTGACTGACCATGTGGTGGAAGCAGATTCAGTCATGGTTTCAAAAGGGAATTACATTATTATCTGACAAGATTTATAGGGCTACAGGGGAATGAGCTGCTCTAAGAGAAACAGGATGTGGTGTGATGAGCTGGGAGGCCCCACTTTGGAGATATAATCATTCTATGTGAAGATATGACTTTTTGTTTTTTATATATATAAAGTTTAAAAACTGAGAATACTCAACAAACTTCAGAATGTTTAGGAAACCAGAGATAGAAAATAATTAGTTGACATTGGGTCTGGGTCCTAGCTCAAACAAACTATTTTAAAAAAGTTCTACTTACTAACAGTGAATTGGAGTCACTTACCTCTGGCCCAGAGAGTTACTGGTGGACGATCTTAAATCTGGAGGGGAAAATTCCAATATTAATATTTTTGTAATTTCACAAGTGTAGAAATTTGCTAATTGTTAAAAATCAAAATAGCACAAATACAGAAATGACAAACAACTGAAATGGCCACATTTATACTAATATTTATATAATTACTACAAAGGACACATTAATAGATGAAGGTTGTACAGTAAAGCAATGGAATTATTTTAGACACTGAGAATAACTTCACTCAAGGAAGTCAGCTGGCAACAGTTTCACATGTTCAAAATGAGTTATATATACAGATTTCCTCCAAGCATTTAAGGCAAAAATCTAGAAATAAAATCAGATGAGATTTATATAAATGCACATTTTTCTTTACAAGAAAGTGTGTTCTAGGAGTAGAGGGTTGGTTAGCTCAGTAGGCTGGGCAGCTGGTTAGTGACGCCAATGGAATGGGTTCAATTCCTGCATTGGCTGAGATTACAATGAACAACTCTCCCTCCCCTTGCCTAAGGTGTGGAGACCCTCAGGTTCAACCAACACCTGTCGTCTCTCTCTAATGAGAGAGCAGCCCCATCATCTGGTAAGACAATAGCAATGTTACCTTTATCATACCTTTTAGCTGTACAAAATATTGCTAATTAAAAATAACCCTCACCTAAAGACTCCGCTTGCTGATCACAACACAACACATTAATATGCTTTAAAAATGTGCAGTGATTCAATGATCACCCACTTGTAAAAATACCTGAATACTCCATTATCTTGATATCCTATGGGCAGCACAGTGGGAAATTGGCAACTTGTGAATACAGTTGACAGCGTGTTGCTGGAAAAGCACAGCAGGTCCTGATGAAGGGCTTCGTCCCGAAACGTCAATTTTCCTGCTCCTCGGATGCTGCCTGACCTGCTGTGCTTTTCCAGCAACACACTCTCGACTCTGATCTCCAGCATCTGCAGTCCTCACTCTCTCCCACTTGTGAATACAGTTTTATTTAGAAACCACACATAGGGTGAGGATGGCATATTTGGGAGTGGGCTGGAGTGACAGCAGACACATAGAAATGTTAGCTCTTTCTGTTTCAGAAACACGCTCATTGAATTGACAGGTCGAAGTCATCCCTTGTCCTTGGACTTGAGCATTTAACTGCCCGATGATTCAAATTAAGCATTGTAAATCACAAAATAAATTTAAGTAACATTCCTCACCTCTCGGCCTATGTATGTAACATTCCTGTGTTTAAACAAGTCTATTTTATCAGACAGTATAAGAATGGATCAGACCGTAATTCTTAACTTACACTTTATTGCTTGTTTGAAGAAATTACGCAGTCAATTGACAATTAAATGATATAAAATACAATTGTATTGAACTGTACAAAATGTGCAATTGATTTTGACCCCGCTAGGATCTACAGAAAGCTGAAAACTAGCCATGGTTGAAGTCACATGGGTGGGAGGTCACAAACAGGTGAGAAAAAGCACAAGGTAGGTCAGACTGAATCAGCAAGTCTTCCGACAGGATGCAGGAAGGGACAAGAGTTTGAGCAAGGAAGCCTACCTGTAGATGATCAATAACTACCAAAGGAACTGAACTTTCCATCAACTGTGTTATTTTCCTGAAAGAAATTAAACGTTCTCTTTTGAAAGATGATTCACCTATTTAAACTGATCTGGAAGCATTTGCCTAGCCTGAAGTGGGCCCATGTGGAGAATCTAAATCAATCTATCAAACAGATGTCTATCAGTGGCTAAGCACAGTGTGCATAAAGCCCCTCAAACTCTGCTGCTTTGTAGTTACTATCATTCACTCACCATTTTACAATAAACATTTTCTGCTATTTTTCTTTGCATAGGGCACACCAGTGTCTGGTCTCTACCCATCAGTCTGAGATTTGAACCCACAATCTCTGACTGAGCTACCGCCAAGTCACAGTGACACCAAATCTGGGGTAGGTTTGTCCTAACCCAACCCATTACAGCTTTGTCTCGCAGGGGACAGGCAAAGTAGCTGCTCTACCCCACCCTCCAGTCCAAATGCACTGGCTCTCTGTTGGGCTACAATGTCCATCATTGCCCAGTAAGCTGCAATGGCTTGGACAGCCATGGAAAACTTCACAGTTCCACCCCAGCCCCATATGACCAAATGCTCACACACATTTTCAGGCAGGAATTATAGGTACACTGTAAACCAAAACCAACTTCACAGCCCCGAAGCAACATAATTTCTCACAAATTCACTTGGCTCTGTATGATATTAGACAAATGGAACACCATCTATAACTTCAGCAGTGATACAGCCACTGATAAGACTATGTAAAGCCCCCATTGTAATCTTGGAGCTGCATTTGTATCTAAATGATGCAGCCTGACATCCTTAGGCAGAAGGTCACTTGAGGACACCTCTGCTGGTTGTGATTTTGTGGGAAGGATACTGGAAACTCTCAAATACTGGTGCTGAGCCAAGAAATTACTGGAGAAACTCAGCAGGTTTGGTAACATATGTGGAGAGAAAGCAGAGTTAACCATTCAAGTCCAGTGACCCATCTGCAGAACTGAGACACTCCACAGATGCTGCCAGACTTGCTGAGTTTCTCTAGCAATTTCTACTTCCAATGTGGAGTGTCTCAGTTCTACAAATGGGTCACTGGACTTGAATGGTTAACTCTGCTTTCTCTCCACATGTTACCAGACCTGCTGAATTCTTCAGCAATTTGCTTCAGATTTCCAGCATTCACAGTTCTTTCTTTTAATATAGAAATTGAAACAATTTTCCACCTTCACGCAACTCCCTTCCACATTCACATCAGGAATAGAACAGTATTTGCTGTCTTTTTTCTGTGTTGACATCCTAATTACATAGAATTTGCAGGGCAGATTCTTCTATTCTTCTACTGGTTCACACACAGGACTAATCCATTCTGGTGCTTACATACCAGCTTCCATTTAATGGAGTTCTGTTTTAGACAGAAATGTAGCAATTTAACACAGAACTCTCTTTGTGCAATTCAGGTGTTAACTTTCATAAGAAGGCCCTCCTCAATCTTGAGTTTAGTTTAGATTCCCTCCAGTATGGAAACAGGCCCTTCGGCCCAACAAATCCACACCGACCCTCCGAAGAGTAACTCACCCGGCCCATTCCCCGACTGTATATTTACCCCGGACTAATGCACCTAACACTATGGACAATTCAGCATGGTCAATTCACCTGACCTGCACATCTTTGGATTGTGGGAGGAAACTGGAGCACCTGGAGGAAACCCACGCAGACACATGGAGAATGTGCAAACTCCACACAGACAGGTGCCTGAGGCAGTTGCTTGAATCAAACCCGGGTCCCTGGCGCTGAGGCAGCAGTGCTAACCACTGAACCACCGTGCCACCCCTGAGTTCATAGACTCAGAGTCCTACAGCATGGAGACAGGCTCTTTGGCCCAAACTGGTCCATGCCGACCAAAATGACAATCCACACTAACCCCATTTCCCTGGATTTGGCCTATATCCTTCCAAACCTTTCCTATCCATGTATTTGTCCAAATGCCTTTTAAATGTTGATTATGTACCCACCTCAATGACTTCCACTGGCAACTCATTCTAAATGCGTACCACCCTCTGTGTAAATAAAGTTCCCCTCAGGTTCCCTTTTATTCTTTCCCCTTTAACCTTAAATTGATGCCCTTTAGTCCGTGATTCTCCAACCCTGTGAAAAAGACTGAATGCATTCACCATATCCATGTATCTCAGGATCTTATACACTTCTATAAGATCCCCCACTTCAGTCTCCTAAGCTCGAAAGAAAAAAGTCCTCGCTTGTCCAACCTCTCCCTGTTGAATCCTGGCAACGTTCTTGTTAATTTCTTCTGCACTCTTTCCAGTTTAATAGCATCTTTCCTATAATAGTGTCTAAAACTGAACACAATACCCAAATACCAACTTCCTGTACTACTGCAACATAACTTCACAACTTCTATACTTAATGCCCTGATTGATGAAGGTCAGTTTGCCAAAAGCCACCTTCACTGCCCTGTCTACCTGAGACTCCACTTTCAGAGAACTGTGCACCTGAACGCCAAGGTTCCTCTGCTCCACTACACTCCTTAAGGCCCTACCATTCACCATGAAACTCTTGCCTTTATTTGAATTTCCAAAATGCAAGACCTCACATTTAACTACATTAAAATCCATTTACCATTTCTCAGCCCACTTCCCCAGCTGATCAAGGTCCTGCTGCAATTTCTGATAACCTTCCTCACTGTCCATGATACTGCCTATTTTAGTATTATCTGCAAACTTACTAATCATGCCTTGTACATTCTCATCCAAATCACTGATATAGACAACAAACAGTAATAGGCCCAGTAAAGATCCCTGACACACTCCACTAGTTACAGGCCTCTCGTCTGACAAGCATCCTTCTATTACCCTCTGCTTCCTACCATCAAGTTATCTTGTAGGATGTAATATCTAAATAATTTCTATAGTGAAGTATTGATCCTTTGCTGGGTACAGTTCCACAGACACAATCTAGATCATCTTTGTTCGTATGAAATCCGACACTCTAAGGGTCAACAAGTTCTTCAACATTTGAAGGCATCATATTGGAACCCCCAAGCTCTGACCCCTCTTCCCAAGCTCTACTGTACTTTCAGCAACTTAAACACCAGCATTAGCATCGACAACTTACATAGTTGCCTACAAAGGACACTTGCCTCATTTGTTTCACAACCCTGATGCGTAAATCAAAATAAAAGCAGCGGACATAGGGGGCCACCCAGTAGATGCCAGTCAAAGGCCTGGAACCTGGTATTTCTTCTTTCAGAGTGACTACAACTGAGAAAGAGGAACTCTGACTCAAAATAATTGAAGCAAACTGGGGATCAGGCCGGTCGTGCACAACTCAGCTACAAGCTCAGTCTTTGAATGAAATAGATGGCCTGTACTACAAATGGATAAACAGCTTTTCCCAGCCTCACCAACATCATGAATTGTTGCCTCTTCATTAACATGACTTAACCCAATTTAACGGTTTTAGAGTTAACTTCACTTTTGAGTAATGGACTCAGAAACAATACTCCCAGTACTGAACCCAAGATTTTCTCAAATTTGTTTATGTTGAGCAAGATTTTTTTTTGGCCTATTTGTACCATTCACAGGCCATGGGAAGATTTGGAACACGATTACTGGAAAACAATCTCCCTGGTACATCAGGCGATGTAAGATGGCATATTTCCAGAACTTTAATCCATGAGTTTTGGCGGCTAGTAAAAGCTAATGGCCAGTAAAATATAGGGAAATATTTTTCTGCCAGCTCTCTACTCTCCCACCCATGGTTCTTTACTGGAATATACTAATGCTTCGTGCTCAGATGTCCAGTTAGTTGAGACAATCTCTCCAACTATGGAAACCTTCACAGTTGAATTCAACCCATCATGACTAAATATTTACACACATTTTCTGGCAGGGGATTCTGTACAAAGAAAGGTAGTATTGCTACTGGACAAATATTTCCACTTTCCTAGCCCAGGAAGTGGAAGGTTGGCCAGACAGCCAGCTTGTAATACAGGGTGATGCCGATAGCATGGGTTCAATTCCCACACTGGCTGAGGTTACCATGAAGGATTCTCAAAATCAGTACTGAGAAAGATTCCTTTTTGGTGTATTTATACCACTTTTATAAAGTTTAGCTTTGAAACAGGATCATTTTACATATGAAAATGTTATGGAAAAATTATAGACAACCTGAGCTATTTTCAGTTAGTGCACAGTAAAACACTCATCTAAATATTGTATTCCCTTGATTGGTACTAAACCAAATTTCAGATCACTAGAGACTTTAATCACTCAACGATAACTAGACTCTGGCAGCTGAAACAGAGTTTGGGCATTACACATTTTTTTTTCCACTGTAACGCTTAAAAGAGAAGTACCTTGAATAATGAGATTTTCCAACAAAAAATCATTGAATTGGAATACTTCAGCAGCGTGTTTCTGAATGCCTTGTTTTCTGGATGGGCCACGCGCAAGTACATTGCAAACTATTCGGGAAGAACGTGCATGTCATTTTGCAATATAGCACTTAAAAAAAATCTTCCACCCTTAAAATGAGTTGGAGCTCTGACTGTACTTTGTCACAAAATAAAACAGAGAAAGCAATTCTACACCATAACCTGCTGAAAACAGTACATGACTTAATAAGCAATTGACTTGCAGTTTATGACTTGACAAATTTCAATGATATATCAATATTCACACAACTCCTGAAACGTAACCATGTAGAATCAGCTACTTGGGAGTTTATGGTCCCATTATTATGCCTGCTTTTTGGCAAATTTTGACGATATTCCTGTTGAAATACTGGTAAGTAAACATTTAAAAGAACAAATTACAACAAGATAGATATTTAAGTCCAAGGTTTACTTACTATCGAATTCATCGTCACTTGAGGAAGAACCAAGAGAAAAGACAGTTTTAGGCTTAGGAAGGAGTGGAGAAATGCTCAGGGAAAAGGAGATTCTCTTCTTGGGCCTGGGGCGTCCAGGTTCTGTTAACAGCAGAATTATAGCATGCATTTCACTGAAAGGAACCAAATCACAGGTTCATTTGACATCCGCCTACAGCTCCTTCACAATGACTGAAGCAAAAAGTCAAGCAGCAAGTTGTACACAGTGCAGGGCTGCATGCAGATTAATGGCAATGATTAAATCACCAGCTGGTAATTGGCACACATTGTGAAGAATAAGAGAGTAGATCTAGAATTCAAGTCTGGAGACAGATCAAAGCATTCTCTGATTAGATTTTAACGATAAATGAATTGTTCTAGGTAACAAACCAATTTTAATTGTTTCTTATTTTAACGTAGAAATTGGAAAAGAATTCAAACCAATGTTTCCACTGGCTCCTAGTCACTTTGGTATGCAAAATCTATTCTCTCATTTATCTCTATTAGAAATAATGTAATCACTAGGACTTCAGTAAAAGCATATTAGTGGGCATGTAATATTTTCAGATTATGCCCACTTAACCCATGAAAAGCACCCCGCAGTATTAATTCAGATCTTCCTGGCTTGTTGAGAGAGCATTTTCAGCACTTGAATGAAGCACTGGTGAAGATGCTTACTGATGGGACCACTTTGAGTTGATGGGTATGACACCAAGCACAATGTTAAGGCAGAATGATTTACCTCACACTTAAGACTTTGTTTAAAGCTGCTGTCGTCTTGAGGCATGGACAGAAACCAGATTTAGAGACTTAAGTGTGGATGGGTGATAAAGATGCACACAAAATTGGGTCGAGACAATATATTCAGGGCTTTTGGAGAGGAACAGCAAATCAGAAATGGGGCAGTAGCTTGCAAACACTGGGGATCAAAGTGGGGTGCTCAGGTGAGGATGATGTCATGGTTTTGTGAGGTACAGCACACTTAAGAAGCAGCCCATTCAACAAATGGAGCTACAGCTCTTCCCAAACTCACCAAATATCATGAATGATTGCCTCTTCCTTAACATGATTTTACTTTGACAGTGCTTTAAAATTGCAGTTGTTAATGAGCTCAGAAACAATAACTCCAGTATTGATACAAATTTGAGAAAATTTTGGTTTACGTTGAGAAAGATTTTCTCACATTTATATTGGCTTTCTGCAAAAGTAATTTAACCAATGTCACGGCTCTGCCATTTCCCTGGAGCTCTGAAAGTCTTTCCTCTTTAGATACTGATCAAATTCTCTCTGAAAGGCCATAACTGAATCTGCCTCCTCCACACTCTCAGGCAGCAATTCCAGATCCTAACCACAAGCGGCATTAGAAACTCTCCCCCCGTCCACCCCACTAAGGGACTGCTTGTTCTCAATTCTTGGGAAGAGTTTCTTCCTGCCCAGATCCCTCCTGATTTTATACACCTCTACCATATCTCCTCTCAATCATCTCCTGTTTAAGGATGTAATCAACTAGCTTCAAAGACAAAAGGTGGCCAACAATTTAATGCATATGCATCAGAAGGCCAGCAGGTAATCACCGAATCCTTACAGTGCAGAAGCAGACCAATCAGCCCATCAAGTCCACACTGACCCTCTGCGGAGTATCCCATCAGTTCCAACTCCACCCGGACCCTCTCTTTGCAATGCCCCTGTCCAATCCACCTGACCTCCATACCTTTGGATTGTGGGAGGAAACTGGAGCACCTGGAGATATGTGCAAATTCCATAGAGAGTTGCCTGAGGCTGGAAGCGAACCTGGGTCCCTGGTGCTGTGAGCCAGCCGTGCTAACTACCGAGCCACCATGCTGCCCTTGAAGGTCCCTTAAGTCTCAAGGAAAAAGGACAACATCACAGCCATTGTGAAACCAGGAGTGCATTACGGAGGTTAGGAGAAAAGTTAGATAATAGATGTGAGTGTGGTGTTGTAGCTAGGTGTAGGGGGAGGGTTTGTGCATGTAGTTTGACTTGGTGGGGAAGGAACGGAATAGAAAAGATAAATATCCTGATAATTAAAGTCACAATCAGGCCATTTTGGGCAACTAGTCTTTGGAAAGATGTCCAGATTGTGGGATGTCAGGATGTTACTGCATATAAACGACTTCAGTTTTGAAAACCTAGTGCTCCATGAGTTTTAACAATATAAACAGGGAAATCCTCCTGTAACTGTGTTGGCCAATCCATACATATTAAGCTTCTTGTCAAAAGAATGCAGGGAGGAACTTGGAGATTTTTCTGTAAACAAGCAGAGAACTCAGAACATGAAATTCTTGCCAAATGAAGAGTGATTGAAACAAAATTCATGACAGCTTCAAAAAGGGAATTAAATAATTATTTGAGAAACAGAAAATACTGAGCTTTCTGAAAAGAGAGAACATGATTAACTTAATAGTTTTATCAAAGTCACTTTAGACACACTGGGCTGAATGGCTTTCTCCCAACCTTCCAAGTATGATCTGTAGCCAATAAACTTCAAAGATTCACAATTTAGCTTTGACGTCAATGAACCAGTCAGCTACAATTCTTAGTTGATTCCATTCTCACAAATAGCATTAATAAAACCATGAGATATTTTCCAGTCATTGATTACTAAACACAAATTTCTAAATTAAATATCAAATATTATGCAAACAGCATATGTCTACTTCCTTTATTACAACACCACAGCAAGACACATCTTTCCGTTCTAAATCTGCAGACTTTTATGGAACTTGGTCCAACTGACCTCCATAACTTTCCCATTTAACCCATCTCTTTATTTGCCTTCCATTATTTTATGTCAACACAAAATTTTCCAAAAGCACTCAAATAAGGCATTAGTAACTCCAACCTCAATCACAGTATGAGTCATCACTTTCAAAGTGCTGATTTGTATGTTGCTCATGTGCATTAAAGTAAACTTAACCCAAAGTCACTGACATTCATTATTTCAGCCTGATGCAAGTATTGCTTAAATTCTGCATGGATCTGTTCAGGAAAAGCAAACCAGCTCAGCTAGTTCCAAAGGAAGTGGCCAGACCTCAGTTTGATAGCTGTAGTTAATGTTCACACAAGACTTGTATATTCTCAGAACAGTCAGCCACCTATATTCACACTGTTTCCCATTATTCAACAAACACGAGAAAAACATTCATCAGCCAGCTGCTTATGCTTTTAATCTGGGTGTATAATTTTGGTCAAGTAACTCAAATTATTTTTAGAAATGCAACATTAATTGCTGTTTACTGCAGATGAAAGACATTAAAATGCTTTGAGACTTGGTCCAGCACCTTTCAAACACCATGCTTCTTCCACTTTATGGACAGTTGCCAATATTTTCATACTGCTGCACTAAATTAAAGATGTACATGCCTGCACAAAGTGATTCATTTTTGCACTAGGAAACTGGATGCAACATTAACATTCACAAAGGCTTACTGCTCCCAGCAAACCTTGGACAAACTTTGCAAACATTTAAATGTTGAGGATGTGGTGTTGGAAAAGCATAGCAGGTCAGACAGCACCCGAGGAATTCCTGATGAAGGGCTTTTATCCAAAATGTCAATTCTCCTGATCCTCGGATGCTGCCTGACCTGCTGTGCTTTTCCAGCACCACACTCTCAACTCTAATTTCCAGCATCTGCAGTCCTCACTTTCACCTAAGCATTTAAAGGAATCACTCTAGCACCAAGTTACTCCTGCTGGTTCCTGATCTAGTGTTGTCAGGCACTTGAAAGGTAAACAGTCCAGAACGGTCCACGTGGTTGGTAGTAAGACATGGTGACTGTTGCAAATTTACCTCTGATTAGAATTATAGAATCCCTATACTCAGGAGCAGGACATTCGGCCCAGTGAGTCCACACCGACACTCCAAAGAACATCCCACTGAGACCCACCCCCTACCCTAAACCTGTAACCCTGCATTTCCCATGGTTAATCCACATAGCCTAAACACCCCGGGCACTATGGCAATTTAGCACAGGCAATCCATTTAACCTGCACATCTTTGGACGATCGGAGAAAACCCATGCAGACATGGGGAGGATATGCAAGATTAAAGACATTACACAAATGTAAATTGTTGTTTTGCTGCACACCTCTCCCTCTCATCACCCTGTCTAAAAAAGTGCAAGCACAACGCAAAGTGATAATGGAACGAGAAGGCCACTCATTTCCATCACTGTAACATCACTTGGCTCCAATTCTGGCTCAACCCTTAAAGTAGATGAATTCTAATTCATACTTTTCTTACTTCTGGACCGGACTATTCTAACCTCCAACTCTTATAAACACAAGACCTTTCAAAACTTAATTGCTGCTGTCTCCAGCTTACATCAATTCTTGCTCATCCACAATGACTCTTGCTTAAGAAAGTACAGTGATTGTAACGAGGTCAGCCAGGTGGACCTCAGAAAATAGGAGTTCCCTGATTAGGGCTGTTAACCTGGTCCAATCAGGGAGCCCCATCTGACAGATAAGAACAGAATGTCTAAATAAAATATATAAAAAGAACAGAATGTCTAAAGAAGTAAAAAAGAACAGAATGTCTGAGATCCTGTTCACTCAGAGCTGGCTCTGAGGGAGCTGGATCAGTGTCAAGGGCTCTCCATGTGTAAATAAAGGGTGACTTGGCAATGAGCTTCCAGCCTCTTGTGGAGTTATTTCAGAAAGAACGAGAAAAGTTTTCATATTAGTTTTCAAATCCCTTTGTGGAACTGTATCTCTGCTCAGCTTTAATATCTACAGCCTCATAACCCTCCAAGATCTCGGTGTTCCTCCAATTTTGAGTGCTCTACCATTGACAAGTACAGGTGATTGTTTTATAACGCGATGGTTCCATTTTTGTGCAATCCTGCATTGTACAAAAATCACACTTTAGAAACAACGGTTAAAGTATTGATGATATCATTGCATTACAACCAGCACACATTTTAAAAGTTTGTGCCTTAGAAACAGTCTCCCCAATTTATCAATTGTGTTACAGCAAATTTGTATTAACTAAACACGTTTTATAGCAGAACGACCTGTTTTACCTGCTGAAGCTTTAAATTCCAGAATTCGCTCCCCAAATCTCTCCATCTCACTTCACCCCTTTAAATGATCCTTGAAACCTTCCTGTTCAATCAAGCTTTTAGTCCCTTGTTCTAATATCTTGTGTGGTTAGGTATAAAATTTCTGTTTCATAATGCTCCTGCGAAGAACCTTGGGATGCCATACTCCATAAAGGCACTCTCTCATTGCAATTCATGGCTGTGTGAAAGCAACCTATTTAGTAGCTAGATATGCATGTGAAGTCATACACTTTTAGCATTTGTGATGGCTTTCTCTGGCAGGACGTGGGATGATCAATGTGCATGGTGCATGACTAAGAATATCAGTGCTAACAGGAACTTGAAAGTTTCCTTTGAAACGGACATCTGAGAACTAACACTGTCCACAGTGCAGTTCAGCAATTACATGATTGCTAAATTATGTTTGCACAATGATGCAAATCTTCTAAACCATAAATGGTTACTACCTTGGGGAAGTGACTTACTTAACAGATCTGTGGCCATGTACCCCAAGTATGATCTTGGTGTACCTGATAGGGTTGGCAAAAGGAAATACTTCAAAGTGAGATGACCCACACTAGAAAGTGCACATTCAGTTGTTGAGCAATCACAGCTAGACTCTGTCTGTTCTGCTCCCCGGTGTTTGAGTCACTTCCATCTCGGAGACAGCTGACAATCCAGTGGAACTGTAACACATCAAGCCTCAATACAGTGGCTCCAATTTTGGCATTAAAAGGTTAGTTATGTCATCTTCTGTGAACTGAAAGAACCCAGTGGTGGCTGATGCTTTGGTTCAGAAAATACAACTTTTTTTATTTTACTAAAGGAAAGCAGAAGTTTTGGAATGATGTTACTGTCTTAAAGAGGAAGGTCAAATCTAACAGCATATTGCAATATGGTGATTACTGTGCTGAAAGACAAATCAGGAGAGTTTGAGGTTAAACCATACCCTCGTCAGTGATGCTATTCAATTAATTAACTTATTAATGAGTCCATGAAAAGTGTTAAGTAAAAACCCATTTAGGATATCTTTCTGAAGGGTATGAGTGAATCAAGAGAACCCCACATTGCGAAACTACAGCTGTGTATATGTCGCACTGAACAGGGTAGGCTAGGACCTGCAAACCTCCTTTCCTGCGGCGCACAAGTTTCAAACTCTGGGGGTGGGGAATGTACCTTCTAGCTGGACAAGTGCTCTGAGAATAAATGCAACCCTGCCAGACTAAAACTAGATAAGGAATAGCAAACAACACACACACACATAGTCTTTTCATTTTGTGATCTGTACTGTGTTCTCCAATTCCCTCAGTAACTCTACATTAAAATTTACAGTCAAAAACTTCACACTTCTGCTGTAGAACTAGATTTCCCACTTGTCTGCAAAAAAAAATTGACCACTTTCTTTTCCCTGTCAACATGAATCCATTCTCTTCAATGAATAAATGCATTCGTACTTGGCTACGAATATTCCAGTTTTGCAAAAGAGCAGGCAACTGTATTTATTGGTGTCATTGGAGGAATTACCAATTGTTTCTTGATATCTACCTAAAGATATTCTAGTTGTGAATTAGCCGTTTTAGTCATATGAAGACTCATGGCAGGATCTTGTGACCGTAGACTGATATCATCCTCAATTCAAGGGGTAATCCGTGACAATGAATTTTTATTTAGAAGTAAACTATTCAGAAATATTCTAAAGAAAAGCAACCATGGTCATTGGCTTGAGTACAGCTAGTGTGAACTACAGGACAGCTCCTAATTTTACAGCTACGGCCAAACGATCTGCAACCACTCTCTCCTTAGGACTCATGCATAAACAGATAAGCTCAAGAGGCCAACTGATCAAGTACATTTACCAATAATCACCTTGGCCTTTAAAGTAAAACGGAAACACAGGCTGCGTGATTTTCAATTATTGTACCTACAAGTTCATGAAATCCACACCATAACATCTCTATGACACTGAAAGTACACCAAAGCTTCTCAAATCATTAACTGTATGACTAGAACAACAGCTCAAAAAGAACGCAAACATATATAAAATATAAACACGAATCCTCCTTCTCTGTTCTCCTTATATCTTATTTTATCTTAACTCTTTTCCTAACTATTGAAGCCACGACATAAATAAATTTATATTAAAGCTACAAAGCATATCTTAAGGTCACCTTGTTCACCTTTGAAGTGTAATGTCCATTATTGGATGGGTTAGTGGAACATCTCACAGCAGCAAAGTAACAAATAACAATAAGATGAAAGACAAGTTTGAAAGTAGGAAAGTGAAAAGGAAGGGTGAGAAGAATGAGCTTCATGAGGGTCAGGAATGAGTTGATAGCCATGTTTCAGTTCATTGTCTGAGGCAGAAGGTTGTAACTCGGATTCCCAATCTATTATCAGAACACTTGAAACACCACAGTATTCAATACTATGGGTGAAGGGAGAATGGGATTAGAGCAGATGGGTATATGATGACTACTGTGGAGATGACGGGTCAAAGAGCTATTTACTCACTGTAATACTTAATGATCCCATGACATTTATAAAGCAAGATTATCACACTGACAATAGAATAAATGATTTCCCGCACTAATGGCATTGTGGGTCAACCCACATCAGGAGGACTGCAGGAGTATCAAGAGGCAGCTCAAGGGAGTCTAGGGAAGGGCATTAAATCCTGGCCCAGCCAGTGATGCCAACATCCCAAACATGATTAAAAGAAAGATTCATTTGGAATGAGGCTTTTTCCTCAGCTTGCGCACGCTATATCCTTCCAAACAAAGGCATCATGGGAACAGATTATTCCCACATCTATCCATCCCCATTGCCGTGAAATTCCTTTAAACCTTCAAGGTTAATCTGTTACTTATGCCCAACACCCTTTGTACCCTAGGTCTTCCAGTAAAGTAATCAAAAGAACTAAAATCTCTTCACCTGCCAGGGACAAACCTCAAGCTGGTGCAGAAATATTTCACCTAAAGGTCAGGTGAGATGACTCATTATCGCATTTCCACTCGATATTCCCAATCTCTGTCAACAGTCCACGTCAATCACTCTTCTATCTCTAAAACAGAAGACCATGGGCTCAAGGCCCACTCCAGGATTCAATGCCTTACAACAGATGGCATTTCAATGCAGTGGAGGGACTGCAGCACTGCTGGGAGTGCAATACATATTGAAGTGGATATCAAAAAGCCCAGCCACTATTCAGAACAGCATGGATGTCCTGTGTGTCCAAGCCATCACTTATCTTCAAGCATTGCCAACAAAACACATTAACTGGTCATTTATCTCATTGCTTGGCCTTTGTTGTAGGCAGAGGGATTGCCACGGTCTTGTCCAAAATCACAGAGGCTTCAATTCAAATGTCATTTCTTGGTTTGACACAGTTCCTGAAAGCGTGCAAGGGGCTGTCTGAATCTAAACACTCTTCTCTCTTCTTTGATGCCCAGTCTGTGAGGAGTTAGCTGGGTTCAAGCTGTGACAATGGCCAATCAAGCCAACACCTCCACGCTTTAAAAAAAAGGTCAATTTTTAATTGCTCTGAATCCAGTTTTACTTACTCGGGTGCCATTGCAAGGCCAGCATTCATTGTCCATCCCTATCTACGTGTGTCTGGATATGGGGTGAATGAGAGCATGGGATTTTGCTATGGTGTCCTTTACAGTTGTATTGCTTGTGGCTATTGACGGTTAAGGTTTACCCACAAACACCAGCTGTTACTGTTATGGTATGGAAGGAGCGTAGCACTGCAAGGAGTATTGCAGCAAGGAGTGGACACCATTCAAGACGGGGTGAAAACTGGAGAACAGATGAAGCATTGAAAATAAAACCATTTAAAATAAGCTCAAGACTTTCAGCATCTTCACTTTTGCTTGCTCTGAACACGTATCATTTTAGTTAGTAATCTTTGTGTATTAGAATGCTGAAAATCTATTCAGTACTTACTGTCTACATTCGGTGGGTTAATGGCTTGTAGTGAAATGGATTTCATCAGTGGAGGAACAGAATGTACCCTCATCGATTTCTGTAAGGAAACAACAGATTTGCTTTTGAATTTCCTTTTACCTAATATTCTGCAAAATTACAGGCAGGTTCTAAAAGTCCCAACTAGGTAGTAAAGTTGTTACATCAGCACTAAAACCTATATTCTGTGCAACAGATCAAGAGAGAGAAGATATCAGTCACAATCAATAGTTTACTAGAGCTACTCATGAGGTTTACACTGTCTATGCCAAAATAGTTGATGAAGTAATTGCAGTGCGATGCACCTGTGCTGAGTATTTCCTACATTTAAACAATGACTACACTTTAAAAGTATTGCATTGTGTACGAAGCACTTTGGAACATCATGAGACTGTGAAGTGTGCATGTGTAAAGGCATCTGGCCTCCTCCTTCTCGTACAGTTCACTTTTTGTCTCTGAGCTTAATCCAGTTTTACCACCCTTAATCCAACCATTACCACCCGATGCCTGAAGGATGACACCTCATACTCTGCCTTGGGACCCTGCAAGCACACGGAATAAATGTGGATTTCAACAGCTTCCTAATTTCCTCTCCCCCAACATTATCTCAGTTCCAAGCCTCCAACTCTGCACAAGCCTCCAGACCTGCCACCTCTGACCTATCACCTTCTCCCACACCTTCATCCACCTATCGCTTTCCCAGCTACCTCCCTTCCCCACCACCTCCCATTTATCTTTCAGCCCCGACCCACAAACCTCATTCCTGATGGAGGACTTATGTCTGAAATGTCGACTCTCCTGCTCCTTGGATGCTGCCTGACCTGCTGTGTCTTTCCAGCACCACACTCGCGACTTAATCCAGTCTTGCTGAGCTCAGCTTAGGTTTCTTACTCTGCCATCAATACGGGCCTTGACCCTTTCACCCATATCGCGCAATTTTAATCAAATAAAATACAAGCTGAACAGCTCTGGCTGTGGTCACAGGACATTCCTTTAAAAGTGGTGACCTTACCGGGTTGTCAAACACACTGCCATCGCTGTGGTCTGACTCCATCTCTTCCTCGGTCAGTGAGACAAGTGATCCACGCTCATCGGTGCTGATGATTGGAGCTCGGCGAGGGTCGCGGGAATTTTGCAAGACGGACTCCGCAGTGTGTGACGTTTCCTTGGTCACCTCGTTGTTATGTACCAGACCTTCCAGGCTGTAACTGAATGCACATAGGACATATAGTCAATCCACAACAATTTTGTGTTAACTTGGAAAATGGCCTGTGGCAAATTTTCTCTGAGTGTTTCCCCATCAACACTTCCATGAACACACTGATAAGTGCAAGAGTTAACTTCCATTAACAATTCAGTTTGCAAATAGGGGAATAATGAGGAATAATACATGTACAGGAACACGTCTCAGGATAGAGGATGAGATGACATCAATACAATCATCATATAAAGAGGAACAAGAGGGGTGGAAGGTGGAGAAATGCCAAGGGGAACATTAGGGATGGAGATGAGATGGTATGGGGCTTGAGGGCATTACCTGAAGTGGAGCCAATGGTAGATTTAGAGATGAGACGTCAGCTACATTGATGGCCACTGGTTTACTGGTCTAATACCTGGAAATGGGAGCTTGTCTAATCAGGAAAGGCTGAATAGGTTAGACTTGTATCTGCTGGAATTTAGAAGAGTAGAAGGCAACTTCTTTGAAACATACAAGATTCCCAACAGGGGTGGATGTGAACAGGATATTCCCCTGTGGGAGAATCAAAAGCTAGAGGGCACTGTTTTAACATAAGAGGCTGTCAATTTCAGACATAGAAGGAAAGATAGTTTTCCTCACAGAGGGCCCCGAGGTGGTGCAACACTCTCCATCAATAGACAGTGGAAACCCAGTCCTTGAGTATTTTTAAGACAGAAGTAGGTAGCCTCTTAATAGGGAAGGGGGTGACATGTTAGCATGGGTAGGAGAAATCACAGCACCCATGAGAGGTCTGGTTGAAAGACAAAACAAGTTCAATGGGCTGAGTGGTCTAATTCTGTTCAGAATTTGTATTCTTATACGTCAGATATGAATGCACAACTCATGATCACAAGGACAATAGATACATGTGAAGATAAAGAGAAGGATCCACTCCTTCATCCTGATGACCCCTATATAATGTGAAGAAGATGGAAGAGTGTAAGGTATCTCAGCATTCTGGCTAACGGTAATTTGTGATGATGTCTGGAAGCTGAGAAGGAGGCCACTGGTGTAAACAAGTTAGAGAAGTAAACAAGCACTCAGGTACTCAGGGTGCTGTTTTTTGGTACGATTGACACAATCAGTGGATGTTCATCATCAATTAAGTTCAGGAACAGTAGTTATACTGTGATGCATAATTGGCTTGCTAACCTAATTGGCTTATTTCCAGATGCCAACTGGCTTTGCTGTGCATTTCTGTCCTTGTTGTGGAAAATTGTGTTTCTTTTGGCAAGCAGAGTCGAGGACAGGAATAATAATCTTTATAAGTGATTTGGAAAGGAAATATTTTACTTGTGCGTGGGAAAAGTGTAGGACAGCGATTAGTAGCTAGATTGGTGACACGATCCTGACATGAAATCTATTCTGAAGGAATTCAACAGTTTCAAAAACAAAAGCACATTTATACACAGAAACTCAGTATGTACGAGGCTTCAGTTTCTTGGGGGTGGGGGTGAAGCGTCAAGAATCAGCTCTCGTGCATCAAAACATGCCCCGTAAGCATGCACCACTTTTCAAAGTCAATAGGCAGCTAAACGTGCTTCAAACTTTGAAGGAGAAAGTTGCAAACACAGATAAAATATGTCCATTTTTAGAGCAGTTGAGTAAGTATAAAGGCTGACTGTACATCTACCAGGCAGCAAGCATCTGAAAGACAAGAGTAGCAAGGTATACAGAAGATTTCAAAGCAAACTAGTTAGTTAATAATCTGTATGTTGTCCCCATTCTGTGCTAACTACACCATTTTTCCCCACCCTCTCAAAGCTGTTCCCAGGTTACTGCTAGTGAATGCAATACTTTGACAGAAACACCAAAGTGACAGAGTGACAATGGACACATGCAACTGTACTTGAGCAACGTCTTGGGTTTGGTTCAAAGCCTCCAGAAGACCACTGATTTGCGTGTTTTTCAATTTTTGTTCCTTGTTATGGGCATCCTTGTTTTGTAGAGGGACAGCGGTAGGGCTGTGGTTGCAATAGGGTATCTACATATTTTTCTTTCTTCACACAGATCTCCTGGATATCCCACGCTGTAGTCAAAAATCAGAATCAGGAAATTCCTGCCAGGCTACCAGCACTACTTCCAACAGGCACCAGGGGTCGCCCAACAGCAGCAGGAAGTGGGGAGGGGGGTGTCACTCAATCTTTCACTCTAAATATCATTGGAAGAGACTCAACATTGGGATAATAGATTCCCTGAGAGCTAAGCTTCACTGCATGTGCCTCTATGCTGACCCTTCAAAATCCCATCACAATATTCTTGGGGAATGTCTCACAGGCCCCCTACACATATTCAGACAAAACCAGAAGATATAGACAACCAAAATGACTATTTTATGGACTCTAATTGTGTGCAAAATCTCTCAAGTAATATAATTTGCATGTCTATTATGCATTTCCTGAACATTCTGCTCATACTTTGGATGTCCAGCATTTGAAGCTTTATTTAAACAAAATTGTAACCTTAAGATTCAATGTCTCCTGCCTCATCATATTGAAAACAGATATGAAACCACCTGGCCTTTATGCAGTGCATAATCCATACCTTCGGTAACTAATGTCAGATTCCAAGACAGGGCACTGCTTCTCACAGGGACACCAACTCATGCTAGAGGTAAGGGGAGAGAGGATCAGAATAAGGAAGGAAATATTGACATAGCAAGGAAAAGATGAGAAGAAAATGTTAGCACAAGTTTCAATGCAACGACACTATGAGGTTATTAGGAAATTGAGAAATTTTTAGGTGTTTGCATGTCTGATGAGTTATCTAATTTTCAAATGATATTGGTTGAAAAAAAAGCTTGCCAGATTATATGTTCTTTGCCACTTGATTTTCCACAGATGAATCTTTAATAAGTCACACTAAAGCAGGGTGCATTGTGGGTCTAAATCTATCTTTCCACATTACTCCCACACTGACAACGCTGACTGATCTATCACTATCAAGTCTGCAAGTAGTTGTTAATGCTGTGAGGCAGTCTACTATTTATTTTTAAAAAGTGTATTCTATATTGATGGCAGATTGGAGTCAATTTATGGTGGAGATAAATGCCCCTCGTTAAAGGGATTAATGAGTTAGCTGGTTTATTAATAATTCACCACTTTCTTCCTCGTGTAAATCCACAAATTTGTCATGACGGCACTGGAACCAACTTTTGTATTTCTACCGCAGTATCATAGTCACTGTACTACAGTGCTATTTCCGGAGGTTATCTGGTTAGATTCCTCTAAATTTGGGAGGCAGCATCCAAAGGTTTTTCTTTCAAATTAATCTATGGGAAACAGATATCACCAGCACAGCCAACCTTTACCACCCACTCAAAGTTGTCCACAGCAAAGTGATGGTGAGCACTCTCTTGAACTGCGCAGCCTGTGAAGTTTAGTGCTACAAGGAAGGGAGTTCTGGGATTTTGTCCTAGCGACAATGAAGCAACATGGATATCTCTCAGAGTCAGGATGGTGTGAGACTTGGAGGGGAACCTGCAGGTGGCTAGTGTTCCCATGAATCTGCTGCTCCTGCTCTGCTAAGTGGGAGAGATCATTGATTTGGAAGGCGCTGTTAAAGGATTCTAGATAAGTTGCTGCAGTGCATCTTGAGGATGGGTACTGATTGTTGCTACTGTGTGGTGATGAGCAGAGTGAAAAGTAGAGGTTGGTATGTCAACCAAATGGGCTGCTTAGTCCTGGATGTGCCAAGCTTCTTAAAATGTTATTGGAGCTGCACTCACCCAGGCAAGTAGGGAGCATTCTCAGAGTCATAGTGAGATACAGCACGGAAACAGACCCTCCAGTCCAACATGTCCATGCCGAACAGGTTTCGCAAACTAAAATGATCCTATTTGCCATGTTGTACCTGCTGCTATCACTTCCTGACAGTTCATTCCACACACAAACCACCTTCTGTGTGAAAATGCTCCCCACATGTCCCTTTTAAATCCTTCTCCTCTCACTTAAAAACTATGCCCCCTAGTTTTGAACTCCTCTATTTGAGGGTAGAGACCTTTGCTTGTCACCATATCTATGCCTCATGATTTTATAAACCTCTATATGGTCACCCTCAATCTCATACGTTACAGGGGGAAGGAAGTCCCAGCTGATCCAGCTTCTTATACATCAAACCCTCTCATCCAGGTAACGTCCTTTAAATTCTTTTCTGAACCCTTTCCAATATCCTTCCACAGAACATTTTGGGGAGACAAAGGCTTGTTACTGGTCTCAGGATTCCAGCATCTGATCTAATCTTCCTTTGTAGCTAAAATATGAATGTTCAGTGGCTCAGTGAGCTTTCTGGTCATATTATACCAGTGGGCATTTTTCACCTTACAAGGTGATAAGGCATAAAAGTGTCACAGATTAATCATCATCTGTGACTTCAATACCAGTAAAAATATTGATTTCTATGTAAGACAAGAATTAAAAATGGTGTCATTGCATATTCCTTCACGTGTTTTTTTTTGATAAGTAGTGATGGTACCATAAAGTTTTAGTTTTAGAAAATAGTTAGATGGGAAACAGAAGCAGTGGTGGTAACAGCTGTTAAGAACGTTAACAATGTATTTGCAAAGATTAGCCCTGATCATGATTAATGAACCCTGTGTTGATACATGCAAATTGTTATTACACTGAAACCTGGACCTCAAATGACTAACACTCCTTCACCACTACCTCCCTCCTCCTCCTCTACAGAATGGAGGAAAAGGTCAACAGTTCAAAGGGACAGGATTCAAGGCTGAGGAATGTACTGATTTCCACAGAAACCAGTTCACCACACTAAATGCTGACCTGATTCTTATTTATCAGACATTCACATGTGAACATCCTAGGTCAGGACACCCTCGGCCCCCTTGCAGGCTCAGGAACATGCTAAGTTCATGTGTGACCATGGCTGTCAACTTGGCACAAAGCAAAAATGATAACAGAGACGAAGCAGGCCTGAGACCGCTGTTAATAGTCACCTATTAACTGTCTGTTGCCACCTCCCTCAGGTCCTCCCACAGCCCCAAGACTTTGGTGAGGAATTAATTTTATTTGAAGAGTCAACTTTTAATTAGTCCCAATAGTGGTGCTCCTGATCAGGCTTCAGTGAAATAAAATTTGCAAAATAAAAGGAGTCTGTTTTCCTACTGAACACCAGAGATGCAGCCAAACGCTCAAGCTTGTGTGAAAACAGAAGATTAATATTCATTTTCACTGGTTAAAATAGATAGTCTTGCTTCATTTTTACCTTCTTCTATGAATTGGTGGCCGCTTTACCATGTCACCAAGCATTCTCACAGAACTGAAAACAAATCAATGAAGATGAACAATCATTCAGCATAGAAATGAAATGATCGATGCCTCGAAGAATAAAGGATGAAATGATTAGAAGAATGAAAACCAGAGAAATCAAGAAAGCAAAACAATGAATAATAGCAAGGGACAAAACTTGCACAAGGTGCAAAAATCAATATATTTGAAGTCCAAAGGTAAAGTACACTGCAATTAAAACCATCCCCTTCTTTCATGTACTGAGATCCCAACCTTCATTGTGCAGAAATAGACCATTTGGCCCAACACATCCGTGCCAGTGTCTATGCTCCACTTGAACCTGGACCCCACTGTAATCCAGCCCACTATGAACACTGTCTTTTTCCCATTCATGTGGACTTATCTGGCTTTCTACTAACAGTGTCAATGCTCCTCCCTGAAATACTCGATGTGGTAGCCAGTGATAACGAGTTCTAAGTTCCAGCCACTTGCTTGAAGACCTTATTGGACTTTCAGTGACTATCTTAGATTCATGACTTTGACAGCAAGATCCTCCCAGCCCTGGGAATGGTCTGAATGGAGACTGATGGTAGTTGGGGTGGGGTGGTGAGGGACGGTTGATAAAATAGCAGGGACAGCTCACCGATGCATTCCTGCTTCTTGGGGACCACCAGCCAGCACGAAGATTGTGATGGGTAGTCTAAAGCAGATTTAATTCACCATGGCGTCCCTGAATGGAGGTGCAGCTGGTGACAGCCTGGGGTCCATCGGAGCCTTTGCCCGCCAGTGAGGCTGCCAGCCAGTCAGTCTTCCTCTTCAACTGCGGGAGCCTGCCCACTTGGCTCCCCTGTAAAATACATTATTGCATTCACCCTTTCATGGTACAGGGGAAGGGTGGGGCTGCATTTTGTGATGCCCCAATATTCTCCTACCAGCCTGAGAAGCACCATCCTCCCTCTGGAACTGCGGAGGCTCTGGAGATGTCAGTCCAGTAACCGGTATATCCGATAATTGGATAGTGAACTCAGAGGGATCCTTTGGGAAAATAGCTGCCTCCAGCTTGTCTTGCAGCAAGCTCAGGTGGGCAATCTCCATTTAGTCTCCAGTGGTCTGAAGCCACTGAGAGGACTCTGCTCCCAAACACATGAAAATCTCATTCATGTCTGTCTCATCATACCACTTCACAACTAACAACATCAGGTCACTCCTTAAGTCTTTGCTTTTCCCTTTCATTCCCCCGCATCCTGTTCAATCATTCTTAATAGTTACACCCTCTCAGGCCAGGTTGAATGATCATCCAATTGAACATGAACTAAGGATGCTATCCAATGTGATGCTATAACATTACTTCACAGTTGCAGTCTATGACTGGAGTAATCACCATCAAATCATGCAACCAAAGAGAGCTACAGCACTGAAACAGGCCCTTCAGCCCACCGAGTCTATGCCAGTCAAAAACAACCACCTAATTATTCTAATCACATTTTCCAGCACTTGGCCCATAGCCTTGTTTGCCTTGGGATCTCAAGTTAAGATTAGAATGGTGCTGGAAAAGCACAGCAGGTCAGGCAGCATCTGAGGAGCAGGAGAGTCAATGTTTCAGGTAAAAGCCCTTCATCAGGAATCATTTGCTGATTTGCTTTTCCAGCACCACTCTAATCTCGACTCTAATCTCCGGTGTGTGCGTTCCCCACTTCCGCCTTGGGATCACAAGTGCCTATCTAAATACTTCTTTAACGGGTATGAAGGTTTCTGTCTCTACCACCCTTGCAGGCAGTGAATTCCAGATTCCCACCACCCCCGGGTGAAAATTTTTTCTTCACCTCCCCTCTAAACCTCCTGTCCCTTACATTAAATCTATGCCCCTGATCATTGATCCCCCCATCAAGAGGAACCTGCTGTCTACCCTGTCTATGCCCCTCAATTTTATACATTTCAATCATGTACAATCCCAAACTCCTCTGCTCCAATGATAACAACTCCATTAAAATTGAATTGCTTCCTTCCAGCTTGATGCTTTCAGGCATGCGTTTGCTTCAAATTACCTAAAGATTGTACACACCACCCAATGACCATAGGCCTGAGTTTCAGGAGTTTTTTCTCTCTCAAACTTAAATGATCACAGAAAAACAAAGATCATTTAAGTTTGGGACAAACAGCAACATGGAAATTCACTCTGCTTCATCTCATGAACAGTGTAACCTCTTTCCACCATTACCTTGATGCTTAAGAATTAAACCATTTGCAGCTTATACTTCTTCACCTCCTTCCACAAGGTCACTTTGAAGGCCACCAAAACAGACAAAATGCCGAAGCAAAGAGAGTTGCGTGAACAAGGTTGAGGATTATAATGACTTATTGAAAAATTAAATGTTGCATTGTTTAAACATTGTGGTTGCAAAATGCATTGTGTATTCTCCATTTTAGGTTAATTAACCCATTTTCCTACAGTACATTAATATCCACTCACTGTAACATTTATTGTTGTAAAGTGTCGCCATACCAATCGAGAATTGAATAGAAAGATGGTTGAACCTTATAAGTGCTACAGAGTTCTCTCCCTCAACTCTCCAGCCACATCCCTCTTTTTCACATCTTACCTTCTCTGATTGATCTCTGCTTCGCTGCCTGTGTTCTTCCCGGGTCCCCAGCTGTGTCGCCGGAAGGGTGACAGTGGCCTGATCACTGGTCTGAAGATGGAGGCTCGTGTGGGCACATCAGCAACACTGTCCTTCTCCTCTTCAGCTTCACACACTACAGTGCAGCCATTATCTTGCCCTGCCGACCCTCTGCTGTCCCTCTGCTCGGTGCTCAAAAGACTCTGTCTGTCATGATCCTCCTTTACTTCCAAGATTGCATCAGAGGGCAGGAAGACCTCACCATCAAGGGCTGCGGTCAGCTCAGGTGACTCAGAATGCCCAATAGTCGAACTACTTGTCGTCACACCACTAACTTCATACTCAATGTTCTGCGCACCCACAAGCTGAAACACAGGAAAAAAAAAACTAGGTTCATATTTTTAATAACAGCCAGTGTTATGGACCAGGCCAAACCCTCTCAAAACACAGGAAGTAGTTAGCCTAGACCCTAACTTTTTTTTATTTTAAAAGCCAAATGTTGCATTCCAGATGCGATTCAATTGGTCAAACTATCATTCTTGAAACAAAACACACTTTATTCATACAGTATAGTTAAAATACAATAAAGAAAGAAGAAATTGGAATAAGTTAAGTCTGTTGGAAAACTTAACAGAATAATAAATTATTTAACTACTAAACAGTAAATGTTCCAACAGCGTAAACACACCCATGGCAAAGGCAAATTCAGTAAAACAGTTGGTCTAACAGGCAATTCTCCAGTCCAGAAAGAAAGACAAGAGAAAACAGAGAGAGAGCGATAGATAGATAGATAGATAGATAGATAGATAGATAGATAGATTGAGAGAGAGAGAGAGAGAGAACACGAGCGCACACATGCACGAGAAAAGCAGGAGAGGTATACTGCAGATTACAAACCCAGCATCAAGACCCCAGCAGCAACTGCTACGAAAAAAAACTAAAAGTTCTAGCTCTGTGGGAGCTTGACACCACCCATTCCGGCTGCTTCTATTGTTCCAACTTTTAAAAAAGCCCCAAGGCCTCTCAGGCTGTTTATTAGAGTCACCTTTATCTTAAGGCCTCCCTTCAAACAAAGAATAAAATAAACCTCTTAAAGCTATAATATCGTCAGAAGGCATTTGCCACCCTTTACTCCTAAAGAGCTGCTTTGCTGGTTGAATTGGTACATGTTTCGTATAGTGGGGGAACTGAGCACAACTACAGACTGATTTCAAAATAGATCACTGGTCATTGCTTATCCCAGTTACCCCAGTATTAGATTCTGCTTCAGTACTCCAAGACCACAGAAGATGCAAGGATATCAGCTGAGTTCCTGCTGTGAAAAAAAGTGCACAAGGCTACTTCCCTCACCCTCCACTAAAGCCCTCCCCAAGTATCAACCCCACTTACATACTCTAAGATACACAGGATTTTAGCACATTCCAGGCTGATTTATTGTGTCATATCAGGGTAGTGCTACACGACAGGAGCTGCCAAATTTCAAACTGAGATATGAAAGGAACTGCCTCTTTAGCTTCTCCTACGGATGTAAATGATCCCAGAGGATCTGTTTTTTTCATATTGGGGGCTCCCCATTCCTTAGGAAATTGCTTGCCACCTCTTGGCACCTTTGGTGGCTTGCTACAGAAACTTCTCATTTTCCTATTTGATGTCAGTAGGACATTTTGCTCAATGATTCGTGCCTGTAAAATGGTTTGGGGTCAAACCAATGGTATTGTGTCAAAGGGAAAACCATCCAAGGGAACAAGATGTTTGCAGAATCCCATCCTAAAAAAAAATTGGCTGATTTGCTAACTTTACATTGCTACCTCACTACAACAGACTTAAGATTGTTCTGCACATAGGCAGATGATGTGGTTTTGCTGCCTTTGCCCAGTTTTAGACTGACCTCATGAGTGTTGGACTGTCTTGCAGACACCTTGTACTGCCAGCTTTTGAAAAGCAAAACAAAAACCTGAAGAAATCTAAATGAACTCAATTGCTTGGGGTTCAAAGGCTCAATAAGTTATGTTTTTTTAAATCGGATATGTGATGTGAAGAATCAATTCAGAACAACATTTCCATTATATTTACCAGCACCCTGAAGCTCAGAGGAATGAGAATGGGGAATTAAGTTGATCATTGCTGCTGGAGCAATAGATAGGTACCTGAAATTAACTAGTGCTGACAAGAACTTGCTGTTTTTATATCATTAACGCCCCCTTACTTTGAAATGATGCCTGCTGGCCCAAGGCTCTACCACAAGGGGGAGCAATCTTCCCACTTCTACCCTGTCAAGCCCGTTCAGAATCCTGTACATTTCAATAAGGTTGCCTCTTATTCTTCCAAATTCCAGCGAGTCCAAACTACTAACCTCTCCTCATAAGAATGTCTTTCTATTTGCAGGATTAACCTAATGAACCTTCTCTGGACTGCCTCCAATGCCAGTATATTGCTTATTCAATAAGAGGCCCAAGACTGTTTGCAGTAACCCACCTGTGGTCTAATTAGGAAGCTTATAAGTCTAATAGGAACACTCTAAATCAAAATTTGACGCTGAGTACAACAAGGAGATGGAAGGTCAGATGGCCTAGTGCTTGGTTAAAGAGGCGGGATTTAAGGAGCACCTTACATTCGATGACATGGAAGACAGAGGGAGGAGTACAGCTGGAGCTTGGGGCTGGGGCAAACGAACATGGGTCACTTCCAACACAGCGATTAAAATTCAGCATGCTAAAGAGGCTAGAAATAAATTAAGCATTCATCTTGGTAGGTCGAGAGGCTAAATGAAATGACAAAGACAGGGAGGGGTGAGGACATAGCGGGATACAAAATAAGCGGATGAGAATTTTAAAAGTAAGGCAATGCTTGACCCAGAATTGATGTAGAGCAACAGGCACAGGAAAGAATAGAGTTTTGAGCAAGGTGAGATATAGGCAGCAGAGTATTGGGTGATTTTCAAGTTTATTAATGGGAGAATGTGGAAGACCAGCCAGGTCTGGAATAGGTAAGTCAAGAGGGAGTCGAGTCTAGGGGACTCTGTGATGTAACTCAAAGCAGCCAGAGAAGAAGTTGGATGAGCTTCAATTCGGATTAGATTAGATTCCCTATAGTACCGAATTAGGCCATTTGGCCCAACAGGTCCACATCGGCCCTCTGAACAGTAATCCATCCAGACCCAGTCCCCTACCCTTTGTTTACCCCCGATTAATTACCTAACACTATGGGCAATTTAGCATGGCCAATTTACCTGACCTGCACGTCTTTGGATTGTGAGAGGAAACCGGAGCACCCGGAGGAAACCCACGCAGGCAGGGGGAGCATGTGCAAGCTCCACACAGTCACCCGAGGCAGAAATCGAACCCAGGTCCCTGGCACTGTGAGGCAGCAGTGCTAACTGCTGAGCCACCATGTTGCCTCTTGAAGCACAAAAATATCGCCGAAGACTCCTACCTGCCAATTACTAACGTCCCCAGAAAAATGTACATGGGTTGCAAGAACCAGGATCAGACTGAGTTGTGACATCCTCCAGGGTCAAAGTTCCTTCCAATACCCTATTATTCAGATTGGAGAGTGAACATAATGGTAAGTTCTGACAATGCCAGTGGAATGGTAAGGAAAGGAGAAAATGTAAGAGGAAAAAGGGTGGTGGTGGATGGGCAGAGGTGGCATCTGGAAAATAACATTTTTCAATGTAAGTGACTATTAGGAGCTGAAATCTTGCTGAGGAACAGCCAAAGAAATGTGTGTGTGACTCATGAGCAACACTGACTAAAAGTGATGTTGGAAAAAATGATGTGGAGGAGCTGGTGTTGGACAGGGCTGGGCAAAGTTAAAAAAAAAAACACACAACACCAGGTTATATTCCATAAGGTTTATTTGGAAGCACGATATCGGAGCACTGCTCCTTCATCAAGTAGCTAGCTACCTGAAACTAATGTTAGAAAAAAAGTTACACCCAGAGTTTCAGATAGGATGCATGCAGATACATAGTGCCAAAAAAATCATTCAACTCAAAATGTTTGAAGTAACTTTCCAAATTTATTCTCTATTATGTGACCTTATAATTGGATTTCAGGTAATACCTAAGTACTAAAACACGCCAGATGGCAAAAATGCTAGTCTGTAAGCTTCTATCACAAGTTGTCATGTATTAGTTGTCAGCAGACATTGTTTAGACTTCACTTTGAAGGAAGACTACTGCAGGAGTTGCCAACACCGATGGACAAACAGCCCAAAAATTGTCAATGACTTAATGGATTTTAAAAAATCCTGCAATCACTGCAGAGTAAATCATCAAGTTGACTTAGACAAATTGGCCATTTCCCCAGGACTGGCTAATTGTTTTAGTTTTGACAGGAAGTCAGAATGACTCCTGAAGATCAAAGGTGACGGTATGTTATAGCAGTCTGTTCAGGATTATCTGCTCCAATTCACTCACAGACTACAGGATTCCTTTGACCTTCGACCCACAACAGCGAGTTTAACTTCCTGTCAGGAACTGATTCAAATCAGCTAATTAAGACAGGTTGGTGCACCACCCTATGGTGAATCCACGAGATGATGATTAGGTTAGGTGAATAAACAGCTTGATAAAGAAAATAAACAAGGGTGGATTTATCCACTGTCAACTTTATAGGCAAAATAAGTCAATAACACTCATGGATGTCCTGCGATAATGTTCACTGACAGTCAGAAGGTGCTGTGGTTCATCATCTAAGCCCATTATACTTTGACAGCAATGACTTCCAACAATGATGCTCCCCTCCAAAAGTGAGGAATCATTTCCCAAGCTGAACATTAAATATGAATCATAGAGTCCCTACAATGTGGAAAAGAAAACCATTCGGTCCATCGAGTCTGCACCAATGTTCCCATCCCCATAACCCTGCATTTCCCATGGCTAATTCACCTAACCTGCACATATTTGGACATTACAGGACAATTTAGCATGGCCAACCCACCTAACGCTGCACATCTTTGGACTGTGGTAGAAACTGGAGCACCCGGAGGAAACCCACACAGACAGAGGGAGAATGTGCAAACAGCACACAATCACCCAAGACTGGAATTGAACCCAGGCCCCTAGTGCTATGAGGCAACAGTGCTAATCACTGAGCCATCATACTAAGACACTGGTTTGAGAAAACCAGGAGAATATTCAAATAGGGAATCAAAACAGCATGTTTTGTCTGTTTTTTTTCTTGAGAACTTTGGTTTTATTGGTTAAGGGAAGTTTTGATGATTGGACAGGATAGAGGATGGCAGTGGGGTGAGAGGGGTAAGAAAGACTGCTTGAGAGATGATGGTGTGAGTTAGAATCTAATGCAAATAAGAGATTTCCTTATTTTATGCAGCACTTTTCACAACTATTTTATTGCCATAGAAACACTGTTGAAGTGTAGTTATAATGGAGGGAACATAACAGACAATTTGCTCTCAGAAAGGTCCCAGAAACAACAATGGGATAACAACCAGATTCTCTTTTTTCTGGTGGTGCTGCTTAAAGGATAGATATTGGGCTATAATACTAGGATAATCTCACTGCACCCCACTCCGAAACCTGTAGTATAAACATAAAATAAAACCCCCAAAAAACTTTAAATTTTAAAATCAGCTCTGAGCTACATTTCCTTTTCAGTTCTCACTAGGAAAATTAGATCTTCACTGTATAATGTTATGAGTCTGGACTGGACCTTTCTGAACAAGTGCAAGTGGACATCACCTTATTCCCTTGGGGCCTTGGTTTAATGGTCTCATCCAAAACATTGCACTTTTCATAGCCCCTTTAGTTCAATGCTGGAGTACCAGCCGTGGGTGTTCAGGCTGTGGATTGGCATGTCAATCCTGTGGAGTGAAAACCTTCGTGAATTTGTCTTGAGCTGACAACTCTGGAGCAACTACGTACCTGGTGGCCCTAGCTGCAAGCTGCTTTGTAAGGCATGTGTAGGGAATAGGAGACCAGGGAAGTGGGCTGTATGCATTACCAGGCCAGCAATGGTGGGGGGGAACCAGACTATCAAAAATCAAGATGGCTTGTACACCAGCAACTGGAAACAGTCACTGGAAAAACAAATGACTTATTGCTGGTCGTGTTCTTTTCATACATTAAAGCAATAAGCTTTTCATTAATCAATGCATATGAACAAAAACAACTGTCATCAAAACAAGAAAGTCATTCCTATTTAAGCCTATTCTTTGCACAAACAGGAAACCAATATTTCAGTTTGATTTGAGTTACGGGGAATTGCAGCTGACATTCACTTTAGCTTTTACAGCAAAACCATCAGTCCAGATCAATAACATGGTGCAGTGCAGACACAGGCAACAAGACAGAATTGGAAAACATAACATTGATCAGGGCTGACAAAATGTAATGGCTGGTTGACACTTGTTTATACGGCAGGCAAAGGAGAAAGAAGAAACAGGAACTACAGGAGTGTGCTTCTATTTCTCCCTGTTTGTCAATCCTCATTCAGCCAGTGTCACCACAGTATGATGACACCTGTAGACTAGGTGCTGGCCATTCTGGGGTGCCGAGTTAGGTGTTGGTGCTTGCCATCTCTCTCATCATTTTTGGGGAATAGTAGAATCACTGCTCTTGGCCTTGGGTGATAAGGGGCCAGTTAGCTTAGCTGACTGGACAGTGATGTGCCATGCACAATCATGCCAACAGCATGGGTTCAATTTCCATGCTAACTGAGATTACCATGTTGGACTGTCCTCCTTAATCTCTCTCACCCCTGAGGCATGGTGACCCTCAAGTTAAACACCGCCATTTGTCTTTCTCTAATGAATGAGCAGTCCTAATGTCCTCTGGAACTATGGCAACTTTACCATGGGCCCTCTTGAGAGAACTCTTCAGTGATGTGGGTGAAATGTCTTGTCTGATCTTGCAAAACGGAGGCGAGGTGTTTTAAGTTATTAGGATAGGCACCAAAGTCTTGGATCCCCTTGAGTGAAGATTGAGTGTTGGTCTGAACAAAGTGTTTAAAATGTTAAAAGAGATCTATAACAGAGATCCAGAAAAAGTATTTCTTCAGATGGGGGTCTTGAAGAAAGACAAAAATCTTAAAATTACAGACAAGACATTTAGATGCAAATTGGAAAGTACTTTGAGAGACATAGGTTAGCAGAAATGTGAAACTATTTCCCAAAAGCCTATTGATTCTGGGACAATTGAGCTTAAAAGGCCAATTTGGAAAGAATAAGACATCAAAAGATAAATACTGATGATGTCACAGATCAGCCATGATTTTTATAATAGAGTGATGCAGGAGATGTGATTGGCTGAACAGCTTACTCTTGTACTTGGATTCTTTCAAAGCCCGACAATTTTAATTGTATTTGCTTTTACTTCAAACTTCGTTCAAAATTTTTGATTCTGGTGATTTGCAAAGGCAGTTGAATTTTACAGGCTTTACCTTATTGGTGCCTAAAATCAAAAGCTAACAGCAGAATCTATTTAAATCAACAAATTAACACATTAAGGTTCAAATCGTGTCCTCTGTACATCTGAAAAAAACAACTCGGCTGGCAGAGAGACAGTGGTGGGGGTGCTGGAACTCCACTGCATGTGTCAATGGAGAAGAGTTTATCTCAATAGTAATGCCTTTCAAATGGCAAATAGTCTACCTTTACTCACTAGGTTCACCTCCAAGAAATGGACAGAGCTCTGGCCACTAGCCCTAATTCCTCAGTATAGTTCAGCACCTTGGAGGATAAAAGGAAAGAACAGAATTTAAACAAAAACCACCACGAACAGCATCAAGGAAGAGACCTCGATATTTCCAGTGAGCACTGTGGTAATTTACTGAGTCTGAGGCCAAGCTGACATCTGCATTTGCTACTTTTGTCGATGCTGACAGGAAAACTTTTTTGCCTCAACCCACAAAACTTCCCACACGAGAACAGACTGTCTGTTCAGCTGATGCTTCTTCTTGTGCCCATTACCAAATAAAAAATGCGTTTTTGTTTTAAAACAAAAAAAAATTCATTGACTTAAAATCTACACACAGTCTGGGAGCAGAATGTGGAAAATCAACACCAGTGATATTTCACAAAGACACCTCACAAAAGAGAGATATTTCTGGAGAGCAGCTTTCTATTTGTGAAAGACTCTTCCAAGTACATATTAACACTGGAAATTTGCCATTCCCTCTGGAGGAATCGGAACACACATTGATTACAAACTGTTGTCTCTTTAAGATTACCGCTGTAACACTCTTGTTCAAGCAAGATTGCAATGACAGTCCGAGGAAATGCATGTGAGTTAGGTTAACATCCATTAGAGGTTAAGGTAATCAGTAACTGGGGGAAAACAAAATCAGCAGAAACTTGGGAAGGGGACTGAGTTAATCAGGATAACCAAAATATATCTGTAAAATAATAAAAATTCTGGAGTAACTCAGCCAGTTTAGCAGCATCTATAGAGACAAAAACAGAGTAAACGTTTCAAGTCCAATAGAACTCTTCTTCAGAAGAAAACTTTCTTCAGCATTTTGTTTTCACTTTTGGTTCAGGTCTCCCGCATCAGCTGCAATTTGCTTTTATTACAGTTTGGTAAAAGGCAGATTGTGTCTCAGCTAATTAAAGGAATACTTTGATGAAGTAAGAGAAAATGTTGATGAAGGATAGACAGTAGATGCAGTCCATATGGATCTTAATAAAACATCTAAGTGCCACATGAAAGTTACTGAAATTGTGTCTCATGGAATAGGAGGATCAGAGATCACGTGGATAAAACAATTAGCTTCAATAAATGGGGAGTATTCATGAATGGTTATTTTTCAGACTGGAGGATGGCATTTTCCCAAAGGACTACTGCTTTTTTTTGACACATACACGGAAACATGAAGCAAAATGTACTGATGGCAAAGTTGGAGCAGGGGCAAAGTGGGAGGATAATACAAACAACCTGTCTATGTCATGTTGCAGGTGAATAAAACAGGCAAAAAAGTACAGATGGAATTTAGTAGAGAAGTCTGAGGTGACGTATTTTTGGGGATGGGGAATGGGGAGGAAGTATAGACATTATGGCAGGAGACAGCAGTCAGCTGGGATCTGGGATCTTGCTCTTCATATATACTGTTGTTGAGCAGAAACGTAGAGAAAATATGGAGAACTTTTATAAAGCACTCACCAGTTCACAATAGAGAACCGTCTCCAGTTTTGATCGTCATACATCAGGCAGCTAGTGAGGGTCCTTGAAAAGGTACAATGGAAATTTACCAGAATGATTCCATAGATTGGAGATTTTAGCTACATGGTTAGGTTGGAGAAACAAGGGTTGCTGTCCACAGAGTAAAGGCAATTAAGGGAGATTTAGTAGAGGTACTCAAGATTATAACAGGCTTGGATAAGGTCGACAAGGAAGAACTGCTCCCATTAGCTTATGGAACAAACACTGGTGATAGATTAGCCAATTGCTTTGATGGATACACGGGCATCAAAGAAGTAAAAGCAGACATGGATGAGACTCCAGAAATCCATTAGTCTATTCAAATAGCTGAGCCCCAGGGAAAGCATTGCAAGTGCGCAGTAGCATTGGGGGTATGGGGGAGGAAGGATTGAGAAGGACCTTTTGAACTTATCAATTGAACAGCTCCGCACGCAGCAGCTCTAAGATGAAAAGCTGGTCCAACTCCTGAAAACTGTGGAGGAGTTAGACGTGCTGATATCCACAATGAAGCTGGTGAGATCTGGAGGATCAGAGATGAGCTTGTGAATATAATGATCTGTTTTAAACATATTTTAATTTGATGTATACACTCCTAAACCTGGGTAACACAAGTAACAACAAGAAACTTAGCTACAACATTTAAAATGTTTCAATAAAATTATAACACTTTTGCTCGACCTTAAAGGTCCTGCTTGTCTAATCTTTCTCCTAACTTCACCTTATTTCCACCTTGACACTTCAGACCAGTTTTGTTGCTCTGTCCTGTTTATTTTGGCACAGTGATTACAATGGAATACTTTTAAACATAATGCAAAAGCAAATCACTGAGCAATTAAATAATTCCTCATGACCTCTCAAACACTTGATGTGCTTCAGGTCAAAAATCACTTTCAAAAGAAAATGCAGCAAACGTTGAGATTATATTCAGCACAGTAAGATCACAAATGCAGTCAGGCAGATGACCCTGCTCTGGGATAAGGTTGCTTGACACAGAATGGCTGGTCAGGATTCCAGGAACAAATGCAGTTGCTTTTCAAATCAAACTGGTATAGAATCAGGTTGACCCAAGTCATACTGTGAAGCATCAGAACAAAAATGGCCAAACCAATCAGGTTAATGTGGCTCAAAGTCACTGGTACACCAATCTGCAGGCCACCTGTATCACCACAGCAAGCTCCTCACTTCCAGACTTTGGAATCAGACAGAACAGGGAGGGACTCTTGCCATCTCACAATATAACACTCGCTTACTGAAAGGCCACTTTAAGAATATAGCTGCTGTTGCAATTTCTTCAGACTTCCACTTTACACTGTTTTAATTCTTGCAGCAATATAACTTGATTTGGCAATGTTCCCCTCCCCATTAATAGCATGACCACAGGTTGAAGAAGTCTCCCCAGTGTCTATGTGGTAGAAAGTGTCAAGATGGGAATATGGCTCAATTCTTGTAAGTGCAGCTCATACATACAAACTTCTGACTTGAGGCACTGGAAGCTCCACCACTCGAATTGTACGAGCTCTTGTCCTTCGAATGAGATAGGATTCCTGCCTCTTATCATCAAGTTATGCCTTTAACTTGTGTTCAGCAATTTCTCAATCCCTATCGTTCCACTGTAGGCTCAACTTTTCATGGGTGTACTAAGGCAAAAAAAAACAGATTTACCAAGATGAATGTACAGCTTGTAAACCAAAGGCTGGCTGTAAGAGTGTCTGCAGATATCAAATGAATAAAATGTATGTACATTATTAAACATAATTTTGATTTTCACAGACGTGTATTCTGTCCTGGCTGTGTCTTACTATTCCATTAATCTTGGGAAGAAAACCAAAGCTGGCTAATTGTTGGCACAGAGCCCATCAACTCCTGGCACCATCGCAATCTGATCCTAATTTTCAAAAAGATTGAAGCCACTGAACCAAAATGGTTAACACACTAACTGAAGTCTGCAAAGAATAAGCTCACTGTTTAACGACTGCATCTGCTGGGACCAATCTGTGCAGCTGAAATTACCACTTTAAAGGGGCTGTTTAATGAACATGAGGCTTTTATTTTCAATAAATAGTTGCATGCTCAAAAAGTCAAAAGTGTTTTAGAAAAAACTTAAAATGCTCAAACTACTTTAACTATTATTCAATATTACTGACATTGGTAAATTATTTTAAACTAACAGCAAAGAGAGGAGCGGAACTAACATAAGGAACACACTGCAGACCATGTGCTAAGTTGCCTTTGTCAGAGAACACAATCGAGATATTAGAAAATTACAAGGATTGGCAGTGGTGGGGCAGGGGGAGAGAGAAAGAGATGGTGGCAGGGGAATGGAGAGAATGAGAGAATGAGAGCGAGGAAGGCAGTGAGTGAGAGTTCAAGCAGAACCTATGCACCCAAAGGATGACAGATGCGTAGTAAGTTACCACGTAAGGGGACTGAAACCATGTGTATAAATAGGCTTGATATTCAATGAGAGGTTTTTTCAGAGACTCAGTGAAAAGGTGGTGTTCAAATCAAATTTATGGCTTATTGACTTTGCCCCATCTTTAAAAATTATTATTCCAGTATATAACATACAGTCAAGAGCAAAGTCACCAAAGTACCTAACAAACTCCGTGTGAATGCATTAGCTCAAACTTTCAACACATTAACTTGCATCTCTGCATACAAATTTTACTCAACACATTATTTTCCAGGCAACATGGTGAAATTTGCATCTCACTATCCAGACACATCATCTCTTATTCTTTATATTTAACCTAAGACATGTTAATATCCTTGTGCATTATCCCGATTCTTTGTCCATTTAAGATGTGTAGCTATGTGCTGCACTCCCATTGCCAGGCCCAGTCTGCAGGTTAGCCACTACATAAGCATCATTCACCCATGTGTAACAGTCCATTTAGGTCAATCAGTTGTGAATTAGCCTGCACATAAATAGGGTGTGAACAGAACATATATGTGAAATTTAAGGATAACGTACAGGTTAGCCAGTGTTATGGGGAATGTAATGTATGTGGGTGATGCCCCAGGTTATATTACCTCCATCAATCAGACCTGAGCCAGCATATTGCTTTACAAGGGTTACCATTTATCCAACAATATGAGGACCCAGCTATCAAAGTACTTACTACCGAGACCCCTGAAAGTTTACAGGTCATCTCACTCCCCCCATGTGTAATTTGCAGAACTGTTCTCAATGCTAATATCATCCAGATACTACTGCCGATGCTGGAAGTCTAAAATATAACAGAAGTAGTTGGAGAAACTCAGCAGGTCTGGCAGCATCTTTGGAGAGAGAAACTGAGTTAACATTGAATCCAATATGGAAGCTGAAAAAGGTCACATCAGACTTGAACCATTAACTTTGTTTCCCTCTCCATGGATACTGCCAGACCTGCTTAGTTCTTCCAGCACTTTCTGTTCTATTTTAGATCTCCAGCGTCAGTAGTATGTGGTTTTTATTCCAAAATGAACTGTTACTTGAATTTCAGTTTGTAAACATGCCTGAGAGCAAGAAAGACTTGCAGCTGAAATGAAGCTATTGTTAATAAACCTGGCGATTCTCCAAGATTAATTTTTCTATTTATTTCTGTATGAGGATTCCTTTCTTTTGGCTCCACGACCTAATTAAGCACACAACCTGAAGCCATGGAAGCACATGAAAAGTCTAAATTGACGCTCGCATTCATATTTAGAATAAATCATTAAAATCAAGAGAGCTAATGAGGCCATAGAAAAGCACCAAGAACAGACTTTCCCAAATCTTCAAATCCAGATAAAAATCAGACAACACAAGATGGGACAATTTGAAAGTGGGCAGTTCCAATTTTGCAGGCCACAGACTGGAAACATGCAACTTAAAGCCATATACTTTCCATAAAATCTGTTTAAATTCCTGTATTTGTTCATGAACACAAATGCCTGTTTGAAGAGCATTCAAATTCTACTGAGTGTACCACAGTTAGCTGTTGATGGACTTTGAACACATGAAACACTCCTGAAAACAGGCAGCTGGCCTTGAACACATTGGTCAAAACGTGCATTTACTTAAATACTAGCCTCCAGCATTTCAGCACAGCAAGATTCACTGACAGAATGTTCCAATTTCAATACACTATTAACAGTTTAGAATTCTTACCATTGACTTTCAGTCCCTGATTCGTGGATTGAATCAGAGGCATGCTTCAGGTACCAATTCAGTCACTGAATTATGTCCATGAAGTGAACAAATGAAACACAAAGCAGAGCAAACACAAACCCATGGGGTGCCCCTGACCTTTGCTGAGCAATTTCTCAATAATAACGCATCTGCAAAATCACAGCCTAGATATGGAACTCTCAAGTCCTGTCTCAGCAGCGAAGGAAAGAAATTAATTCCCCAGCTGACTGAAGCACATCTGCCCAGGCTACTCATTAAGTGGGCACAAGAAGCTACTCCTTCTGCAAAGGGTGCTCCCTCCTCAGCCTGGATAACTCAGGCAACCAACAAGATAATATCACCTGAAACCAAGCCAGAAGTATTCATTGCAGCATTTTACCCCAGCTCGACACTGACTCTTTCAATTCACATTTCAACCACATCCAACATGAGGGGTCTACAACTAACATCTTGTACGACTTGACTGCAGCTCCAGACCTTGCTCGATCTGACCCTATCGAACAAAAAGTTTGTTTCAATTCCCACCATTTATCGACATTACACTTGGTGAAAATGGGAGGAATCGTGGCATAATGGTACTGTTTCCAACTCTGGGCTAGAAGCCCCAGGTTCAAGTCCCGTGCCATGACTTATTGACCACATATGGTGCGTTAATAATGTGGTCAGCCAGATTGATCAGCCTGCAATTCCTTCCAATATGCCTGATGCTAGGTGTTAAGAGTCTAGTCAGCTATCCTGCAATGACTAACCACTGCGGTAGTTTGGCCTTGAGTGTCAGTCAATTTAATGGAAGCCCATGGGCTCAATCAGGGAATGGGAGACAAGGCATACAAGTAGGACCTGTGAAAGGGGATCATCAAAATGTTGCTGGAATGTATCTCCACAGCAATGCGGGTCTTATGATACTGTGTTGTCAACCTCCATCTCCAGCATATGTTGTGGCTAAATATTCTGGTCTCTGGACTGAAAGCAAGAGACATCCCAAATCAAAATAAATCACGTATAAATGCCTTTTAACTTATCCTGGCTATTTGCTAGAACTGAATCTGACACATTGAGTGACCACATCCCAACTTCACCGAGATGGCTGAATGTTTGTGGGCATCCTATTTCCTGAGTCAGTGTTGAGGTTCCCTACTGCTGACCACAAAAGCTGCCTTCAATGGTATCTCGACTACTATGCTCACTTAGTCCTACATCACCTAGAGAACAAAGTTACAGAATGACTAAAGTACAGGAGGAGACCTGCAATGCATGTGTCAGTTGCCCACACTTAGCTACTCCTCACCCCACTGCCCTGCCATTGTTATATTCCTGAAGTCAAGAACTGTGGATGCTGGGACACTAAAACAAAAACAGAAATTGCTGGAGAAACTCAGCAGCTGCTGTGGAGAGAAAGCAAAGTTAATGTTTCAGCTCCAGTGACCCTTCTTCATAACTTAATTCAGGGTTCTGAAGAAAAGTCACTGTACCCAAAACTGATGCTGCTTTCTCTCCTCAGATGCAGCCAGATCTGTTGAGTTTCTCCAGCTCTTTTGATGTTCTTCTCTTTTAATAATGATCTGTTTCCCTTTTGAAAGCCACAATTGCTTGGTTCCACCATCAAGATCCTAACCACTCAGTGGGTGAACGGGCTTTACCTCCTATCACCTCTTCTTGCTTTGCCAATCACTCTAAATCAGTGTCCTTTAATACCCTCAATCCTTCAGTCAACAGGAACAGGGGTCTCTTGACATCTACTCAGCTCAGACCCTGACGGTTTCAAATTTCATTACGAAAGGAAGAGTTCAACACCGCAAGTCAAGGTGAATAAAAAACACAAATGGTCTAGATTTAAAGGTCATAACCAGGACGTTTGCAATCATCAGCCTATGAAATTCATCCAAATAGTTGGTGGATGCAAAATTGAGGAGATAAAATGCTGATTAGTGAAACGCCCATTGGTTTGATAAAAGAAAATTATGCATCTCAATTACTTACAGTATTGCTGATTTGCATGTGATTGCTTTCAGTTTTTACTTGTCCTATTTGGCTGAGTCTAACCCTTCTATTAATTTTGTAAAACTGGAAGTTTTCCTTCTGACTCAGCCAAAGGAATCTTCCTGTGAAGCTGTTAGCTAACAATGCAAAGATATCCTATGTTAAAATGTATTGTGTGATCAAGTTGCAAAAATGCACCAAGTATTCCCCTTGTTCAAAAATGAGAAATTTAGAGCTTTCCTTTAAATCCACTTCAGTTGATACAGTGGGCTATAACTGCCTTAAATGAGCAGAAACATCAGTTGAATATGACTTGCCTGATCATCTTGAGGTGTTAATGCAGCTTGCTGACCAACTCAGATTCACACTATGTCCCCTGATAAAACATGTTTGGAACATTTAACAAGGTTCCATGTGAATTATTGCATACCATGCTCTGTGTTTTATTTCACAAATACATCTAGAACTTCATGTAAATTATTGCTTTTCATTTTTTGTAAATGGATGTGAAGCTCAGAGATATCAGCCTGTTGTAATTTGTCAAGGCATTAACAAAAGTTACATTGCAAAACTTGGGCATCTCACTTCTAGAATTGGTGACGTGTTGAGCATTTCAGATCTTGATTATGCAGTGCACCACTTCAGATTTACCGTTGCTTTCCTTTTTCGTTTATGGATATAAGTGAGCTGTAGAAGTTCATTTGCTGGGCAGGTGTTATCTTTCAGCTTCAGAAGAGTTTGTGGCTGTACCAGCTAGGGGGTGTCTCAACTTCTGTCTTAAACCCACAAGAAGTTCTATTTTTCACCCTGACGGTTTTGCTGTCTGATTCATTTGAATGTGACAAGAGAGTAGAGAAAAATAAGATTTATATTTGACATTCATATGGGCTTCAGCAAAGTGTTTGGCAAGCGTCCACATGGTAGACTGGTTAGTAAGGTTAAATCACCCTCGATCTCAGTGAGCCAGCCAATTGGATACAAAATTGGTTTGATGGTAGGAGACAGATGGTCATGGTAGAGGGTTCCTTTTGGACTGAAGGCCTGTGACCAGCAGTGTGCCACAGGGACTGGTGCTGGATCCACTGCTTTTCATCATTTATAGAAATGATTTATCTGTCTGAGAGTGTGTGTGTGTGCCGGGGTGTGTGTGGGTGTGCCGATGTGTATGTGTGTGCCGGGGTGTGTGTGTGTGCGTGTCTCTGTCTGTCTGTCTGTCTGTCTCGGAGGGCAATTGTAAAGGAACCCTACAATTTTTGCAAATATACAGCATAGTCAAGTGCAGTTCACTATCGATGATGTAGACCAAATGCTTATGATTGGGGAGACAGCTCCACTCAGAACCAGATCCGAGATTTGCTGCTTTTTCTTCAGATGAAATGGTATTGTGCCTTCACTCCACTGCAAAACTAAATCCGTGGGACTGATGAGCTTCAGTTATCCATTGCTGGAATCACGCTTTGTTTCCCTGCCAAGTTAAGGCCGGATGCTCTCTCCTATGAGGAAGGGTGTTGCTATGACTTTGAAATTAAAAAGATTACACGGTCAATTGAGAGGAGAGGTATTGGCCGCAGTGGAAGGTCCCTGTGGGAATACTCACACCCACTGACAGGAGACACGCTCAGAGTGCATGAGAACCTTTTCTAACATTTCACTCAAACACCTCTATGATCAGCCAGCACCACGATTTCACTTAGACCTTTAATTACAGATATGGAGTATTACGAGCCAGAACGTGTCAAATATAAATGCAGCAGGGTGCGGACCACATTCATTACCACTTATATTCTGTACCTCTCTTTCCTGCATTGAGTTATCATTCTAGATATGAACTATAATAGCAGCTCTTCGTCTCACTACTAACTACTCTGTGAAGGTGAAATCTATTTCCCTCACGCAAGCAGCAAACCCTTTCATTTAAACAGCATCTGTCGGGTAGTAAAACGTCCCTAAAGTGTTTCACTTTGCAACAAAATACAACTCTGCACCACACAGAGACATGGTGGCTGTGATCAAAATGGCAGAGAGAGGAGGGGGAATAAGAGAGGAAATAGAGAGTAAAAGGGGAGAGAGAGTGAAAGGAGAGAGACAGAGAGAAAGGGGAAGAGAGGGGCAGAGGCAGAGAGACATAGAGAGAGAGAGACTAGAGAGCGAGAGAGACAGAGAGAGAGAGAGAGAGAGAGAGAGAGAGTGAGAACGAGAGTGCGAGAGCAAGAGTCACACAGAGAAGCAGAGACAGAGAGAAACCAACAGATAGAGAAATGCATACACAGAGAGAGAGAGAGAGACGCAGAGAGAGAGAGAGAGAGAGGACCATGCAGAGAGAGGGAGCGATGGGGAGACATGCAGGATGTGGGAGGAGAGATGTGGGGGGGAGAGAGACGAAGAGGGAGGGAGAGAAGAAGAGAGGGAGAGAGAGACGCGACACACGGGTGGAGAGATGCAGAGGGGCAGGAGATGCAGGGATGGAGGCATGCAGAGAGGGGGGAGAGACACGAAGAAACAGAGAGAGAGAGAGAGAGAGAGAGTCAGACAGACAGACAGAGAGAGAGAGGGACAGAGAGAGAGAGGGACAGAGAGAGAGAGAGGGACAGAGAGAGAGAGAGGGACAGAGAGAGAGACAGACACAGACAGAGACAGAGACAGACAGAGACAGAGAGAGAGAGAGAGAGAAAGAGAAAGAGAGAGACAGGCAGACAGAGAGAGACAGGCAGACAGAGAGAGACAGGCAGACAGAGAGAGACAGGCAGACAGAGAGAGACAGGCAGACAAAGACAGACATGGAGGGACGGAATTTTACAGTTTTGAGCCCAGGCAGGTGATTGACGAAAATAAGTCAACAAGTCAAAAACAGATACATGTAAGCACGGAAAAGCATTTTTATTTGTCTTACATAAAATTAATCCCCAAGTGAACCTTAAAATCAGAGATGATTAACATATACAGCACTGTAGCGCATTAACCACAAAAACAGTAGAGGAGAAAGGAACCTTCTGCCTACCTTCATAAGCAGGTCAGCAGCTTCTGAGCTCTCATCACTAACTGCTCCATCTGAATGGCACAAAGGATCCCCAGTCACAGGCATTGAGGAGGGACACTCAACCACCAACTGCTGCTCAGACAACTGACCATATTCTGAAGAATAGAAAATACCAGACATTACAATTGGTCTCCACGTTTTTCAGTTTGAATTGAGAAGCAAATAAACATTCAGGATTTCACCATCACAACTCTCAGATTTTCAGGAAAATCTCTAAACTCTGGGCATGGCAAAATCTTCCCAGACTGTTCTAATGAAGTGGGAAACCCTGGTGGGTGGAATAATGGAAACTGACAAATAATTGAGAAACCCCACATTTTGATCTATAGTATTACAACATGCTCTGACAAACTAAATTAAAACATCAAGAAATGCAACTTCATTTTTCATTTCAAAGTGTCAGCCATGGCTCATCGGTGATCTCACTTACCTCTGAACCACAAGGTTCTGGGCTCAAGCCTTACACCACAGTTTAAGAACAAAAATCAAGGTTGATGCTCCAATGCAACACTAAGGGAGCACTGCACTGCCACAGTGCTGTCTGTGGATAAGATACTAAGCCTGTTCAGGGAGATTGAAAAGATCAAGAGTATGATGCTGGAAAAGCACAGCAGACCAGGCAGCATCCCAATAGCTGCTGCTGCCCTTCGGATGCTATCTGACTGGCTGTGCTTTTCCAGTACCACAACTCTTGACTCTAATCTCCAGCATCTGCAGTTCTCACTTTCTCCTGGATTTAAAAGATCCTGCAGCACTATTCTGAACAAGAGTGGAGAGACTTATCCTAATCTGCTTTGCGATATTTATCCTTCAAACAACATTGAAAACAAAAATTGTCTGGTTCATTTTCATATTTCTGCACGTGGGTTTTTTTTTCTGCTATATAAATGCACGTCTTATATTGCACCTTCCACAACCTCAAGAAATAGTGATGTACAGCACAGAAACAGACCCTTCGGTCCAACTAATCCATGCCAACCAGATATCCCAACCCAATCAAGTCCCACCTACCAGCACCTGGCCCATATCCCTCCAAACCCTTCCTATTCATATACCCATCCAGATGCCTTTTAAATGTTGCAATTGTACTAGCATCCACTCAAACCAATTTGGTGTAGTCTCTGTTGCAACGTGGAAAGACAGCTATTTACTGGTTATAAAGACAGATAAGTGACAAAAGGACAAATAATATATTTAACTGATATTGGTCAAAGGATAAATATTGATCAGGACATGTGGGAGAACACTGTCTACTAAGTTGTGCCACTGAATCTTTAAGATCAAGATGGAGCATCTCATTTGGAAGAGAGAGACTAAGAAAAGTACTGGCAGCTGAGGTAATGACCCCTACATTTGGGTTCGCCTGCTAACTATCGATAGATCAATCCAACAGGCTAAGACCAAGGCTCTTGGAGTTAGAACTGCACCAGGGTGGAAGGAATAATTGAGAAAATTAGTTCCGTCAAGAGATAGTGGACTAATTATGCCTGCCATGCATTTGAAAAACCGTTTGGTTGTGGAGAGAAAGGAAGATCTCGGAGGATGAGTTGCGCAGTTTCATTTGGAAATCTTAATGTGGATGTTTTGCATGCTTACAGTTTTTTTTATAAAGCACATTTGATCTGTTTAAATAACCTATTCTGCTGTAACTACCACAGTGGTTCTTTGGAGAGATGATACGGTCAGGAAGCTGAAACAAAAGATGTTAAAATAACATGATCACTCAGCTGTAATCATTAGGGATAGGGCGCTCAGATAGGAGGGGCACCTCTATTCCGACAGTCCTACAGACAATAACATAACTACTAACTCGGGCCTTAAAAAGGTCATATTGCAAGATCCCCATTCTTCTCACGAGCGTATTTTCCCCCACCAATCCAACTTTGTTCCAAGGATTACCTTTATCTTTGATTAGGAAAAGGTTAGTATTTTCTTAAAATGTATTTTCGATATGACATGAAAATTAAGAGAAGGTGCAATCAAATTCAACCTGTCTCCATACAGCATGCCCAGCAATACATTTTCAATACTCTTGATGTTCACAATGTCAATTCACTGTCAGGCATACAGATCAAGTGGCTGCATATTGTTTATAGTCCCGTGGTTTTCTATGGCTGAGAGGCCTTAGACAGTGACCTTTCCTCATTGCGTCTCTGCAGTATGAATTCATATCTCAAGAACAGAAACTTTTCACAGGCAAACAGAAATAACAGCTCCAGTCCAAAAGGTCAGCTTTTCAGAAGAAAGTAGGTCCAAGTATTCACTTACTATCCAGATTTGTTCACCACTTCCCTTCCTCCAAGCTCCATTGTTGAACTTCGGTGGACCCTGTCAACTGTAATGTCACTGCAGCACTGACAGCACTGTCAAATATTAAACCCAGGGACTGTCTGTCCTAGGTCCTAAAGAACCCACAGCCTTATTCAAAGGCAAATTTCTCCTGGTGGCAGGGTACGGTCTTCCTTCAACTATCAATTTCAAAAAAGCTTTTTAAAATCTCCCTTACAGTCTCTGGCATCATGATGTGAACAAAACATTGACTGTACTTAAATCAACAATGACCACACTTTATAAAGTAACGGATCACTCATGAATCACACTGGAATATCCTGTGCTGGCTACTTTGTAATTTAGAATTGTCTCTTTATTTCGATATGCTGTTAAGCTTTACCCCCTTCCAATTTAGATCTGGAAGCAGAATAAAAACACATCAAGTGAGCCACCTTTCTGAAACACTTTGCACTGCAAAGCAAAATGGAAAGGATCTGGAACTTTGAATGGAGTCCTTACAGACAGTGACACTGCATACATAGTGCTGCCCAGCCCTTTCCCACACCAGCTTTCTCCAATTACTTCACTGACAATCTGCAGCCAAATTCTAGCGAAACAGTACACTTACTACAGTTATGAGAGAAGCTTTGAAAACCCAAGTGACATAAGCACGGAAAAAGCGCCACAAAGGTCTGGCGGTGTCTCCATTTGCTTGGATAATACTCTCACTGCCTCAGGGAAGAACACTATCCAGCTGTATATTACAGGAAGCGTGACACTGATTCACAGCTTTTAACTTGACTGAGTACAACTCTCAGCCGTACTCCAATTAACAGATTGCCAAGTCCAATTGCTTCTGAATCTCTATCGCTGGAATAATATATCCTGGAGGAAGGAAAGGGTCACATTGCATTGAAAATGTATGAGAGCCACAAGAACGAGGCCGATCACCAAAACAGCTTCAGTACTGAGAGAAAAAAAAGCAGAATAGTGCAGACGCTGGAGACCTGAAATGAAAAAAAATCTCTGACTCACATCTAGAGAGAGAGAAAAAGAGTTATCATTTTGAGTCCAGTGTGACCCTTGTGAATAATATCAACAATTGGCAAATTTGTCTCTGGTAGTGAGTCCACTGCTCAAACACTTCAAAACATAAGGTCATAACACTGTACATTCCCAACTAGCCAAAGGTGACCTGCATATTTCAGAAAAGCTGACTACACCCAGAAATATAAATAGTTATTTTTCTGAATGTCGTTACTAAGTATTGGTACAACTGAGCAAAATCTTGACCGAAAACTATTGCTCAGTAGAAAATCATTTTTAAGAAACTGCATATTAATACACTAAAAGAATCTTATAATCGTACTTAATTTCTTACTGATTAAGTACATCATGATGTTTTTCCCTTACAGATAACTGTTGCCCAAAATTATAGCCCCGAGACATGAGAATGCACAGCATTTTCAGGGGTTTCAGAAATAGTGGCTGCAACTACATAAAATAACTGAAGGGCAACTGGAAATAGATTAAAAAAACATTCTGTAATGTTATAAAGCATAAAAGCTCCTAGAACACATATTGTGTACTTAACGTCAGTTCCAAAGCCAAATTTGTTGGCGGGTGGGAGGTGGTGAAAGACAGAGATAATAGGTTTTTCTCCCTAAAGTATATGGTTCAAAGTGGAAAAATGTAAGCGAGAACAAACGTTTACACAAGCTGAATAGGGGATGTTCCATTTGCCACCATTTACTTAAGTACTGACTGAAAAGAAACTGTTTTACATAACTTGTGGTACATGATCCAATAAGTAAAAAAAGATAAATTTTGGCAAACATTATTCTTTGGAAGCTGGTACGTAGAGTTAATATTGTTTTCAATACAACCAACCTTCCACAAGACACAGACAGGCAAGAGACACACACAAATAGGCTGACTCTTTCATGGAGTTTTCATTTCCCCAAGGCTTCCTGAACCTTACTGAGAGAGGGTGGGTGGTCGGCACAGTCACAGTCACCCGCTTATTTCAGACACTATCCCTGAGCATGCTTCAACTTAAAGTTACCAGTAGTAATTCTTTCACTGTGTAGAGGTGAAAACTAGAGAGGTCCACCAATCGTTTTCAGGTTTTTTTTTCCTGAAGTCGGTTTGTGCACCATTGCTGCTTTAAGGGGAGATGTTCTGCACAGATGATGGGGATTACCACCTCTACTTGTCCCTTTTCTCTGCCATTTGCTGTGTACACTGCCACCTGTCCTAAGCTTGCAGTTATACAACAGGTTTGCACCAACAGGAAAGGATGGTGGCAAGATGGCTGAGTGGTTAGTACAGCTGCCTCACAACACCAGGGACCAGAGTTTGATTCCAGCCTTGAGTGACTGTCTGCCCAGAGTTTGCATATTCTCTCCATGTCTATGTGGGTTTCCTCTGGGTGCTCCCATTCCTCTTACAGTCCAAAGATGTGCAGGTGGATTTGTCATGCTAAATTGCCCATAGTATCAAGAGATGTAGAAATGCAGAATTACAGGGACAGGAATGGGGGGGGGGGGGGGGGGGGGGGGGGGGGGGGTTGGATAGGATGCTCTATGGAGGGTCAATGTAGACTTGATGGGCTGAATGGCCTGCTTTCACACTACACGGATTCTATGATTCTCTGTCCACTCTTGTTCAGGCTGGGCCACTCCTCTCTTAAAGAGGTTAGATCAGAGTGGTGCTGGAAAAACACAGCAGGTCAGGCAGCATCCAAGGAGCAGGAAAATCGATGTTTCAGGCAAAAACTCTTCATCAGGAACTACTCTTCTCTTAAACAACAGCCTGAAGAGTGACCAAACAGAAGTCTTCACATTTTCAATGAAGTGGATAGATACAGATTCTTGGGAGGGAAGAAGTAATTAATTTAAAATAGTCACCAACAGCAACTTCAGAAGAAACCTATCTACCCAAAAATAAGAGTGGAATTTGCCAAAGCGATGGAAGTAAATACAGTAGATGTGCCTAACAAAAAATGATGATGATAAGAAAGTTAGATGTCAGGAGAATGGATTTGATTTATTTATTGTCATGTGCATTTCTTACACACACATTGAAAAGTGTTGTTTAGTGTCACCACTTTCTGGTGCCATCTTAAAACACAGAAAATAAACAAAAGCAAAGAATAGAATAAAACAATAAAGTTCATCTTATAGTTTTATCTCATGGTGGGAGGAGGCTGGAGTATATATACCAGCAGAAACTAGTGGGGCTGAATGGCCTGTTTATGTGTTATACATCCTATAACATGGGTGGCAGCCATAGCTTTGTACATTCATGCAAGCCTACAATGAAACTTTTCATGAAGTGACTTCAGTTTGGACAAATCAAGGGATAGACACAGTAGCAAATTACTCCCAATGCTGAAAATCAGGACTGAAAACAAAAAATGCTGGAGACACTGAATGGGTCACACGTTTTTGCTTTGGGGCTCTTGATCTGCAACATTAATCAAGTTTTTCTCTCTTCATAGACCTGTTGTTTCCAATATTCTCTGTTTACATTCTGTAGTGCGCACATACAAAGCAACAGGAATTTTAAAAATAAATTCTAGTTGAGTGACCACAGAAGTACACGTTCCACTTAAAGTGAGAGAAAGTTGTTTCAGAAGGGAGACACACAAGCCCTAGGCATGATGCAAGAAACAAAGCCACACGACAGATTTCTAGAATCAAAAGGACTTTAGTCACTCATTTCATGTTCAAACAAACCAAAAGATAACTTCATACAAAGTTGGCTGTGACTCAGTAATTGCATCCTTAGCTCTGAATCAGAAGATTATAGTTTCAAGTCCATGCCAAACACTGCAGTGCAAACATCTTGCATGATGCTAAAATGCAGGACCTGCAGGGGTGCTGCACTGATGTGGTGCCATCGTATACGAGACACTGAAACAAGACCCTGTCTGCCCCTCTGGCCAATGGCACTATTTTCAGGAGAGTACACCCAGTGGCTTGGCTAATATTTATCACTCAACATCATTTTAAAGTAAATCTATAGCTCTTGTCGCTTTATAACTTACGGTTGCTTTCTGTATGCAAATTGCCTGCAGTGTTCCCCATATTACAACAGAAACCATTTTCTAAAAGTATATCACTGATTGTAAAGTGGTTTGATAGTCATAAATTGAACTTAATCTTTGTGATCTTTGCGTCTATTTGCCACTACATCAGCATATGCACCAACTCGCCAAGTAGTGCCACAGGAGACAGAATTTCTAATCACTCTCATCCCATTCCAGATTTAGTTTCTCTGTACAATTTTAGTGAGGAGCAGAAGACAGGAAAGATCTGAATTTAAAGACATGAACAGGAAATACTTTGTTTCGTAGTGCTCAGGACATGAATGGAATCCTGGTTCAATTAATGGAGGCCAAACTATTGGACTTGTACTTTTGAAACAAAGGAGAAACATTTGGATGCTGCGATGGAGAAGTGGAAGTTTTCCTGGGATGGATGACTGGCCATTCATTTTGTTATTTTGATCTCCACCCAGCTTGGGTCTGGCCAATGCAGCACAAACATGTTCATTACTCAGTAATAGCTTGCTTCATCTTCTGGGTTTTTTTGTGGTATAATTATGAATCAGGCAGCTCAAGCGAAAAACTTGTCAAAACAGAAAATGTTTAGTCAGGCTTAAATTGAAAGTTATCTTATCCAATGTGTTTGTGTACACCAGGAAGGAGTGTATAATTTGCAATAAACAGGAATTAAATCACCAGGTGCAACCCTACTAAGAGCTCTAACTGCAGTTGACATAACAACACTTAAACATTGAACCCCATCAAGATTAATTTCTATGTATACACTAAATACAGTCTCTTCAAACTTGTTAGTCTTGTTAAAGGAACAGTGTTACTGCAAAACATTGCAACACTAAGGCTTGAATACTGCCTGGAAAGAAAAAGGTAGAAAAGAGTTGCATTTATCTGGCACCTGATCTCTGGATGTTGTAGAACACCCTATGGCTTACGTATTAATCCTAAAATATAATTACCATCCATGCTCCCTCTAAGTTGGGTGGCCTGCACAACAAATGCTACGGGTTTAATTATTATGAATGTACACACTGCAATAGTTAAATAAGGTTTACTGTTGCTCTGTTTAATGACCAGAGAACCTGTGGACTCCCTCTGGACAATAAGTTAATTGACAAGAGCCAAAAGCTTGATGTGAATAACCAGGTGGAATTAACAGCTAAAATTCACTTGTGTTATTTCCTGGAGCGCGAAGCTAAATCAGCAGTTGACTTTCTTGCGTCCTGCTCGATCTCCTACCCCTTGTGCTTGCCCCATTCCTCCCTGACGTTCACACACTCTGCCTCCTACCCTGAATTCCCTCAGTTGTCACTTCCATTGCCTGAGCCTCCCACTTGCTCTGACATTCCCACTCACCACCCCTGGTCCCCACTCTCTGCTTTCATTTCAGTAAATGCGATCATCACATTGCCATGTCAATGAATTTGAGTGGGTTTATTTCTTCATCATCCATACGCTCTTAAAAATACAGGTTTTGTTTCTACTGGTAGCGCATATTTGAATGTTACCCTTTTTAGTGGGTGCACGCAATGAAGTTCAATCCTCATTGGGTTGGATAAAATTAGAGGGAACATTGTTCCCTGCTGTTATGCACAAAATGTGACAGTACATAGCGAACTTGCACAAACAGCAATGCGATAATGGTAAGACAATTTGCTCTCTTCAAAATTATGTTGATTGAAGTACGCATATTGGGTTGGAACTATAGAGAACTCTTCTTCTCTTTTTCAAATTAGGAGAGAGCAGAAGGGTCTTTGGTTTAATGTCTCATTTAAAAGATGCACTTCCTCAGTACTCGATAAAGATAAAGTCACCATAGTCCCAGAAGATTGGAGCAGTGCTTTCTCATTATAGAGAGATGACTGGAGGTAAATTTAACCAAAGGGTCACCACACCTCAGGCGAGGGACAACGTTGAGAAGACCAGATCTCCATGGTAACCTCAGTCAGTGTGGAATCGAACCCATGCTGTCACTGTATCAAAATCTAGCCATCCAACCAACTGAGCTAACTGACAAGTGACACCTGACACCCAACCCCCCTGCCCACCCCCACTACCCCCACCAAGTATTACACCAAAATGTCAACCTAGATTTGTGTGCTCACATTTCTGGAGAGGGACTTGAATCTCCTACTTTCTGATATTAAGTAACAATGGAGGTTTTGCAACATTCAAGACAAATACTATCAAGACCTCAAAAACCTGAATGGATCTTTGTAACCATCCTGTGTACTCCCATTTTCCGTCACTTGCCCCCTTTTCTCTAGCGCCACTGTGATCCTGTAACTGATGTGATGGCAAGCACAAGAGCAGTCAGTTTCTGACTGGCTAGTAGTTCATGCCAGGCAGGATCTCTGCACCTCACTCCCAGTCAAGGTGAAGGCCTACTACGTGGCCTTCTAACTGTCTGATTGGATGTAGTTCAGAGGGTTGTGATTCTCTCTTTGGAGTAGACAGTTCAACTCCCTCATTGGCTCTCCAACCATCTGACGAAACTCATTAGGGGAGGCAGTGGTGTTGTGGTAATGGTAACCTGGACTAATCTTCCAGAATCCATTACGTTTTGGAGATATGACTTCAAATCCCCATCAGGGCAGATGCTGGAATTGGAATTAGTTTTTTTATCATTGTAAAAACCCATCTGGTTCATGAATGTCCTTTAGGGAAGGAGATCTACCATCTTTACCCGTAAAGGGTTACACCCAAAATGTTGACTTCTCCACCTCCTGATACTCTCTGGCTTTCTGGGTTCTTCCAGCCTCCTGCCTGTCAACTTTAGATTCCAACATCTGCAGTTTTTTTGTCTCTAATCTTTAACCCTTGTGGCCTACATGTGACTCCAGACCCTTAGCAATACAGTTAACTCTCACTTGCCCTCTGAAATGGCCAAGCAAGTCACTCAATTCAAAGGTAATAAAGGATGGGTTATAAAAGCCTATGTGCTCACATCCTATACACGAATAGCAAAAATAAACTACAGCACCTCAACAAGGTACTGCACAGTGTTAACATTTGGCTGGATGGGATTTTGATGTCATGTTACATTGCATCTTCAATTATGCATTTAATTCCTGGCATATGATTTAAACTTTCAAATTGTGGATGTACAATACAGATCATTAGCAATTATGCCATCTTTGCACCAATCTCCGATTTTAGAATTGATTGGTATTGATGAACCCTTTATCCACATACGATCCTTATCGCAGTCAGAACAAAACAATTCCAGTCTCATAATCAACAGTAAAGTGGAGAGAGAGGCATCTTATTGAGGCAAAAATGAACTGCTGCCAGAGGGTGGTTAATCTGTGGAACTCATTCGTGTAGAAGGTTCTGGAGACCAAGTCATTGAGTGTATTTAAGACAGAGATGGATAGGTTCTTGATTAGTAAGGGGATCAAAGGAAATGGGAAGGTGGTAGGAAAATGGGGTTGAGAAACACCAAGCACGATCTAATGGTGGAGCGAACTAGACAGGCTTAATTCTACTCCAATATCCTATGGTCTTATATAGAAAGATAAATGTGCTCCTGTGTCAGATTTTACAATTCAGAATGTTTAAAGAAAAAGCTTTGTTTTATTCATACCTATCTGCTTTTCGAATATTTACTTCATGCTTACTCAACGATTGTCGCTTGCAAAAAAAAAATACTCCACCCAAAGGAGTTCCTTCATAAACGAAGGGAGAGGTAGTATCAAGAGGTCACAGGACTCAGTACATAGGGTGGAAACATTGCATCAAATAGGAAGAAACTTTGATTACTGCAAACAGAAAAGTAGAGTTTACATTGGCAGACCAACACTGTCCTCCTAATATGCAATATGAGACATTGTCTCATTTAAGAAATACTGAATTCCAACAAAATCTCACTGTTTGAACTGTGGTATCTAGTGAGCCACACAAGGAATACCATTGATTGTCTAATGGCGTGTTTGGGTGGGATATCACAACTGAGGCCTCTCTTCTACCATTCAGCAATATAATACAAACTTAATCTTCCTGACAAAATCCAAGTGTAACATGGAGGTGCCTCATTTGATATATAAGGTCGTATTCTACTTCAATCTGTTAACTGTTGAAGATGTGACATATATTTCTTACTTCTCAACAAACCTTCCCTTTATAAGATCAATGAAATGCAAAGGAACGGATATAGCAAGAGGATCTTGCAGAATGCAAATCCTGAAGACTTCAGGGTCGAGTACTTCAATCACCAAAGCACAAATCATTTGCACTGCATGCATAAGTGGAAATTGTGATTCAATATGGCCACAAAGTCCAGTAACAGTCAGAGTGTCTGTTCAATCTCTCATCACAGTGGAAGGTATAATGGTAGATGATGATAATTAGCCTCCTAGTCTGAATGGTTTTGGGCAAAGGGTAACCTGTTAGGGTTCCTACTCATGATTTGGTTTAGATTAGATTCCCTACGGTGCAGAAACAAGCCCTTCGGTCCAACCAGTCCACACCGACCCTCCGAAGAGTAACCCACCCCAACCCATTTCCCTCTGACTAATGCACCATGGCAATTTAGCATGGCCAATTCACCTAACCTGCACATCTTTGGACTGTGGGAGGAAACCCACGCAGACATGGGGAGAATGTGCAAACTCCACACAGACAGTTGCCTGAGGCTGGAATCGAACTTGGGACCCTGGTGCTGTGAGGCAGCAGTGCTAACTATTGAGCCGCCCTTATAAATGACCCCCATTGGAAAGCATACGGGTGTTATACCACTAAAACTCATGCCAGACTTCGTTCTAAGAGACTGACTCACCCCATCAATATAGTTGAATAATATGCTAACAACAAGCAGCCTAGGACTATTACATCAAGGTGGACACCTGAGAAAAGTTCAAGAGGATGGCAACATCTCGTTGCATTACAAAAATCATGGAAATATGCACCAAGATGAGTGGCCATCTTCAATGTAAAGGAGGGAACAGAGTTTAGGAAGAAAGGAGAGGAAGAATGCAACACATATTGGGGAACACCAAATCACGGTACTTCCTGACTGCAATAAGCCAACCATACTCTTTGCTGCTTTTATGTCTTACATTGATGGTAATGGCACCATGAAATTTCTAGCCGCTGGAAACACAACTGTTTTGATTAAGCAGGTATAGCCCAATTTTAACATTCACAAAGCCTTGAGAGCTGGTCCTATGAGTCAGGATCTAGTGAGCTGGATGCTGTGGGAATGTGTAACTGGCAGACTGCCCGAGGTGAGGCAAACTGAGCTCCTCTGCAGGATAGGGTGGGGATGGACAGGAGGATGTAACGATTGGAGGTCTGGGACCCAAGCCAGATCTTTGCCACCAACAGTGCCAAAGCTGTAAAAGATAAAACTGGGTTTAGTCAGGAGGACAGAATAATGTTTCTTTTGCTATCTATTTATTCCTGATGGTTTGGATAGGGTCTTTTTGTTTTTGATTTGCAAATGAATTAATCTAATTAAAACGTCAGGTCCATGGCATAAGACCAAGGTTGAAAAGAAAGAAGAAAGAAGAAGAAAATTAAAACATGGTGATTAGGCAATGCTAAACTCATACGCTGTAAGTTTTTGAATTGCAGAAAGATGAAGGGATTGACAGCTCAACGCTCAGAGAGACAATAAATTTTGATCCCAAACACTGCAATGAATCTTGTTTTGAACACACTACGACAAACGGGAGAAAGTGAAGTGCGCGGGATTATGTTCTGTGTCTTGACAGTGAAATGGTACTGTCAGCTGAGGCTCACTGGAAGCACATTCCCCCGCCAGAAGGTTGATGACAGCAGGTTCCACACCACAAAAAACGTAATGCTGACGTTCAAATGCAGTATTCAGGGAGTGTTGCACCATCAGAGGTGCGGCCTTCAGAAGACATGTTAAAACAAGGCCGGTCTGCTCTCTCTCAGACTGACATAAAATATCTCATTGCACTATTTCAAAGCACAGCAAGGGTATTCTCCCTGCCAGCTGGGTCAATAATGTAGCTCACAACCAGCACCACTAAAATGATAGCTGGTCATCATCACACTGACATTTGTGAGAACCTACTGTGTGCAATTTGGCAATTACCTTCCCTACATTAAAACAGTGACATATTTCAATAATATGCCATTGGCTGGGAAGCATTCCTGGGACATATGTTGTTGTGAAAGGTGCCATATAAATGCAAGTCTTCTTCATTTCTTCCTTCTCATGTTAAAGTAAAACTTCTCATTTCTATGGAGTACTCAATACACAAAGTAAGGTTTGTCCATTCAATATCTTTATAGCTTTTAATTGCCATTCTTTTCCCTATATAACCATTTATTAGCCACAGTGCAGAAAAAGAAGCCATTCAGCCCATTGTGTCCTTTGCAAGAGTAATTCAGCTAGTCCCATCTCTGACCTTTCACTAAACACCCTGCAATTTTCTCTCTTTTCAAGTGTATATCCAATTTCCCTTTGGAGAGCCACAAATGAATCTGCCACCACCATATTCTCAGGCAGTGCATTCCAAATTCTAACCACTCACTGCATAAATACCTTGTTACTCATGTCATTTTTGGTTATTTAGCCAATCACCTTAAACCAATGCCTTCAGCTTCTCTGCCAATGGGAACTAGTTTCTCTTGACATACTTTGGCTAGACCCTCATGAGATTTGATCCTAATTTAAAAATGATCAGCTGCAAATTTAATGCATAACAATTAAAAACATAAAAGAGGATATAACATCCAGTATCAGGAATCATGGTCGAGTTCCAGCCTCAGCTCAATTTTGTTAACGCTACAGCAGCCTTGTCAATGTACAAGAAAAGGCACACTTAACAACAGGTAGTTCCTTCACGCCTTGTCTTTCCTTTGACAGATACTAAAACGGTCACTAGAGTGGATTTAGGGATGAAGGCAAATCAGGCAGTGATGTGGCCGATAATGTAATCACAAAAGGTACTTGGGGAAAAACCTCTGACAATGGAGAGACAGAGAAAAGCAGCACTTTGTGAGTGAAGAACTGGAATTACTTTACCATGGCTACATCCAGACTACTGGTAGAGTAAATTAGACAAGGACAATTACCCAGTTCAACACCACCAGGAACAGGTACAAACAGTCTGAGAGCAAGGACGGGCTAAGCCATGGTGTACAACTTCACTCAGAGCCAACCCCATCCCAAGCCAAATGATCTTCTGGCCTCTCCATTAGAATCCTTTTGAGCTACTAATAAAACAAAGCACAAAAGGATGCCATTCTGCCCATCTTACCACTATCAATTCTTTGAAAGAAACATGCAAATGTTGATCAAAGTTTGTGAGAAGATTTGTAGCTTTGGTGCTCGTTGTTGTGGTTCTGTTTGCCGAGCTGGGAATTTGTGTTGCAGATGTTTCGTCCCCGTCTAGGTGACATCCTCAGTGCTTGGGAGCCTCCTGTGAAGTACTTCTGTGATCTTTCCTCCGGCATTTATAGTGGTTTGTCTCTGCCGCTTCCGGTTGTCAGTTCTAGCTGTCCACTGCAGTGGTCGGTATATTGGGTCCAGATCGATGTGCTTATTGATTGAATCTGTGGATGAGTGCCATGCCTCTAGGAATTCCCTGGCTGTTCTCTGTTTGGCTTGTCCTATAATAGTAGTGTTGTCCCAGTCGAACTCATGTTGCTTGTCATCTGCGTGTGTGGCTACTAAGGATAGCTGGTTGTGTCGTTTCGTGGCTAGTTGGTGTTCATGGATGCGGATCATTAGCTGTCTTCCTGTTAGTCCTATGTAGTGTTTTGTGCAGTCCTTGCATGGGATTTTGTACACAACATTGGTTTTGCTCATGCTGGGTATCAGGTCCTTCGTCCTGGTGAGTTGTTGTCTGAGAGTGGCTGTTGGTTTGTGTGCTGTTATGAGTCCTAGTGGTCGCAGTAGTCTGGCTGTCAGTTCAGAAATGCTCTTGATGTATGATAGTGTGGCTAGTCCTTTGGGTTGCGGCATGTCCTCATTCCATTGTCTTTTCCTTAGGCATCTGTAGATGAAATTGCGCGGGTATCCGTTTTTGGCGAATACATTGTTAGGTGTTCTTCTTCCTCTTTTTGCAGTTCTGGTGTACTGCAGTGTGTTGTGGCTATCCTTAGTAGCCACACACGCAGATGACAAGCAACATGAGTTCGACTGGGACAACACTACTATTATGGGACAAGCCAAACAGAGAACAGCCAGGGAATTCCTAGAGGCATGGCATTCATCCACCGATTCAATCAATAAGCACATCGACCTGGACCCAATATACCGGCCACTGCAATGGACAGCTGGAACTGACAACCGGAAGCGGCAGATACAAATCACTATAAATGCCGGAGGAAACATCACAGAAGCGCTTCACAGGAGGCTCCCAAGCACCGAGGATGTCACCTAGACAGGGGATGAAACGTCTGCAACACAAATTCCCAGCTCGGCGAACAGAACCACAAGATTCAAATGTTGAATTAGCGCTACCCTTTCCCATTGGGGCTGGAAAAACCCGTTACCGAATCCCTATTGAATATTCCCAATGAATCTGCTTCCACCACCACTCCAGGAGGTGCATCCAGATGGCTTCATCTCGCCGCATCACAAAAAACTCTCAGCTCTCAAATTCTTTCCCTCACCTGCATTTTCACTGTGTCGAAGTTAACGCTTGATACAGTGCCTCCTATTTGAACTTATGCCCTCCCAGTGCCTCAGAACTATGGCATTCCCTACCTGCATTGGAATTCGCTGGCTTGCAGCAGGGAGCCTTACCACTAAACAAGCATTCAAATTAAATACATTTCCAGTGTGGGTTTTATTTGAAGGGCCAAAGCTGTGCCAGGGAGGAAATAACTGTATAAAAATAAACTGAGAGATATCTTTGCTCCTGCACAGACCTGGAGGAAATGCAAATGGAATGGGTCTTTTGGGTCAGAGTTGCTTACGGGTCAATAGTCTCCTTTCTGGGAACTCCTACTCCTATCACTGCTACGCATACCCACATCCTCTCTCTATGGTGGTTTAAGGCACTAAGCGTTAAATAGTGATTACCTCTTATACGAATCAGCTTAAATTACAAAATTTCAATCTGATTGGTACTGAAGGGAGGTACAGGGGATGAAGAGGAGAAGTAAGATGGCAGAAACAGTGGAGTGACTTGCAGGCATTAAAGAGAGGTTATGAAGATGTAAGCACAGCTGGGAGTTGTGATCTGTTTTACCTCAGGGAGAGCTTCAACAAGTTTGCCCTTGAGGGGAGGCAGTGATGTAGTGATAGTGTCACTGGACTATTAATTCCAAACTCAAGGGTACTTTTCTGACTACATGGACTGGATTCCCATCAAGATAGTTGGTGAATTTTGAATTCAACGAGGGAAAAAATATCAGAAATTAAAAATCAAGCTTAATGGTGACCATGTAACTACTGAAAATTGTTAATTAAAAACTCAGCTGGTTTACTAATGCCCTTTGGGATAGGAAACCTGCTATTCCTACTTGACCTGGTCCATGTGTGACCCCAAACCCATAGCAATGCAGCAGTACCTTAACTGCTCTCTGGGCAATCAGGGATTGGCAGCAATAAATGCTAGACTAGCTAGCCATGCCCACATCCCATGAACAAAAACAGTAAAAGGGAAGACTGCAACCCATTAGCTGTTGTGAAGGTGCAAGCACTGAGGCAGATGGAAGAAGAGCACAAGTATGAAAATAGGACAGCAGGAAACTTCAAACTTATACTCACTCAGGGTTGAATAGAGAGTTTGTTAAGGAACATTGCAGGGAAATAGATGGGGAGCATACTCTCTGAACTGAATGTGGAAGGGTTCAGTACAGTTGTAAATTGGGATAGAGTACAGGTAATGAAAGGAAGATTGAACCTATTGAAAACCATAATGATTATTATCTCCCTAGAACTACAAAATACTTAAAATGAACTCAAAAACTCTTCTTCTTGCAAAAATTAAATATTTTTCATTAAACTCCGACAAAACGTTATCAAAAGTTGGCACAAAGCACACTTGAAAGGAAGTGAATTGTTATAAACTTGCTATCCATTCCCTTAACTAGAATGATGTCACTGCCAGTTAGACAGGATTTGCATTCCCGATTTCCTGGACCACGTCATATTTTAAAACAAGAAACAAAATTAAGTATCCCAGTCATTGATGCCCTATGACTCAAGAAGGGTAAAGAAAAACATTTCACCGCAAATGGCAACTTGAGTGACGTTATTGATCAACCTCATCAAATGCTTTGGAATATAACCAAGTATGTGGAAAAGTAAATGCAACGGCAAGTGCTCATTATATTTCACTGCCATTGCTGGCAGATGCTCCAAATGTAGTGAAAATACATTTTCCATAGAATGCATGACCAGAATTTTCCTAGAAAATGAATTTTATAACTTCAACCATTAGTATTTTCCTGTACTTCCATCTTTCTCTGCAATGCAGTCAAAAACATTGGACATAACGGAGCCTTAAATTGATTGGCTTTCATAAAACATGGGAGCAGAACCAGGCCATTCAGCCTATCAAGTCTGACCCACCATTCACTGAGATCATGGTTGATCTGATAATCCTCAACTCAACTTTCCTGTCTGTTCCCATGACCCTTGAATCCCTTACTGATTAAAAATTTGGATCTCAGCCTTGAACATACTAATAGTCCCAGCCTCTAAAGTCCTTTGCGGTAAAGAATTTCACAGATTCACTGCACTCTGAGAAGAAATTTTTTCACACCTCTCTCTTAAAAGAGCAACCCCTTATTCTGAGATTATATTTTCTGGTCTCACAGTCTCCCTCAAGGGGATGCAATCTCTCCACCTCTACCCTTCCAATTCCCCTAAGAATCTTGCATTTTTCAAGAAGGTCACTTCTTGTTCTTTTATATTCCAATGAATATAGGCCCAATCTCTCCTCATAAGGCAGCCCCTTCATATCCAGGATCAACCGAGTGAAACGTCTCAGGATTGCCTCCAATGCCAGTAAATGCTTCCTTCGATAAGGGGACTAAAACTGTTCAGTACTCCATCTGCGGTGTATCTCACAGACGTATAATCAGGACAGTTTTTTTGTCATTAACATTTTAGAGCTGATGAGGGAGTAATTGCCTACTGGGGAAACTGGCAGTCTGGTGGGAAGGCTGCCCATTAGCCTGCATTTAGTCAGGGTGGAGAAAAAAGGACACCCCACAACCTCCCACATGACTAAACTCTCCTTCTGCCCCTCCAAGTACATTGGGGGAATTACATGAAACTCCACACAATTAGTCTCACATAATGCCTTCTGCACAATCATATAATTTTATTACCCACAGGTCACAGTGAGTAACTTAGCCACACTGACACTCTTAAGATCATTTGACTCCATGTTTTAACATTTTCCTCCACAGACATTTACTTCTGGTGTTGCCTATTATGCTAGGCGACATTGTTAAACAAACTTTAGCAAGTTAATATCAATAGCACGCATGCACAGCAAGAAATAAGGGAAGCTAATGGATTATTGGCCTTTAATGCAAAAGAGATGGAAGATTAAGAATAGGGTAATTGTGTTACAAACATACAGAACACTGGTAAATCTGTGTGCAGTAATAGTGTCCTTCTGCTACTAAGGATATATTTATTTTGGATGCAATGCAGAGAGAGTTTACTCATTTGATACTTGTGGTGATAGGGCTGCCTTACATGAAGTAGTTGAACAGATTGGGTCTATACTCACTGCAGTTTAAGTGAATGAGTTGTAGTCTTCTGCGAAAACACAAGATTCTGTGGAGGTTTGAGAATAGATGCTGAGAGAATGCTCCACCCCACAATTGATGGAATCTAGCATGAGAGGGCATAGCTCCATAATAAGGGGTACCCATTTCAGATGGAGACAGTGAGGGGGAGGGGAGTCATGGATCTTTGGCATTCAACACCCCACAGAGCAATGAGGTCAGGTCACTGACTATATTCAAAGCTAATTCAGACAGATTTTTGAATTATTACAAAGTCAAGGCTTGTGGAGAATAGGCAGTAAAGTGGAGTTGAGGCCAAGATCAGATCAGCCATATCTCTTGTTGTATGTTTTTATGATTCATGATGGCTTTTGCATTTGAGGTAGGCTGGTCAAAGAGAAAGAAAAAAGTCAAGAACTTTGTTCAAGCTTATTTTCAAAGTAACACTATTCATTAAACTTCATACTAAATGCTATGATATATGGCCATCGTGTACCAGACTCTGACTTATAGTTACATTTAGTAATGACTAATCTACTTTCTTTGAGTGTTCATGTCGATGTGCTTTGGAAATGTTTTCTAGAGAGCCAGAGCTCCTCATGTGCTTCTTTCAGCATTTTTGACCCTACTCTGCTCCAACTCCAACCACAATGTAGTATTTAGACCCAGTAATGTGCAGTTCCATGATATCACAGCAAGGTTGCTTGGGGACCAAATGCCCAGACACAGAGCACAGCAGGTGTGAGGGACCACAAGGCCTACTCTTGTTTGTGTTTCTTCAGCCCAAATGCTGACAGCAATGCCAACAGCAAAGGAGTCAATGTTTATTGAGGATAGGCTGGAAAATAGAATTAAGACCAGACGGCACATCCATGGGATCTCCATTATCAGGATTCATAGCATAAGCGGTAATGCAAAGACTAGAACAAACAGCCCTACCAACCATCAAACCAAAAATCTGGGTCCGCTACGTAGATGACACCTTTATCATCACAAAATGAAATAAGATAGAAGAGACATTTAACATCATCAACAACACCCTCACAGGCATAAAGTTCACCAAGGAGGAAGAAACTGACAACAAACTCGCATTTCTGGACGTCACAGTCGAAAGAAAGGACAACGGAGAACTACAAACCTGTGTATACAGAAAACCGACAAACACTGACCAAACACTTAACTAAACCAGCAACCATCCCAACACACATAAACGAAGCTGTATCAGAACACTATTCCAACGAGCCACATCACACTGCAGCACAGACGAACTTCGGAAAACAGAGGAGAACCACCTATACAACGTATTCAAGAAGAACGGATACTCAAAAAAATACAGTCCGCAGATTCCTCAAGAACAAACCACGACAAGCAGACCAAACACAGCCAGAAACCCTAACCACCTTACCATACATCAAAGAAGTTTCAGAAATGACAGCCAGACTACTAAGACCCCTCGGAATCCTAGTAGCACACAAACCCACTGACACTCTCAAACAAAAACTAAAACTTAAAAGACCCAGTACAACCCATGGACAAAACCAACGGCATCTACAAAATTCCATGCGAGGACTGCCAGAAAACACTACGTAGGACAAACAGGAAGAAAGTTAACCACCAGGATACATGAACACCAGTTAGCCACAAAAAGACACGACCCTCTCTCCCTCGTAGCCGTACACATGGATGAAAAAAACACCATTTCGACTGGGACAACACATCTATCCTGGGACAGGCTAAGCAAAGACATGCCAGAGAATTCCTAGAGGCCTGGCACTCCAACCACGATGCCATAAACAAACACATAGATCTAGATACCATCTATCAACCCCTCAGAAACTGCACAGGAAATGACATCACCACAAACCCCTGGAACCCCATCCAGGACAAACATATAAATAGAAAGCAAAAGACAAAAGCTTTGCTTCACCTGGCGGTCGCCACTGATGATGTTACCTAGCCAGGTAATGAATGTCTGGATATCAAACCTACAGCTCAGTGAGCAAACCTACACCCTAAACCTCAACCTGAGCTACAAACCTTCACAAACCTTGCATTAAGACCAGCAGTCAGCTCAATCATGATTTAATCAAATATCCAGCATTTTTCAGGCAGGATCACTCAAAGTAGTTGAGGTGAACAACACAGATGCACAGCACAGAAGAAACTAGAGAAAAACCTACAGAAATGAACAGAAGTATATACTGATTGGGGTTAAATGAAGTTAGACGAATTGGACTGAACTTTTGCTGCATATTTCATGTAATAAGGAAAATACTTCAAGTGTACAGATATACAATGTGTCTGCATCTTGACACTTAGACTCAAACAGACCAGAAGATCTTGGGTTCAATCACGGGGTTCTGTTCTTGGTTCGAACAGGATTGTTTCAACCAGCCACAGAACCCATTGCTGGAGGAGGAGGAGAATAAGCCTGGCTTTCTGCTCTTGACTAATATCCTGCTGGAAAGAGCGTGGGTTTGGTGCCTTCCCTGATCAACGTTGATACTGCCTATGTTCACACACTAAGTACAGTGTATATATTATAAATGTTCATATAGTCAGACCTCATCTTTTTAATTGGTGTGACCTTATAAAGATTTATAAAATCATGTGGCATAGATAAGGTGAATAGCTAAGGTATTTTCTCCAGGGTACGGGTGTCTAAAACTAGATAGCATAGGTTTAAGGGGAGGGGTGGGGACCCGACAGGCAATATTTTCATGCAGAGGATGGTGTGTGTATGGGACAAGTTGACAGCAGAAGTGTTGGAGACATGTATAATTACAACATTTAAAAAATATTTGGACAGGCAAATGATTAAGATAGATTTTGAGGGATATGGGCCAAATGCAGGCAAATGGGACTAGTTCAATTAAGAAATGGACAAGTTGGGTCGAAGGGCCGGCTTCTGTGCTGTACAATTATATGACTCTAATCCCTTCAAGGGATTGAAGTATCACTGGCTAGGACAGAATTTGTTATCCATTCAGGATTGCCTTTGAGAAGGTGAGCAGCCTTCTTGAATCATTGCAGTCCATGTAGTGTAGGTACACCCAGACTGCCATCAGGGAAGGAGTTCCAAGATTTAAGCCAGTGACAGTGAAGGAACACTTCCAAAACAGGATGATGAGAGATATGGAGGGGGCCCTTGCAGGTGATAGTGCAGAGAATGCCCTCCTCATTCTAGGTGACAGAGATTGGAAAATGCTGTGGAAGGAGGCAAGGAGCTGCCAGAGGTTGTAGATCTTGTCGATGGTATACATCAATGATGTGTTGAGTCTGTGTTCAAAAGTGTAAAAGCTTTAGGTGCTGATCAGGCAGGCAGCATTGTCCTGAATGGTATCAACTCCAATTGAGTGCTGTTGAAGCTGCACTCATCCGGGCAAGTGGGGAGTATCTATCACTCTCCTGTTTCTTGTAACAAGTTTCTCAAATTGAAGACAATCCAAAATGCTATAGAGCTACTGAGTTCCTTCTGAAATGTAGGCAGTCTTGTAAAATAGGTAATTTCGGTTGAGGAACAGGAAGAATACTGCTTTCTACAAGACTGTAGATCAGCACAGGGCAAACCCTTTAGGGCTTGGGGGAGTGGGGGGGGATATACACAAGTGAAAAGGAAAACGCATAAAAACATCTTCGCTTCTCCTCTTGGTTTCACCTGCAGCTAAAGGCATTAGAAACCGTGCCACCAATTAGAGGAATTGAATGGTACCCCTGTCCTAAAAGTAAATCTGGCGTTGTACCTAGTTTTTCTTTAACTGATCTGTAAATATTGGCACTAATCCAGTTCAAACAGTGAGGTTCTAAGCCTTTGAGAATGGAATTTCTTTATACAATTTGGACCACACAAACCTTGGAATAACCTCAGGGAAATAAATCTATGACAGTCAGTGTGATTTTATACAGATAGAATGAGAATATTTATTTATATAGTATTTGTTGTCTGGGAACCGTGGAGATATTGTTCTACACCGATGAACTTGCGAACCTGGTAAACTCATTTGACAAATCAGAATCACTTCTAATAGAAAGGAGATACGCAGAATTAAGTGTGGCTGGGCGTAAATAGGATTGAATGTCAATTCAGGGGCAAGCTTATTAAATCAGATCACAAATTGTCAGAATTGAGAGGAGTTGAGAAGTATGTTAAAAAGGTGCTTGATTGAAATATTTCCATACATTCTTTCAACTTATAGAAAAACAAAGCTATACAATTACAGAGTATCAGCCTTTTGCTAAATATGAGCTGAAGCTAGAAAGCGTGTTTTAGGATTTATGCGATTAAGCTGATAACTGGCTGTAACGGATGATACTGATGGGAGCAATTGGAGATGATCAACCCATTATTTCACTGCTCCTGTCTTCATTTCATATTTATATCTACATTATTCTAACATACATTTGGAGCTCATTTTGAAACAATTCCAATCCCTAAAAATAGCCCATCATCATTCCAGAATAGCAGTCACTCGAGGGTACAGGAAGCAAAACTGCAAAAGGATTATGAGGCCTGTACGACATGTTGAAAAAAAATTCAACTCATGAATTTGGCCATATTTCATCCATGGCAGAGTTATCTGATTAGCTTCACTTGTGAATCTGTGATAGCATCTCACTGTTATAGCCAGGCCTTATCCTAAACCGTCCCTGTACAAGTGTTGTACAGTCCAAATTGCTGGTAAGGTCCCAGATGAGTGTTCTGTCTCTGCAGTACAGAGGATCTATTGTTAATTGAGCAAACTGAATTCTCTAATCGCTGTCAAACTCCTGGCCCTTCCCTTCCAACTCACAATACTATCTAACAGAAATATTTTAATCAGTTAACCACAAACTACATTGGAATATTGAACTGACTTGACTGAATTATTTGACTGAATCGTCATGGTTGTCAAGGGAGTTTGGCTGTTTTAATGCTGAAGCCACAATAAGTTTATATAACAATTTACCAAGAGTACATATGTATTTAAGAGTGATTACATATAATTTTGGGCAAAAATGGTGGTGTGTGGTATTTGCTCGAGTCATTAAATGTACGAAACCAGCAACAAATGCAGGTTCAAAAACACCTTCCAGGTAAGTCCAAAAGCAGGATGGATTTCAGCAATTATCATCTACTTCAACTATTCAGATGCATAACACTGAGTTTTTTCCATGGCTTGGCTGATGGAAAGAGAATTGAAATCACATGACATGTTATGCGCATTCTAACCAGCATTTAAAAAAAATTGGACCCAGTACAAAATACAGTCAGAACGTTGTGGAGTAACTATTCATGAGATCATTCCATGGGTGAGACTGATACCCTTAGGGTAACAACTGCACTGTTTGAACACAATCGTTCACTGTAATTATGGATTCAACCCAAGCTTAGAATGAAAGTTAACTCTCAATAAATTTCATTTGAAATGTGATCGAGTGGTTTTAAGATCAGGCTTCTTGGACATGGGCCCAAATCCACTCCACCACCCCCCAAAAGGTGGCAAACAATTATCTTCACAGAGAAAAATGCCAGCATGAGAAATGGAAGTTGTGCCAATGGTGTAGTGACGGCATGATTGGGTTTGAACCGTGTCGTGGGTGTAAACTGAACATTTCCACCAAGATATGGTATCAGTAGCAGGAAGTTTTTCATTTGGTAACCTTGGAACAGAAGTCCAAGAGAACAAATACTGTTCCTCCTTTGTGCATTTTAATTAAAAGTAGTTGCCATCATAGCAACAGTAGCTATTCCAAGAAGTTCTTGTGTTTCCCTGATTTACAGCTGTCACACTGCAGTCACATCTAAACTGAATTTTACATTTTTAAACTGCAGGGTAGTGATGGGGTGGAGAACAATACAAGGGGAGATAAATTGTAGAGCTTTTCCATCTGACATGGAGAACACTGACATGACCCAGGAAATAATTGCACAGAGGCAGGTATCCCGTCACAATGTCACCTTTTATGTATATGTGTGCAGTACGTTGGCTGTGGCTAGCCAGCTCAGAGTCAGTCCCTTAAGTGAGCGGATTCGGTTTCCCCCGTTTATCTCTGTCACTCATGGCTCCCTAATTGGCCATGTTTAACAACCCCAATCGAAGATCTCATAGTCAATAAGATCAACCCGGTTCCAATTACTACAACTATTGCACCAGCTTTTTGAATTACATTAAATTGTAAATATTGGTCTAAACATTCAATAATATAGGATTGCTAGCTTTAGAAATGAACAGTCTCAAACTTTGCATCGTGAAGTTTAGCTTTGGGAATCAGAAGCAGAGTCGACAAAGACGATTTCACTTTGATCTTCTGAAAAATTTTAGAAAGATTTTGTAGATCTCAATTTACTTTGATATCTTGGCATGCTGGCCCATTAATTAATTGTTGCAATTTCTTTAGTGTTTTGATGGAGGTACCATTAACAAAACCGATTCCAAAGCACAAGATGTCAGACCAAACAAAACCCCTTCACTCACCGGCTGCATTGGCACTCTGCTTTGGTTGCACCCGCGTGGGATCAGGACCCCAGCTTTCTCGGCTAATCTGTAAAGGTGAAAGCAAGACAATCAGGATGAGGCACTCTCTGAGAGGGCATAAAACAAAACAATAAACAAGGGGCACCAAACCAAGTGAATGCTCAAGCAGCCAAATGGTTTTGGAACAAGCAACTTGCAAGCAAGGAGCGTGAAGTCGTCACTGTGCTTGATAAGTTTGCACTTGTGCCAATAGCTACTAGACTGTCTTTAAACTAAAGCAAGTTTTGCATATGTTAATTACAAACAGCTTGACAGTCAACTTCCTTTTTGGAAAAAATCTGAAGTCAGCTCAAATGACATCTGAAAGCTAAAGACTATCGTACATTTTTGGGAAGGATTCAATGCCAATGCAATCTATTTTTATTGCAGATTTTATTTTCATGTACCTGCCTTCAAATATCGCTCTTTACAATCTTGGGGGGGTAAACAAATTAATGCAGTTGACATCCAAACCACGCATTCTTTTAGCAGTCTGGGAAGCTGGGCTCCAGCTCAAATTTCTGGACCACAATTGCAAAATTCCTAGTGGCTCAGTTGAAATCCACCCACAACAGAGCAGCTGTATTAGAAGGGGTCAACACAGCTTCGAAATATAGGACTGAAGGACATTAGTTTCCAACTACCATGGTCAAGCTATGTTCAAGAATTGCTTGAATTACATGACTGAAAAAGAAATGCATGGACAGACTGATCATTTCTGGTCTCTCTATTCTGTTTATACTCTTGGCTCAGTCCATGAAGTTTCTGAACTTGCAGATACAGAAGAGTCCAGTCAATGTCATTCCTGAGTGTGTAGCATTTTCAGACGATGTGATTAAGGTGCCAAAGAAAGCTTGAAAATTTACTGACCTATCTAATACACATGCCTCTCTGGAATCTCACTGGGCTTGCACCACTTTCTAACTACAATTTCTTTTCCAGAAGTTTGGAAACTGCGGAACCATTGAACTCCCTTTCCTCTCATCATCAATTCGCCTCTGAGACTCAAGCTTGATGTCATTGACTGCTCGTGTTTACAGTTTCTCTCATCTCGCCCCCATCCTTTCTGATCCTGGTTGAGAATTTGCCACAGGCCTTGGCCCTTCTTCAAAGCTAGATTAAGGAAGACAGGAAGTCTGACAGTCATGTAGTTCTTTTATTCCTTTGACTTAAAGGGGGAGGTGCAGGTGTTACCGAATGGATTGGGAATTCAGGCAAGAATTGGGATTGAACATCTGGCACTGAATTCTAGTGCTGAAATGAACAGATCCAAGCATAAGGTCATACAATACAGGAGTAGAATTAGGTCATTTGGCCCATTGAGTCTGTTTCACCATTTGATCATGGCAGAAATGTTTTACAACTCCATTCACGTCTTCTTCCTGTAAACCTTAATCCCCTTACCAATCAAGAATCTACCACTGTCTTAAATACGTTCAAAGACTTGGCCTCCACAGCTCTCTGGGGCAATAAGTTCCGTACATTCACCACCCCTCTGGTGTAGAAATTCTTCTTCAACTTAGTTCGAAAGGGTCATCCCCTCAGTCTGAGACTGCTCCCTAAGGTCCTAGTCACTCTTTTAGTGGAAACATAGTTTCTACATCCACTCCATCTAGGCCTCTCAGTATTCTGTAAATCTCAATGAGATTCCCTCTCATCCTTCTAAACTCCATCATGCACAGACCCAGGTCCTCAACCACTCCTCATAAGACAACCCTTCATTCCTGGGAGCACTGAAGAACAGTATACTTTCAGACCTGACAGACAAATTTATTTTCCTGTTTCTCAGATAAAGGTCACTAGCTGCTCAAGAACAGAACATGCATAAGACAGTCTGGGCGGAGGGGAAAGTTTGGCCATTGCCAATAACTTGAAAAGAATTCTTTATATGTCAGATGGTGGCATCGTTATCATGACATTGGACCAGTAATCCAGGGGACATGGTTTCAAATCCCACCATGCCAGCTGGTGGAATTTAAATGCAATTCAACAAATTTAGAATTTAAAATTAAACTTGTCTCAGTAACTGAAGAAGTCCATGTCCAAATGCAGCAAGACATGGGTCAATATTCTACAAGTGGCAAGGAACATTTGTGCCACAAAAATGCCAGGCAATGACCATCTCCAATAAGACAGCATCTAACTATCGACCCTTGACATTCAATGATGTTATTATCCCCCATTATCAGCAACACTGACCAAAAATAGAACAGGACTTGTCAATATAAATACTGGGCTACAAGAGCAGGTCAGAAACTAGAAATACTGCAGTGAATAACATACCTCCTGACTCCCCAGAATGTGTCTACCATCTACAAGGCACAAGTCAGATCCTCACTTGGCTGGATGGGTGTAGCTCTAACAATACTTAAACAGCTTGACACCATCCAGAACAAAGCAGCCTGCTTGACTGGCACCGTACTCTCAAACCTCTACTCTCTTCACCACCGATGCTCAGTCTGCACCATTTATAAGACACTCTGTAGAAAATCTCTATTGCTTCATAGGCAGCAGATACATGGGAACACCACCATCTGTAAGTTCCTTTCAGAACGACTCACCATCTTAACTTATAAATATATTGCCGTTCCTTCAGGTGCTGTTGGGTCAAAATCTTGAAACTCCTTCCCTAACAGTATTGTGGGCCAACCCACAGTACATGGACAGCAGCAGTTCAAAAAGGCAGCTCACCACCACCTTCTCCAGAGTAACTAGGGACAAGCAATAAATAGTGGCCCAGACAATAATGTCCATATCCGACAAGTGAATAAAGTAATCACAAAACCATTATTTGCAGTAACACCCATTTGCCTCATAAATGTTTGAAGGAAACAGAAATCTGACTTCATTATCTGGTCAGGCCTACATGTGACTTCAGACCCATAGCAATGTGGGTGGCACCCTGAGCACCTTGTAAAATGGCCATACATGGCCCATCAGCATCTACATTTAAAGGCAATTAGGAATGGGCAACAAACATTTGTCAGTGATACTGACATCCTATGAATCAATCAAGGTAACAAGAATTATATTCTCAATGCTTTCACTTCTACTCAGAATGTTTCATAGAAAAGAACACAGGCAAACTGGAAATCAAATTTCATCGTGTTTTGCTGTATTTAATTATTGCTTGAACCATGAGAAAACAAACAGGGATTTGAGGTTTGTCATCATTTCCCTGAAAACTGTTGAACGGTGGGGTTTGGTGCCTGGGTTTGCTGCCCCATCCTCTGTAAAATGCTGTTTCTCTGTATACAGCTGTTAATATTAATTGTTTATTTGTAAACTGTATTATTTAATTAAATAGAAAAGATAAACAGGGCTTTAGTTTAATGTCTTTTGTCATTAAAAAGGACACCTTTGGCAGTTCAACACTCCCTCAGCACCATAGGCAAGGATCAGCGCAGATTGAATGTTCACGTCTGCAGTGAGAACGGAGGTTTAGCCTCAAGAAGCAGGAGGACAACTGCTTTAAGCCAAGTTTATGTTTAATATCTGGATGTGGAGACGGGAACAGAGGGAACTCTCACGCTTTTAAAATAGTAAAAACGACATTGTGAGACAATTCAAGACATAATGGAAAAAATAGCAGAACAGGCTCCCCAAATAAGGTAACCAATTTTGGAGTAATTGGAAACAAGTTTCCTGTTTGGCTTTGACTATAGTTCACGAAATGCAAGAGGTTTTCCTTGCAGTCAATAGATGCCATTTGTGGAGTTCCTTCAGTTAAATGGTTGCTACAGGATACTGTTAGGGCCTCAACAAAACAAGCTCCTTACAACCCCGTCACTTGACAAAACTTGCATTGTTTATGCTAACTGAATAAAGATTCTTTCAGTTAAACCTCCTTCCTTTCAAAAAGTTTACTTGGAAGTATTTTGGTAACTATAAGGAGCCAGGGTATGGCTGGCAGCCTCAGTGACACAGGGAAGGTGGCGATGTTCCCCTCTGTAGGTTATGCAGTAATCTTCGCTGGGCAGTACCAGCTGTGGTGGTGTCCTCAATGACCAATTAACTGGCAACACTCACGGTTGGTCCTCACTTTGCCAAAGTACAAGGGCACTGTTAGCAGATCTGAAACAATGCCCTGGTGAGGGCCAACTTTTGAGAAAACCATTAAAATTGGAGGATTCTGTAAACTTCAAAACATAAGAACATAATGGAATAAGAGTCAGGGCAGGTCAGATGGTCACTCAAAGTCATCTGTGACTCAAGAAGATGGGGCTGATCCTCTAATGCCAGCTTCCGACTTTAACATTCAATTCCCAGCCTGTGGAATTCTCTGCCACAAAGTGTTTGAGGCCAAAGCATTGAATGTTTTCAAGAAGGAGTTAGATATAGGTCTTAGGGTTAAAGGGGATCAAAGGGTATGGGGAGAAAGCAAGAACACTGGACTGAGTTGGATGATCAGCCATGATCATATTGAATGTCGGAGCACACCCAAAAAGGCCATTGGGCCTGTTCTTCCTGCTGTTTCCTATGTTTCTGTACAAACTCAGGAGTAGAATCATAGAATAGAATCATTGAATCCCTACAATGTGGAAGCAGGCCATTCGGCCAATTAAGTCTACACTGTCCATCTGAAGAGCATCCCACCGAGATGCACTGCCTTACCCGATCTCTGTAACCCTGCATCTCCCATGGCTAATCCACCTATCCTGTGCATCACTGGACACTATGGGCAATTTAGCATGGCCAATCCACCCTGACCTGCACATCTGTGGACTGTGGGAGGAAACCAAAGCACCTGGAGGAAATCCACGCAGACACGGGGAGAATGTGCAAACTCCACACAGACAGCCGACAGAGGCTGTAATTGAACCCAGGTCCCTGGCACTATGAGACAGCAGTGCTAACTACTGAGCCACTGTGCCACCCCATTGTACAGAATCACTCTTCACATGATAGCCCTCTCACCCAGGAACCAGTCAAGTTGATATTCATTGCACTCTAAGGCAAAACCACTAAAATACAGCGTTGCAGGAGTGGTCAACCAAAGCTTCACATACTAACAGCAAAAGCTCCTTAAGTCCCACACTCCATCCCATCTTGTGAAAAAAACCCAGCAAATTGGATATTGGATCTCACAATTACTTTTAACATCTTTGTGGTTCGGTTTCAAATCCTATTTGTTAAATCACTGCTGCGTGCCAGCGCAGATGAAATCAATCTTCAGTAACTTTGTGCAAGACATTATTCAGCTTTTCAGTGAGGTGTGCTCCTTGTATTCTCCATACTCAAGCTTTGAAAGCCAGTGTCAGCTACTCATTGCACAAACCATTCTTTATGGTTGCATATCAATGACACTAATGCACTAGCGTTTGCCCAAAGATGTGCAAGTTAGGGTGGATTGGCTGGGGTAAATTGCCCATATTGTTCAGGGATATGTGGTCTATGTGGGATTAGCCACAGGAAATGTGGGGTTACAAGAATAGGTTTGGGGGAGGGGGGGGGGGGGGGGGAGGGTGGAAAGAGCTGGGTCTGGGTGGGATGATCTTTGGAGGTTCGGTGCAGGCTCAAATGGGCCAAATGGCCTCCTTCCACACTGTAGGGACTCTGTGAAGTCATAGAATCATGTTCATAAAAACTCACTGGAAGCCCTTGGGTCTGAACACTGAAACATCTTTGTTCCAAACTCAAAACCAGTGTTTAAGTATTGCTGTACATAAAGGGAATGATTCTGATTGACAGCATAATGAATAAATTAGTGCCTGAGAACTTTCTCTTAAACAAACCCAGTCAGTGACAGAGTGGCCTTTATTCAGTATAAGCTGCACCTGACCAGTGTTTGTACAGATGTAACCTGAAATATCTGCTCTATTTAATGGTATTTTATTCAAGAAACATGTTCGCAGCTGGATGTGCATGGAGACAGGTGTGAAGGGTAACTGATCAAACGGGCTTTGTCCGTGAATTTATCCCTTTGTGGAATGCGAGATGCGCACGTTGGACAAGCATTCATTACCCATCCCCAGATGCCCTTGTGAAGCTGGTGGTGAGCAAAGTACCCTGTGACCCTTTTTGCTGCCATGTGGATCTCCAAGGTCTATGTGCAGCAGTGATTCCAAGAATAAGCCATTCATAAGCACATCAATCAATGTGTGCAGAGCATCCAAGCAGCTGTGTGGCTTACAGGGAATGGTGGTGGTGAGCTGCATTCTTGAACCGCTGAAGTCCATGTGCTGTAGGTTGACCAACAATGCCCTTAGGGAGGGATTTCCAGGATTTTGACCCAGTGACATTGGAGATATATTTCCAAACCAGGGTGGTGAGTGGTTTAGAGAGGAACTTGCAAGTGGTGGTGTCCCCATGTATCTGCTGCCCTTGTCCTTCCATGGCATTGTGGTCACGGGTTTGGAAGGTGCTGCTTAAGGAGCCCTGGTGAATTTCTGCAGTACATCTTCTAGATAGTACACACTCCTGATACTGAACTTCAATGATGGAGGGAGTGGATGTTTGTAGATGTGATACCAATCATGTGGACTCTTTTGACCAAGCTTCTTGAGTATTGTTGGAGCCGCACTTGTTCAGATGAATGGGGAGTATTCCAACAAACTCCTTACTCATGCTTTCTAGATGGTAGAGGCTTTGGGGAGTCCAAAGTTTGAGAGAAGATTTGTAGCTCGGGTGCTCGTTGTTGTTGTTCTGTTCACCGAGCTGGGAATTTGTGTTGCAGACGTTTCGTCCCCTATCCAAGTGACATCCTCAGTGCTTGGGAGCTTCCGGTGAAGCACTTCTATGATGTTTCCTCCGGAATTTATAGTGGTTTGTCTCTGCCGCTTCCGGTTGTCAGTCCCACCTGTCCGTTGCAGTGGTCGGTATATTGGGTCCAGGTCGATGTGCTTATTGATTGAATCTGTGGATGAGTGCCATGCCTCTAGGAATTCCCTGGCTGTTCTCTGTTTGGCTTGTCCTATAATCGTAGTGTTGTCCCAGTCAAACTCACGTTGTTTGTCATCTGCATGTGTGGCTACTAAGGATAGCTGGTCGTGTCGTTTCGTTTCGTGGCTAGTTGGTGTTCATGGATGCGGATAATTAGCTGTCTTCCTGTTAGTCCTATGTAGTATTTTGTGCAGTCCTTGTATGGGATTTTGTACACTACATTGGTTTTGCTCATGCTGGGTATCAGGTCCTTCGTCCTGGTGAGTTGTTGTCTGAGAGTGGCGGTTGGTTTGTGTGCTGTTATGAGTCCTAGTGGTCGCAGTAGTCTGGCTGTCAGTTTGGAAATGCTCTTGATGTATGGTAGTGTGGCTAGTCCTTTGGGTTGTGGCATGTCCTTGTTCTTTTGTCTTTCCCTTAGGCATCTGTTGATGAAATTGCGCGGGTATCCGTTTTTGGCGAATACATTATTCAAAAGGGCCACAACATGCTGCAGTACACCAGAACTGCAAAAAGAGGAAGAAGAACACCTATACAATGTGAAGTTGAGGACCTCTGGAGGCTGAGATGGATCATGGTGTCATTGACGTTTATGGGAGCTGCAGGCAAGTGGAGAGTCTTGCATCACACTCCTGAATGGTGCCTTTCAGATTATCTAAAGACTTTTGGCCAACCAAAATGGCAAGGTACTCTCCAAAGAACTCCCAGCCTCTGATCTAGATTAGATTACTTACAGTGTGGAAACAGGCCCCTCGGCCCAACAAGTCCACACCGACCCGCCGAAGCGTAACCCACTCAGACCCATTACCCTACACCTAACACTACTGGCAATTTAGCATGGCCAATTTGCCTAACCTGCACATTTTTTGGATTGTGGGAGGAAACCGGAGCACCCGGAGGAAACCCACGCAGACACAGGGAGAATATGCAAACTCCACACAGTCAGTCGCCTGAGGCGGGAATTGAACCCGGGTCTCTGGCGCTGTGAGGCAACAGTGCTAACCACTGTGCCACCGTGCCACCCACGGTGCATCCCGTGCATCTGTATCACTGAATGCACAAAGACGACTCTGCTCAAGATGGCAATTCCTGATCACCCTCAATCCATCCTCAAAAGGGTGCCATGAGAGCCATGAGCAAGGAACCAGGAGGAACAAGATCACTGTAAAAGACTGGGTCAGAGAGCCTAACGTGAATTCAAATTCTTCAGAAACCCCCTCACCGTGCTGCCTCTCTGAATGGGCTAGCAATCTGTCCTCACAGCTGAAACAGAAATGTATGCAAAGATATGAAAACATCTGTCTGTTCATTTCCTGACATCTCACAGAGTCCACTGTAACCCAGTAACTAATAATAGCTAGCTGGGACTGCATTGTTCTGTGAACACCAAGGACTATTCTTCAATCATCTATTTTTGTTACAATAACCCATGAAGGGTGAGGTGAGAGTGACTGCCCCTGACATCAAGGCAGGCGTTGATTGAGCATGTCATCAAGGAGCCCTGCATTAAAGTTGATGGCTTCTTGCGGAAGTGGTAAACAGATGCTGAAATGGAAAGCATTTTCTCATCTCCCTGCGCATTCAGATGAAGCAAAATAAAACTGAAAATAGCAGCAAGAGACCTTTTGGGCTGCAGCCTTTTTGTGTGGGGGAGATTGTAGCCTCAAATGTGAGCCAGTCTTTCCCTTTTTAGATGCTGATGTGCTGTAGATTCCCAGGATTTTCTGCTGAATATCTACTCATTCCAACTTTCCATTTCTGAAACCAAGATTTTATTTGGCAAGCCTCTATGTTTATAACGGGAAGTTTCATACTTTCCTTTGCAATAACCTGAGGCCAGGGAGATCAGTCACTCTTCAGTTTAATTGGCAAGCTTTGGTGTGAGAGCTTTGTGGGATTTATACCCTGGTGTGTTGGCTGACATTTTTACTTTAACTGGTACCAGGAATACACTAACTGGTCAGTCATCCCGTTGGAGACTGTGCGGATGATTATCTGTTGTGTTGATCTTCCAAATGTCCAATGCAGTTCAAACAAACTGCACTTCTAAAAATGTCCATGAGAAGAAATTAAGGGAGTGATTTGATCGCCAGGTTGAACCAAAGTTTGGAAACTATGCAGCATTACAGGAAGTCATACAATTCAGTTGGCTGGATGGCTGGTTTGTGATGCAGAGTGACACCAACAGGATTGGTTCAATTTCACCATTGGCTGAGGTGACTACAATGGCCCACATCTGAGGTATGGTGACCAACATTCTCCCAAAGCTGGGAAGATCCGCACGCACTGACTGACCTTGCAGATGCATGGCTTCTGGAAGCCACAGACATTGGACGTCTGCCCTCAGCAAGAAAATAATAGGGGAATATTGGTGGTGACTGTCAGGTCAATCTCACTGGGCGTCATGGCAGGGCAATGGATTTCTCTTTGAGAGTTCCAAAAATTCTGTAACTGCTGAACTAGCAGCATCCGGTTATATTATACCTTCTTAAGGTTGGATGCAAACCATATATATTTTATTTGGGTAGCTGCCACTATTAGAAGTTAGAACACACAGAGACAGGGGAAGACAGGGAATGAGATTTAGCTTTATTGTCACACGTACTCACATGAGTACAGTGAAATTTTTACTGAGACAAAGAGGGGGGGGGAAGACAGTGAGTGAGTGCATGGGAGGGGAAGGGAAAGGGCAAGGACTGGAATTTGCAACAAGGCATCAATGTTTACAGCAGTTACTAGGAGCCTGCCACCTTCCAGAACGTGAACGATGTGGGCAGGCTGGGCACATAGATGAGGTTCTGCCAGTGTGCCCTGCTGCAACTGTTCCGTGACCATGCCCTCCTCGAAACAGGACTCAGGAAGGATACATTAAAAACGGTTCAAAATTCTGAATTCAAATTTACTTTGAACTCAGTCATAATTTAATAACGCACTCTGGCTATTGTCCAGCTCTCCAGTTGCTCTGTCTATTAAGTCATGCATTCCAGATAAAATATACTGTTTCAAAGATAATTATACATCACTCTTACAGTTGGGATATTATCAACCCTTCTTTCTTAACTTTTAGAAACATAAAATTGAAATAACGAGGGCTACATTCACTCTTTGTTGGGCTGGGATGTTTAATTGAAATAATTGAAATTCTGGCACTATTTGAACAGCAGAGAGTTCATGTGGACCTCAGGCCAACTTTCCTCCTTTCGCCAAGAACCCACCAGAAAAAGACAAAGAAAACAAACTAAAATTAATCTTATCACTCTTTCGCGGGATTCTTACTCTTAAAGTGGCTGCGGCATCTGCCTAGATAACTACATTGTTTCAAAGAAATTCAGCCTTTGCGAAGTGCTTTGAGGTGGTCAATCGGGGACGATACAAGTGCAAGTCTCTCTTGGTGATGAAGAAGTTGGTGTACTTGCTGTATATTTATATCAGCCACTATTTTAACATTAGCAAGAGAGTGAAAAAAACACAGCTTGGTGTTTTTTGAGAGAATGGGAATCAGCAATCAGTTTATGGACAAGGACTGTATTGCACAAATGAATCTTTGACAAGAACCATGCAACCCTGCAAACAAAACAAACACAAAACACGAACAATTTGTGAGATTAAATTTGGGCATGGTCATCATCTTCCAGGTGAATCAATTGCTGACCAAATTTGACTTTCAATCATGGGAGGGTAAGCAAGCTGCTGGAACAGGTACAAGAGACAAAATCCCATTCGCTGTCCTGAGACTATTACTTAATTTAGCCTGTTTAATATTCAGGGTAGCTGCTGTGAGCTAAAGTTCAGTAATATCATCATCCCAGGGCTCCCCCGCTGCACATCCATCAAGGTGTCTGCACTCTTGTTGTGGGAAGTTGTATGCAGACAAAAACGGAGCGTGAAGTCACTTAGCTTTACTGTTTTCCATCAAATCTACCAGGAAAGGAGCCAAATCCAAAAACAGTAAAAAATTCAAGCCGAACCGAACTCCCAGGCTGAGCTTCAAGATCATCCCAATCCTTAAAATTACGAATAGAGTGCAATAAAACCTTACTGACAAGTCAACAAGCTTTCTAAATTTTTGTAGTTAAAAACAACATACCTTGAGCAGCACAACATCAACACTCCTGGCATGTTTCGAGATCCCTGATAGGCTGTATCGCCTTTTGTGCCTTTCATACATTTTGTCAGGGAAATGCAAAAGGAGTCAAATTCCACAGCATGGACTCCAGACTGCACTTTATGGAACATAGGAACCAAGAGGTACCAAAACTCGCACACACGTGTGTGCGTGTGTTGCTGATTTCCTTTGAATTGCTTCTGAACTGCAGGAAGAAACCCTTGCAGCTGAAACCGTTGGATAAACGCCCTCCTTTCAAAAATCAAACACAAGGGAAGCCACACACAGGAAAAAAAAAAGGCAATTGTCAGAAGGGAAAAAAAACTGACGGAATATTTTCCAAGTAGTTTGTCAAATGAAAATAGCAAGCTGCTGTTTTCTTCCCCTCCTCCTCTTTTCCTTCAAGGTAGCTGGACAAAGTGACTCTGTGTAAGCTTATGGATTGCACACCAGTCAATGGTCTCATTCAGATCAGCTGGGCTTTACGCACACTGCCACATAGCTGTTTCCTGCGTCTGTGCCTCTCCGTCTCCCTGGGATAAAACACTCTCTTTCTCTTCACTTCCTTTTCCTCCCATTAACGCATCCAGTTGTAAAAGCTACTTCATTCAGCAGCAACAAGGCACAATGCCGTAAATGTGAGAGGCCTGGTTTACCCCTGGACGTTAATTACACATGGTGCAGAGTACACAGGCTTTGTGCTAAAGGACTAATTATTGCAAATAAATAACATAAATTAAAGCTTTAAATCAAACTTGATGCAACAGGAAAGTAAATCTGTTGACTTTTATGAGGGTCTTTCACTGTATTACACAGTGGAATATTACATCTGCTCTTGGCTCTTTAGCACAGGCTGCCAAAATGAAAACTAATAGTTTGGGCCAACCAAAGTGTTGTTTACAATAACCGAACAGTGCTCCATCAAATGAACTCTAGTGTGGGGAAATAAGTGTGAGGTGGTATAATCTGGTGGAAAAATAAAAGAAACTCATAACCTTGGAAAGCTGAACTGGGGGAAAATGGAGCAGAGGGATTGCTGGGAGTTGCAGAACCAGTAAAGGTCATGACACAGGTTAATGGTGCCATCTGAAAAAAAGCACAACAAAGCAACTGGAGTTCCACAAACTTACATTCAACGTGTACAGAACCAAGATTGGCCATGTTTTGAACAGGTCTCCATATCATGCTAAAAAAAGGCAATGGAGGAATTGGAGAGTGTTTAAAACAAAAAGACTGGCTAAAATTATACCAGATCGGAGACGTTTACCTTTCAGGAGCAGTAAAAGAAACTGAAAATGATTTTCTCTAGAGCAGAGAAGACCGAGAAGTCTTAAGAGCGTTTGAAAAGGTTTGATGAGATTGACATAGAAACTACAGAATATTGATAAAAAGGTTAATCACCAATAAATACAAAATAAAATTCATGACACAATACTTTAGACAGAGAGAGGGTCCAATGTGGAACTTTACTAGTTGTTAAGGAAAACAGTACAGAAGCATTTAAGAGGAAGCTGGGTAAATGTATGAAGAGGAAGGTGCAATGAAGGGTTGAGATGAAGTGTGGCAGGAGATTGTGTGGTATATGGACACTGACACAAATATCCTGAGCCAAAGAAAACAGTGCTTTTTTGCTGCAAGTATCCTCTAATAGACAACGTAAGCAGCACAGGTCCTATCATTATTTATTTGTGACTGGGTCAAGAGGAAAGGCTATCAAGGCAACAGAACCATATTTTGCAGAGGCTGAAGAGGGACAATAAATAATGGCACAGTGTCTCAGTGATTGGCACTGCTGCCTCACAGTGCCAGGGACCAGAATTTGATTCCACTTTTCGATGACTGTGTGGAGTTTGCACATTTTCCCTGGGACAGCTTGAGGTTCCTTTGGGTGCTTTGATTTCCTCCCATAGTCCAAAGGTGTGCAGGTTAGGTGGATTGGCCATGCTAAATTGCCCCATAGTGTCCAGGGATGTCCAGGCTGGATGGATTAGCCATGGAAAATGTGGGGTTACAAGGATAAGGTAAGGGGGTGGGTCTGAGTGGGATACTGTTTGGAGAGTTGGTGTGAACTTGATGGGCTGAGTGGTCTGCTTCCACACTGTACAGATTCAATGATTCTATGAACTATGGATTGTCAGAACCCAGAAAAAATCAAGTCCTGGTGTTTGCCTGGTCCACCAGGATGGAAGAAAGTGAGGATTGCAGAGCTGGAGAGTCAGAGTCAAAAAGGGTAGCTCTGGAAAAGCACAGCAGGTCAGGCAGCATCCGAGCAGAGTCTATTTTTCAGGCATAAACCCTTCATCAGGCCCTCTGGTCAGGATGAGATTAGATACCCTACAGTATGGAAACAGGCTCTTCGGCCCAACCGCCTCTCTGAAGAGTATAACCCACCCGGACCCATTCCCTGCCCTATATTTACTCCTGACTAATACACCTAGCACTACAGGCAATTTAGCATGGCCAATACATCTGATCTGCACATCTTTTGGATTGTGGGAGGAAACCAGAGCACCCAGAGAAAACCCACACAGACGCGGAGAGAACATGCAAACTCCACACAGACAGTCGCCCAAGGCGGGAATTGAACCCGGGTCCCTGGCGCTGTGAGGCAGCAGCGCTAACCCCTGAGCCACTGTGACGCCCAATTGCTGCCTGACCTGCTGTGCTTTTCCAGCGCCACCCTTTTCAACTCTGGTCTAGCAGAATGATATACCATGAGCTGTGGAATTAACATCCACCACTTGCTTGAGAATCAATTCTCTTTTGCAAAGCACAAAATTTCAAATAAAACACTGAAAACCCTCAGCTGATCAGGATCGACCCATGATGAGAGAAAGGGTTCATACTTGCAGCCTGCAGCCGGAGCTGGGAAAATTCCCTGCTTGCCTTGGGAGAAAGAGCCAGGGAAGATAGATTAGATTAGATTACTTACAGTGTGGAAACAGGCCCTTCAGCCCAACTAGTCCACACCGACCCGCCGAACCGTATACCACCCAGACCCATACTCCTACGTTTACCCCTTCACCTAACACTACGGGGCAATTTAGCATGGTCAATTCACCTAACCTGCACATTTTTGGATTGTGGGAGGAAACCAGAGCACCCGGAGGAAACCCACGCAGCCACGGGGAGAATGTGCAAACTCCACACAGAGAGTCGCCTGAGGCGGGAGTTGAACCCGGGTCTCTGGCGCTGTGAGGCAGCAGTGCTAACCACTGTGCCACCGTGCCGCACATTGCTACCAACTGATAGGGCTATTGATTTGGGGCAGATGGGTGCAGGTCGTAGTCGGGTCATCTGAGTTGGCAATGCTGTGGGTAAATCACCACCATTATCTTTAATTTGGTCAATTATTAAGAAATCGCAGAGAAAATCAAGTACTAAAACAATGATTTAAACTATCTTGCATGTAGCAACTAAAATAAGACTCCTTAAGTAAGGAAGTTAAACCTCACAAATGGGCTGTTGCTCGATTGACAGTGGAATTTAGCTACAATTCCAATCAACAGTGTTTGCATCTGGAAGTGCCCAGGGTTTGATCCGTGTACAGTCTTGTTCTTTGAAGTTCTGTCAACAAAGGATTCTGTAGTTGAATTCGTATACAGACGTTCATCCTTCAGGTCTATGGTATCACAATATTGATGATTTTTAGATTCTTTCATCCAAAAATACTGATTTCTCTTCTAGAGGCCTTGAGTCTGCAGCTTGCTTCCTTATCTGAAGTAACTCCTTTGTTCCTTGTTAGATTCAGTGTTAGCTGCCTGTCTGATTGCAGTGATTGAAATGAGGTCAGGCAGGGGACCTCATAGAATAAGAGCTCCCTGATTGGACCAGGTAATAGCCCCAATCAGGGACCCCTGGCTGACGGATATAAACATGAGTGTCAGAGGTTCTGTTCACTCAGAGCTGGCTCTGAGGGAGCTGGATCAGTGTCAAGGACTCTTTATGGATAAATAAAGGATGACTTCACGATGGGATACCAGCCTTTGAGTTATTTCACTGAAGACACAGCTTTCCTGTTATTAACTCCTTAAATTCTTCTACAAGGCCATCAGTTGCCCTTGTGACAAAAAGCAGCCGGTTATCAAGCAGATGTCCATACAGTTTTATTTACGTAGCTTCAACTCCCTCTTCCAGACATTACTAATTGCTTTCAAATCCTGTAGAAGTTTGTTTTAATCCCTGAATAATTTATTCCAGTCAGAGTCCTTGCTGATCTCTTTGTGAGTAACGGTTTATCTTTGTTGATTTTTTTCAAGCTATGAACAGTTATTAAAGGTGTGAAGTTTATAATATCACAGTATAAAAGACCAGATGTATCCACTGGGACTGCTGGATACTGAGGGTGACTGAGTTAATAGCCCACCTCAGTGCGGTCATGAAGAAGAAAAGCATTCTATCCTAACTCATAATTCCTGCATACACTCCCCAAAAACTATCCATACCAACCATATGCCTCCCCAACCCAATCACATGCCCCCTCATGCATCTTAAAGGCAAATAATGGCCATTCACCCACTATGCACTGTATAAAATCCATGAGTTCCATAGTGATAGTAGGATGTGCAAATAAAGTTAGTCATAACTTTCCACTTACTTTAACAAAACATGTGGACACAGAAACAAAGCTAACGTTTCGATATATTTCTCACTAACCAGATCTCAAACACAACCTCCCTCGAAGAACTGGCTGGTTTTGCAAATGAGTTGTACATTAAACTTTCAGCAAGCTGTTAGATCACATAATTATGGCACACAAAACCTTTAATGACTCCATCATTGTTCATTCAACAATGGTCAATCCCTCTGGCCCACTGTGCTGGAGATTTTTAGAAATGGTAAAATGAAATGAACTTTTTCTTCACCTTTCTGCTTTGTTCTTTCTTTCTCCTCTTCTAATCTCACTGCCTTCTTTCTCTTTCTTTCTCCTTCTTTCTTTTTCTGTGCTCAATTTCATTCCAAATCACACTCCTGATTCAGAGTGACATTTTCCTTTCTGAAGTCTGTTTTTTTAAAAATTCATTCACCGAATGAGAGCGTCACTGGCTAGACCTGCACTTATTGCCTATCCTTAATTGCCATGGGAGCAGTAAAGATTCAACCACATTGCTGTGAATCTGGAGTCACATGTAGGACAGACCAGGTAAGGTGGCAGTTTCCTTCCCTAAAGGACATTAGCGAATATCCTTTCTTACCTAAAGGATACAGACTGTTGGTACCAAGCACCTCATTGGCCATGACATTCCATCATCAACCCACACTTCCAGCAGGTGCAAGAAAGTCACTTCACATTAAAAGATACAGGAAGCAGTTGAACTAAAGGCAGAGGCTTCAAAATGCCCCCGTGCTGGAGAGCTTTGGTCCACTGAAGATACTTTGATTGCAGCAATAAACTAGCATTTTCTTTGACCTCCTCCAGCAGAAAGTCACTGCAGAGATTTTTTTTTAAAACGAGGAGGAGGAATTGAGTGTGAAGGACAATAAGGAAGGGGAAGAGGGAGAGCAATGAAGATACAAGATACAATCTGAAAAGATCAAAGAGGAAGGCTTGAAAAATAGAATGGGGGGAACTGGGCATTCGCATATTGCAAGAGCCATAGCAAGTTCTTTGAAGAGACATCATTGAACCCACAAAGAGCAGTGGAGTGCAAGATCACATCATTTCATCCTCTTTATTCTTTCAAGGCAAGGCAAGCATTTATTGCTCATCTCCAAATTTAACTACGTGCTTTGTTAGGCCATTTCAGAGGCTATCTCCACGGATTGATTCTCACATAGGCCAGACCTCAAAGATAGTAGATTCCCTTTCCTAAAGGATGGACGTTAATAAACCAGACAGCTTTTAACATCAATATTTGCTGAGGGTCACCATTACAACCAGCAATCCCAAATTTATTAATGGAGTTTCAAACCCACCATCTGTCCTGGTGGGGTTTGAACCGCTATCCAGAGAGCCTCTGGATTGGTGGTCCAGTGACATCATGATGACCCCATCATCTCCCTTTATTTGAACAGCATTGACTGTACCCAAAACAATTAAAAATGACTACGTTCACTTGAATGATTTGTGACTACTTACCGGTCCATTTTAAGTCCATAGAAACATGATTGCTGCAGAAGTGGATAAAGAATTACCCTCTCTTCAAGGAAACCTCCTACTAGTTTACAAATGCCAAAATGGTAAACATTTGGTATCTAACAGCTTGCAGATAGACTAAGAACAAATGGGGATCTTTATCTTCCATACGGTCTCTGACACATGTTAAGACTGAGAACATCATTCCTATCTGCTCCACCTGTATTTAATTTATGAAACAGTTTCCCCTAATCAAACCGGACGACCTGTGGTTGCATCATTAACTTCAAATAAGCCACATGCTATTAAAATAGTTGTTGGTTTTTTTTAAAATAGAGCCACCCCTTCGCACATGATTAAACATGCCTCACATTGCATAGGCTGCAAAACCAGGACACTCTGGCACCTCCGCTCAGTCATATGAGACTCTCTGTTTTCAAATTTGTTCCCTTGATTCCATTAATGGCACATCTCGTTTTCAGAGCAGCAGCACTATTTTTCAAAACAATAAAATTCAAGCCAACTTATTACTTTTTGCTGGTTGCCAGTCTGCCCCTCCCTACTCTCCTACATGCACTGATTTCTCAATTATTCGCTACATTTCACTGAGAACCCAGGGGCACAAGCAGAATCCTGCTCTTGAATCCATCTGGGTTCAGCAGGAAACAAAATATTAAATCAGCAACAGAAATCACAGAGATTCTTTCAAATCCCCAGCTCCACGTGAAGCATCCCTACTGCAGATCAGTTGGAATCAGCTAACTTGTAGACAGAGGACAGACACATTCTGTTCCGCAAACTCAATAACTAACTTGACCAGAAACGAGAAGGGATGGGGGAGTGAGAGAAAGGGAGAGAGAGTGGTGAAGGGGGGGGGGGCTGAAGGAAGAGTTGGGGGGAGGAAGGGGGAGGAGTAATGGGGGGAAAGAGAGAGAAAGAGAGAGAGAGAGAGAGAGAGAGAGAGAGAAAGAAAGAAAGAAAGAAAGAAAGAAAGAAAGAAAGAAAGAAAGAAAGAAAGAAAGAAAGAAAGAAAGAAAGAAAGAAAGAAAGAAAGAGAGAGAGAGAGAGAGAGAGAGAGAGAGAGAGAGAGAGACAGACAGACAGACAGACAGACAGACAGAGATCGATCAGTGGACAGATACAGTCAGAATGACAGAGATGCCAAAAGCAACCTGTTTCTATTTCTGACAATTAGCACGATCATTCAATTACAATGCAAACTTCACAGTTCTTAAGCAAAGTGGCAGATTTCATATTCCAAAATGCTTTCACCAATAGTTACTATATATAATTCTAACCAATGCTAATGGGTTAAATCCCATAGTGGCATACATAGGAAATTGGTGAGCCTTTATTTAAAACTAGTTTCAGTTGTAACGTGATGTTTGCCCAGGCTAAGCTTAACATTTGTGAATAGTTCAATTTCCATTTTAGTCTTCCAGCATCGAACACTTCCAAGTTAGTTATAATCCACTTTTAACGAAGATTATAGCTCCTGCTGCACTGACCCAACAAGCTTTCAAATATGGCATAGGTTATACGCAAGGTTCAAGCTCCTGATACACTGTCCCATCAATCTCTCCCAAGTTAGGTACAGTATGGTAGCGATAACAGATAAGGGAGGCATTTTCGCAAAAGGGTAGAAAAATCTATTGTTAAGTATTCAGAGGGGGCACAGGTTGTGTTTTATAGACTAATTTACAAGTGTTCTCCGAATGAGAATCTAAATACCTGTCTAATTATTTGTGTAATTAGATACAGAATTTGGTTTATGATGAAATACGTTAAGAAAAATTAATCTCAACTTGCCAGCGTAGACCGGTGTGGGGGATTTCAGGCTAACCCAGAGCAACTGGTTTTATTGTTAAGATTAAATCAAAAAATAATACAAACACAGAGGTCATTTGGCCTATTGTGTCTGTCCAGACCATTGAAAAATTCCTTGCTTGTTTCCTATTATTTTCTTGTTTCATTCAGTGTATATCTAACTTCCCTTTTAAGACTGCCATGATGTGGAGGTGCTGTATTGGACTGGAGTGGACAAAGTTAGAAGTCACTCGATGCCAGGTTATAGCTCAACAGGTTTATTTGAAAGAGCATCGACATCAAGTGACAAAGGAGCAGTGCTCTGAAAGCTTGTGATTTCAAATAAACTTGTTGCATTATAACCTGGTGTCATGTGATTTCCAACCTTTAAGGTTACAATTGAAGCTGCTTCCACCATGCTCTGAGGTAATAAATTCATTTAATTCAGCACTGTGTATACCTTTACTCTCCTCAGCGTCCTGCTGATTCTTTTTTTAAACTAACCTATTTTTCTCCTTCAACCTATTGAGAGATGTTATTACACACCTCTGAAGCAGGTGGGACTTGTACACTAGCCTCCAAGTACAGGGGTAGGGACACTACCACTGCACCACAAACGGCCTCCCTCTGATTCTTCCACCATTTATTTTAAATTGCCTATCAACCCACCCACCAGTGTAAACAGTTTCTTTCCAAATACCAAATCATATCCAAAATCTCCAAGTAGTTTTCGCAGCCAGCCCTGATGTCTGTGCTCAGGTTCTGCAGTGAGTTTTATACAAAGGATTTTCTGAATTTTAAATTTATTATATACTGTGGAATTATATTCCAATCAATGAGAGTTAAACAGATCAGGACACTTGTAGCACAATGGTAATGCCCCTCCTTCTGAGCCAGGACACCCAGGTTCAAGTCTAGAGTGCATAATGACATCTCTGAACTACATGATCAGAAAATATCTCTATTGTCACTTTTGTTTACATCCAGAACTTCATTGCACTATTAACCCTTCTCTTAAATTCTACGCTTTGTTGATAAGGTGAACTCCCAGCTGTTGAAACACAATACAAGTTCAAGACAAGTTCAAGACCAATTACTGGCCAGCATCACAATACCACCAGCTGACAAAGGAATCTACAAGTAATTAAAGGCTAATTTATCAACGTCCAGCCAACCCCAGGTCACAGACTTTCTTCTTGTCTCAAAAAGATTTGTTGCCCACAGGGAGAAGTGTCTTTGAAGTAAAGCACTTCCACAGTGTTACTGAGAGCAGCTGACAAGCTAGTCCTGTGCAGGGGAATATCTAAGACATGGTAGACATAATCTGATAAATACTGTACACCACTGCCACAGTAACCAAATGGCTTCTAATTCTTATCCATTTCCTCATCTTGCCTTGAAACTCTTGCCCGAACATGGTCCTTCGAATTCTGGCAATGTTCTTGAATCTTATCCAGATATTCATTCACCCAGAGTCCAGCCTCAATAGCTAGCTTTTCTGGAATGGCATATTTGTCCTTTCCTCATCACCCAGACTGTGAGGACCAATGATCATATCTAATCACTCAGGCTAAAGGTAGCTCACTTGTGGAGACTAGGAGTGAACTCCAGCCTGTCTTGGTTTGCTAACAAGACCAGGAAGTATCCTGCACCAATAGGGATGTGCGTTAAGAGCAGAGAGCCTGTTCACCACTGAGCTAGGGGCAGTGGATGGAACCAACAGGCTGGAGGGCCAATGGGAGGCTTTCCAACAGGAGATGATACGATGAAGGAAGATACTGATGAAGAGAGAGGGGGTGGGCGGTGAAAGAGAAGGGGGCAGTTGGCAAAGAAAAAATGGGGACAAAGAGAAATTGTGCCTTATAAAAGAGAGAGGGGGGGGGGGATGAAGAGAGAGAAAGGCGGGGAGGGGTGAAGGAAGAGAAAGGGGGGGACGGGGGGGGGTGGAGGGAGAGAAAAGGGAACGGAGGGGGAGAGAGAGGGGGAGATGGAGGGAGGGGGCAGAGGGAGAGAAAGGGGAGGGCGCGGAGGGGGAGAAAGGGGAGGGCGCGGAGGGGGAGAAAGGGGAGGGCGCGGAGGGGGAGAAAGGGGAGGGCGCGGAGGGGGAGAAAGGGGAGGGCGCGGAGGGGGAGAAAGGGGGGCGCGGAGGGAGAGAAAGGGGGGCGCGGAGGGAGAGAAAGGGGGGCGCGGAGGGAGAGAAAGGGGGGCGCGGAGGGAGAGAAAGGGGGGCGCGGAGGGAGAGAAAGGGGGGCGCGGAGGGAGAGAAAGGGGGGCGCGGAGGGAGAGAAAGGGGGGCGCGGAGGGAGAGAAAGGGGGGCGCGGAGGGAGAGAAAGGGGGGCGCGGAGGGAAAGGGGGGCGCGGAGGGAGAGAAAGGGGGGCGCGGAGGGAGAGAAAGGGGGGCGCGGAGGGAGAGAAAGGGGGGCGCGGAGGGAGAGAAAGGGGGGCGCGGAGGGAGAGAAAGGGGGGGATGGTGGGAGAGAAAAAGGAGGGCGGAGGAAGAGAACGGGGGCGCGGAGGGAGAGAAAGGGGGGCGCGGAGGGAGAGAAAGGGGGGCGCGGAGGGAGAGAAAGGGGGGCGCGGAGGGAGAGAAAGGGGGGCGCGGAGGGAGAGAAAGGGGGGCGCGGAGGGAGAGAAAGGGGGGCGCGGAGGGAGAGAAAGGGGGGCGCGGAGGGAGAGAAAGGGGGGCGCGGAGGGAGAGAAAGGGGGGCGCGGAGGGAGAGAAAGGGGGGCGCGGAGGGAGAGAAAGGGGGGCGCGGAGGGAGAGAAGGGGGGCACGGAGGGAGAGAAAGGGGGGCGCGGAGGGAGAGAAAGGGGGGCGCGGAGGGAGAGAAAGGGGGGCGCGGAGGGAGAGAAAGGGGGGCGCGGAGGGAGAGAAAGGGGGGCGCGGAGGGAGAGAAAGGGGGGCGCGGAGGGAGAGAAAGGGGGGCGCGGAGGGAGAGAAAGGGGGGCGCGGAGGGAGAGAAAGGGGGGCGCGGAGGGAGAGAAAGGGGGGGATGGTGGGAGAGAAAAAGGAGGGCGGAGGAAGAGAATGGGGGCGCGGAGGGAGAGAAAGGGGGGCGCGGAGGGAGAGAAAGGGGGGCGCGGAGGGAGAGAAAGGGGGGCGCGGAGGGAGAGAAAGGGGGGCGCGGAGGGAGAGAAAGGGGGGCGCGGAGGGAGAGAAAGGGGGGCGCGGAGGGAGAGAAAGGGGGGCGCGGAGGGAGAGAAAGGGGGGCGCGGAGGGAGAGAAAGGGGGGCGCGGAGGGAGAGAAAGGGGGGCGCGGAGGGAGAGAAAGGGGGGCGCGGAGGGAGAGAAAGGGGGGCGCGGAGGGAGAGAAAGGGGGGCGCGGAGGGAGAGAAAGGGGGGGATGATGGGAGAGAAAGGGGGGGATGATGGGAGAGAAAAAGGAGGGCGGAGGAAGAGAATGGGGGCACATAGGGTGAGAACGGGGGCGTGGAGGGAGAGAAAGGGGGGATGGAGGGAGAGAAGGGATGCAAAGAAACAGAAGATTGGCAGAGACAAAATGGTGTGTGAAGCAAGAGAAAGGGGAGAAGTGCAAAAGGGGGTTAAAGAGAGATAGAAGAGAGGGGGAAAGGGGCAAAGTGGAGAGAAAATGTACAAGCACACTGTTCATAACATCCACATTTGGAAAGGAAATGTGAGGAGGTAGCTTTGATATCATTTGTGAAACTTGGTAAATATCTAAAAGGGGAAGAAAGTTGCATTCACAATGCTTGCTTTGTACCATCTTTCCAATGTTTAAATGACATAGCATCACTTTTACACTGGCAAAAATTAACAATGCACTGAAATAAAAAAGGCAAATTGCTTGACACATGAAGGATAGGAGAGAAATTTGGTCAAAACTTGGAGACACAGGGAGTGAATTATAATTAAGTAGCAGAATTATTTGAATATTCGACCTGGAAATCCGAGAATACTTCATTCCAATTTATAAATATCAGACATGGTTCAATAAGTAACATTTTTAAGACCAAATCAAAAGGTTTTGGTTTCAAGTCCCTACCATTAAAGACATTAGGGCAGGATCTAATGTCAGTATAATCAGGCGGAGTCAACATGGTTTTGTGAATGGGAAAATATGTTTGAGCAATTTACTGAACTCCTTGACGAAGTAACATTTGCTGTAGATGAAGGGGAACCAGTGAATGTTCTGTATTTCAATTTCCAGAAGGTATTCAATATGAGTGCAAAGTGGAAAATGAAAGTTCATGGTGTACAGAGTTATATATTCACGTGGATAGAAGATTAATTAGTGAACACAAAGCAGAATAGGCATAAATGGGTAATTTTCTGAATGATAAAATATGAAGGGTGCTGTGTTGGGGTCGCATCTGCTTCACAATTTATACAATGGACTTGGTTGCTAAATTTGCTGGTGACAAAAGTTGGTTGAAAAGAGGCATACGGAGGGACTGTAGATAGAACTGAGTGGGCAAGCATGTGGCAAATAAGAGTACTGTATTATTTGTTTGCTGCAAGGGGAATTTAATACAAAAATTAGGAGGTTATTTTCAGTATTACTGCGTACTGTATTGGTCTTAATTAAGGAACAGTGTAAATGTGTTGGAACTGGTTCAGAGAGACTGACTAGACTAATGCCTGGAATGGGAAAATTGTCTTATGAGGAAAGGTTGACAGGCTAGGTTAGAGAAAGAGACATCTTAAATATTTCAATTCAAGATCGGGAGGGGTCTTCCTGTGGGCTTGGTAAAGTGGAGGGGAAAACAGCCAGATCTCCTACGTTTCACTATGACTTCCGCCTGGAAACCGGACTTTGGATGAGAACGGGATCAGGTTTGACTTGACAGCATCCAATCCAAGTGCCTAAGACCCACTCATTGAGGCTGATGAGTAGGTAATTTAAATGAGGCAGGAGTGTGCTGGGGGAGTCTGTGAAACCTCCCACCCTCAGTCACACCCTTCAGGAAGGGAGGGGAGATGATCAGCAGTGGTGGCTCAACAGCAGCTTCCCAAGGACAAGTAGGAACGCACAGCCAAACGTGGACCTCGCCAGCGACAGTCACATCCTACGAATGCACATTTTAAAAAAGCCAACAGGTGGTGTGCACAGACTGAACGTATTAGCAGCCGGCATACACACCGGAGGGGTCTCTGGAGAAATCTCCCTCCTTCAGGAAATGTGCTTAGCCAGGAAATTAATGCTTGCTGTGACATACGAAGTCCAATAATGTCTGAGAACCTCCAGTCTCTACTTCCCTCCCAGCATGACACACGGCTGTTTCCAGCTGACTGGCACTTGTTTGACTTTTATCACTGTCAGCTCAATGACAAAGAAATACATGCAGCTCTCAATACCAGCTGAAATGGTACTCCAATTCCATTAGAAACTAAAGATACCACTTAGCTTTCTGAAAAAAAAGCCATTGGTCATTACTTTTATAAAAGGGAGAGAAATAAAAAATAAACTGCAAATCCAGTTTCCTGTTGGACTGTTACTGCAGCAATTATTCACAGGCCAATACAGCTGAAAGGATTTGGTGAAAGTTTGTTGCATATTCCTACCAAGTTGGGCCTTTAATAACTGATTCAATATCAGCCCAGCTGAAGTGGTGCTTACGTCAGGACCTTATTACTCCCAGATGCTTCTCAATTAGAAACCAGTTGAATGGCGAGTAATGGAGTCCCCTAGGAAAAGAACAGTTAATTTCGCAAGCAGGGGCATGCCAGCTGGACTGTAACCCAGAATGCTTCCTTAAAGCATGAACACCAGTTCCCACGAAGACCCTGCACAGGCAGAGCACAGTGCAATAACAAGCAATGCAGGCTCAGCCAGCACTTGGTGCTCCCATTAACCTTTCTGCTTTTGTGTCAGGCACCAGTGAACGACAAGCTGACCACAGCTTCAGGGAAAACAGCCGGAAAAAAAAATGGGAGGGAAATGCATCTGGAGAATGAAGAAAACATAGTAAAAAGAGAAAAGAATAAAGAGAGAGAGATTAAGTGAGAGTGAGCAAACGCAAGCAAGCTGAGAGAGAGCGAGCGCAAGAGATTCTGTGCAAAAAGAGAATGAGAGAAAGGGTGACGAAGGAATAGAGGGAACAGAGAGAAGGAAAGGTTTGTCTATCAAAGCTATAGTTGAAGGAGGCAGCAGTAATTTTAATTTTATGTCTCTATAAATATTCAAATAACTAATAGCATCTCAAGTCTCCAATCAAAAGGCTGGATTGTGAAACTAGCTTTCTGGGAAATGAATCTCAACAGTAGTTTAAATCAAAATAATTTGCAGATTAAACATGGAGTTGACCGATTAGTGCTTGTTTGAAATCAGCTTCAAAGTCAAGTAATTTTCATGGTTAATTGAAGTACATGGTACATATAATTATGCACAATTTAGAATCCAACCATTGCTCAGCTGCCAAATGCATTACTGCCTCCATGACTGTTGCTCTGATAGGACTGGTCAGGCCAAAGAAGATAACCAGCTAAGGATATCGGAGTACCAGGTTAGATAGATAATCTTACACATTTCCCAATAAGCCTTTAAGCTCATAGGAGAACACAGAAGTTGGATAGATTTCCTGATCCTTGACATTGGACTGTACAAGGAACGAGCTCGGCTTGAAGGACATTTTTGGTAGTTAGTACTTTCATGTCCTTATTTCTCCATCTTATTTAACCATTGCAAGTGTCAGTTCTTTCAAACTTGTACATTTTTCTACACCTAAACTTTCTCCCTTGCTTAACTATAGGAGCCTGCGTTGCTACATATGACTCCCTCGAATCATTCCTGCATTTAAGTGGCTCCCTATCTATTTTATAGAAAAAGTTCATATGACCTTGCTCTCAGCAGTATCAGTGGTTGGGGACAAAGGAAGGGAACTGGAATGATATTTCTTTTAGGAGAAAGTGAGGACTGCAGATGCTGGAGATCAGAGTCAAAAAGTGTGGTGCTGGAAAAGCAAAGCCAAAGCCACTCAGGCAACATCCGAGGACCAGGAGAGACGACGTTTTGAGCATAAGATCTTCATCAGGAATGTGGATATTTCTTTTCCCCACCTAAGCCAAGGATGCACTGCAAACAGGGTTTGTGCTCTGGAGGAGTTGGGTTTTTTTTATATTGTCATAAAAACAGTAATATTCTGAAGGACAAGGTACAAAATAATCATTCATGTAAAATGAATCACAGATTAATTCTGCTCCTGTCTCAGTGGAAGACTTACTTTTATATCAACACTTCATTCTACATGATTTCAAAGCTCCCCTTAAGGAGTTACATTTGAAATGAAGTATATGTTAGGGTTAAATGGGACAGGCATCCTACACCATTTGGCCAACAGCAGTGTGCTGATCCATCTTTAAGGGAGAGTTTGGAAAGACACCAGGAGAACACCCTGCTTTTCTGAGATAAATGCTGCAGAGATTGGGTCTGTCTACACAAATAGAAGGGTCCTTGGTCTCAGCCAAGTTATGAAAGAAGAATTAAACCCCATCCTTTAGCAATCTTGTATTTACTGTTTTAAGATTTCTTTAATGAAGAAGGGATGACTGTGGTGAATAACTACTTGCATTCACACTGTACCTTTGACATTCAGAGGTGGAGAGGGGATTCCATAGTTTAGGCTTTTAACAGATCTTGGAATTCCTTTGATATAACAAAAAATGTTCAACTTGCCATTTTCCTTCTCACATATAGGCTTACTGCTGTAATATTTGACCAGCCAAGAACATCCATTGTTCTGCTATCTGAAGTTATATCTTTGAAGGGAAAACAAAGTCCCAATAATCCTAATTTACAAAATTAAATGGTTGGGACTTCCTTCGTGTGCATGGACCAGTGGAGTTTCTGAATCTGTTCTACTTTGGAAACAAAGTCTTTGTCTAAATGAACACTCCATCATTGCTTTCTAACAGTAATAGTGCCAGCCATAGCTGTAGCAATGTTGCTGAGGTCAGAAGGGTTTGGTTTTAAGTTCTACTTCAGAAGCTTGAGAACAAAAGTTGACAGTCTCCTTGCAGTCTCGAGTGTGCTACATGATTAGTGTTGCCATTGTTCAGATGAGATGTTAAAATTAAGATTACGTTGAAGAGGTGCCAGGGAGTAATCGGTGATGTCTTGGTTAATATTTATTCCTCAAGCAAATAGATTATCAAGTCCATGCACAAACTGACCTTCAATTTTCCTACCCATTACAGTGATGAATACACTCCAGGAGCTGGTTGTCAAGTGCTTTGGGTCAAGTTGAGGTTGTGGAAGATGTGACTAAAATGCAAGCCTACCTTTTGTACTGACTGATTTTCTTTACTCTAGTTTTCTGCAGCAGACAAACCTGTTACACACAGGTACAATCTAAGAGATTAGGATTTGCAAGTAAATTTAGAAAATTCAGCAGTAAAGGTTTTTGAGGATCTCTGAACCAAACATTAATATGTCAATTAGAATTCCAAACGTGCATCTTCAGCTTGACTAGACACAGATGTTATTATTCCTTTTCAACTTGTGGGACTGTTGTGATCAAATATTAAAAAGAAGAATTAAGTAAATATCTGAACACAAAACTGAAGAGATTCTAACAAACAAATAAAAATAAAATTATTTTCAAAAAGGTTCCAGGGCACACAAGCAATGGCTAGTTGTATTGTTAGGGTAAAAATAAATTGGCATGAGATTTCAACCGTAGCAGCCCTATACACAGCGAATTTTCCACTCAGCAACAATTCCCCATCTGTCAGGGTTTCAGTAACAATCCAAAGGTTTGCCCAGAAAAGCAAAAGAAAAAAACTCACCGAAGTCTCCAAGGGAAGCAGCTCTGCCTCAGGTCTAAATATCAAACTGGACTAGAAATTTCTTTCAAGAACAAAGTATTGATTATTCATTGTTTTAAACCGGGTGATAAACCCTGCTTAAAGTAAAACCAATCTGTGCTCAGTAGGAACACCACTTGAGTAATAGCAAACATTGGCTTCTAGTTGAAAACGCCCAGAAATTACTCACAGAAATAATGTTCTTTGCAAAGAAATATTAGGTTGATGACTGATGCTTCTATTGTCGGTCAGAACACAATCAACTGTTCACATTTAGGTGAACCCAGCAACCAATCATTTTATTCTTGCTTCTGCTAATGAATCTAGACAGTTACTTAAAGAGCATGTTCTGACATAGAAAAGGCATGTATATGAGTCAATGGAATACAGGATGGCCAGTTTAGAACATTTTTTCCAAAGACATTCCAAACCTTACTTGCCCCATTTTGTTTTCCAAATTCACATTACTAAGCACTCATGTATCTAACATTCCTCCCCTTCAAATCAGGCACAGCCTTTGAATCATGCAGCACATATGAATAAAGGCACATCTAAAAGAAGCTGGTGTGAAATCAAAAATGGTATGTGACAGATTTTCTTTTCTTATTGACTTTATCCAATCCAATCAAGTGTGGACTGGTCTAGAACAATACTATCAAAACATAATTGGCCATTTGGACATATTGTTTGGCATAAAGTGAATGCCATATCTATCCACACAACAATAACTAAACAGGGCTCTTGTGCCAGTGATAGTGTCCCTACCTCTGAGCCAGCAGGCCTGTGTTCAAGTCCCACCTGCCTCTAGAATTGTGTAATAATACATCTGAACAGGTTAATAAGAAAATATCAATAATAACTGCACCTCAAAGTAATTCATCATATGTTGATGGTTGAAGTGAAAGCCACCTTTTGTTTCTCACTGTCCTAACCTTTCTTCTTGGTTTCAAACCATGCAATCATTACTACTCCAAACTTCATCCTTACTCTTCCTTCTGAGCTCCAATATGTCCAGAACCTTCTCTCAGCATTCCTAATTGATTGGAATTAAGACTCTCTGAAACTTTTCCTGCTGACCCACATCGAAGCCCCATTTCCACAACCACAAGTATTCATAAACAAAACCAGGGGGATTTTGGTCCTTTTTAATCATGTTGATGAATTATCTGAGCAATAGGTGCACTCCAACGAACTTCTCCAATGGATAATTTGTTCGCTTGTCACATTGATGTTTGTGGAAGCTTGTGTCCAAATTGGCTGCCACACTCCAACATCACCACACAATCAGCACTCTCCAAACAGTACTTCCTTAATTGGAAAGTGCTTTCCAAAGTCCCGAGATCACAAACAGTGCTAATATAAACACAACATCCATCTCTACTTCTTCCTGCTCTTCACTGATTTGCAACATATTGCACTGTGCACTTAACTGTGGGCAACTTTAAGTGGATTTGGCATAGGGGTGATGAAGGATCACACAGATTTCCTTTGTTCCCTTGGAGAATGTACTGTAGTTAGTTCAAACTACAGGAAGGGGACAAGGGCTCCTTCTGCACACATTCACACATTCCTTGGGACCCCTTCCACCTCCGAAAGATAATGGTCAGAGAACCAAAGGAAAGCATCAGCTGGGAGTGTATAGAACAACTCAGTGTTAACACTTCCCAAAATCCATCTAGGTCCACTCACTAACGAACTTGCAGCATTACTTTGAAAAATGTTGAGGTTGGAAAGCAAGCACTGAAAAGTCTAGTTTGTAGGAAAAAAAAACCAATCCATTCTAAAAAAATAAATTTCTGTTTCTCACGAGATGTTTGATCTTATCTTTATAAAAAAGTAAATCTCAGAAGTCAAGCCATGTTCTCCGCCCATGTTCTTGGGCCTTGTGATTGGCAAAAAAGGACAAAAACCTTTCAAGTATTTAGCAGGGAAAGGGACAGGCTCTCTGCGATACCAAAATAATAAGCAGCATTAATGTTAGTTACTAAGAAGCACCTTATCTTTCACAGTGGTATTTGCAGCTGGTTGCACTCCAACAGCTGGACGACCAGCATCCTTTTTAGTAAGGAAAACAATTTAACAGTCAGAGAGCATCCAGAAATCTTGGAGCTTCTCCAAATTAAACTGGTGAAAACGCTACATGGGGCAAAGTGAGTGGTTTGCTTGACACGCGAGCATGTTAGTAGGTTGGAATGGAGTCTCTGGCCAGTTGGGATAGCCATTTCTTACCCCAGCCCTCCTGCCCAGCCTCCTAACTCTTTCAAGCCAAATAAGAAACAAACACTGACATTAATGGATGCTCTCACATGTGGTGATGCTACAAAGGATACTCTGAACAGCAATGCTGATGACACAAAGAAAACAGAAACATGTAAAAATCAATGCACAGAGTGAGACCAGTTGACCCATCGAGCCTAGCCCACCTTACAATATAGGTAAAAACAATGACTGCAGATGCTGGAAACCAGATTCTGGATCAGTGGTGCTGGAAGAGCACAGCAATTCAGGCAGCATCCGACGAGCAGAAAAATCGATGTTTCAGGCAAAAGCCCTTCATCAGGAATAAAGGCAGAGAGCCTGAAGCATGGAGAGATAAGCTAGAGGAGGGTGGGGGTGGGGAGAAAGTAGCACAGAGTACAATAGGTGAGTGGGGGAGGAGATGAAGGTGATAGTTCAAGGAGGAGAGGGTGGAGTGGATAGGTGGAAAAGGAGCTAGGCAGGTCGGACAAGTCCGGACAGGTCAAGGGGACAGTGTGGAGCTGGACGTTTGAAACTAGGATGAGGTGGGGGAAGGGGAAATGAGGAAGCTGTTGAAGTCCACATTGATGCCCTGGGATTGAAGTGTTCCGAGGCGGAAGATGAGGCGTTCTTCCTCTAGGCGTCTGGTGGTGAGGGAGCGGCGGTGAAGGAGGCCCAGGACCTCCATGTCCTCGGCAGAGTGGGAGGGGGAGTTGAAATGTTGGGCCACGGGGCGGTTTGGTTGATTGGTGTGGGTGTCTCGGAGATGTTCCCTAAAGCGCTCTGCTAGGAGGCGCCCAGTCTCCCCAATGTAGAGGAGACTGCATCGGAAGCAATGGATACAATAGATGATATTAGTGGATATGCAGGTAAAACTTTGATGGATGTGGAAGGCTCCTTTAGGGCCTTGGATAGAGGTGAGGGAGGTGGTGTGGGCACAGGTTTTACAGCTCCTGCGGTGGCAGGGGAAAGTGCCAGGATGGGAGGGTGGGTCGTAGGGGGGAGTGGACCTGACCAGGTAGTCACTGAGGGAACGGTCTTTGCGGAAGGCGGAAAGGGGTGGGGAGGAAAATATTTCCCTGGTGGTGGTGGTCTTTTTGGAGGTGGCAGAAATGTCGGCGGATGATTTGGTTTATGCAGAGGTTTGTAGGGTGGAAGGTGAGCACCAAGGGCATTCTGTCCTTGTTACGGTTGGAGGTCTGAGGGCGGAGGTGCGGGATGTGGACGAGATGCGTTGGAGGGCATCTTTAACCACGTGGGAAGGGAAATTGCGGTCTCTAAAGAAGGAGGCCATCTGGTGTGTTCTATGGTGGAACTGGTCCTCCTGGGAGCAGATACGGCGGAGGCGGTGGAATTGGGAATATGGGATGGCATTTTTGCAAGAGATAGGGTGGGAAGAGGTGTATTCCAGGTAGCTGTGGGAGTCGGTGGGTTTGTAAAAAATGTCAGTGTCAAGTCGGTCGTCACTAATGGAGATGGAGAGGTCCAGGAAGGGGAGGAAGGTGTCAGAGATGGTCCAGGTAAATTTAAGGTCAGGGTGGAATGTGTTGGTGAAGTTAATGAATTGCTCAACCTCCTCGCGGGAGCACGAGGTGGCGCCAATGCAGTCATCAATGTAGCGGAGGAAGAGGTGGGGAGTAGTGCCGTGTAATTACGGAAGATCATCTGTTCTACGTAGCCAACAAAGAGACAGGCATAGCTGGGGCCCATACGTGTGCCCATGGCTACCCCTTTGGTCTGGAGGAAGTGGGAGGATTCAAAGGAGAAATTGTTAAGGGTGAGGACCAGTTCGGCCAAACGAATGAGAGTGTCGGTGGAAGGGTACTGTTGGGGACGTCTGGAGAGGAAAAAACGGAGGACTTGGAGGCCCTGGTCATGGCGGATGGAGGTGTAGAGGGATTGGATATCCATGGTGAAGATGAGGCGTTGGGGGCCGGGGAAACGGAAGTCTTGGAGGAGGTGGAGGGCGTGGGTGGTGTCTCGAAGGTATGTGGGGAGTTCCTGGACTAGGGGGGGTAGGACAGTGTCGAGGTAGCTAGAGATGAGTTCAGTGGGGCAGGAGCATGCTGAGACAATGGGTCGGCCAGGGTGGTCAGGCTTGTGGATCTTGGGAAGGAGGTAGAACCAGGCAGTGTGGGGTTCCCGGACGATGAGGTTGGAAGCTGTGGGTGGGAGATCTCCTGAGGTGATGAGGTTCTGTATGGTCTGGGAGATTATGGTTTGGTGATGGGGGGTGGGGTCATGGTCAAGGGGGAAGTAGGAAGAGGTGTCCTCGAGTTGGCGTTTGGCTTCAGTGGTGGAGAGGTCATTGCGCCAGACTACCACTGCGCCCCCTTTATCCGCTGGCTTAATGGTGAGGTTGGGATTAGAGCAAAGGGATTGGAGGGCTGCACGTTGTGAGGGTGAGAGGTTGGAGTGGGGTAGACAGGTTGAGGCGGTTAATGTCCCGGCAGCAGTTGGAAATGAAGAGGTCGAGGGCAGGTAATAGGCGAGCACGGGGTGTCCAGGTGGATGCAGTGTGTTGGAGGTGGGCGAGGGGTCCTTGGAAGGTGGGCGGGAGTCCTGATTGTGAAAGTAAGCTCGGAGGCGATGGAAGAAGTGTTCGACGTCACGGTGTGTATTAAATTCATTGATGCGTGTACGGAGGGGGATGAAGGTGAGTCCTTTGCTGAGGACTGATCGTTCGTCCTCAGTGAGTGGGAGGTCTGTAGGGATGGTGAAAACTTGGAGCTGGGATCTGGTGTGGGTGTGGAGCTGGGAGTGGGGTCAGAGCCAGTACCTGGAGTGGGTGTGATGGTGGGGGGAATGGGGGTGGAGGCATGACATATGCAGCATCATAATTAAACACATCTTTCCCTTCTCTCTTCCACCATAGACATATATTGTCTCTCTCTGGAGATTCTGAGAGAACATATACCTATGGCCAATAAAGGAGAAACAAAATGCTGGGAAGTTCCTTTGCAATCCCCTTAGGCAATACAAACTGGTTCACAAGATCCAGGAACACCATATTGACCTTGGTACATTGCGTCGCTTCAAAACAACAAGGCTGTGTTTGTGTAAAATAAGGCTTGCATAAACCACAGCCCTGAGTTGTTTAACTTTCTGTCAAGTTCAGAACTGTGCAAAACCAGCAGTTTTTCCATATGTTCAATCCAGGTCTCTGTTGGCGCCTGCAGGACAAGGGATGTAAATCTGTGCTGTGGGACTCGCAAGTGCTTGTCGCGCAGCTGGTTCTCGCCAGTGGTGCAGGCAAGAAGAAAGTTGACAGATGATCCTGGAAGAATCTGTCACAAGTACAATGACCATAAAGGTAACAATGCTAGAAGGTAAATACAGTTGATGCTGCTGTTTCTGGAGGTGGATGTCTCCTGCAGGGCTCAGTTCCCTCCAGGCATGTTGTAGCCAACAATATCCCTGTTAGCCAATCTTTGCAGAAGGTCTGGCAGCTAGAAGTGAAGTCCTGAACTGCAATGTTTAAACAGCTGGAGATGCTGAAGCCAACATTTGCAATTTTACATCCATAGTTCTCGATATGCGGGACTATCCCTCTCAGGGGTAATCTAGAAATCCTTCTCCTTGAACTAACTTTGTAACAAAAGGCACTTTTATAAAAGTTGCAGCCATGTCAGATACATGTTAGCCTCTGGATTCCATGTACTTCAGTTAGAGAAGTTCCAGGACTTTGATACACAACCCTGGACACAGCAGAACAGTAGAATCCTACAGCATAGGAGGCTGCCATTTGGTTCATTATTCTGATACTGGCTCTTTTGAAAGAGGTACCTCATTCACCACATTCTTTCTCTATGGCCATATTCTCCATATTTTCAAAATCCTCGCGGTGAATGCCCAATTTTTCCAGTCTAAGGCAGCCCAATTCCATCCACTTTCTCCCACACACGTTTTCTATTTTCCTCATTGTGAAAGACACATTTTTCACATGGAACACAATAAAAATGTCAAGTTTTCATTACCATTACCTGGTGAAACACATTCAGAATAAACTCTGGATGCACAGCAATGGAGCTTGCAGTTCCAGAGGTCTTCCTACCTCTGTCTTTGGCTTCTTTGAGCTGCATGGTACTTTGAAAAATAAGCTTTAGTCACCAGTTACACTTGCAAATAATATACCTTTGTAAGTCAACCAGAAAAACATCATGTCAACAAGTTTGGCTCATGGAAAATGATGCCATCTACCCCAGATGGGGAGGTGGCTTATTTCACAATGAATGTCTCATTAAGTTGGGTAAAGGCTGCTGATATTTGTATGCAAAGTCTACGGTTCTAATAAAAGGAGATAACTTGGCTGGACGTAAAATCGAGTTTTCACATGTGACACTTACTCTAAAGATGAGAAGGAATGAACTGCAAAGAACACAAAATGAGAGCACAACAGAGGTAGAGGCAATCAGCATCTGAAAAAGGAAATGGTTTTCTCTTCCCAAATGAAGTGCTTAACATTTTTCACATCATTCTTCCTTGAAAGACCTCCCATGAACAAAACGATTTCTGCGATTTTCTAATTTTGTGTTGAGGGCCAGAACGGATTTTTAGATTAGATTAGATTACATTACAGTGTGGAAACAGGCCCTTCGGCCCTACAAGTCCACACCGACCCGCCGAAGCGCAACCCACCCATACCCCTACATTTACCCCTTACCTAACACTACGGGCAATTTAGCACGGCCAATTCACCTGACCTGCACATCTTTGGACTATGGGAGGAAACCGGAGCACCCGGAGGAAACCCACGCAGACACGGGGAGAACGTGCAAACTCCACACAGTCAGTCGCCTGAGGCAGGAATTGAACCCGGGTCTCAGGCGCTGTGAGGCAGCAGTGCTAACTACTGTGCCACCACATACTTAAAACGAGACACCTCTGCAGCAATGGAGAAAGAGCAGGAGAGTTGGACAAACTGGATAGCTCTTTGCCCGAAACATCGATTCTCCTGCTCCTCGGATGCTGCCTGACCGGCTGTGCTTTTCCAGCACCACATTCTCGACTCTGATCTCTAGCATCTGCAGTCCTCATTCTCACCTAGCTCTTTTGATAAGCTGGTACAGGCAAGATGGGCCAAAAGGTCTCATTTTCAGGTGTGTGTGAATCTACAAACTGATACAGAGGAGTGCAGCTGGAAGTTGGTATCGGCAATTCGCCTCCCTTCCTCAACTTTACCTCTCACCCCAACTCAGAATTAACCAAGAGTTGGAAACCACAGTGGTACAAATGCAGTTGGTAAAGATGGCAAAATATTTTTCTACAATTACACAAGAGCATGTTTGAAATCTTGGGTCAGGAATGGGTTGCTTCTAATTTCAGTGACTAAATTAACTCTTTTATATGTTAATTATTTGAAAAAGGAAACTCAACACGAGCAAGGGAAGGAGTTTACGTGGCAGCTTGCGACCAGTTAACAGGCTGCCAACGTGCTTTAGTCACTAACCGAATAACACTTATTCCTGCCGAAACAGCGTCCTGCTGGTTGGCAAAAGCAGAGAATTTGGGAGGTAACTGTAACGCTACAGACTCAACAATGACTCAATTCAGAAAGACTGAAATATGATACTTTCAGAATATTAAACGCTATTTACATATAAACTACCCAGACTTAAATGTGGAAAAATGTCTCCCTGAGCACAAGCCAGTGTTCCCTACCCCCAACCGTACAAAATACTGCACCCCAAGGCAGAATGAAATCCTAATTCTAGCCAACAAAAATGGAAGCAACAGCCTTTGTTCTGCTTAACTCAAGCTTCCAAATTAAATTAACGGTTAACACTTAAGGTGTGTGTAAAAGAAAGATGGGGCACATTCCCACAGTGCATGGGTGTGCAATATTTATGCTGGTTCTCCAAACAAACCCACCTGCCCAAACCCCACCCAGCTCTGGAGACTTCTCACAAAACATTTACCTTGACTCCAGGGATACAGAGTGAGGCAAGGGAAAACTCGTACTGATTTTCAGTGAAAACAGGAAGGCTTTAAATTAGCAAGGAGATCTTTTGCATTCCAAAATTTTTTTTTTTAATTTTCATTTTTGTGGAGAGTGACTCGATTGGAACATTATTTTGGTTGGTAGTACAGCAAGGTGAGTTGATGCAAGAAGAATTCAAATTTCAGGATAAGTCCATAACATTCACAACAATACCTCTGCAGTACGCACCTATATGGAAAATCATGAAGTCATGGAGATGTACAGCATAGAAACAGACCCTTCGGTCCAACTCGTCCATGCTGATCAGATATCCTAAATTAATCAAGTCCCATTTGCCAGCACCCGGCCCATTTCCCTCTAAACCCTTCCTATTCATAAACCCATCCAGATGCCTTTTAAATGCTGTCATTGTACCAGCCTCCACCACGTTGTCTGGCAGCTCATTCCATACCAAAATCAAGAAGTGTGGTGCTGGAAAAGCACAGCTGGTCAGGCAGCATCCAAGGAGCAGGAGGATTGACGTTTCAAACATAAGGTATTCATCAGGATGAGTATCAGAATCATTCCTGAAGAACAGCTTATGTTTGAAACTTTGACTCTGCTGCTCCTAGGATACTGCCTGACTGGCTGTGCTTTTCCAGCACCACACTCTTGACTCTGATCACCAGCAGCTGCAGTGCTCACCTTCTCCCAGCTCATTCCATACATGCACCACCCTTTTCATTAAAAAGTTGGACCTTTGCAGTATTTTACTGGTCAGTGAACTTAAAGTAAACTCAGTGTAACCAGAAGTGGTTGCTTTGGTGGCGGTGTAAGTCATCTATTCAGGATCAAAAGTGGTAATACAGTAACCAAAGACGAGTCATAATCGCAATTCTTACTAATACTAACTAATGTGGGCAATAGATAGCAGGTTAACGAGGCTGTTCCTGAGCACTGTGATTTCCACTATGACCCGCAATACCCTATTGTGATCTCTGCTGATCCTGGCCGGCTTGTCAGTAGGAGAATTACATTTTCTGCATCACTCACTGAGCGATCGGGGCTGGACTTCTTTCAGAGTCTACATTCAGGTAGTATTGATCAATTTGAGCAATCAGGATCTCCCTGCTCCCACTGCTAAGTATCTTGAGCATAAAGTGTCCAACTCCTCACAAGATAATTAGCTAAATTTAAATCCAAGAGACTAATATATTTGAAATTAAGCAGTGTGCACGGATGCCAGGTCTTTGAGATTCTCATGAACATAACAATGCCCAAAATTGCTTCCAACTGGAGCTCTTTTCAAATATGAGACACCTTCCAGACTGTGACAATCACCAGCTTCATGCACTGAGTTGTTAATTTTAAATCTGAGATTGATAAATGTTTGTAAAGCATAGGTATAATAGAAGTTTATAAAATAATGAGGGGTGTCAATAGAGTTAACAGTATCTGTCTTTTCCCTAGGATGGGGGATTTCAAGACTGAGGGGCACATTTTTTAAGGTAAGTGGAGAGATATTTAAAAAAAGACATGAGAGGCATTTTTTTTATATAGAAAGGGTGATTTGTGAGGAAGTTGCGAATGTGGGTACAATTACAACATTTAAACAACATTTGGATATGTACATGAATAGGAAAGGTTTGGAGGGTCAGGGGCCAGGAGCAGACAGTGGGACTATTTAGTTTGAGATTATGCTCGGCAAAGGCAAGTACATGGAGTTAGGCCACAGATCAGCTATGATCGCCTTGAAAGGTAGAACAGGCTCAAGAGGCTGAATGGCCTACTGAATGTTCCTATGATCCTAGCAGGATGACCATACTGGATTGGGCTGACATACTGTGTCTAAATGGCAAAAATTTCCCCTCAAGTAAATGGCAGCGATAGGTCACTTAGAAATCAAAATATCACATTTACTGTTGTGAAGAAATAAAACGTGAACGTATGCAGCTGCAGAGATATTCTGACTGCCACAAAATGCTCAGGACATTTTCACTATCATCACTGAGCAAAATAACAATGGCATCGATCACAAACTATAAGACTGTCTTAAATCGAATACTTCTAAAAAGGTGACAGTGAGGAGGCTAGAAATACGCATGTATTGCTGTCACCATATTTTCATGGTCAAGTGTGGGAACGTCCCCAACTGCTCCCAGCACTGTGTCTAAAGATATCTGAAAACTCGCTGACCATTATAGAGTCCATTTTCATTTCATTAAGTTTTCTCGCTTATCAGCTTTTTTTAAAAACAGATACTACATTGAGTCAGTATTCACAAACTACCGATATTATAAATGGAGATACTGAAACAAAAAAATTGAATATTTATAACCACAAAAGCTACAAATCCATGTGCTTTTCAGCTCATTATTTTGAGCTGATCTCTCCTAGATTTTGGATTGCTTTGCTTGTCTTATTAGGATTCTGTTTCAACAAATGTAACTATCAAAATGTTAAGCATCAGAAATACTGCTGTTCCCAACAAAACTAAACACAACAGGTGAGTTTCAGGAGAATATGGAACACATCACGAGATGCTTCGGCTCTCATTAAGCAAGGCAGCATGAGAAAGAGGGAGAGAGAGGGAGAGAGAGAGAGAGAGAGAGAGAGGGGGAGAGAGAGAGAGAGAGAGGGGGAGAGAGAGAGAGAGAGGGGGGAGAGAGAGAGAGAGAAAAGAGAGAGAGAGAGAGAAAAGAGAGAGAGAGAGAAAAGAGAGAGAGAGAGAGAGAGATATTCAGAGAAATCAGGACAGACATCACCAGTTAGGAGGGGGTAGATGATGCTGAACGATTTCACAGGAGAATTCATAGTGTCCGGAGGAACAGGCTGTTGTTGTGAGAGAAGACATGCTAATCTGTTGATGAGACCCTGGATCAGGATCAAAAATTAAACCCTGTTGAAGCAATGCCAACAAAATGTAGTCAAGCTGATTGAAGTGAAGGTTAGAAGTGAAATTAGTGGATCACAGTGTCTTTCCAAAGGACAAAACAAGATCCTGCTGAAACTGAAGCAGTGATAGCGCCCAACAACAAAACACAGGAGCTAGGAGCAGGAGTAGGCCATTGGGCCCCTCAAGTCTGCTGTACCATACTATAATATCATAGCCGATATGATTTGGGTCTCAACTCTATTTTCCCATCTGCCCCCTAGAACTTGTGTGCTTTAGCTGTCAAAAATCTCCCAAACACAGCCTCGAATACAATCATTAACCCAGGCTCTATTGCTCTGGGGCGATGAGAAAAAATTTCTCTTCATCTCCATCTTAAATGGGAGATGCCATCCAGGGAATGCTCAGGATAATGGTCATCAGATTGTTACAAGATTCTCAGAGGTAGCTGCCCCTCATTGTGACTTACTGAACAAAGGTTGACAACGTGAATCCCCTACAGAGTGTCTGGAAATGATCTGGATGGGTACTTCTGAAGCACTTGGGTAAAAATACTTAAAAAACTTACAATTTGAAAATTTGTTACACCTAAAATATGATGGTACTATCTTCCATACATATGGCCAGTTGGCTTACACTTCAAGATCGAGGAATAATGCTGATATTTGTGGTTTGGAGCACCTTAAAGAGAAAATCACCTGGAAAAGTGATTTAATAACTTGAAGCCATTTTGAGAGAATTGAATTGGGGGCATCATCCAAGTACTGTGAGAGGATTGTGATGCAATTTCATTGGCACGACTTTGATGTCGTTTCCAATAAGTACGAATTTGATGTTGTTTCCAAAAGAACAAGGAGATGGGGATGTGCTGACAATCTGAGACTTCCACACAACCAAAAGGATTGATAAGAAAATGGTTTTCTAGTCTCTAGTAAACAGGGAGATGAAGGCTTGCACATTCTGTGCGCAAGAAATTTCCCGTCAAGCACAAAGAGGAAGCTTAGTGATCAAATATTGAAAAGGATTAGATTTCTTTGCAGTAAGAAAGACTACATTGACAGATGGGCAAAAACTCCCTTCACTCTTTTGTTTTTTTTACAGTTTTTCAAATGGACCTTCAGTTGATTCAAGTGAGTTCTAAACATTTGCACATTAAACTCTTGTCACCAAGGTGTCCAGGAAACTCTTCAAGATACTCTTTGGATTAAAAAAATAGAAAGGTCCAGGATTGGTGCTCTTGACAAAAATCAAAATGGGATACTGCAACCATTGAGCTTCATTGTAATTACAACCTTGTTGACCTAAGCTAGATTCCCTACAGTATGGAAATAGGCCCTTCAGCCCAACAAATTCACACTGATCCTCTGAACAGTAACCCACCCAGACCCATTCCCCTACCCTACATTTACTCCTAACTAATGCATCTAACACTATGGGCAATTTAGCCTGGCCAAATTGACCTGACCTGCACATCTACGGATTGTGGGAGGAAATCGGAGCACCCAGAGGAAACCCACGCAGACACAGGGAGAATGTGCAAACTCCACACAGACAGTCACCCGAGGCAGGAATTGAACCTGGGTCCCTGGCGCTGTGAGGCAGCAGTGAAGATCTTCTTGAAAGGTCTGTCTTCTTTTCAGGAAACTGATACGTATCAATTGGTGTAACTTTATACTCACAGTCAAACAGATGAAATTCTTTGACTGCTTCTTTGACCAAATGTTTGCATGAGTGACAGCTGATGCAGTTAGTTAAGATAGCTGAATGTTAAATGCCATATGTTAAAGACCTGGATCAACATAGCCACTGAAAATTTAAAGAATATAGCAACCAAAATGACTAAGGGGAATTGTGGAATCAGTTGGAGAGAAGGGATTATACAAAATGGACATGATCTCACAGAATGTGGAACCATGAAGAGCAACACAACAGATGAGATCAGGTGACCCATTTTACCCTGAACAGAATGGAACACCAGAAGATATGACCTGCATTTGAAAGGAGGGTGAGAAGGGGTATGATTTAAAACAATCCTGTCTACATAACGAAAGGCATCTGCCAATGTTGGAGAGTGTCTCGTTCACTTGCTGAGGAGCTGGAGACACACCCGGCCTGACCTTTATAGCACCTTTCACCTCCAATCAGCTTGATTCGAGGGCAGTGATGGGGTCTTCTCCAAAACCCAGCCCCGAAAGCGGAAAACCAACACAATGGGTGTTTCTGGCCATTTAGAGGTTGACAGCTCTTGCCAATGGCATGGCTGGTGCTGGGAGGGCACCTGACATCCTGAGCACCCAAGGTCTCAAGCAAATGCTTTCCTTTCTTGTGTGGAGGGTGGTATCTCTGCGGTTGGGGCGGGGATGGCAGGACCCAAGGAGAGGGTGGGAAAGGGAATCAGCAGGGCTTGGGAGGGGAGTGGAGGAGAAAGGATTCAATGGCCTTATACCTGCTTCATTGTCCCAGGTCCAGTCTCATTGACCATAAGGGCCTTCATGACAATTTAAGGGCCTTAATTGCCTAGGACTGGAAGATCAAGGTTGGACCTTGCCACCCAGATCCAATTCAGAAACAGACAGGAAACCAATGGAGGAGACAGGGAGGACTGCAGATGCTGGAGATCAGAGTCATGAGTGAGGTGCTGGAAAGGCACAGCAGGTCAGGCAGCATCCAGAGAATCAATGTTTCGATCATAAGCCCTTCATCAGCCCTTCCTAATGCCCAGAACGTCGATTCTCCTGCTCCTCGGATGCTGCCTGACCTACTGTGCTTTTCCAGCACTACACTCTCGACCCCGGAAACCACCCCAACTAAGAAAGCTGCCTCTCTGGCTTCATAACTGGACGCCTCAGACCAATATTCTAGTGAGTGAATGGTCAATTCAGAGACCATGGAAGTAGTTAGCAAATGGAAATTAGGTATTTATTTCAGGGAACGATCTTTGAGGGTACAAAAATTGTGTAATTTGATGCTTGGCATGGAAGGGAATGGTTAAGTTTGGAGCTCTGGTTTCCCATGGAACACCACCACGTAGTTAGTCACATGTTATGTTGAAGTTTATTCCAGACCAACTGATGGGGGCAGATTGCCACAATTAGTTAGCAAACTCTTCCCCCCCACCCCGCTTCAATCTGTTCTGCACAGTCATTGCCTGCGTGAACACAGCATCATCTCTCAGAGAGTAGTGGAATTCTTTACCCTCCACCGAGGGCTCTTGAGGCTGGTTCATTAATTGTATTCAAAGCTGAGATAGACAAATTTTAACCAGTAAAGGAATTAAGGGTTATGGGAAAAAAGTAGGAAACTGGAAGGGAGGTTCATCAGATCAGCCATGGTCTCGCTGAATGATGGAGCTGACTCAATGGGTTGAATGGCCTACTTCCGCCCCTATATCTTATGAAGGAAGCAGTCATATGCTTTGGTCACTGCCATCCATACCTTCACCATCATGAACATGGCTTTCAGAACAGGTGGATTGTATATTGAGGTCAGATATGGCACGGTGGCACAGTGGTTAGCACTGCTGCCTCACAGCGCCAGAGACCCGGGTTCAATTCCCGCCTCAGGTGACTGTCTGTGTGGAGTTTGCACATTCTCCTAGTGTCTGCATGGGTTTCCTCCGGGTGCTCCAGTTTCCTCCCACAGTCCAAAAACATACAGGTTAGGTGAATTGGCCATGCTAAATTGCCCGCAGTGTTAGGTGTAGGGGAATGAGTCTGGGTGGGTTGCGCTTTGGCGGGTCGGTGTGGGACTTGTTGAGCCGGAATGCCTGTTTCCACACTGTAAGTAATCTAATCTAATAAGTGGCAAATAACGTGAAAGATCAGCTGTCATTGGTCGCAGGGCAGGCTAAACAATTGCAGCTACTACAGAGTTGCAGCTCATCACTTGATGGGGTTTGCTATGTTACCACTATTGGTTGACAAGTTCAACATAGGCTGACTCTAGTGTCGCAGTTTCATTCATCTCTCTATTTGTACAGGACGAAACTGAATTCTGCTACTCAGAAGTATCTTTCAGAATCAGGCTGGGCATAAAAATTGGGTTTACACAGCAACAATACAGATACAGCTGCACTGAAAATGCAGCCTAAATGTTATTCTTGCTGAGAAGGCCTGCGGTCTCTTACACACCATGCAAATATTTTCTCATTCTTCAAGCAGCTAAGTCCCACAACAAGTTAAGTCAGTTATTTGCTGGACACAGTGTTTGAAAGACAGACAGGTTGAAATTAGGCAGGCATGGCAAGTCTCCTGACTTCAAGGTCACTATTTGTCTGGTTTTGGGTCACACAATCTTTGTTTATTGCATGTACCGCCCTGAAATTCCAGAAACTGTAAACTAGGCACCAAGAGCTCATTCTTTCCTCTCCAGCTACTTTCCGTACCATGACAGGGACGTGCTCATTGTGTGTGTAAATAAATTTCAGCAGAAATAAAAAGGAAACTCTGAAATCCAAGCCAAAACCCTACTCTTCCACCTTCAAAACACAGCAAGTGATGGAGACAGCCTTATTTACATCTGATCTGACAATGAATTTTAATGACATGTACAGTCCAGGTAATGTTGAAGAAAAGAAAAAAAATGCTGGAGATCATAACGGGTCAGGTAACATCCATGGAGAGAGTGCAAGCTAATGTTTCGAGTCTAGATGACTCTTTATCAGAGCTGATGTGAAGTGTGGAGGGGGAAGCTTAATCTGAACTGTCAACATCCTTTCTCCCCCAGCAGCAGCCCCCTCCCCAAAAAAAAATTGCATTAATGCTGTCCCTCCACACATTAGTTCTGAAGAAAAGTCACCAAGATCCAAAATGTTAGCTTACTCTCGCTCCATGGATGCTGCCTGACCCACTGTGATCGCCAGTATTTTTTGTTTTCAGTACAGATTCCAGCATCTACAGTAATTTGCTCCTATAATGTTAAAGAAATACCCCCTCACATCATCCCAATCAGAAGACGACTCTGTTCATCCCTCCACGCTTCCCAAACTGAGAGAACATGGCCCCAGCTCCATCTGGATCGCTTGGAAAAAGATTGATGCCAAGATATTATCAACAGTACTTTATTCTCTTGAGTTTATCCTCTGAGTTTCCCTTGATATCCTGTGTTGTGTCTTCTCCACAGAAGCATTTCCCACTGGCTCCCCTTTCAACTCCTCTAGGCCAGCTAATCTCTGTCATGGACTACTCTTCCAATGCTGGAGCCTGCCAAGACTTGAATGTGGAACAGAAAGAATGAACACTTCATCATTTTCCTAAGACGTCACAGTGCAAAGAACATCCATACCTTGAAAGCCGGCAAAGAAAATGGAGATATGAAAACAAGAGTTAAATATTTTTTGACTCTGTATGAATGGGCTGTTAGCCAAGCCCATATGGACTTCGGAGTATTGAGAGTAACTTACAGTAAAACAGTCATTTAGAATGACTCCACCTTATTAATGACTGGGAATACAGATGGGGAAAGGATTACTCAGGGAAACTAAAAGGACATGATCACTGGGGCATGCCCTGTCTGTCAGCTGGCGGTTGTATAAATCTGATCTTACTGCAAAATGGCAATTAATTAAAAGAACTTTCACTGCTCGGAAATCTCACGTGCATTTCAGTCTCTGTTGACCAAGGATGTGGGTGGTTTGGTTGGGGAGGGGTGGGGGGGGAGAAAGAGAAGAGAGAGAGAGAGAGAGAGAGAGAGAGAGAGAGAGAGAGAGAGAGAGAGAGAGAGAGAGAGAGAGAGAGAGAGGAGGTGGAGGATTCGTGTGGTGTGCAGCTCAATCAGAAAATTACAAATACTACTAGAAAGGCCTCAGGTTGAATCCCCAGTTTGCAATGTGTTTCATGATTTTGGTTACACTGCAGATTAAGTCTGAACAACAAGGGTGAGGAACGAGGAGTAGAGGGTGGAGAGAGAAAGAGGAGAGAATATGCCCACCTCTATTCATGGTGGACTAGACAGGTGTTCAGATTTAGCTGAAAACACAGTAGGCTGCAAAATCATGCATTACCCCAATAATGTTGAATAGCTTCCAACACACTGTGCTCACAGGAAGAGGAGACATTTTAATAGGTCACCAGGTGCTCACTATAAGTCAGTGACTTCAGGACAAGAGGCAAGAAAAACAGAAAATCTTCCCCCATCTTGAACTCAAAGCAAGTATCAATTGTAAGTTTCACACAGTGGGATTTTTGCTGTGGCATTACTGACAGGGGACCAGGACATCAGGGAAAAAAATCTCCTGTTCTTCTTTGCCATGGGATGGTTAGATCAAGGCTCTGTTAGAATGCAGTTTTATCTAAGGGATGGCATCACTGAGAGTGCAGGGCTCCATCAGAACTGCATTGAGAGTGCTAGCCTGGCGTTTTGTTCTCAAGTCACCCAACTGAACCTTCACTGCCTTCGGACTCCAAGACGAGAATGTTACTGAACGGCCAACGGCTGACACATGAACACCTTTGAGAGCTTTTCCTCTAAGAAAAAGAGGAGAACAAGTCAAAACTATGAAGTGGTTTTGTAAGACAAATGTGGGAAAAATGTTTCTACTTCAGAGTTCAAATTGAAACTGGTGTTTTAAATTGCAAAACATAAAAGGGTATTAAAAAGGTTACAGCCAGAAAAGAAATTTTTCTCCATTTTGGTTGTTCAAAAAGCTACAATGATCTCTTTTAGATGTCAAAGTGAAAGGCAGCATGAGGAGTCAATCAGACACGGCTGTATGATGGATTCTCAGATTGAGTCAGATGTACTACAACAGGATGTTGAAGATAGCTCAAGACAGAGGAGTGTGACAAACCATGACAGCAGATTCCCCTCATATAAGTAACAACAAGCAGGATCCTCAAATTTACTCAGAAGGACAGTGTCTGCTAATGGTATGGTTAAAAGATTCAAACTGATAGAGAGACCAGCCATGCACAGAGAGTTTATTGACTATCTAAGTCCAATCGTTTCCCGCTCCCCCCCACCCCAAGTCTCAACTATTTCCCCTTCAAATATACTTTATGCTTATTATACACCTGTTTAGAGATATCGGTATATACCTCAAGATCAGGTGGGACTTGAACTGGGCCTCCTGGCTCACAATGCACTGGGGGAACCCTCCCCTTTTATTTTTTTTCTTCTCTCAAGAAGGTGCTAAATCAAAATGGGGCTGGACAGGGAAATAAAGAACAGTATCACCCGCAGTGCCCACCTCTCTCTAAAGGCATCAAGAGCATTGATGGACACAGCATGCTCCCTCTCCAAGGACACCTGGGCATGAACGAAAGAGGGGCAGACAGACAGAAATGACAGAGATGACTGCTTCCACAGCTGTTGCCTGGACCTGCTTACAGCCAACCTGGCCTCCAATCTGCCCACACACCTCTGCACTGCCCCCCCCCCCCCCCCCCCCCACTTTCTATGTAGATCAATTAATTAATTGATTAACAGCTATCACTCATCTTCCCACTTATCTAAATTTCTTGTTATATTAACAAGAATTCTTATATTGAACGGAAGGTTGAAGATGAGGAAGCTTGATTACCCGGCATTCGATTATCCTAATATCAGATTATCCGGCAAAATCCCGATGCTCAGCCAAACTATGTTATCCGGCATTCAATTATCCAGAGTTTGATTAACCAAACTTAATACTCCCTGCCTGTACCCTTTGGACAATCAAAGTCCTCTGTAAATCCAACATTGAGCAGATGTGTGTTAACGGAAAGTCACTGAAGCAGATACTATAATTTACTACAAGAGGAACTAAGTGGAAGTCTGAAATGAAAAGCGACCGAGTGTATGTGGGGTTAATCAGTACAAGAGCTCCAAGCCCCATTGGGCTTCAGAACCTTTCCCTGTCGGTAGAGACCCTTATGTTTATTCCATGAATAATTTTATATTAGACAACAGAAACAACTGGTAGTTGAGGATGTGTTACAGATGTGCGTTGGGTGGAGGAGGGGCAATCTCCTGTGAGTTTGGAGTTTGATGAAACACCACTCCCACAGCTATTTGAGGACAGTGTCCAACAGCTGGATGTGTTCCTTGTAAATATCCAATGATCCAATTCCAAGTTCCAGCTGCAGGAGAAGTAGCAATCTATTTAAAAGGCAGCTTTTACAACAGTATTGGGATCCTGCTGCCTGTTCTATTCATGCAGCCTTCTACTGGGCTGAAGGCCAACATGGATCATGTTCTGCAAGGAGCTCATTCTCCGTTAAGCCATGCAAGGTGTGTAATTCAGTGAGATTGGGAAGCGAGAGACTGTACTAGATCACGGTAACCGCCAATAATGTCCATGCTTTTCTTCCCATTTCTCTAATTTCCTCAGCTGAAAGATGTCTGACATGGGCACACCTTTCCACAACTGTTGGAACATTCCTTGGCACCATTTCCAAGATGGCGGTTCCTCATACTCAAGGGCAGTGAGTCAGCATTCCTAAACAAACAAAGCCACACACACTAGAACATGAATACCAACTAAATCATCTGCTTGTTAAAACATCACATGCTAAATGTAAACATTAGCATCTTCTTTTCAAGTGTTGAATAAATTGATCTTTTTCTCCAACTCCATTCCCTTTCCACAGCAACATTCCAAACAAATGTCGAGGAGATGTAACACCTGCCCTTTTGCCATCCCGCTCCTCACTTTCCAAAGCCCCAAACACTGCTGCAAGTTGAAACAGCAATTGGTGTGTCCTACAATGTAGTCAACAGTTCTCACTGCTCACAATGTGGACTCCTCTACACTGGGGAGCACAAACACAGACTAGAGTCTGTCCTGCAGAATATGAGGCTGTGAACAGGTCCCTGAGTTCTTGGAGGTTTTAATTCTTCACCTCGCTCTCAGGCTGGTGTCTCTGTCCTTGGGTCTGTTGCACCATTCCTCGAGAGACTCAACATGAGCTTGAGGAACAGAAGCTCATCCTTCAATTCAGCATTTTACAGCACAGAGTTCGACAAATTCAGACTTTTCCCCATTCCATTTTACTTCCTTTACTTGCTTGCTTTGGTTTTTCTTGTCTTTACTTTCAGAGAGTACTACGCCAGCTCTAAGCACATCTTATGTTTGTTTTGCTGCCTTATTACTATGTTCCTTTGATACAAGACAAACTCTTTATTTCAATTGCTCCTGTCTTCCACTCTAACGAAGACCTTTCATTTATCCTTGTCCCAGCCAGCCCTTCATCAGAACCGATCACATCTCTGATGTTTCCCACTTCAGATGAAAGGGCATCAACCTGAAACTTCGAGTCTGTCTCTCCACAAATGCTGCTTCACAATTTTATGTTTTTAATCCAAAGCAAAACAGCTTGGCTTTGATATAAATGTGAAGAATTGCTGTCCTGATTATTTACTGCTTTGGACAGTGTTACAGACTAGGCCAAACCACTCAAAACATTCTTAAGCAGACAGCCCAGATGATAACTTTGCAATTGGTTTCACTAAGTGTACAGTGAAAATTACCCGAAGTTAGCGAGGTTGACTACCAGGTTTTAAAACAGACAAAAATGTATTTATAAAATTACACAATGAAACACATAGAACAGAATAAAGAACCGCTACAGAACTCAGGCGATCCAAACTAGACTTAATTATGCTGTACTGAATATACACAACAGTCTCAATAAGCAAACCCCCTAAAAACACAATTAAAAAAAATGAACAGATGCTTACAGGTTGAAATTAGAAGGGCAGAAGGAGAGAGAGCGAGCCTGTTTCCACACAGCTGAACCCCCAACTAGTTCTGGACTGAACTGCTCAGCTGGAGAGCTGACCACTCCCCTTTCATTATACAGGTCACTTCTAAAAAATGACCACTTTGACCTGAAGTCTCATCTGTTTACATATAAACAAAGGCCTCTCAAAATCCTTTTCAGCTCTGTACCAAACCAGTCTAATTGGAGCCTGGCCCCTCTGAAAAAAAAAATCAAGGACACAGTATTCTTGAGAAAAGGAACAGCTTTTAGAAAAAAGGGAGCAGCTTTGTGACAACAGTAAATTTAGACAACAGACAATAGGTGCAGGAGTAGACCATTCTGCCCTTCGAGCCTGCACCACCATTCAATATGATCATGGCTGATCATCTTTAATCAGTATCCTGTTCCTGCCTTATCTCCATAACCCTTGATTCCACTATCCTTGAAAGCTTTATCCAACTCTTTCTTAAATGAATCCAGAGACTGGGCCTCCACTGCCCTCTGGGGCAGAGCATTCCACACAGCCACCACTCTCTGGGTGAAGAAGTTTCTGTCCTAAATGGTCTAACCCCGTATTTCTAAGCTGTGCCCTCTGGTTCGGCACTCACCCATCCGCGGAAACATGTTTCCTGCCTCCAGAGTGTCCAATCCTTTAATAATCTTATATGTCTCAATCAGATCCCCTCTCAGTCTTCTAAACTCAAGGGTATACAAGGCCAGTCGCTCCAGCCTTTCAGTGTAAGGTAGTCCTGCCATTCCAGGAAATGACCTCGTGAACCTACGCTGCACTCTCTCAATAACCAAAATGTCTTTCCTCAAATTTGGAGACCAGAACTGCACACAGTACTCCAGGTGTGGTCTCACCAGGGCCCTGTACAGCTGCAGAAGAACCTCTTTGCTTCTATACTCAATCCCTCTTGTTATGAAGGCCAGCATGCTATTAGCCGCCTTCACTACCTGCTGTACCTGCATGCTTACCTTCATTGAGTGGTGTACAAGAACACACAGATCTCTCTGTACTGCCCCTTTACCTACTTGCCCCTTTGGTGCCTTCCTGTTCTTGCCACCAAAGTGGATAACCACACATTCTTCCACATTAAACTGCATCTGCCATGCATCTGACCACTCACCTAATCTGTCCAGGTCACCCTGTAATCTCCTAACATCCTCATCATATTTTACCCTGCCACCCAGCTTAGTATCATCAGCAAATTTGCTAATGTTATTGCTAATACCATCAACATATATTATAAAAAGCTGCGGTCCCAGTACTGACCCTTGCGGTACCCCACTGGTCACTGCCTGCCATTCCGAAATGGAGCCGTTTATCATTACTCTTTGTTTCCTGTCAGCCAACCAACTTTCAATACAAGTTAGTACTTTGCCCCCAATACCATGCGCCCTAATTTTGCTCACTAACCTCCTCTGTGGGACTTTATCAAAAGCTTTCTGAAAGTTCAGGTCCACGACATCTACTGGATCTCCCTCGTCCATCTTCAGAGTTACATTCTCAAAACATTCCAGAAGATTAGTCAAGCATGATTTCCCCTTCATAAATCCATGCTGACTCTGACCTATCCTGTTACTACTATCCAGATGTGTCATAATTTCATCCTTTATAATAGACTCCAGCAACTTTCCCACCACTGAGGTCAGACTAACTGGTCTATAATTTCCTGTTTTCTCTCTCCCACCTTTCTTAAAAAGTGGTACAACATTAGCCACCCTCCAAGCCGCAAGAACTGATCCCAAATCTATCGAACTCTGGAAAATAATCTCCAACGCAACCACGATTTCTCAAGCCACCTCCTTCAGTACCCTGGGATGTAGACCATCAGGCTCCGGGGACTTATCAACCTGCAGACCTAACAGTCTCTCCAACACCAATTCCTGGCAAATATAAATTCCCTTAAGTTCAGGTCCTTCAGCCACTGTTACCTCAGGGAGATTGCTTGTGTCTTCCCCAGTGAACACAGATCTGAAGTACCAATTCAATTCTTCTGCCATTTCTTTGTTTCCCCGTAATATATTCCCCTGTTTCTATCTTCAAGGGCCCAATTTTAGTCTTAACCATTTTTTTGCCTTTCATAAAGCAAAAAAAGCTATTACTATCCTCCTTTATATTTTTGGCCAGTTTACCTTCATATCTCATTTTTTCTCTGCGTATTTCCTTCTTAGCAATCCTCTGTTGTTCTTTAAAAGCATCCCAGTCCTCCCTTTTCCCACTTATCTTTGAAATGTTATACTTTTTCTCTTTTAACTTTATATGTTTCTTAACTTCCCTCGTCAGCCACGGCCACCCATACTTCCTCCTGGGATCTTTCTTCCTTTTTGGAATGAACTGATCCTGCAACTTCTGCATTATACACAGAAATATCCACCATTGTTCCTCCCACTGTCATCCCTGCTAAGGTATTGCACCATTGAACTTTGGCCAGCTCCTCCTTCATAGCTCCATAGTTCCCTTTATTCAACAGAAATATTGTCATTTCCGATTGTACCCTCTCCCTCTCAAATTGCAGATTGAAGCTTGTTGTATTATGGTCACTACTTCCCAATGGCTCCTTCACTTCGAGGTCCCTGATCAATTCTGTTTTGCTGCACAATACCAGATCCAGAATTGCCTTCTCCCTGGTCGGCTCCAGCACCAGCTGTTCTAAGAATCCATCTCGGAGGCACTCCACAAAGTCTCTTTCTTGAGGTCCAATACCTTGATAAAGTTAATGCACCATAACAGACTTCTCAGGCTTTACCTCAATTTCAGTTCAGCAGTTGGCACGTTAATTCCAAACACATATTTGGAGAAGTCTAGACCAGTGAAGCCCCCTTCAACAGGTCTTCAGCTGATTCAGGCTTCATCCAACACTGTCTAATAGGACTCTGTACAGCTGACGGGTAACATGCAATCGATTTTACTGTGAGAGCACCAGACTTTGGCCTTCACTCAGGAAGAAAGTCATTCCAGTAACCACAAACAAACTCACATGAGGAACATAGAGCAATCCACACACTATATAAAAAGCAATCCTCACATCTCTCCAGGAGACATTACATTGCAGCAAATGTGTCAACTTACCTGTTCAGAGACAAATTCAGCAAGATCCTCAGGCAGTTTCTGGACACAATCATCTTCGTCCTCTGGTAGTCCTTCTGAAATTTGGAGAGAGAGAGATGCATCAGTTGCCTCCCAGCAAGCAGAGAGTGGAAAATGGTGAGTAGAGTTGCACAGCATTGGACAAGACATTTAATTCAGGATTGAGGCAAAGTCTACAACATCACAAAAGTAACAGCACAATGCCACACCACATGTATCAATCCTTTGGTATTCTGCTGGCCTTTATTGTGCAGAAGGAACTTTCTTTTCAATGCTTCATCAAACAAGCTTCACTGAATAAATCATATCCAGGCTCACACATTAAATGGACTAGCCACGAAAAATAGTGTGACGACAAGAGGGTTGGAATTCTGCAGCGAGTAACACATCTCTTGATCTGATTCTCAATGCTCATCCATCTGTCAAACACGCACAGATCAGAAATGAGATACTTGCCTGGATAAATGCTGTTAAGAAACACAACAACATCCATGACGAAGAAGTGGTGCATCTTCAAGATTCACACCCTCCATCTCTGAGGCAGAAACAGCAATATTATCTTTGAGATGCACTGCAGTAACACATCAAGTCCTTTTTTTGACTGCACCTTCCAAACCTGCACCATTTACCAACCAGAAAAACAAGTGTAGAAGCTGCATGGAAACACCCAATACTTGCAATCTGACATTTCCTTCATAGCAGCACTGTGCATATACCTGGACTGTTAGCTTGAGTTGGCTGGGTGGCTGGTTTGTGATACCGAGTAACACCAGCAGTTTGGTTCAATTCCTACTCCAGTTGAGGTTACCATGAAGGACACTCCTCCTCAATCTCTCCCCTTGCCTGAGGTGTTGTGACCCTCAGGTTAAAACATCATGAGTTGTCTGCCTGGAATGGGAGAGCAGCCCTATGGTCTGGTAAGACTGTGGTGATTCTATCTTTGTAGTGACAGGATTGACATTGCTACCGAGATATTGAGGAGGACCCAATGTTGGATCTCACTCCTTCAAGATCCTCAGCTCAGTCCACCAAGTCAGATGACATCATCATAGTGAGTGGAGCTTATGGCACTCCTCAATGTTAACCCTTTTCAGACCCACACACAACAATCGATGTTGGCCCTCATACAGGACAGTATCACTTTCAATCAGCAGATAATAAAGGGGAGAAAAAGAGCATGTGCTTATTGAACAAACTTCAGGCAGCTCTGTGCGAAAACTGCTCATTCTTTCAAATACTAGGTACAATCTACCCTAATGTGGATTCTGTCACATCTATTGGATATCTACAGGGAAATGTCATCACATTACTAAATGGTGCACTCATCACATCCATCGGCAATGATTCCCCATTGTTCACCAAAGGCCAGAGACCAGTCTCACTCCAGATAGTGCTAATGTTGCAAACGCTGACCTAACAGAAGGTGGAAATGTGGACATGGTAAAGATTAAAAACTAGATGGAGTGTTAACCAGAGCATTTACCTAAAAATCCGCTTTCTACTTGAGAAAGGGGCTGAACAATAGAATAGAATGGAGGTCTTCATTAATGCTTTAAGAGTTTAGTCACAGTGAGAAATCTATTCATTTTGGTTAATAGTCGCAGTAGGAGCGTGAGTAAACTCCGTCTACATCCAGTTCCCCAACTTCATAGACCAGCTCATCATCAACGATGTCACACCAACTGTACAACATTTAAAAAAAAGACATTACAGCTCAGAGGCCTGAAACAGAGCTGACGTTAAAAATGAAGATAATGTTTGCTTTCTTCTTTGCTATTTGAACCACTGTGAGCGATGTCCATCAGTTGAGCGAAAATTTGTCAAGTCCCCAGAACAACACACTGTCGCACCCTGACTGCTCCAGGTTTGCCATTAATATTCACAATGGGAGTACACAGGAGATTAAAATGTGGGCAAGACAAAATAATTCAGATTACTTATTGAATAATTACTTGGGCGCAGCTGCTTCTGAATTTACAGAGCTAAGAAGCAAGTCATGATGCAGCATGGGGCAATGACAACCATTCTACACACACACACACACAAATTCTCTCAGGACTGAAGTGCTCTCTGTCAGTACACAACAAGTAGGAAGATCAAGTGACAAAAAAAGACCAGACACAAGTTACCCCACGCAGGGCATAAGTAAGATTGCGAACCACTGCCAGGCACTTCCCATATTCAGTTCCAGACAGGGCTCCCAAACAAAAATGTTTAATTTTTAAAAGGATAAATTGTCTGAAAGGGCATCAGGTTCAGCAGATTATCATTCAAATGCAATGTGTTTTTGGCAGATTAGCTTAATGGCAAACAAACTGGCTCCCCAAAATAATAATAATCACAAACACAGGGTCCTGCCAATCACAGCTGGCAATTAAAATCGGATGATAAGTGTTACCAAGTGTTCATTTTCATAAATTCGCATCTGCAGAGCACACAGTCTTTTCAATGCTCACTGCTATTTAATTTGTAGTGCACCAGATAGGAATTCAGAAGCAGCATTACTCTATATAACCACCAGGTGGCTTTAGTAATTCACATTCGGAGCTGGAAGCAAGATATTTAGGCTCAGAGAAATAGAGAAGGAGGGAGGGAAGGGGTAATAAGGAGAGAGAGAGAGAGAGGAGAAGAGTCGTGCAGGAGAGGGAGAGAAAGGGCAATTAAGAGAACAAGAGAAAGAGAAACAGAAAGTGAGGGAGAATGAGAAAGAAAGGGATAAAAAGGATAACAACAGAGAAGGAGAACAACAGAGAATTAGAAAGGAGAGAAAAGGAGAAAAGAGAGAGGTTGGGGGGGGGGGGGGGGAGGAAAGGAAGAACAAGAGACAGCCTAGGAAGAGAAAGAGATAATATGAAATGTTGGGAAGATTCAGAGAGGATTCAGCATCACAAAATCAAAAAAAGTCCCATGAGAAGAGGCAGAAAGGAAAATCTAAAGGAAATCAAAGTTAATCAATGAGACTTCCTCTCTATTCTGGAGGTGCTCTGTTACCGAGCCAAAGACATTGAACACTCCGGATTTGGAAGGATTCTTTTGAATGCCAGTCTTTTATAGTTTCAACCAATCAACAAAATACTAATTTTAACTGAAGAAGCCCATCACAGTATCTTTCTATAATTGGCCTCACAGGGTCAGACTAGGCGGAAGTCGCTGACGAATGAACGAGTGCCTACTTGAACATTACCCTGTCTGTTCTCTGTCAGAGCAGCTCAGCATTCCCAGCATTTTCAACTTGTATTTTTGACTTTCAAAGGCTCCAGTGATACAAAGTTAAGGAAATGCACACGGCCAGTGCACATTTACTGATTCTGCATTCAGGATACTTTAGATAAACATCCCTTTCCACGTCGATCCTCATGAATGGAGCTACAGGCTCACGTGACTGCTCCATTATTCAAGATAGTTAAAATATAGCACTATTTCATCATCGTGTTACTGAACTAGCTAAATACTAACACACAATTCTTTCCCTTCCTCCATCAGTATTCATGTTCAACAAAAATCATGAGGGGTATGGACAAGGGCGAGTAGCCAAGGTCTTTTCCCTTGGGGTGAGAGCGTCCAAAACATAGGTTTAAGGTGAGATGGGAAAGATTTAAAAGGGACCTAAGGGGCAACTTTTTCACACAGAAGGTGGTACATGTATGGAATGAGCTGCCAGAGGAAGTGGGGGAGGCTGGTACAATTGCAATATTTAAAAAGGTATACGAATAGGAAGGGTTTAGCGGGATATGGGCCAAATGCTGGCGAATGGGACTCGAGTAATTTAGGATATCTGCGCATCATAGTTGAGTTGGACTTAAGGATCTGTTTTGTGCTGTACTCTCTATGACCCTATTCTCACCTTTGCCAGATTATACTCAATTCATCAAATCTCTTCAATGATGATCCATTTATCTTTAATTGAAATCTTTGTCTCCCATCCTTTTTGCTTGAATTTGAACTGAGAATCCACTCTGGCTTCCCAAAATTTTCCAAGCTTTCAATTAAGTCTTTGAAAGTCGCACATAAAACTGGGAAAGACAATTGTTAAAGTCGTCCTGTGAGTGAATATTGCTGAGTTTATACATCTAGACGTATGACAGACAGTTTTTATAGTATAACACATGTGCACTACCAACTCAGTGTAATACAGGCAGTCCCCAGGTTGCAAATGGATTCTGTTCTCGAGTCCATTCACTAAACGTTTTGTACAGAAGTTGAAACAGAATACAGGACAATATAACATAGCTGTTCCTAAGTACGTTGATCTTTAAAATTACATCCCTGCGCGGGACCGTGCTCGTAAGTATTAGTGTTTGTAAGTCAGACATTTGTAAATTGGGGACCCCTATTTAAAGTAATGTTACTGAAAGGGTTAATGCTAAAGTCTGCAACAAACTCCATCCAGTGCGATGATGAGACAATGTGATAGAATTCCTACAGTGTGGAAGCAGGCCATTCAGCCCATCAAGTTCAGACGACCCTTGGAAACAGCATCCCACTCAGACCCATCCTATCCCTGTAACTCTGCATTTCCCATGGCCAGTCCACCCAGTCTGCACATCTTAGGACCATGGGAGGAATCCAGAGCACCCAGAGAAAACCCACAGGGGAGAAAGCGCAAACTCCACTTGGACAGTTGCCCAAGGCTGGAATTGAACCCAGATCCCTGGTGCTAACAATTGAGCTACCATGCCACCTGATGATGACCAAAGAGGAGTCACAATGGATTCAAAACCTTAATGTTGTTCCTCTCTGCATAGATGCTGCCAGACCTGCCGAGTTTCTAGAGTACATTCATTTCACTTGTTACATACACACACCCATAGAATGAACATGCTAACACTGACCCATAGTGGTTACCTACGGATTGAACATGTGCACTTGCAATAAATATTACAATGGATGGTGGTTCCACGGACAATATTGGTGATACAGATAACTTTCCTCAACCACATAATGTCATTTTATCTGACACTCAATTCGCTTTTGACGTTCTTTATTTTTATCCACTTTTCAGAAGTCCCAAATAAGCACTAAAATAAATTGTGGAATAATTTCCTCCCCCTGCTCCCAAAACAAAAATAAAATCCCAAAACTGATATGATACGCGGGGGGGGGGGGGGGGGGGGGTCAGTCACAAACATGAGTGAGGCCATTTATAGAGTATTTAACTAATGGAATTGTAACTGAAGTCACACATACTGGATCTTGCAACAGCCAGTGAAGATATAGTAACAAATTACAAACAGGCGATAGCTTCACAGCATGCAGTGAATAGTGCAATTCTGACAGTCTCCTTCCTATTGTATTTGCCTCCTTTCTAAATACAGGAGCTCAATGCCAGCAGACAGACATGCTCCTGGCATTGAGAAGCTGCTGTATAAAGTCAGTCTCTTGTTTTATTCATTTTATAACTAGATCGAACCAGTTCCAAAGAAGTATATCACCTGTGAAGTCTTGCAATAGAGCACGTTACCAAGCAATAAAGTAAACTCACGCTAGGCACAGCCTCAGCCTCAGAAACAATGTTGGAGGAGTGTCACAGCTGTGCCAACATCGTTTCCTTCCCCTCATCCTCCACTGCACACACCACCCCTCCCAATACACCCTTGACCCATTCCCACACTCACTTCCTTCCCCTCATAAGGCTTCCTCAAGTTAATCATTATTCCAGACAATAAATTACTACTGATTAAACATTGCTTAAGATATCTTCAGACTAGACACTTGTCCTTTTACTCAAAGTCACTGCTCTGGTGTCTGTAAAATAATATCGGTCTCTTTCTCTTCTCTATTTTCCTTGATCATTCTTGCTCAACTCTTTTGGACTCCCAGATTACATTTTTCATTTTCTATCTTCTTCCTATTTCTACGCAGCCACAGGCTTTGTAGAGCATGCACAATATTGGGAAATAGTGAGGATGTACATGAAACAGAGCTGAGATATGAGCATTAAAACAGAAACTGACAATGTAGCTCAATGAAACTATTATTTGCATCTTTGCCAACCTCACAGCTGGTGGCCAGACAATAGGCATTGGCCAGCCAGTGCAGAATCAGCTGTGGACGAGAGGCATCAGAATTATAGAATCCCTACAGTATGGAAGGAGGCCATTTGGCCCATTGAGTCCAAGCTGACTCTCCAAAGAGGATTTCACCCAAACCACACCCCCTACCAAATCTCTGTAACCCTGCATTTCCCATGGCTAATCCACCACATCCCTGGACACTATGGGCAATTTAGCACAGCCAATTCACTTAACCTGCCCATCTTTGCATTGTGGGAGGAAACCAGACGCCTGGAGGAAACCCACGCAGACAGAGGGAGGACGTGCAAACTCCGTACAGACAGTCGCCCGAGGCTGGAATCAAACCTGGGTTCCTGGAACTATGAAGCAGCACTGCTAATCACTGAGCCACTGTGCCACTCATTACCCTGGAAGATATTTCTAACTTCCCAACAGCACAAGCCATGTCCTGAATGGAGCCTATGTCACAACTATGGGTTTGCAGGTTTCTGGCTACACTATTCCTGAATGGAATGATACTGTGGGTTTAGTCAATTTCTCTCCTGCACACACATTGCACAGGGCCAATGGAGGCCAGAAACTTCACCCTGGAGGCATACAGAAGATAGACATCTCTTACCAACTATACCTAATGACTATTGGATGGGAATGGGAGCAGGCCATGCTAGCAAGATCTGAGGTGATACTAGGTTTTCAAGAAGAATGAGTAAAGCACCAGGGAATTCTCAGGGACAATGGATCAACAAATTTTGGGTCTTTGGGAGGGGGGCTCTGCAAGGGAAAGTTGGAAACAAAACTTGTAAACATTGGGAAAACCCAAGATTTTCATGTCCTTTATGTGTTCGTATCACAGAATGGGCTTTGGGCCTAGGTTCAGGCTGTGGCTTGAGGAGGCCCATGTTCTGTGCATATTGATCTGTGGCATCCTGGCTCAAGCATGGAAAACAGTATTCATGCCAAAATTGTGTGTGTGTGTGGAGAGATGAGCTGGCCAAATATCAGAATTACTCTTGCAGCACTTGTCTCTGGAGAGACAGCACCAGCAAGTGGTGACAATGGGAATTCTCACTGCCCTCTACAAGGCCAGCCAGCCAAACAGCTGCCAACATATAGATCTCACACTGCGGGTGAGGGGGAGAGAAGCTGGCAATGAGAACAAGATCGAGATGTATCCGATTGTAACGTCCAAACTTGGGACAACTTTGGTCGGTCGTTTTCTAATAATTAATTATAAATGATCATTAAAATGACCCTAACACATTATAACTGCAAGATTAATCATGCAGCCACCTGGTTATTAATCATTGGTGAAAGCATGAAGGACATTCACAAAAATCACTAAAGTAAGAGCAAAGTACTGGGGATGACGTTCCGAAGAAATCATGTTGAACTCGAAATGTTAACCCTTCATAGGCACTGCCAGACCTGCTGAGTTTCTCTAGCACTTTTTGTTTGGGTTTATAACATCACTTCCAGCTCTCATGATGTGATTGCTTGACCCCTCAACATTCGGCTCTGCAGGATTATTTCTATTGTCAAATATTGCAACCAGTGTTCAAAGTCTCAAAGTACCTCCCTCCAAATGGCTTGGTGCAATGGAGGGACATGTTGATCAGTAAAGCTGCTGTTAGCAGCAGGTGCTTAGGCACACTAGCACGAGCTTGGGAGCCATCATGATAATACAAAGGGCACAAGGGCAAGAGCAAGATGCCCACAGCTAACTTCAGTAAAACAAAGTGGGGGGTGGGGGGGGGGGGGGGGGGGAGGAGGGAATGTTGAGAGTATCCAAGCTCAGGTTAGGGGGAGAAGGTGGATAAGAGAGAGTACCACATTTACATTCGCTCTGCGCATCTCCCGTGAGGTGATGTGGCTGCCCAACATATGCTGCTTATAATTATTTTTGGATTGCCATAAAAGTGGTCAATGGTACATGATTTTTGCCTGCAGATGTTGACTAATTAGTTACTTATTTTTCTGGAGTGGATAGGTGAATTCATGAAAACTGATTACACAGATACTGAGGAATGATTGTATCTCAGCATATACTCTGGGAATCCAGCCTTGCACCTTGATCTTTGAATGGCTCAGCTGACTACCCATTCCTTTAACCAACAGCACAACTGGCTGTTATTAACTCTCTCTCCTTCGTCCCATCTCTATATCGAGCACAGATAATGGGACAAATGACCTCCTTCTGTGCGATAATCTTTCACCAATCCTACTCTTCAAAACTAGTGACAAGTTTGTGAACTAGTTTTAACCCAAGCTTAATATAACCGTGCCTTCACTTCATTCCTTGAATAGCAAAAATACTAAGAAGAGGTCAATGAGGGAAGGGCAGATGGAGGAAGGGCCATTGATGAAGGCAACAAGGAAGAAAGGGGTGAATAAGGAGAAATAGAGAGAAGAGCAGCAAAAAAGAAAATTGATGGAGGAAGTAAAGAAATCAAAAGAAACTCTTTGGGGTCAATTTAGTTGGAAATATTAGATCTTGGGGAAATGCCAGATGGCGTCATTGCTGTAACTGCACAACAGCAGCTCAGCATCAAAAGACAACTCTGTGCCAGATTTTAAAATATTAGTTCAGCCGACATCTCCTTAACCCCATGCACAAAAGTAATCTTTCACAAAAATATGTACTTAAATCATACCTAAAACTATATATCCCTTAAAAAAAGTAAGAATAACAATTACTGTAATGATTGTTTATTTAGGGCCAACCTATTTATTGAACAATCAGAGTTCCCACCAGAAAATACTGGGTCCCACCCAACCTTGTCAGCACTGCTATCTACCAGGGCAGAGACTGATCAACAAACAACAGTCTTACAAAAGTGTCTGCTGCTTCAAAAAGCAAAACATTCATCTATTTTGCTTCCTCTGCCGGGTCTCGACAGACAGTAACCCATTCCCAAGTCTCTGACAACATCCAGCATAGTGTTACACATCTTCCTCTCTGAAGCAGTGCTGGTAAATGTCCATGTCTTTTCAAAGCAGCAAAGCGAAGGTCAGCAAGATAGAAATGTGCCAGAACATGCATTTTTCGCAGCTGATGTATTATCACCTCGAGACTCCCTGCACCAACCCCCAACTCTACTACAACAGACTAATGAGACGATACACACAGACAGATATCTGAAAAATAGTCTTCTGAAAGCAGCAGTGAGGAGTATTGAAAGCCAAGTTACTTTGAAATTACAACACAAACAAACCATTCACCACAATCAGTCCACGCAACAAGCGTTTACACGCTACTTAAATCTCCTCCCATTCTTATGCAGTATGAGAAAAGCAAAATACTGCAGATGCTGGAAACTTGAAATATGCACAGGAACTGCTGAAAAACCTCAGCAGGTCAGATAGCATCATTGGAGAGAGAAAAACAGAGTTGACACAGAATCCAACATGATCTTCCTTGGAATTGAGAAAGGTAACTATTGCTACCAGCATCATCCTTCTCCCGCAGAAACTCATTTTTTCCCCATCAAGTGAATCTATACTAATGAGTTTTGAGAAGATTTGTAGTTCAGGCTGAGGTTCTGGATGTAAGTTTGCTCACAGAGCTAGAAGGCTCATTTTCAGATGTTTCACCACCACACTAGGTAACATCTTCAGTGAGCCTCCAGGCGGCTCACTGACAATGTTACCTAGTATGGTGATGAAACGTCTGAAAATGAACCTTCCAGCTCTGTGAGCAAACCTATATCCTGAATCTAAACTATTTAAGTAAACTACTCCCTCTGTATTGAGTTTTACAAATTCACTGTTTTCCACTTAAAGAAATTTCTTCCGTATTCTCTCTTTCATCTTTTGGCAAAGAACATCCTTTGTTAATGTCAGTTGGTTTTGTTGTTCCTCAGAGTGGAAGATGCTCCATGATTAGTCTATCGAATTCATATCAAACAGTGATTTCTCTTTATTAGGTTACTCAACTTCCTCTTTTCAAAAGCAACATGGACAGAATCTTCATCCTTCCCTGATGATTATAACTTCACAGTTCTGCTGTTGTTCTTGTACATCCTCTTCACTGTCTCCATATTCTTAAAATATACAAACCAGAACTGTGCAGGAACTCCAAGTGTGGTCTCAGCAAAGGTTGTTCCCAGTTTAGTGTAACCACTCTACTTATCAATTCTACCCTTTTAGAAATAAACCCAGTGGAGTCTGGTTAATTTTTGTCACTTATTGACAAGTATTGTAACTTTAAACTGAAACGACGGAGGCATTAACTTGACAAGTGTATATTAAATTTAAGTCAAACAGACAGCCATAAAAATGGAAATAACTAATGGCAAATGAGGACTCCATGTAAGCAAAATATTCCATACAGCTCAATGACAATAACTTGCATTTATATATAGCATTGTTACTGCAATAAAACATCACAAGACACCTCACAGGAGTATTGTCAAACCACACAAGAAGATAATTATATAACTAAAAACTTAGTCAAAGGGTATAGGTTAAAGAATGTGTTAAATGAGGAAAGAAAGATGAAGACAGTTACTGAGACAGTTACAGAATGTAGGCTTTGCAACTAAAAGAACGGTTTCCCATAGTGAAGCGATTAAAATCAGAGATGCTAGAGGGGCCAGAATGTTGCAAGAGCTGCAAGTGATTCAGCTGTTTTGTGTCAGCCATAGACTCTGCCTCACTTCAGTATGTTGAATGAAAACACTATTTTCGATGTTATTAGTCCCTTAATGAACTGATTGGTACTCGAGTGGGTCGCCACCTGACATCCTCACCTCCACACGGAAACAAAAAAAAAGACAGTTAGACTACAGAAACATAGGAAGAGGAATAGGCCATTCAGCCCTTCAAATCTGCAAGCCTATTCTAGACCATGGCTGATCATCGAGCTCAATGCCATTTTTCTACACCATCTCCATATCCTTTGGTGTAATTTTATCTGGAAATTGACCCATTTTTGTCTTGAATGTACTCATTGACCAAACTTACATAACACGCTGGGTCAGAGAATTCCTAAGATTCCCCATTCACTTTGAGTAAAGAAAATTGTCCTTATCTCAGTCCTGAAAGAGCGGTCGGTAAATCGGAGACCGTACCCCCCCCCCCCCCCGAGTGTTGGACGCCCATTCTGCCAGTCAGGAGAAAATATCCTTTCTGCACACAGTCTGACTGGCCCTTTAAGAATTTTTTAAGTTTCAGTGAAATCATCTCTCATCTTGTAAATGCTGGGGAATATTTCATCCATGGAACATCTCCAGAAAGTAAAGTTAGGTGGTGGAGCTAACGCAGGAAGTAAAATTGAACAGATGCTATTTTAGACTGGCAGTCGAGAGGGTTAACCAACACAAAGGTTGAGGTTTCATTCAGTATCGAGGGATTCAGTTAAATTAGCTGTTTTTAACCCCTCCACCACCAACCCTCAGTGACAGCAGTGTGTACAATGTACAAGATGCACTGCAGAAATTCAGCAAAGATCCTTACACAGCACCTTCCAAACCCATGGCCCTTCCATTTAGAATGCCAAGGGCAGCAGATACATGGGAACACCATTACCGTCAAGCTCTGCTCAAAGCCACTCACCATCCTGACTTGGAAATATACTGCCTTCACCTGATGAAGGAGCAGCGCTCTGAAAGCTTGCAATTTCAAATAAACGTGTTGGACTGTAACCTGGTGTCCTGTTACTTCTGACTTTGTCCATCAGAGTCCAACATATCCACACCATGGAAATATATTTCCATTCCTTCGTGTCGTTTGGTCATAATTCTGGAATTGCCTCTCTAAGAACATTGTGGGTCAACCCACAGCAGGTAGACCACTGCGGTTCAAGAAGGCAGCTCATCACCACCTTCTCAAGGGTAACTAGGGACGGGTAATAATTGCTGGCTCAGCCAGTGACGCCCACAGCCTAGGAGTGAATAAAGGAAAATTCCAATAAAATGCTAGGAACCCTGTGAAGTGCCTTCATTTTGCAGAGTCACAAAAGAACTATGTATGCCAAATGTCAAGGTGTGAAAAAAACAATCGTTTTCACTTAACATGCTTGGACATGTTCTGACACACGTCTGGGGCAACTACGTGTTGAACTCACATCTTCTGGGCCCAAAAGTAGGGATATACGGTTCCACTATATCAGAAGACTACTAACATCAAGGTCTAAACTGAGTTTGGAGTGAGACATATTAGTCCAAGATGCCCCATTAACTCCACAGCATAGTGTAAATCCAGGGCTCTTGTGGTGCAGTGATAGTGTCCCTATGTCTGAGTCAGGGAGCCTGAGCTCAAGTTGCACTTGCTGCAGAGGTGTGCAATAACATCTGAGCAGGTGGATCGGAAAATGTCTACAGTGTGAACTCAGCCTTCACGTTATTTCCTTTGGGTGCTGCTCACCTTCACACACTCCTTCCTAACCTTTATGTGACATTAGGTTATGAAGCAAGTTCTGCAAATTTCGCACAAAATATCCTCCAAATTCCTTTGCCGACTTGTTGGGACATGTCTACCCTCCCTGCCCCAAGGGAACCAGTTTAGTGACAACCATCGACCCAACTACCATCACGCCACTTGACGGCCCTTAACTTTTTGGGAAACTACGTTGTCTGAACTTTATTCTGAAGCAGCAGCAATTTTATCCAGTGAATTCTGTTCTGTGGATCGATAGTTGAGAATACTATGCATCCTTACAAATGCACACAATACTGCATTTTTATGGAATAAAAAAATACAGTTTTGGTAAACGTGAACCATTTTTAAAATATCTACATCATCCAAAAACAAAGCATGGTACCATTACAACTTTTAACAAGACAATATTTCTGACACAGGTGCACTTACCTTTAAAGCTGATTGTTTCTAAATTCCCATTTGCATCCAGTACAATGTTAAATTTTCGATCAGAATGCTGCAGCACTTTTGAATCCAAAGAAATTGTGTTAATTTTTTCATTTCCAAGGAAAATGTCTTCACTTTTGTCATTTGCTTTGCTTCCTGATCCACAGCATTTCATTACGCAGGGATCTTCCTCATCTACGGTTGAAGGTTTCCCATTTTGTTGAAACAGATCCTCAGAATCTGAATAACTGTTCACCATATAATCAGCAGGTTCTTCTACTATGCTGAGCAACACTTCCTGGTTTTGCAGATGTGCAACAGTATCAGTTGGTTTGGTTAGGACCTCCAATGTCCTTTTGGCTCCTTGGGGTCCAAAGTCTTCATTATGTTTAATGGGACATTTCATTGTCATCGGCAACCAAGATGGCTCTTTTTCAGAGCTGCATTTAGATGACAACAACTCTTTGATGCACTCATCTTGAGAAGCTCCTTCTTTTAAATCCACTGTGGATTGGACATCCATTGGCATAGCATGGTCCTCAACGTTGGAATCTAATGCCGTTTCTAATAATGCGTCAACCTGTTGAGACCATTGATCATCACAAAGACAGTCCACTTCCAACTCGTCATCATTTTGCTCAGGTTCACTTTCCAAGACATTTAAGTGTAGCACTTCTGATGTAGAGTGAGTCTGTTCATACTCCTCAATGTCATTCAGTGACTGCAATATCTCAGACACTTTGCGACTCTGTACAAACTCTTCCTCTACAGCCATTTCATGGTCTATTCCTTCACATTCCTCATCAGAATTGAGAATCAAGTTTTGGGAACTTGCAAACATTTTTTCAAGAGAATCATTTTTCATCTCAAAGCCAGCTTCAGCGTTAGCTTCATTAGTCATGCTGGCATTAATATCTGCACTGGACTCATCTTTGGTCAACTCCATATTGCCTTCTACTTCTGCAATCTGTTCAGGGGGTGGAGGACTTCCATTGTTCAGTTGTATAGGGTGACAGTCCGTCAGCTGTGTAAATTCCTCTGTTGATCCACCATTATCACTCAGGGCATTTTTATCAGTAACCAATTCAACACAGTTTTTGACGTTTTCTAGCTTATTTTCTGCAATTGGAATAGATTTCTCCTTTACTTCAAGGGGTTTCATAGTGACTACTGTTTCACTGTCAGGGCTATTATTGTTTAAAATTAACATATTGTCCGACATCTCCCTTTGTGAAGCATCCTCTTCGAAAGCGTACTCTTGATTGTGATGTAATTGTTCAGATGGTCCTGAAGTTTCCACAAGAGCTGTGTCACAGGACACGCTGTAATTATCACAATCCCCATTAGATGCTTTCTGCAAAAGTACAGTTTTCCCTGGTATATTTTCAGACTCTACCATCAACACAGCCTCCTCCTGTTGTCCTTCACATTCCAGGTTTGTGCATGGATCTTCGTAACCGGCTGCTCTCTCCAATTTTGTATCAGTAATGCTGTCTTGAGTAATATTTTCTTGATGCTTAAAATGCATCCCCTCAGGACACCAATCAGTCACCTCTTCATCAGTTGGCATGCTCTCCTGTAGGCAAACTGAGTTCTCAGCTGGCATTTCAATTGGTGTTTGTGCAATGGTGCTGCTGCTGCTGCTACTATTGGCTTTACAACCCTCCTCAGTTCTTAAGTTTTCAACAAACTCAATAGGTTGTGACAGTTCAGGCTGTGACGTCTGATTGGTTGGCACAGAAAGCGTATCCTATTCAAAAAAAGGAAATAGGAATCAATGGCTGCACTGTGTTGCAAAAGACATTGCTGTGCTGAGATATAGTAGTACACCAAGAACCCTGCCCCTTGTAAAAACACCATCCCATATTCCCAATTCCTTCGCCTCCGCCGCATCTGCTCCCAGGAGGACCAGTTCCAATATCAAACAACCCAGATGGCCTCCTTCTTCAAAGACCGCAATTTCCCCTCAGACGTGATTGACGACACTCTGCACCGCATTTCCTCCACTTCCCGCTCCTCCGCCCTTGAACCCCGTCCCTCCAATCGTCACCAGGACAGAACCCCACTAGCCCTCAACTACCACCCCAGATACATTGGATCATCCTTCATCATTTCTGCCACCTCCAAACGGACCCCACCACCAAGGATATATTTCTCTCCCCTCCCCTATCAGCGTTCCAGAAAGACTACTCCCTCCGCGACTCCCTTGTCAGATCCATACCCCCCACCAACCCAACCTCCACTCCCGGCACCTCCCCTGCAACCACAAAAAATGCAAAACTTGCGCCCACACCTCCCCCCCACTTCCCTCCAAGGGCCCAAGGGATCCTTCAATATCCATCAGAAATTCAGCTGCACTTCCACACACATCATTTACTGCATCCGCTGCACCCGATGTGGACTCCTATACATTGGGGAGACAGGCCGCCTACTTGCAAAACGTTTCAGAGAACACCTCTGGGACACCCACACCAACCAACCCAACCGCCCTGTGGCTGAACACTTTAACTCCCCCTCCCACTCCGCCAAGGACATGCAGGTCCTTGGCCTCCTCCATCGCCAGACCATGGCAACACAACACCTGGAGGAAGAGCGACTCATCT